>NW_028234007.1:0-600000 GCF_037954325.1 Fistularia commersonii
ATCTCACTGAGTTGAAGCTTTTTTGCAACAGAGTGTCAATAACTAAAGATTCCTTTCTAGCAGCTTGCTGGTGCTGAAATATGTTGAAAAGGGCTTGATTCTGCATAATATAAGTCAAAATCATTGTGATCCTGCAACATTTTGAAAAGATATAGCCATACGGTCAAAAAGTGTTTATCTCACTGAGTTGAAGCTTTTTTTGCAACAGAGTGTCAATAACTAAAGATTCCTTTCTAGCAGCTTGCTGGTGCTGAAATATGTTGAAAAGGGCTTGATTCTGCATAATATAAGTCAAATTCATTGTGATCCTGCAACATTTTGAAAAGATATAGCCATACGGTCAAAAAGTGTTTATCTCACTGAGTTGAAGCTTTTTTGCAAAAGAGTGTCAATAACTAAAGATTCCTTTCTAGCAGCTTGCTGGTGCTGAAATATGTTGAAAAGGGCTTGATTCTGCATAATATAAGTCAAAATCATTGTGATCCTGCAACATTTTGAAAAGATATAGCCATACGGTCAAAAAGTGTTTATCTCACTAAGTTGAAGCTTTTTTGCAACAGAGTGTCAATAACTAAAGATTCCTTTCTAGCAGCTTGCTGGTGCTATATAGATATTAGCCATACGGTCAAAAAGTGTTTATCTCACTGAGTTGAAGCTTTTTTGCAACAGAGTGTCAATAACTAAAGATTCCTTTCTAGCAGCTTGCTGGTGCTGAAATATGTTGAAAAGGGCTTGATTCTGCATAATATAAGTCAAAATCATTGTGATCCTGCAACATTTTGAAAAGATATAGCCATACGGTCAAAAAGTGTTTATCTCACTGAGTTGAAGCTTTTTTGATAAAGAGTGTCAATAACTATAGATTCCTTTCTAGCAGCTTGCTGGTGCTGAAATATGTTGAAAAGGGCTTGATTCTGCATAATATAAGTCAAAATCATTGTGATCCTGCAACATTTTGAAAAGATATAGCCATACGGTCAAAAAGTGTTTATCTCACTGAGTTGAAGCTTTTTTGCAACAGAGTGTCAATAACTAAAGATTCCTTTCTAGCAGCTTGCTGGTGCTGAAATATGTTGAAAAGGGCTTGATTCTGCATAATATAAGTCAAATTCATTGTGATCCTGCAACATTTTGAAAAGATATAGCCATACGGTCAAAAAGTGTTTATCTCACTGAGTTGAAGCTTTTTTGCAACAGAGTGTCAATAACTAAAGATTCCTTTCTAGCAGCTTGCTGGTGCTGAAATATGTTGAAAAGGGCTTGATTCTGCATAATATAAGTCAAAATCATTGTGATCCTGCAACATTTTGAAAAGATATAGCCATACGGTCAAAAAGTGTTTATCTCACTGAGTTGAAGCTTATTTGCAACAGAGTGTCAATAACTAAAGATTCCTTTCTAGCAGCTTGCTGGTGCTGAAATATGTTGAAAAGGGCTTGATTCTGCATAATATAAGTCAAAATCATTGTGATCCTGCAACATTTTGAAAAGATATAGCCATACGGTCAAAAAGTGTTTATCTCACTGAGTTGAAGCTTTTTTGATAAAGAGTGTCAATAACTAAAGATTCCTTTCTAGCAGCTTGCTGGTGCTGAAATATGTTGAAAAGGGCTTGATTCTGCATAATATAAGTCAAAATCATTGTGATCCTGCAACATTTTGAAAAGATATAGCCATACGGTCAAAAAGTGTTTATCTCACTGAGTTGAAGCTTTTTTGCAACAGAGTGTCAATAACTAAAGATTCCTTTCTAGCAGCTTGCTGGTGCTGAAATATGTTGAAAAGGGCTTGATTCTGCATAATATAAGTCAAAATCATTGTGATCCTGCAACATTTTGAAAAGATATAGCCATACGGTCAAAAAGTGTTTATCTCACTGAGTTGAAGCTTTTTTGCAACAGAGTGTCAATAACTAAAGATTCCTTTCTAGCAGCTTGCTGGTGCTGAAATATGTTGAAAAGGGCTTGATTCTGCAAAATATAAGTCAAAATCATTGTGATCCTGCAACATTTTGAAAAGATATAGCCATACGGTCAAAAAGTGTTTATCTCACTGAGTTGAAGCTTTTTTGCAACAGAGTGTCAATAACTAAAGATTCCTTTCTAGCAGCTTGCTGGTGCTGAAATATGTTGAAAAGGGCTTGATTCTGCATAATATAAGTCAAAATCATTGTGATCCTGCAACATTTTGAAAAGATATAGCCATACGGTCAAAAAGTGTTTATCTCACTGAGTTGAAGCTTTTTTGCAACAGAGTGTCAATAACTAAA
Organism: Fistularia commersonii; assembly: GCF_037954325.1. Classification (NCBI taxonomy): domain Eukaryota; kingdom Metazoa; phylum Chordata; class Actinopteri; order Syngnathiformes; family Fistulariidae; genus Fistularia; species Fistularia commersonii. Next base: position 2,270 of record NW_028234007.1, read on the forward strand.
GATTCCTTTCTAGCAGCTTGCTGGTGCTGAAATATGTTTAAAAGGGCTTGATTCTGCATAATATAAGTCAAAATCATTGTGATCCTGCAACATTTTGAAAAGATATAGCCATACGGTCAAAAAGTGTTTATCTCACTGAGTTGAAGCTTTTTTGCAACAGAGTGTCAATAACTAAAGATTCCTTTCTAGCAGCTTGCTGGTGCTGAAATATGTTGAAAAGGGCTTGATTCTGCATAATATAAGTCAAAATCATTGTGATCCTGCAACATTTTTGAAAAGATATAGCCATACGGTCAAAAAGTGTTTATCTCACTGAGTTGAAGCTTTTTTGCAACAGAGTCTCAATAACTAAAGATTCCTTTCTAGCAGCTTGCTGGTGCTGAAATATGTTGAAAAGGGCTTGATTCTGCATAATATAAGTCAAAATCATTGTGATCCTGCAACATTTTGAAAAGATATAGCCATACGGTCAAAAAGTGTTTATCTCACTGAGTTGAAGCTTTTTTGCAACAGAGTGTCAATATCTAAAGATTCCTTTCTAGCAGCTTGCTGGTGCTGAAATATGTTGAAAAGGGTTTGATTCTGCATAATATAAGTCAAAATCATTGTGATCCTGCAACATTTTGAAAAGATATAGCCATACGGTCAAAAAGTGTTTATCTCACTGAGTTGAAGCTTTTTTGCAACAGAGTGTCAATAACTAAAGATTCCTTTCTAGCAGCTTGCTGGTGCTGAAATATGTTGAAAAGGGCTTGATTCTGCATAATATAAGTCAAAATCATTGTGATCCTGCAACATTTTGAAAAGATATAGCCATACGGTCAAAAAGTGTTTATCTCACTGAGTGAAGCTTTTTTGCAACAGAGTGTCAATAACTAAAGATTCCTTTCTAGCAGCTTGCTGGTGCTGAAATATGTTGAAAAGGGCTTGATTCTGCATAATATAAGTCAAAATCATTGTGATCCTGCAACATTTTGAAAAGATATAGCCATACGGTCAAAAAGTGTTTATCTCACTGAGTTGAAGCTTTTTTGCAACAGAGTGTCAATAACTAAAGATTCCTTTCTAGCAGCTTGCTGGTGCTGAAATATGTTGAAAAGGGCTTGATTCTGCATAATATAAGTCAAAATCATTGTGATCCTGCAACATTTTGAAAAGATATAGCCATACGGTCAAAAAGTGTTTATCTCACTGAGTTGAAGCTTTTTTGCAACAGAATGTCAATAACTAAAGATTCCTTTCTAGCAGCTTGCTGGTGCTGAAATATGTTGAAAAGGGCTTGATTCTGCATAATATAAGTCAAAATCATTGTGATCCTGCAACATTTTGAAAAGATATAGCCATACGGTCAAAAAGTGTTTATCTCACTGAGTTGAAGCTTTTTTGCAACAGAGTGTCAATAACTAAAGATTCCTTTCTAGCAGCTTGCTGGTGCTGAAATATGTTGAAAAGGGCTTGATTCTGCATAATATAAGTCAAAATCATTGTGATCCTGCAACATTTTGAAAAGATATAGCCATACGGTCAAAAAGTGTTTATCTCACTGAGTTGAAGCTTTTTTGCAACAGAGTGTCAATAACTAAAGATTCCTTTCTAGCAGCTTGCTGGTGCTGAAATATGTTGAAAAGGGCTTGATTCTGCATAATATAAGTCAAATTCATTGTGATCCTGCAACATTTTGAAAAGATATAGCCATACGGTCAAAAAGTGTTTATCTCACTGAGTTGAAGCTTTTTTGCAACAGAGTGTCAATAACTAAAGATTCCTTTCTAGCAGCTTGCTGGTGCTGAAATATGTTGAAAAGGGCTTGATTCTGCATAATATAAGTCAAAATCATTGTGATCCTGCAACATTTTGAAAAGATATAGCCATACGGTCAAAAAGTGTTTATCTCACTGAGTTGAAGCTTTTTTGCAACAGAGTGTCAATAACTAAAGATTCCTTTCTAGCAGCTTGCTGGTGCTGAAATATGTTGAAAAGGGCTTGATTCTGCATAATATAAGTCAAATTCATTGTGATCCTGCAACATTTTGAAAAGATATAGCCATACGGTCAAAAAGTGTTTATCTCACTGAGTTGAAGCTTTTTTGCAAAAGAGTGTCAATAACTAAAGATTCCTTTCTAGCAGCTTGCTGGTGCTGAAATATGTTGAAAAGGGCTTGATTCTGCATAATATAAGTCAAAATCATTGTGATCCTGCAACATTTTGAAAAGATATAGCCATACGGTCAAAAAGTGTTTATCTCACTAAGTTGAAGCTTTTTTGCAACAGAGTGTCAATAACTAAAGATTCCTTTCTAGCAGCTTGCTGGTGCTATATAGATATAGCCATACGGTCAAAAAGTGTTTATCTCACTGAGTTGAAGCTTTTTTGCAACAGAGTGTCAATAACTAAAGATTCCTTTCTAGCAGCTTGCTGGTGCTGAAATATGTTGAAAAGGGCTTGATTCTGCATAATATAAGTCAAATTCATTGTGATCCTGCAACATTTTGAAAAGATATAGCCATACGGTCAAAAAGTGTTTATCTCACTGAGTTGAAGCTTTTTTGCAACAGAGTGTCAATAACTAAAGATTCCTTTCTAGCAGCTTGCTGGTGCTGAAATATGTTGAAAAGGGCTTGATTCTGCATAATATAAGTCAAATTCATTGTGATCCTGCAACATTTTGAAAAGATATAGCCATACGGTCAAAAAGTGTTTATCTCACTGAGTTGAAGCTTTTTTGCAACAGAGTGTCAATAACTAAAGATTCCTTTCTAGCAGCTTGCTGGTGCTGAAATATGTTGAAAAGGGCTTGATTCTGCATAATATAAGTCAAAATCATTGTGATCCTGCAACATTTTGAAAAGATATAGCCATACGGTCAAAAAGTGTTTATCTCACTGAGTTGAAGCTTATTTGCAACAGAGTGTCAATAACTAAAGATTCCTTTCTAGCAGCTTGCTGGTGCTGAAATATGTTGAAAAGGGCTTGATTCTGCATAATATAAGTCAAAATCATTGTGATGCTGCAACATTTTGAAAAGATATAGCCATACGGTCAAAAAGTGTTTATCTCACTGAGTTGAAGCTTTTTTGATAAAGAGTGTCAATAACTAAAGATTCCTTTCTAGCAGCTTGCTGGTGCTGAAATATGTTGAAAAGGGCTTGATTCTGCATAATATAAGTCAAAATCATTGTGATGCTGCAACATTTTGAAAAGATATAGCCATACGGTCAAAAAGTGTTTATCTCACTGAGTTGAAGCTTTTTTGCAACAGAGTGTCAATAACTAAGATTCCTTTCTAGCAGCTTGCTGGTGCTGAAATATGTTGAAAAGGGCTTGATTCTGCATAATATAAGTCAAAATCATTGTGATCCTGCAACATTTTGAAAAGATATAGCCATACGGTCAAAAAGTGTTTATCTCACTGAGTTGAAGCTTTTTTGCAACAGAGTGTCAATAACTAAAGATTCCTTTCTAGCAGCTTGCTGGTGCTGAAATATGTTGAAAAGGGCTTGATTCTGCATAATATAAGTCAAAAATCATTGTGATCCTGCAACATTTTGAAAAGATATAGCCATACGGTCAAAAAGGGTTTATCTCACTGAGTTGAAGCTTTTTTGCAACAGAGTGTCAATAACTAAAGATTCCTTTCTAGCAGCTTGCTGGTGCTGAAATATGTTGAAAAGGGCTTGATTCTGCATAATATAAGTCAAAATCATTGTGATCCTGCAACATTTTGAAAAGATATAGCCATACGGTCAAAAAGTGTTTATCTCACTGAGTTGAAGCGTTTTTGATAAAGAGTGTCAATAACTAAGGATTCTTTTCTAGCAGCTTGGTGGTGCTGAAATATGTTGAAAAGGGCTTAATTCTGCATAATATAAGTCAAATTCATTGTGATCCTGTCACAATTTGAAAAGATATAGCCATATGGTCAAAAAGTGTTTATCTCACTGATTTGAAACTTTTTTGTAACAGAGTGTCAATGACTAAAGATTCCTTTCTAGCAGCTTGCTGGTGCTGAAATATGTTGAAAAGGGCTTGATTCTGCATAATATAAGTCCAAATCATTGAGATCCTGCAACATTTTGAAAAGATATAGCCATACAGTCAAAAAGTGTTTATGTCACTGAGTTGAAGCGTTTTTGATAAAGAGTGTCAATAACTAAAGATTCCATTCTAGCAGCTTGCTGGTGCTGAAATATGTTGAAAAGGGCTTTATACTGCATAATATAAGTCAAAATCATTGTGTTCCTGCAACATTTTGAAAAGATATAGCAATATGGTCAAAATATGTTTTTCTCACTGAGTTGAAGCTTTTTTGCAACAGAGTGTCAATAACTAAAGATTCCTTTCTAGCAGCTTACTGGTGCTGAAATATGTTGAAAAGGGCTTGATTCTGCATAATATAAGTCAAAATCATTGTGATCCTGCAACATTTTAAAAAGATATAGCCATATGGTCAAAAAGTGTTTATCTCACTGAGTTGAAGCTTTTTAGCAACAGAATGTCAATAACTAAAGATTCCTTTCTAGCAGCTTGCTGGTGCTGAAATATGTTTAAAAGGGCTTGATTCTGCATAATATAAGTCAAAATCATTGTGATCCTGCAACATTTTGAAAAGATATAGCCATACGGTCAAAAAGTGTTTATCTCACTGAGTCGAAGCGTTTTTGATAAAGAGTGTCAATAACTAAGGATTCTTTTCTAGGAGCTTGCTGGTGCTGAAATATGTTGAAAAGGGCTTGATTCTGCATAATGTAAGTCAAAATCATTGTGATCCTGCAACATTTTGAAAAGATATAGCCATATGGTCAAAAAGTGTTTATCTCACTGAGTTGAAGCGTTTTTGATAAAGAGTGTCAATAACTAAAGATTCCTTTCTCGCAGCTTGCTGGTGCTGAAATATGTTGAAAAGGTCTTGATTCTGCATAATATAAGTCAAAATCATTGTGATCCTGCAACATTTTAAAAAGATATAGCCATATGGTCAAAAAGTGTTTATCTCACTGAGTTGAAGCTTTTTTGCAACAGAGTGTCAATAACTAAAGATTCCTTTCTAGCAGCTTGCTGGTGCTGAAATATGTTGAAAAGGGCTTGATTCTGCATAATATAAGTCAAATTCATTGTGATCCTGCAACATTTTGAAATGATATAGCCATACGGTCAAAAAGTGTTTATCTCACTGAGTTGAAGCTTTTTTGCAACAGAGTGTCAATAACTAAAGATTCCTTTCTAGCAGCTTGCTGGTGCTGAAATATGTTGAAAAGGGCTTGATTCTGCATAATATAAGTCAAATTCATTGTGATCCTGCAACATTTTGAAAAGATATAGCCATACGGTCAAAAAGTGTTTATCTCACTGAGTTGAAGCTTTTTTGCAACAGAGTGTCAATAACTAAAGATTCCTTTCTAGCAGCTTGCTGGTGCTGAAATATGTTGAAAAGGGCTTGATTCTGCATAATATAAGTCAAAATCATTGTGATCCTGCAACATTTTGAAAAGATATAGCCATACGGTCAAAAAGTGTTTATCTCACTGAGTTGAAGCTTTTTTGCAACAGAGTGTCAATAACTAAAGATTCCTTTCTAGCAGCTTGCTGGTGCTGAAATATGTTGAAAAGGGCTTGATTCTGCATAATATAAGTCAAATTCATTGTGATCCTGCAACATTTTGAAAAGATATAGCCATACGGTCAAAAAGTGTTTATCTCACTGAGTTGAAGCTTTTTTGCAAAAGAGTGTCAATAACTAAAGATTCCTTTATAGCAGCTTGCTGGTGCTGAAATATGTTGAAAAGGGCTTGATTCTGCATAATATAAGTCAAAATCATTGTGATCCTGCAACATTTTGAAAAGATATAGCCATACGGTCAAAAAGTGTTTATCTCACTAAGTTGAAGCTTTTTTGCAACAGAGTGTCAATAACTAAAGATTCCTTTCTAGCAGCTTGCTGGTGCTATATAGATATAGCCATACGGTCAAAAAGTGTTTATCTCACTGAGTTGAAGCTTTTTTGCAACAGAGTGTCAATAACTAAAGATTCCTTTCTAGCAGCTTGCTGGTGCTGAAATATGTTGAAAAGGGCTTGATTCTGCATAATATAAGTCAAAATCATTGTGATCCTGCAACATTTTGAAAAGATATAGCCATACGGTCAAAAAGTGTTTATCTCACTGAGTTGAAGCTTTTTTGCAACAGAGTGTCAATAACTAAAGATTCCTTTCTAGCAGCTTGCTGGTGCTGAAATATGTTGAAAAGGGCTTGATTCTGCATAATATAAGTCAAATTCATTGTGATCCTGCAACATTTTGAAAAGATATAGCCATACGGTCAAAAAGTGTTTATCTCACTGAGTTGAAGCTTTTTTGCAACAGAGTGTCAATAACTAAAGATTCCTTTCTAGCAGCTTGCTGGTGCTGAAATATGTTGAAAAGGGCTTGATTCTGCATAATATAAGTCAAAATCATTGTGATCCTGCAACATTTTGAAAAGATATAGCCATACGGTCAAAAAGTGTTTATCTCAATGAGTTGAAGCTTATTTGCAACAGAGTGTCAATAACTAAAGATTCCTTTCTAGCAGCTTGCTGGTGCTGAAATATGTTGAAAAGGGCTTGATTCTGCATAATATAAGTCAAAATCATTGTGATGCTGCAACATTTTGAAAAGATATAGCCATACGGTCAAAAAGTGTTTATCTCACTGAGTTGAAGCTTTTTTGATAAAGAGTGTCAATAACTAAAGATTCCTTTCTAGCAGCTTGCTGGTGCTGAAATATGTTGAAAAGGGCTTGATTCTGCATAATATAAGTCAAAATCATTGTGATGCTGCAACATTTTGAAAAGATATAGCCATACGGTCAAAAAGTGTTTATCTCACTGAGTTGAAGCTTTTTTGCAACAGAGTGTCAATAACTAAAGATTCCTTTCTAGCAGCTTGCTGGTGCTGAAATATGTTGAAAAGGGCTTGATTCTGCATGATATAAGTCAAAATCATTGTGATCCTGCAACATTTTGAAAAGATATAGCCATACGGTCAAAAAGTGTTTATCTCACTGAGTTGAAGCTTTTTTGCAACAGAGTGTCAATAACTAAAGATTCCTTTCTAGCAGCTTGCTGGTGCTGAAATATGTTGAAAAGGGCTTGATTCTGCATAATATAAGTCAAAATCATTGTGATCCTGCAACATTTTGAAAAGATATAGCCATACGGTCAAAAAGGGTTTATCTCACTGAGTTGAAGCTTTTTTGCAACAGAGTGTCAATAACTAAAGATTCCTTTCTAGCAGCTTGCTGGTGCTGAAATATGTTGAAAAGGGCTTGATTCTGCATAATATAAGTCAAAATCATTGTGATCCTGCAACATTTTGAAAAGATATAGCCATACGGTCAAAAAGTGTTTATCTCACTGAGTTGAAGCGTTTTTGATAAAGAGTGTCAATAACTAAGGATTCTTTTCTAGCAGCTTGGTGGTGCTGAAATATGTTGAAAAGGGCTTAATTCTGCATAATATAAGTCAAATTCATTGTGATCCTGTCACAATTTGAAAAGATATAGCCATATGGTCAAAAAGTGTTTATCTCACTGATTTGAAACTTTTTTGTAACAGAGTGTCAATGACTAAAGATTCCTTTCTAGCAGCTTGCTGGTGCTGAAATATGTTGAAAAGGGCTTGATTCTGCATAATATAAGTCAAAATCATTGAGATCCTGCAACATTTTGAAAAGATATAGCCATACGGTCAAAAAGTGTTTATGTCACTGAGTTGAAGCGTTTTTGATAAAGAGTGTCAATAACTAAAGATTCCATTCTAGCAGCTTGCTGGTGCTGAAATATGTTGAAAAGGGCTTTATACTGCATAATATAAGTCAAAATCATTGTGTTCCTGCAACATTTTGAAAAGATATAGCAATATAGTCAAAATATGTTTTTCTCACTGAGTTGAAGCTTTTTTGCAACAGAGTGTCAATAACTAAAGATTCCTTTCTAGCAGCTTGCTGGTGCTGAAATATGTTGAAAAGGGCTTGATTCTGCATAATATAAGTCAAAATCATTGTGATCCTGCAACATTTTAAAAAGATATAGCCATATGGTCAAAAAGTGTTTATCTCACTGAGTTGAAGCTTTTTAGCAACAGAATGTCAATAACTAAAGATTCCTTTCTAGCAGCTTGCTGGTGCTGAAATATGTTTAAAAGGGCTTGATTCTGCATAATATAAGTCAAAATCATTGTGATCCTGCAACATTTTGAAAAGATATAGCCATACGGTCAAAAAGTGTTTATCTCACTGAGTCGAAGCGTTTTTGATAAAGAGTATCAATAACTAAGGATTCTTTTCTAGGAGCTTGCTGGTGCTGAAATATGTTGAAAAGGGCTTGATTCTGCATAATGTAAGTCAAAATCATTGTGATCCTGCAACATTTTGAAAAGATATAGCCATATGGTCAAAAAGTGTTTATCTCACTGAGTTGAAGCGTTTTTGATAAAGAGTGTCAATAACTAAAGATTCCTTTCTCGCAGCTTGCTGGTGCTGAAATATGTTGAAAAGGTCTTGATTCTGCATAATATAAGTCAAAATCATTGTGATCCTGCAACATTTTAAAAAGATATAGCCATATGGTCAAAAAGTGTTTATCTCACTGAGTTGAAGCTTTTTTGCAACAGAGTGTCAATAACTAAAGATTCCTTTCTAGCAGCTTGCTGGTGCTGAAATATGTCGAAAAGGGCTTGATTCTGCATAATATAAGTCAAATTCATTGTGATCCTTCAACATTTTGAAAAGATATAGCCATACGGTCAAAAAGTGTTTATCTCACTGAGTTGAAACTTTTTTGCAACAGAGTGTCAATAACTAAAGATTCCTTTCTAGCAGCTTGCTGGTGCTGAAATATGTTGAAAAGGGCTTGATTCTGCATAATATAAGTCAAATTCATTGTGATCCTGCAACATTTTGAAATGATATAGCCATACGGTCAAAAAGTGTTTATCTCACTGAGTTGAAGCGTTTTTGCAACAGAGTGTCAATAACTAAAGATTCCTTTCTAGCAGCTTGCTGGTGCTGAAATATGTTGAAAAGGGCTTGATTCTGCATAATATAAGTCAAAATCATTGTGATCCTGCAACATTTTGAAAAGATATTGCCATACGGTCAAAAAGTGTTTATCTCACTGAGTTGAAGCGTTTTTGATAAAGAGTGTCAATAACTAAAGATTCCTTTCTAGCAGCTTGCTGGTGCTGAAATATGTTGAAAAGGGCTTGATTCTGCATAATATAAGTCAAAATCATTGTGATCCTGCAACATTTTGAAAAGATATAGCCATATGGTCAAAAAGTGTTTTTTCTCACTGAGTTGAAGGTTTTTTGCAACAGAGTGTCAGTAACTAAAGATTCCTTTCTAGCAGGTTGCTGGTGCTGAAATATATTGAAAAGGGCTTGATTATGCATAATATAAGTCAAAATCATTGTGATCCTGCAACATTTTAAAAAGATATAGCCATATGGTCAAAAAGTGTTTATCTCACTGAGTTGAAGCTTTTTAGCAACAGAATGTCAATAACTAAAGATTCCTTTCTAGCAGCTTGCTGGTGCTGAAATATGTTGAAAAGGGCTTGATTCTGCATAATATAAGTCAAATTCATTGTGATCCTGCAACATTTTGAAAAGATATAGCAATATGGTCAAAAAGTGTTTATCTCACTGAGTTGAAGCTTTTTTGCAACAGAATGTCAATAACTAAAGATTCCTTTCTAGCAGCTTGCTGGTGCTGAAATATGTTGAAAAGGGCTTGATTCTGCATAATATAAGTCAAAATCATTGTGATCCTGCAACATTTTAAAAAGATATAGCCATACGGTCAAAAAGTGTTTATCTCACTGAGTTGAAGCGTTTTTGATAAAGAGTGTCAATAACTAAAGATTCCTTTCTAGCAGCTTGCTGGTGCTGAAATATGTTGAAAAGGGCTTGATTCTGCATAATATAAGTCAAAATCATTGTGATCCTGCAACATTTTGAAAATATATAGCCATATGGTCAAAATGTGTTTTTCACACTGAGTTGAAGGTTTTTAGCAACAGAGTGTCAATAACTAAAGATTCCTTTCTAGCAGCTTGCTGGTGCTGAAATATGTTGAAAAGGGCTTGATTCTGCATAATATAAGTCAAATTCATTGTGATCATGCAACATTTTGAAAAGATATAGCAATACGGTCAAAAAGTGTTTATCTCACTGAGTTGAAGCTTTTTTGCAAAAGAGTGTCAATAACTAAAGATTCCTTTCTAGCAGCTTGCTGGTGCTGAAATATGTTGAAAAGGGCTTGATTCTGCAAAATATAAGTCAAAATCATTGTGATCCTGCAACATTTTAAAAATATATAGCCATATGGTCAAAAAGTGTTGATCTCACTGAGTTGAAGCTTTTTAGCAACAGAATGTCAATAACTAAAGATTCCTTTCTAGCAGCATGCTGGTGCTGAAATATGTTGTCAAGGGCTTGATTCTGCATAATATAAGTCAAAATCATTGTGATCCTGCAACATTTTGAAAAGATATTGCCATACGGTCAAAAAGTGTTTATCTCACTGAGTTGAAGCGTTTTTGATAAAGAGTGTCAATAACTAAAGATTCCTTTCTAGCAGCTTGCTGGTGCTGAAATATGTTGAAAAGGGCTTGATTCTGCATAATATAAGTCAAAATCATTGTGATCCTGCAACATTTTGAAAAGATATAGCCATATGGTCAAAAAGTGTTTTTCTCACTGAGTTGAAGGTTTTTTGCAACAGAGTGTCAGTAACTAAAGATTCCTTTCTAGCAGCTTGCTGGTGCTGAAATATATTGAAAAGGGCTTGATTATGCATAATATAAGTCAAAATCATTGTGATCCTGCAACATTTTAAAAAGATATAGCCATATGGTCAAAAAGTGTTTATCTCACTGAGTTGAAGCTTTTTAGCAACAGAATGTCAATAACTAAAGATTCCTTTCTAGCAGCTTGCTGGTGCTGAAATATGTTGAAAAGGGCTTGATTCTGCATAATATAAGTCAAATTCATTGTGATCCTGCAACATTTTGAAAAGATATAGCAATATGGTCAAAAAGTGTTTATCTTACTGAGTTGAAGCTTTTTTGCAACATAATGTCAATAACTAAAGATTCCTTTCTAGCAGCTTGCTGGTGCTGAAATATGTTGAAAAGGGCTTGATTCTGCATAATATAAGTCAAAATCATTGTGATCCTGCAACATTTTGAAAATATATAGCCATATGGTCAAAATGTGTTTTTCACACTGAGTTGAAGGTTTTTAGCAACAGAGTGTCAATAACTAAAGATTCCTTTCTAGCAGCTTGCTGGTGCTGAAATATGTTGAAAAGGGCTTGATTCTGCATAATATAAGTCAAATTCATTGTGATCATGCAACATTTTGAAAAGATATAGCCATACGGTCAAAAAGTGTTTATCTCACTGAGTTGAAGCTTTTTTGCAAAAGAGTGTCAATAACTAAAGATTCCTTTCTAGCAGCTTGCTGGTGCTGAAATATGTTAAAAAGGGCTTGATTCTGCAAAATATAAGTCAAAATCATTGTGATCCTGCAACATTTTAAAAATATATAGCCATATGGTCAAAAAGAGTTGATCTCACTGAGTTGAAGCTTTTTAGCAACAGAATGTCAATAACTAAAGATTCCTTTCTAGCAGCATGCTGGTGCTGAAATATGTTGTCAAGGGCTTGATTCTGCATAATATAAGTCAAATTCATTGTGATCCTGCAACATTTTGAAAAGATATAGCCATACGGTCAAAAAGTGTTTATCTCACTGAGTTGAAGCGTTTTTGATAAAGAGTGTCAATAACTAAAGATTCTTTTCTAGCAGCTTGCTGGTGCTGAAATATGTTGAAAAGGGCTTAATTCTGCATAATATAAGTCAAAATCTATGTGATCCTGCAACATTTTGAAAACATATAGCCATACGGTCAAAAAGTGTTTATATCACTGAGTTGAAGCTTTTTTGCAAAAGAGTGTCAATAACTAAAGATTCGTTTCTAGCAGCTTGCTGGTGCTGAAATATGTTTGAAAGGGCTTTATACTGCATAATATAAGTCAAAATCATTGTGTTCCTGCAACATTTTGAAAAGATATAGCAATATGGTCAAAAACTGTTTTTCTCACTGAGTTGAAGCTTTTTTGCAACAGAATGTCAATAACTAAAGATTCCTTTCTAGCAGCTTGCTAGTGCTGAAATATGTTGAAAAGGGCTTGATTCTGCATAATATAAGTCAAAATCATTGTGATCCTGCAACATTTTAAAAAGATATAGCCATACGGTCAAAAAGTGTTTATCTCACTGAGTTGAAGCGTTTTTGATAAAGAGTGTCAATAACTAAAGATTCCTTTCTAGCAGCTTGCTGGTGCTGAAATATGTTGAAAAGGGCTTGATTCTGCATAATATAAGTCAAAATCATTGTGATCCTGCAACATTTTGAAAATATATAGCCATATGGTCAAAATGTGTTTTTCACACTGAGTTGAAGGTTTTTAGCAACAGAGTGTCAATAACTAAAGATTCCTTTCTAGCAGCTTGCTGGTGCTGAAATATGTTGAAAAGGGCTTGATTCTGCATAATATAAGTCAAAATCATTGTGATCCTGCAACATTTTGAAAAGATATAGCCATATGGTCAAAAAGTGTTTTTTCTCACTGAGTTGAAGGTTTTTTGCAACAGAGTGTCAGTAACTAAAGATTCCTTTCTAGCAGGTTGCTGGTGCTGAAATATATTGAAAAGGGCTTGATTATGCATAATATAAGTCAAAATCATTGTGATCCTGCAACATTTTAAAAAGATATAGCCATATGGTCAAAAAGTGTTTATCTCACTGAGTTGAAGCTTTTTAGCAACAGAATGTCAATAACTAAAGATTCCTTTCTAGCAGCTTGCTGGTGCTGAAATATGTTGAAAAGGGCTTGATTCTGCATAATATAAGTCAAATTCATTGTGATCCTGCAACATTTTGAAAAGATATAGCAATATGGTCAAAAAGTGTTTATCTCACTGAGTTGAAGCTTTTTTGCAACAGAATGTCAATAACTAAAGATTCCTTTCTAGCAGCTTGCTGGTGCTGAAATATGTTGAAAAGGGCTTGATTCTGCATAATATGAGTCAAAATCATTGTGATCCTGCAACATTTTAAAAAGATATAGCCATACGGTCAAAAAGTGTTTATCTCACTGAGTTGAAGCGTTTTTGATAAAGAGTGTCAATAACTAAAGATTCCTTTCTAGCAGCTTGCTGGTGCTGAAATATGTTGAAAAGGGCTTGATTCTGCATAATATAAGTCAAAATCATTGTGATCCTGCAACATTTTGAAAATATATAGCCATATGGTCAAAATGTGTTTTTCACACTGAGTTGAAGGTTTTTAGCAACAGAGTGTCAATAACTAAAGATTCCTTTCTAGCAGCTTGCTGGTGCTGAAATATGTTGAAAAGGGCTTGATTCTGCATAATATAAGTCAAATTCATTGTGATCATGCAACATTTTGAAAAGATATAGCAATACGGTCAAAAAGTGTTTATCTCACTGAGTTGAAGCTTTTTTGCAAAAGAGTGTCAATAACTAAAGATTCCTTTCTAGCAGCTTGCTGGTGCTGAAATATGTTGAAAAGGGCTTGATTCTGCAAAATATAAGTCAAAATCATTGTGATCCTGCAACATTTTAAAAATATATAGCCATATGGTCAAAAAGTGTTGATCTCACTGAGTTGAAGCTTTTTAGCAACAGAATGTCAATAACTAAAGATTCCTTTCTAGCAGCATGCTGGTGCTGAAATATGTTGTCAAGGGCTTGATTCTGCATAATATAAGTCAAAATCATTGTGATCCTGCAACATTTTGAAAAGATATTGCCATACGGTCAAAAAGTGTTTATCTCACTGAGTTGAAGCGTTTTTGATAAAGAGTGTCAATAACTAAAGATTCCTTTCTAGCAGCTTGCTGGTGCTGAAATATGTTGAAAAGGGCTTGATTCTGCATAATATAAGTCAAAATCATTGTGATCCTGCAACATTTTGAAAAGATATAGCCATATGGTCAAAAAGTGTTTTTCTCACTGAGTTGAAGGTTTTTTGCAACAGAGTGTCAGTAACTAAAGATTCCTTTCTAGCAGCTTGCTGGTGCTGAAATATATTGAAAAGGGCTTGATTATGCATAATATAAGTCAAAATCATTGTGATCCTGCAACATTTTAAAAAGATATAGCCATATGGTCAAAAAGTGTTTATCTCACTGAGTTGAAGCTTTTTAGCAACAGAATGTCAATAACTAAAGATTCCTTTCTAGCAGCTTGCTGGTGCTGAAATATGTTGAAAAGGGCTTGATTCTGCATAATATAAGTCAAATTCATTGTGATCCTGCAACATTTTGAAAAGATATAGCAATATGGTCAAAAAGTGTTTATCTTACTGAGTTGAAGCTTTTTTGCAACATAATGTCAATAACTAAAGATTCCTTTCTAGCAGCTTGCTGGTGCTGAAATATGTTGAAAAGGGCTTGATTCTGCATAATATAAGTCAAAATCATTGTGATCCTGCAACATTTTGAAAATATATAGCCATATGGTCAAAATGTGTTTTTCACACTGAGTTGAAGGTTTTTAGCAACAGAGTGTCAATAACTAAAGATTCCTTTCTAGCAGCTTGCTGGTGCTGAAATATGTTGAAAAGGGCTTGATTCTGCATAATATAAGTCAAATTCATTGTGATCATGCAACATTTTGAAAAGATATAGCCATACGGTCAAAAAGTGTTTATCTCACTGAGTTGAAGCTTTTTTGCAAAAGAGTGTCAATAACTAAAGATTCCTTTCTAGCAGCTTGCTGGTGCTGAAATATGTTAAAAAGGGCTTGATTCTGCAAAATATAAGTCAAAATCATTGTGATCCTGCAACATTTTAAAAATATATAGCCATATGGTCAAAAAGAGTTGATCTCACTGAGTTGAAGCTTTTTAGCAACAGAATGTCAATAACTAAAGATTCCTTTCTAGCAGCATGCTGGTGCTGAAATATGTTGTCAAGGGCTTGATTCTGCATAATATAAGTCAAATTCATTGTGATCCTGCAACATTTTGAAAAGATATAGCCATACGGTCAAAAAGTGTTTATCTCACTGAGTTGAAGCGTTTTTGATAAAGAGTGTCAATAACTAAAGATTCTTTTCTAGCAGCTTGCTGGTGCTGAAATATGTTGAAAAGGGCTTAATTCTGCATAATATAAGTCAAAATCTATGTGATCCTGCAACATTTTGAAAACATATAGCCATACGGTCAAAAAGTGTTTATATCACTGAGTTGAAGCTTTTTTGCAAAAGAGTGTCAATAACTAAAGATTCGTTTCTAGCAGCTTGCTGGTGCTGAAATATGTTTGAAAGGGCTTTATACTGCATAATATAAGTCAAAATCATTGTGTTCCTGCAACATTTTGAAAAGATATAGCAATATGGTCAAAAACTGTTTTTCTCACTGAGTTGAAGCTTTTTTGCAACAGAATGTCAATAACTAAAGATTCCTTTCTAGCAGCTTGCTAGTGCTGAAATATGTTGAAAAGGGCTTGATTCTGCATAATATAAGTCAAAATCATTGTGATCCTGCAACATTTTAAAAAGATATAGCCATACGGTCAAAAAGTGTTTATCTCACTGAGTTGAAGCGTTTTTGATAAAGAGTGTCAATAACTAAAGATTCCTTTCTAGCAGCTTGCTGGTGCTGAAATATGTTGAAAAGGGCTTGATTCTGCATAATATAAGTCAAAATCATTGTGATCCTGCAACATTTTGAAAATATATAGCCATATGGTCAAAATGTGTTTTTCACACTGAGTTGAAGGTTTTTAGCAACAGAGTGTCAATAACTAAAGATTCCTTTCTAGCAGCTTGCTGGTGCTGAAATATGTTGAAAAGGGCTTGATTCTGCATAATATAAGTCAAATTCATTGTGATCATGCAACATTTTGAAAAGATATAGCCATACGGTCAAAAAGTGTTTATCTCACTGAGTTGAAGCTTTTTTGCAAAAGAGTGTCAATAACTAAAGATTCCTTTCTAGCAGCTTGCTGGTGCTGAAATATGTTGAAAAGGGCTTGATTCTGCAAAATATAAGTCAAAATCATTGTGATCCTGCAACATTTTAAAAATATATAGCCATACGGTCAAAAAGTGTTGATCTCACTGAGTTGAAGCGTTTTTGATAAAGAGTGTCAATAACTAAAGATTCTTTTCTAGCAGCTTGCTGGTGCTTAAATATGTTGAAAAGGGCTTAATTCTGCATAATATAAGTCAAAATCATTGTGATCCTGCAACAATTTGAAAAGATATAGCCATATGGTCAAAAAGTGTTTATCTCACTGAGTTGAAGCTTTTTTGCAACAGAGTGTCAATGACTAAAGATTCCTTTCTAGCAGCTTGCTGGTGCTGAAATATGTTGAAAAGGGCTTGATTCTGCATAATATAAGTCAAAATTATTGTGATCCTGAAACATTTTGAAAAGATATAGCCATATGGTCAAAAAGTGTTTATCTCACTGAGTTGAAGGTTTTTTGCAAAAGAGTGTCAATAACTAAAGATTCTTTTCTAGCAGCTTGCTGGTGCTGAAATATGTTGTCAAGGGCTTAATTCTGCATAATATAAGTTAAATTCATTGTGATCCTGCAACAATTTGAAAAGATATAGCCATATGGTCAAAAAGTGTTTATCTCACTGAGTTGAAGCTTTTTTGTAACAGAGTGTCAATAACTAAAGATTCCTTTCTAGCAGCTTGCTGGTGCTGAAATATGTTGAAAAGGGCTTGATTCTGCATAATATAAGTCAAATTCATTGTGATCCTGCAACATTTTGAAAAGATATAGCCATACGGTCAAAAAGTGTTTATCTCACTGAGTTGAAGCTTTTTAGCAACAGAATGTCAATAACTAAAGATTCCTTTCTAGCAGCTTGCTGGTGCTGAAATATGTTGTCAAGGGCTTGATTCTGCATAATATAAGTCAAATTCATTGTGATCCTGCAACATTTTGAAAAGATATAGCCATACGGTCAAAAAGTGTTTATCTCACTGAGTTGAAGCGTTTTTGATAAAGAGTGTCAATAACTAAAGATTCTTTTCTAGCAGCTTGCTGGTGCTGAAATATGTTGAAAAGGGCTTAATTCTGCATAATATAAGTCAAATTCATTGTGATCCTGCAACATTTTGAAAAGATATAGCCATACGGTCAAAAAGTGTTTATCTCACTGAGTTGAAACTTTTTTGTAACAGCGTGTCAATAACTAAAGATTCCTTTCTAGCAGCTTGCTGGTGCTGAAATATGTTGTAAAGGGCTTGATTCTGCATAATATAAGTCAAAATCTATGTGATCCTGCAACATTTTGAAAACATATAGCCATACGGTCAAAAAGTGTTTATATCACTGAGTTGAAGCTTTTTTGCAAAAGAGTGTCAATAACTAAAGATTCGTTTCTAGCAGCTTGCTGGTGCTGAAATATGTTGAAAAGGGCTTGATTCTGCATAATATAAGTCAAAATCATTGTGATCCTGCAACATTTTAAAAAGATAAAGCCATATGGTCAAAAAGTGTTTATCTCACTGAGTTGAAGCTTTTTAGCAACAGAGTGTCAATAACTAAAGATTCCTTTCTAACAGCTTGCTGGTGCTGAAATATGTTGAAAAGGGCTTGATTCTGCATAATATAAGTCAAAATCATTGTGATCCTGCAACATTTTAAAAAGATATAACCACATGGTCAAAAAGTGTTTATCTCACTGAGTTGAAGCGTCTTTGGAAAAGAGTGTCAATAACTATAGATCCCTTTCTAGCAGCTTGCTGGTGCTGAAATATGTTGAAAAGGGCTTGATTCTGCATAATATAAATCAAAACCATTGTGATCATGCAACATTTTGAAAACATATAGCCATACAGTCAAAAAGTGTTTATCTCACTGAGTTGAAGCTTTTTTGATAAAGAGTGTCAATAACTAAAGATTCCTTTCTAGCAGCTTGCTGGTGCTGAAATATGTTGAAAAGGGCTTGATTCTGCATAATATTAGTCAAAATCATTGTGATGCTGCAACATTTTAAAAAGATATAGCCATATGGTCAAAAAGTGTTTATCTCACTGAGTTGAAGCTTTTTAGCAACAGAATGTCAATAACTAAAGATTCCTTTCTAGCAGCTTGCTGGTGCTGAAATATGTTGAAAAGGGCTTGATTCTGCATAATATAAGTCAAATTCATTGTGATCCTGCAACATTTTGAAAAGATATAGCCATACGGTCAAAAAGTGTTTATCTCACTGAGTTGAAGCGTTTTTGATAAAGAGTGTCAATAACTAAAGATTCTTTTCTAGCAGGTTGCTGGTGCTTAAATATGTTGAAAAGGGCTTAATTCTGCATAATATAAGTCAAAATCATTGTGATCCTGCAACAATTTGAAAAGATATAGCCATATGGTCAAAAAGTGTTTATCTCACTGAGTTGAAGCTTTTTTGCAACAGAGTGTCAATGACTAAAGATTCCTTTCTAGAAGCTTGCTGGTGCTGAAATATGTTGAAAAGGGCTTGATTCTGCATAATATTAGTCAAAATCATTGTGATCCTGCAACATTTTAAAAAGATATAGCCATATGGTCAAAAAGTGTTTATCTCACTGAGTTGAAGCTTTTTAGCAACAGAATGTCAATAACTAAAGATTCCTTTCTAGCAGCTTGCTGGTGCTGACATATGTTGAAAAGGGCTTGATTCTGCATAATATAAGTCAAATTCATTGTGATCCTGCAACATTTTGAAAAGATATAGCCATACGGTCAAAAAGTGTTTATCTCACTGAGTTGAAGCGTTTTTGATAAAGAGTGTCAATAACTAAAGATTCTTTTCTAGCAGCTTGCTGGTGCTTAAATATGTTGAAAAGGGCTTAATTCTGCATAATATAAGTCAAAATCATTGTGATCCTGCAACAATTTGAAAAGATATAGCCATATGGTCAAAAAGTGTTTATCTCACTGAGTTGAAGCTTTTTTGCAACAGAGTGTCAATGACTAAAGATTCCTTTCTAGCAGCTTGCTGGTGCTGAAATATGTTGAAAAGGGCTTGATTCTGCATAATATAAGTCAAAATTATTGTGATCCTGAAACATTTTGAAAAGATATAGCCATATGGTCAAAAAGTGTTTATCTCACTGAGTTGAAGGTTTTTTGCAAAAGAGTGTCAATAACTAAAGATTCTTTTCTAGCAGCTTGCTGGTGCTGAAATATGTTGTCAAGGGCTTAATTCTGCATAATATAAGTTAAATTCATTGTGATCCTGCAACAATTTGAAAAGATATAGCCATATGGTCAAAAAGTGTTTATCTCACTGAGTTGAAGCTTTTTTGTAACAGAGTGTCAATAACTAAAGATTCCTTTCTAGCAGCTTGCTGGTGCTGAAATATGTTGAAAAGGGCTTGATTCTGCATAATATAAGTCAAATTCATTGTGATCCTGCAACATTTTGAAAAGATATAGCCATACGGTCAAAAAGTGTTTATCTCACTGAGTTGAAGCTTTTTAGCAACAGAATGTCAATAACTAAAGATTCCTTTCTAGCAGCTTGCTGGTGCTGAAATATGTTGTCAAGGGCTTGATTCTGCATAATATAAGTCAAATTCATTGTGATCCTGCAACATTTTGAAAAGATATAGCCATACTTTCAAAAAGTGTTTATCTCACTGAGTTGAAGCGTTTTTGATAAAGAGTGTCAATAACTAAAGATTCTTTTCTAGCAGCTTGCTGGTGCTGAAATATGTTGAAAAGGGCTTAATTCTGCATAATATAAGTCAAATCCATTGTGATCCTGCAACATTTTGAAAAGATATAGCGATACGGTCAAAAAATGTTTATCTCACTGAGTTGAAACTTTTTTGCAACAGAGTGTCAATAACTAAAGATTCCTTTCTAGCAGCTTGCTGGTGCTGAAATATGTTGAAAAGGGCTTGATTCTGCATAATATAAGTCAAAATCTATGTGATCCTGCAACATTTTGAAAAGATATAGCCATACGGTCAAAAAGTGTTTATCTCACTGAGTTGAAGCTTTTTTGCAAAAGAGTGTCAATAACTAAAGATTCCTTTCTAGCAGCTTGCTGGTGCTGAAATATGTTGAAAAGGGCTTGATTTTGCATAATATAAGTCAAAATCATTGTGTTCCTGCAACATTTTAAAAAGATAAAGCCATATGGTCAAAAAGTGTTTATCTCACTGAGTTGAAGCTTTTTAGCAACAGAGTGTCAATAACTAAAGATTCCTTTCTAGCAGCTTGCTGGTGCTGAAATATGTTGAAAAGGGCTTGATTCTGCATAATATAAGTCAAAATCATTGTGATCCTGCAACATTTTAAAAAGATATAACCATATGGTCAAAAAGTGTTTATCTCACTGAGTTGAAGCGTCTTTGGAAAAGAGTGTCAATAACTATAGATCCCTTTCTAGCAGCTTGCTGGTGCTGAAATATGTTGAAAAGGGCTTGATTCTGCATAATATAAATCAAAATCATTGTGATCATGCAACATTTTCAAAAGATATAGCCATACAGTCAAAAAGTGTTTATCTCACTGAGTTGAAGCTTTTTTGATAAAGAGTGTCAATAACTAAAGATTCCTTTCTAGCAGCTTGCTGGTGCTGAAATATGTTGAAAAGGGCTTGATTCTGCATAATATAAGTCAAAATCATTTTGATCCTGCAACATTTTAAAAAGATATAGCCATATGGTCAAAAAGTGTTTATCTCACTGAGTTGAAGCTTTTTAGCAACAGAATGTCAATAACTAAAGATTCCTTTCTAGCAGCTTGCTGGTGCTGAAATATGTTGAAAAGGGCTTGATTCTGCATAATATAAGTCAAATTCATTGTGATCCTGCAACATTTTGAAAAGATATAGCCATACGGTCAAAAAGTGTTTATCTCACTGAGTCGAAGCGTTTTTGATAAAGAGTGTCAATAACTAAAGATTCTTTTCTAGCAGCTTGCTGGTGCTGAAATATGTTGAAAAGGGCTTAATTCTGCATAATATAAGTCAAAATCATTGTGATCCTGTAACAATTTGAAAAGATATAGCCATATGGTCAAAAAGTGTTTATCTCACTGAGTTGAAGCTTTTTTGCAACAGAGTGTCAATGACTAAAGATTCCTTTCTAGCAGCTTGCTGGTGCTGAAATATGTTGAAAAGGGCTTGATTCTGCATAATATAAGTCAAAATCATTGTGATCCTGAAACATTTTAAAAAGATATAGCCATATGGTCAAGAAATGTTTATCTCACTGAGTTGAAGCGTCTTTGGAAAAGAGTGTCAATAACTAAAGATTCCTTTCTAGCAGCTTGCTGGTGCTGAAATATGTTGAAAAGGGCTTGATTCTGCATAATATAAGTCAAAATTTAATGTGATCCTGAAACATTTTAAAAAGATATAGCCATATGGTCAAGAAGTGTTTATCTCACTGAGTTGAAGCGTCTTTGGAAAAGAGTGTCAATAACTATAGATTCCTTTCTAGCAGCTTGCTGGTGCTGAAATATGTTGAAAAGTGCTTGATTCTGCATAATATAAGTCAAATTCATTGTGATCCTGCAACATTTTGAAAAGATATAGCCATACGGTCAAAAAGTGTTTATCTCACTGAGTTGAAGCGTTTTTGATAAAGAGTGTCAATAACTAAAGATTCTTTTCTAGCAGCTTGCTGGTGCTGAAATATGTTGAAAAGGGCTTAATTCTGCATAATATAAGTCAAAATCATTGTGATCCTGTAACAATTTGAAAAGATATAGCCATATGGTCAAAAAGTGTTTATCTCACTGAGTTGAAGCTTTTTTGCAACAGAGTGTCAATGACTAAAGATTCCTTTCTAGCAGCTTGCTGGTGCTGAAATATGTTGAAAAGGGCTTGATTCTGCATAATATAAGTCAAATTCATTGTGATCCTGCAACATTTTGAAAAGATATAGCCATACGGTCAAAAAGTGTTTATCTCACTGAGTCGAAGCGTTTTTGATAAAGAGTGTCAATAACTAAAGATTCTTTTCTAGCAGCTTGCTGGTGCTGAAATATGTTGAAAAGGGCTTAATTCTGCATAATATAAGTCAAAATCATTGTGATCCTGTAACAATTTGAAAAGATATAGCCATATGGTCAAAAAGTGTTTATCTCACTGAGTTGAAGCTTTTTTGCAACAGAGTGTCAATGACTAAAGATTCCTTTCTAGCAGCTTGCTGGTGCTGAAATATGTTGAAAAGGGCTTGATTCTGCATAATATAAGTCAAAATTATTGTGATCCTGAAACATTTTAAAAAGATATAGCCATATGGTCAAGAAGTGTTTATCTCACTGAGTTGAAGCGTCTTTGGAAAAGAGTGTCAATAACTAAAGATTCCTTTCTAGCAGCTTGCTGGTGCTGAAATATGTTGAAAAGGGCTTGATTCTGCATAATATAAGTCAAAATTATTGTGATCCTGAAACATTTTAAAAAGATATAGCCATATGGTCAAGAAGTGTTTATCTCACTGAGTTGAAGCGTCTTTGGAAAAGAGTGTCAATAACTATAGATTCCTTTCTAGCAGCTTGCTGGTGCTGAAATATGTTGAAAAGTGCTTGATTCTGCATAATATAAGTCAAATTCATTGTGATCCTGTAACAATTTGAAAAGATATAGCCATATGGTCAAAAAGTGTTTATCTCACTGATTTGAAGCTTTTTTGTAACAGAGTGTCAATGACTAAAGATTCCTTTCTAGCAGCTTGCTGGTGCTGAAATATGTTGAAAAGGGCTTGATTCTGCATAATATAAGTCAAAATCATTGTGATCCTGCAACATTTTGAAAAGATATAGCCATACGGTCAAAAAGTGTTTATCTCACTGAGTTGAAGCTTTTTTGATAAAGAGTGTCAATAACTAAAGATTCCTTTCTAGCAGCTTGCTGGTGCTGAAATATGTTGAAAAGGGCTTGATTCTGCATAATGTAAGTCAAAATCATTGTGATCCTGCAACATTTTGAAAAGATATAGCCATATGGTCAAAAAGTGTTTATCTCACTGAGTTGAAGCGTTTTTGATAAAGAGTGTCAGTAACTAAAGATTCCTTTCTCGCAGCTTGCTGGTGCTGAAATATGTTGAAAAGGTCTTGATTCTGCATAATATAAGTCAAAA
Organism: Fistularia commersonii; assembly: GCF_037954325.1. Taxonomy (NCBI): domain Eukaryota; kingdom Metazoa; phylum Chordata; class Actinopteri; order Syngnathiformes; family Fistulariidae; genus Fistularia; species Fistularia commersonii. Next base: position 25,442 of record NW_028234007.1, read on the forward strand.
TCATTGTGATCCTGCAACATTTTAAAAAGATATAGCCATATGGTCAAAAAGTGTTTATCTCACTGAGTTGAAGCTTTTTTGCAACAGAGTGTCAATAACTAAAGATTCCTTTCTAGCAGCTTGCTGGTGCTGAAATATGTTGAAAAGGGCTTGATTCTGCATAATATAAGTCAAATTCATTGTGATCCTGCAACATTTTGAAAAGATATAGCCATACGGTCAAAAAGTGTTTATCTCACTGAGTTGAAACTTTTTTGCAACAGAGTGTCAATAACTAAAGATTCCTTTCTAGCAGCTTGCTGGTGCTGAAATATGTTGAAAAGGGCTTGATTCTGCATAATATAAGTCAAATTCATTGTGATCCTGCAACATTTTGAAATGATATAGCCATACGGTCAAAAAGTGTTTATCTCACTGAGTTGAAGCGTTTTTGCAACAGAGTGTCAATAACTAAAGATTCCTTTCTAGCAGCTTGCTGGTGCTGAAATATGTTGAAAAGGGCTTGATTCTGCATAATACAAGTCAAAATCATTGTGATCCTGCAAAATTTTTAAAAGATATTGCCATACGGTCAAAAAGTGTTTATCTCACTGAGTTGAAGCGTTTTTGATAAAGAGTGTCAATAACTAAAGATTCCTTTCTAGCAGCTTGCTGGTGCTGAAATATGTTGAAAAGGGCTTGATTCTGCATAATATAAGTCAAAATCATTGTGATCCTGCAACATTTTGAAAAGATATAGCCATATGGTCAAAAAGTGTTTTTCTCACTGAGTTGAAGCTTTTTTGCAACAGAGTGTCAATAACTAAAGATTCCTTTCTAGCAGCTTGCTGGTGCTGAAATATATTGAAAAGGGCTTGATTCTGCATAATATAAGTCAAAATCATTGTGATCCTGCAACATTTTAAAAAGATATAGCCATATGGTCAAAAGGTGTTTATCTCACTGAGTTGAAGCTTTTTAGCAACAGAATGTCAATAACTAAAGATTCCTTTCTAGCAGCTTGCTGGTGCTGAAATATGTTGAAAAGGGCTTGATTCTGCATAATATAAGTCAAATTCATTGTGATCCTGCAACATTTTGAAAAGATATAGCCATACGGTCAAAAAGTGTTTATCTCACTGAGTTGAAGTGTTTTTGATAAAGAGTGTCAATAACTAAAGATTCCATTCTAGCAGCTTGCTGGTGCTGAAATATGTTGAAAAGGGCTTGATTCTGCATAATATAAGTCAAAATCATTGTGATCCTGCAACATTTTGAAAAGATATAGCCATACGGTCAAAAAGTGTTTATGTCACTGAGTTGAAGCGTTTTTGATAAAGAGTGTCAATAACTAAAGATTCCATTCTAGCAGCTTGCTGGTGCTGAAATATGTTGAAAAGAGCTTTATACTGCATAATATAAGTCAAAATCATTGTGATCCTGCAACATTTTAAAAAGATATAGCCATACGGTCAAAAAGTGTTTATCTCACTGAGTTGAAGCGTTTTTGATAAAGAGTGTCAATAACTAAAGATTCCTTTCTAGCAGCTTGCTGGTGCTGAAATATGTTGAAAAGGGCTTGATTCTGCATAATATAAGTCAAAATCATTGTGATCCTGCAACATATTGAAAATATATAGCCATATGGTCAAAATGTGTTTTTCTCACTGAGTTGAAGCTTTTTAGCAACAGAGTGTCAATAACTAAAGATTCCTTTCTAGCAGCTTGCTGGTGCTGAAATATGTTGAAAAGGGCTTGATTCTGCATAATATAAGTCAAATTCATTGTGATCCTGCAACATTTTGAAAAGATATAGCCATACGGTCAAAAAGTGTTTATCTCACTGAGTTGAAGCTTTTTTGCAACAGAGTGTCAATAACTAAAGATTCCTTTCTAGCCGCTTGCTGGTGCTGAAATATGTTGAAAAGGGCTTGATTCTGCATAATATAAGTAAAAATCATTGTGATCCTGCAACATTGTAAAAAGATAAAGCCATATGGTGAAAAAGTGTTTATCTCACTGAGTTGATATGTTTTTGATAAAGAGTGTCAATAACTAAAGATTCTTTTCTAGCAGCTTGCTGGTGCTGAAATATGGTGAAAAGGGCTTAATTCTGCATACTATAAGTTAAATTCATTGTGATCCTGCAACAATTTGAAAAGATATAGCCATATGGTCAAAAAGTGTTTATCTCACTGAGTTGAAGCTTTTTTGTAACAGAGTGTCAATAACTAAAGATTCCTTTCTAGCAGCTTGCTGGTGCTGAAATATGTTGAAAAGGGCTTGATTCTGCATAATATAAGTCAAATTCATTGTGATCCTGCAACATTTTGAAAAGATATAGCCATACGGTCAAAAAGTGTTTATCTCACTGAGTTGAAGCTTTTTTGATAAAGAGTGTCAATAACTAAAGATTCCTTTCTAGCAGCTTGCTGGTGCGGAAATATGTTGAAAAGGGCTTGATTCTGCAAAATATAAGTCAAAATCATTGTGATCCTGCAACATTTTAAAAATATATAGCCATATGGTCAAAAAGTGTTGATCTCACTGAGTTGAAGCTTTTTAGCAACAGAATGTCAATAACTAAAGATTCCTTTCTAGCAGCTTGCTGGTGCTGAAATATGTTGTCAAGGGCTTGATTCTGCATAATATAAGTCAAATTCATTGTGATCCTGCAACATTTTGAAAAGATATAGCCATACGGTCAAAAAGTGTTTATCTCACTGAGTTGAAACTTTTTTGCAACAGAGTGTCAATAACTAAAGATTCCTTTCTAGCAGCTTGCTGGTGCTGAAATATGTTGAAAAGGGCTTGATTCTGCATAATATAAGTCAAAATCTATGTGATCCTGCAACATTTTGAAAACATATAGCCATACGGTCAAAAAGTGTTTATCTCACTGAGTTGAAGCTTTTTTGCAAAAGAGTGTCAATAACTAAAGATTCCTTTCTAGCAGCTTGCTGGTGCTGAAATATGTTGAAAAGGGCTTGATTCTGCATAATATAAGTCAAAATCATTGTGATCCTGCAACATTTTAAAAAGATAAAGCCATATGGTCAAAAAGTGTTTATCTCACTGAGTTGAAGCTTTTTAGCAACAGAGTGTCAATAACTAAAGATTCCTTTCTAGCAGCTTGCTGGTGCTGAAATATGTTGAAAAGGGCTTGATTCTGCATAATATAAGTCAAAATCATTGTGATCCTGCAACATTTTAAAAATATATAACCATATGGTCAAAAAGTGTTTATCTCACTGAGTTGAAGCGTCTTTGGAAAAGAGTGTCAATAACTATAGATCCCTTTCTAGCAGCTTGCTGGTGCTGAAATATGTTGAAAAGGGCTTAATTCTGCATAATATAAGTCAAAATCATTGTGATCCTGCAACAATTTGAAAAGATATAGCCATATGGTCAAAAAGTGTTTTTCTCACTGAGTTGAAGCTTTTTTGCAACAGAGTGTCAATAACTAAAGATTCCTTTCTAGCAGCTTGCTGGTGCTGAAATATATTGAAAAGGGCTTGATTCTGCATAATATAAGTCAAAATCATTGTGATCCTGCAACATTTTAAAAAGATATAGCCATATGGTCAAAAGGTGTTTATCTCACTGAGTTGAAGCTTTTTAGCAACAGAATGTCAATAACTAAAGATTCCTTTCTAGCAGCTTGCTGGTGCTGAAATATGTTGAAAAGGGCTTGATTCTGCATAATATAAGTCAAATTCATTGTGATCCTGCAACATTTTGAAAAGATATAGCCATATGGTCAAAAAGTGTTTATCTCACTGAGTTGAAGCTTTTTTGTAACAGAGTGTCAATGACTAAAGATTCCTTTCTAGCAGCTTGCTGGTGCTGAAATATGTTGAAAAGGGCTTGATTCTGCATAATATAAGTCAAATTCATTGTGATCCTGCAACATTTTGAAAAGATATAGCCATACAGTCAAAAAGTGTTTATCTTACTGAGTTGAAGCTTTTTTGATAAAGAGTGTCAATAACTAAAGATTCCTTTCTAGCAGCTTGCTGGTGCTGAAATATGTTGAAAAGGGCTTGATTCTGCATAATATTAGTCAAAATCATTGTGATCCTGCAACATTTTAAAAAGATATAGCCATATGGTCAAAAAGTGTTTATCTCACAGAGTTGAAGCCTTTTAGCAACAGAATGTCAATAACTAAAGATTCCTTTCTAGCAGCTTGCTGGTGCTGAAATATGTTGTCAAGGGCTTGATTCTGCATAATATAAGTCAAATTCATTGTGATCCTGCAACATTTTGAAAAGATATAGCCATACGGTCAAAAAGTGTTTATCTCACTGAGTTGAAGCGTTTTTGATAAAGAGTGTCAATAACTAAAGATTCTTTTCTAGCAGGTTGCTGGTGCTTAAATATGTTGAAAAGGGCTTAATTCTGCATAATATAAGTCAAAATCATTGTGATCCTGCAACAATTTGAAAAGATATAGCCATATGGTCAAAAAGTGTTTTTCTCACTGAGTTGAAGCTTTTTTGCAACAGAGTGTCAATAACTAAAGATTCCTTTCTAGCAGCTTGCTGGTGCTGAAATATATTGAAAAGGGCTTGATTCTGCATAATATAAGTCAAAATCATTGTGATCCTGCAACATTTTAAAAAGATATAGCCATATGGTCAAAAGGTGTTTATCTCACTGAGTTGAAGCTTTTTAGCAACAGAATGGCAATAACTAAAGATTCCTTTCTAGCAGCTTGCTGGTGCTGAAATATGTTGAAAAGGGCTTGATTCTGCATAATATAAGTCAAATTCATTGTGATCCTGCAATATTTTGAAAAGATATAGCCATATGGTCAAAAAGTGTTTATCTCACTGAGTTGAAGCTTTTTTGTAACAGAGTGTCAATGACTAAAGATTCCTTTCTAGCAGCTTGCTGGTGCTGAAATATGTTGAAAAGGGCTTGATTCTGCATAATATAAGTCAAATTCATTGTGATCCTGCAACATTTTGAAAAGATATAGCCATACGGTAAAAAAGGGTTTATCTCACTGAGTTGAAGTGTTTTTGATAAAGAGTGTCAATAACTAAAGATTCCATTCTAGCAGCTTGCTGGTGCTGAAATATGTTGAAAAGGGCTTGATTCTGCATAATATAAGTCAAAATCATTGTGATCCTGCAACATTTTGAAAAGATATAGCCATACGGTCAAAAAGTGTTTATGTCACTGAGTTGAAGCGTTTTTGATAAAGAGTGTCAATAACTAAAGATTCCATTCTAGCAGCTTGCTGGTGCTGAAATATGTTGAAAAGGGCTTTATACTGCATAATATAAGTCAAAATCATTGTGTTCCTGCAACATTTTGAAAAGATATAGCAATATGGTGAAAAACTGTTTTTCCTCACTGAGTTGAAGCTTTTTTGCAACAGAGTGTCAATAACTAAAGATTCCTTTCTAGCAGCTTGCTGGTGCTGAAATATGTTGAAAAGGGCTTGATTCTGCATAATATAAGTCAAAATCATTGTGATCCTGCAACATATTGAAAATATATAGCCATACGGTCAAAAAGTGTTTTTCTCACTGAGCTGAAGCTTTTTAGCAACAGAGTGTCAATAACTAAAGATTCCTTTCTAGCAGCTTGCTGGTGCTGAAATATGTTGAAAAGGGCTTGATTCTGCATAATATAAGTCAAATTCATTGTGATCCTGCAACATTTTGAAAAGATATAGCCATACGGTCAAAAAGTGTTTATCTCACTGAGTTGAAGCTTTTTTGCAACAGAGTGTCAATAACTAAAGATTCCTTTCTAGCCGCTTGCTGGTGCTGAAATATGTTGAAAAGGGCTTGATTCTGCATAATATAAGTCAAAATCATTGTGATCCTGCAACATTGTAAAAAGATAAAGCCATATGGTGAAAAAGTGTTTATCTCACTGAGTTGATATGTTTTTGATAAAGAGTGTCAATAACTAAAGATTCTTTTCTAGCAGCTTGCTGGTGCTGAAATATGGTGAAAAGGGCTTAATTCTGCATACTATAAGTTAAATTCATTGTGATCCTGCAACAATTTGAAAAGATATAGCCATATGGTCAAAAAGTGTTTATCTCACTGAGTTGAAGCTTTTTTGTAACAGAGTGTCAATAACTAAAGATTCCTTTCTAGCAGCTTGCTGGTGCTGAAATATGTTGAAAAGGGCTTGATTCTGCATAATATAAGTCAAATTCATTGTGATCCTGCAACATTTTGAAAAGATATAGCCATACGGTCAAAAAGTGTTTATCTCACTGAGTTGAAGCTTTTTTGATAAAGAGTGTCAATAACTAAAGTTTCCTTTCTAGCAGCTTGCTGGTGCGGAAATATGTTGAAAAGGGCTTGATTCTGCAAAATATAAGTCAAAATCATTGTGATCCTGCAACATTTTAAAAATATATAGCCATATGGTCAAAAAGTGTTGATCTCACTGAGTTGAAGCTTTTTAGCAACAGAATGTCAATAACTAAAGATTCCTTTCTAGCAGCTTGCTGGTGCTGAAATATGTTGTCAAGGGCTTGATTCTGCATAATATAAGTCAAATTCATTGTGATCCTGCAACATTTTGAAAAGATATAGCCATACGGTCAAAAAGTGTTTATCTCACTGAGTTGAAACTTTTTTGCAACAGAGTGTCAATAACTAAAGATTCCTTTCTAGCAGCTTGCTGGTGCTGAAATATGTTGAAAAGGGCTTGATTCTGCATAATATAAGTCAAAATCTATGTGATCCTGCAACATTTTGAAAACATATAGCCATACGGTCAAAAAGTGTTTATCTCACTGAGTTGAAGCTTTTTTGCAAAAGAGTGTCAATAACTAAAGATTCCTTTCTAGCAGCTTGCTGGTGCTGAAATATGTTGAAAAGGGCTTGATTCTGCATAATATAAGTCAAAATCATTGTGATCCTGCAACATTTTAAAAAGATAAAGCCATATGGTCAAAAAGTGTTTATCTCACTGAGTTGAAGCTTTTTAGCAACAGAGTGTCAATAACTAAAGATTCCTTTCTAGCAGCTTGCTGGTGCTGAAATATGTTGAAAAGGGCTTGATTCTGCATAATATAAGTCAAAATCATTGTGATCCTGCAACATTTTAAAAAGATATAACCATATGGTCAAAAAGTGTTTATCTCACTGAGTTGAAGCGTCTTTGGAAAAGAGTGTCAATAACTATAGATCCCTTTCTAGCAGCTTGCTGGTGCTGAAATATGTTGAAAAGGGCTTGATTCTGCATAATATTAGTCAAAATCATTGTGATCCTGCAACATTTTAAAAAGATATAGCCATATGGTCAAAAAGTGTTTATCTCACTGAGTTGAAGCCTTTTAGCAACAGAATGTCAATAACTAAAGATTCCTTTCTAGCAGCTTGCTGGTGCTGAAATATGTTGTCAAGGGCTTGATTCTGCATAATATAAGTCAAATTCATTGTGATCCTGCAACATTTTGAAAATATATAGCCATACGGTCAAAAAGTGTTTATCTCACTGAGTTGAAGCGTTTTTGATAAAGAGTGTCAATAACTAAAGATTCTTTTCTAGCAGGTTGCTGGTGCTTAAATATGTTGAAAAGGGCTTAATTCTGCATAATATAAGTCAAAATCATTGTGATCCTGCAACAATTTGAAAAGATATAGCCATATGGTCAAAAAGTGTTTTTCTCACTGAGTTGAAGCTTTTTTGCAACAGAGTGTCAATAACTAAAGATTCCTTTCTAGCAGCTTGCTGGTGCTGAAATATATTGAAAAGGGCTTGATTCTGCATAATATAAGTCAAAATCATTGTGATCCTGCAACATTTTAAAAAGATATAGCCATATGGTCAAAAGGTGTTTATCTCACTGAGTTGAAGCTTTTTAGCAACAGAATGGCAATAACTAAAGATTCCTTTCTAGCAGCTTGCTGGTGCTAAAATATGTTGAAAAGGGCTTGATTCTGCATAATATAAGTCAAATTCATTGTGATCCTGCAACATTTTGAAAAGATATAGCCATATGGTCAAAAAGTGTTTATCTCACTGAGTTGAAGCTTTTTTGTAACAGAGTGTCAATGACTAAAGATTCCTTTCTAGCAGCTTGCTGGTGCTGAAATATGTTGAAAAGGGCTTGATTCTGCATAATATAAGTCAAATTCATTGTGATCCTGCAACATTTTGAAAAGATATAGCCATACGGTAAAAAAGGGTTTATCTCACTGAGTTGAAGTGTTTTTGATAAAGAGTGTCAATAACTAAATATTCCATTCTAGCAGCTTGCTGGTGCTGAAATATGTTGAAAAGGGCTTGATTCTGCATAATATAAGTCAAAATCATTGTGATCCTGCAACATTTTGAAAAGATATAGCCATACGGTCAAAAAGTGTTTATGTCACTGAGTTGAAGCGTTTTTGATAAAGAGTGTCAATAACTAAAGATTCCATTCTAGCAGCTTGCTGGTGCTGAAATATGTTGAAAAGGGCTTTATACTGCATAATATAAGTCAAAATCATTGTGTTCCTGCAACATTTTGAAAAGATATAGCAATATGGTGAAAAACTGTTTTTCTCACTGAGTTGAAGCTTTTTTGCAACAGAGTGTCAATAACTAAAGATTCCTTTCTAGCAGCTTGCTGGTGCTGAAATATGTTGAAAAGGGCTTGATTCTGCATAATATAAGTCAAAATCATTGTGATCCTGCAACATTTTGAAAAGATATAGCCATACGGTCAAAAAGTGTTTATCTCACTGAGTTGAAGCTTTTTTGCAACAGAGTGTCAATAACTAAAGATTCCTTTCTAGCCGCTTGCTGGTGCTGAAATATGTTGAAAAGGGCTTGATTCTGCATAATATAAGTCAAAATCATTGTGATCCTGCAACATTGTAAAAAGATAAAGCCATATGGTGAAAAAGTGTTTATCTCACTGAGTTGATATGTTTTTGATAAAGAGTGTCAATAACTAAAGATTCTTTTCTAGCAGCTTGCTGGTGCTGAAATATGGTGAAAAGGGCTTAATTCTGCATACTATAAGTTAAATTCATTGTGATCCTGCAACAATTTGAAAAGATATAGCCATATGGTCAAAAAGTGTTTATCTCACTGAGTTGAAGCTTTTTTGTAACAGAGTGTCAATAACTAAAGATTCCTTTCTAGCAGCTTGCTGGTGCTGAAATATGTTGAAAAGGGCTTGATTCTGCATAATATAAGTCAAAATCTATGTGATCCTGCAACATTTTGAAAACATATAGCCATACGGTCAAAAAGTGTTTATCTCACTGAGTTGAAGCTTTTTTGCAAAAGAGTGTCAATAACTAAAGATTCCTTTCTAGCAGCTTGCTGGTGCTGAAATATGTTGAAAAGGGCTTGATTCTGCATAATATAAGTCAAAATCATTGTGATCCTGCAACATTTTAAAAAGATAAAGCCATATGGTCAAAAAGTGTTTATCTCACTGAGTTGAAGCTTTTTAGCAACAGAGTGTCAATAACTAAAGATTCCTTTCTAGCAGCTTGCTGGTGCTGAAATATGTTGAAAAGGGCTTGATTCTGCATAATATAAGTCAAAATCATTGTGATCCTGCAACATTTTAAAAAGATAAAACCATATGGTCAAAAAGTGTTTATCTCACTGAGTTGAAGCGTCTTTGGAAAAGAGTGTCAATAACTATAGATCCCTTTCTAGCAGCTTGCTGGTGCTGAAATATGTTGAAAAGGGCTTGAGTCTGCATAATATAAATCAAAATAATTGTGATCATGCAACATTTTGAAAAGATATAGCCATACAGTCAAAAAGTGTTTATCTTACTGAGTTGAAGCTTTTTTGATAAAGAGTGTCAATAACTAAAGATTCCTTTCTAGCAGCTTGCTGGTGCTGAAATATGTTGAAAAGGGCTTGATTCTGCATAATATTAGTCAAAATCATTGTGATCCTGCAACATTTTAAAAAGATATAGCCATATGGTCAAAAAGTGTTTATCTCACTGAGTTGAAGCCTTTTAGCAACAGAATGTCAATAACTAAAGATTCCTTTCTAGCAGCTTGCTGGTGCTGAAATATGTTGTCAAGGGCTTGATTCTGCATAATATAAGTCAAATTCATTGTGATCCTGCAACATTTTGAAAATATATAGCCATACGGTCAAAAAGTGTTTATCTCACTGAGTTGAAGCGTTTTTGATAAAGAGTGTCAATAACTAAAGATTCTTTTCTAGCAGGTTGCTGGTGCTTAAATATGTTGAAAAGGGCTTAATTCTGCATAATATAAGTCAAAATCATTGTGATCCTGCAACAATTTGAAAAGATATAGCCATATGGTCAAAAAGTGTTTTTCTCACTGAGTTGAAGCTTTTTTGCAACAGAGTGTCAATAACTAAAGATTCCTTTCTAGCAGCTTGCTGGTGCTGAAATATATTGAAAAGGGCTTGATTCTGCATAATATAAGTCAAAATCATTGTGATCCTGCAACATTTTAAAAAGATATAGCCATATGGTCAAAAGGTGTTTATCTCACTGAGTTGAAGCTTTTTAGCAACAGAATGTCAATAACTAAAGATTCCTTTCTAGCAGCTTGCTGGTGCTGAAATATGTTGAAAAGGGCTTGATTCTGCATAATATAAGTCAAATTCATTGTGATCCTGCAACATTTTGAAAAGATATAGCCATATGGTCAAAAAGTGTTTATCTCACTGAGTTGAAGCTTTTTTGTAACAGAGTGTCAATGACTAAAGATTCCTTTCTAGCAGCTTGCTGGTGCTGAAATATGTTGAAAAGGGCTTGATTCTGCATAATATAAGTCAAATTCATTGTGATCCTGCAACATTTTGAAAAGATATAGCCATACAGTCAAAAAGTGTTTATCTTACTGAGTTGAAGCTTTTTTGATAAAGAGTGTCAATAACTAAAGATTCCTTTCTAGCAGCTTGCTGGTGCTGAAATATGTTGAAAAGGGCTTGATTCTGCATAATATAAGTCAAAATCATTGTGATCCTGCAACATTTTAAAAAGATATAGCCATATGGTCAAAAAGTGTTTATCTCACTGAGTTGAAGCCTTTTAGCAACAGAATGTCAATAACTAAAGATTCCTTTCTAGCAGCTTGCTGGTGCTGAAATATGTTGTCAAGGGCTTGATTCTGCATAATATAAGTCAAATTCATTGTGATCCTGCAACATTTTGAAAAGATATAGCCATACGGTCAAAAAGTGTTTATGTCACTGAGTTGAAGCGTTTTTGATAAAGAGTGTCAATAACTAAAGATTCCATTCTAGCAGCTTGCTGGTGCTGAAATATGTTGAAAAGGGCTTTATACTGCATAATATAAGTCAAAATCATTGTGTTCCTGCAACATTTTGAAAAGATATAGCAATATGGTGAAAAACTGTTTTTCTCACTGAGTTGAAGCTTTTTTGCAACAGAGTGTCAATAACTAAAGATTCCTTTCTAGCAGCTTGCTGGTGCTGAAATATGTTGAAAAGGGCTTGATTCTGCATAATATAAGTCAAAATCATTGTGATCCTGCAACATTTTGAAAAGATATAGCCATACGGTCAAAAAGTGTTTTTCTCACTGAGTTGAAGCTTTTTAGCAACAGAGTGTCAATAACTAAAGATTCCTTTCTAGCAGCTTGCTGGTGCTGAAATATGTTGAAAAGGGCTTGATTCTGCATAATATAAGTCAAATTCATTGTGATCCTGCAACATTTTGAAAAGATATAGCCATACGGTCAAAAAGTGTTTATCTCACTGAGTTGAAGCTTTTTTGCAACAGAGTGTCAATAACTAAAGATTCCTTTCTAGCCGCTTGCTGGTGCTGAAATATGTTGAAAAGGGCTTGATTCTGCATAATATAAGTCAAAATCATTGTGATCCTGCAACATTGTAAAAAGATAAAGCCATATGGTGAAAAAGTGTTTATCTCACTGAGTTGATATGTTTTTGATAAAGAGTGTCAATAACTAAAGATTCTTTTCTAGCAGCTTGCTGGTGCTGAAATATGGTGAAAAGGGCTTAATTCTGCATACTATAAGTTAAATTCATTGTGATCCTGCAACAATTTGAAAAGATATAGCCATATGGTCAAAAAGTGTTTATCTCACTGAGTTGAAGCTTTTTTGTAACAGAGTGTCAATAACTAAAGATTCCTTTCTAGCAGCTTGCTGGTGCTGAAATATGTTGAAAAGGGCTTGATTCTGCATAATATAAGTCAAATTCATTGTCATCCTGCAACATTTTGAAAAGATATAGCCATACGGTCAAAAAGTGTTTATCTCACTGAGTTGAAGCTTTTTTGATAAAGAGTGTCAATAACTAAAGATTCCTTTCTAGCAGCTTGCTGGTGCTGAAATATGTTGAAAAGGGCTTGATTCTGCAAAATATAAGTCAAAATCATTGTGATCCTGCAACATTTTAAAAATATATAGCCATATGGTCAAAAAGTGTTGATCTCACTGAGTTGAAGCTTTTTAGCAACAGAATGTCAATAACTAAAGATTCCTTTCTAGCAGCTTGCTGGTGCTGAAATATGTTGTCAAGGGCTTGATTCTGCATAATATAAGTCAAATTCATTGTGATCCTGCAACATTTTGAAAAGATATAGCCATACGGTCAAAAAGTGTTTATCTCACTGAGTTGAAACTTTTTTGCAACAGAGTGTCAATAACTAAAGATTCCTTTCTAGCAGCTTGCTGGTGCTGAAATATGTTGAAAAGGGCTTGATTCTGCATAATATAAGTCAAAATCTATGTGATCCTGCAACATTTTGAAAACATATAGCCATACGGTCAAAAAGTGTTTATCTCACTGAGTTGAAGCTTTTTTGCAAAAGAGTGTCAATAACTAAAGATTCCTTTCTAGCAGCTTGCTGGTGCTGAAATATGTTGAAAAGGGCTTGATTCTGCATAATATAAGTCAAAATCATTGTGATCCTGCAACATTTTAAAAAGATAAAGCCATATGGTCAAAAAGTGTTTATCTCACTGAGTTGAAGCTTTTTAGCAACAGAGTGTCAATAACTAAAGATTCCTTTCTAGCAGCTTGCTGGTGCTGAAATATGTTGAAAAGGGCTTGATTCTGCATAATATAAGTCAAAATCATTGTGATCCTGCAACATTTTAAAAAGATATAACCATATGGTCAAAAAGTGTTTATCTCACTGAGTTGAAGCGTCTTTGGAAAAGAGTGTCAATAACTATAGATCCCTTTCTAGCAGCTTGCTGGTGCTGAAATATGTTGAAAAGGGCTTGATTCTGCATAATATAAATCAAAATAATTGTGATCATGCAACATTTTGAAAAGATATAGCCATACAGTCAAAAAGTGTTTATCTTACTGAGTTGAAGCTTTTTTGATAAAGAGTGTCAATAACTAAAGATTCCTTTCTAGCAGCTTGCTGGTGCTGAAATATGTTGAAAAGGGCTTGATTCTGCATAATATTAGTCAAAATCATTGTGATCCTGCAACATTTTAAAAAGATATAGCCATATGGTCAAAAAGTGTTTATCTCACTGAGTTGAAGCCTTTTAGCAACAGAATGTCAATAACTAAAGATTCCTTTCTAGCAGCTTGCTGGTGCTGAAATATGTTGTCAAGGGCTTGATTCTGCATAATATAAGTCAAATTCATTGTGATCCTGCAACATTTTGAAAAGATATAGCCATACGGTCAAAAAGTGTTTATCTCACTGAGTTGAAGCGTTTTTGATAAAGAGTGTCAATAACTAAAGATTCTTTTCTAGCAGGTTGCTGGTGCTTAAATATGTTGAAAAGGGCTTAATTCTGCATAATATAAGTCAAAATCATTGTGATCCTGCAACAATTTGAAAAGATATAGCCATATGGTCAAAAAGTGTTTTTCTCACTGAGTTGAAGCTTTTTTGCAACAGAGTGTCAATAACTAAAGATTCCTTTCTAGCAGCTTGCTGGTGCTGAAATATATTGAAAAGGGCTTGATTCTGCATAATATAAGTCAAAATCATTGTGATCCTGCAACATTTTAAAAAGATATAGCCATATGGTCAAAAGGTGTTTATCTCACTGAGTTGAAGCTTTTTAGCAACAGAATGTCAATAACTAAAGATTCCTTTCTAGCAGCTTGCTGGTGCTGAAATATGTTGAAAAGGGCTTGATTCTGCATAATATAAGTCAAATTCATTGTGATCCTGCAACATTTTGAAAAGATATAGCCATATGGTCAAAAAGTGTTTATCTCACTGAGTTGAAGCTTTTTTGTAACAGAGTGTCAATGACTAAAGATTCCTTTCTAGCAGCTTGCTGGTGCTGAAATATGTTGAAAAGGGCTTGATTCTGCATAATATAAGTCAAATTCATTGTGATCCTGCAACATTTTGAAAAGATATAGCCATACAGTCAAAAAGTGTTTATCTTACTGAGTTGAAGCTTTTTTGATAAAGAGTGTCAATAACTAAAGATTCCTTTCTAGCAGCTTGCTGGTGCTGAAATATGTTGAAAAGGGCTTGATTCTGCATAATATTAGTCAAAATCATTGTGATCCTGCAACATTTTAAAAAGATATAGCCATATGGTCAAAAAGTGTTTATCTCACTGAGTTGAAGCCTTTTAGCAACAGAATGTCAATAACTAAAGATTCCTTTCTAGCAGCTTGCTGGTGCTGAAATATGTTGTCAAGGGCTTGATTCTGCATAATATAAGTCAAATTCATTGTGATCCTGCAACATTTTGAAAAGATATAGCCATACGGTCAAAAAGTGTTTATGTCACTGAGTTGAAGCGTTTTTGATAAAGAGTGTCAATAACTAAAGATTCCATTCTAGCAGCTTGCTGGTGCTGAAATATGTTGAAAAGGGCTTTATACTGCATAATATAAGTCAAAATCATTGTGTTCCTGCAACATTTTGAAAAGATATAGCAATATGGTGAAAAACTGTTTTTCTCACTGAGTTGAAGCTTTTTTGCAACAGAGTGTCAATAACTAAAGATTCCTTTCTAGCAGCTTGCTGGTGCTGAAATATGTTGAAAAGGGCTTGATTCTGCATAATATAAGTCAAAATCATTGTGATCCTGCAACATATTGAAAATATATAGCCATACGGTCAAAAAGTGTTTTTCTCACTGAGTTGAAGCTTTTTAGCAACAGAGTGTCAATAACTAAAGATTCCTTTCTAGCAGCTTGCTGGTGCTGAAATATGTTGAAAAGGGCTTGATTCTGCATAATATAAGTCAAATTCATTGTGATCCTGCAACATTTTGAAAAGATATAGCCATACGGTCAAAAAGTGTTTATCTCACTGAGTTGAAGCTTTTTTGCAACAGAGTGTCAATAACTAAAGATTCCTTTCTAGCCGCTTGCTGGTGCTGAAATATGTTGAAAAGGGCTTGATTCTGCATAATATAAGTCAAAATCATTGTGATCCTGCAACATTGTAAAAAGATAAAGCCATATGGTGAAAAAGTGTTTATCTCACTGAGTTGATATGTTTTTGATAAAGAGTGTCAATAACTAAAGATTCTTTTCTAGCAGCTTGCTGGTGCTGAAATATGGTGAAAAGGGCTTAATTCTGCATACTATAAGTTAAATTCATTGTGATCCTGCAACAATTTGAAAAGATATAGCCATATGGTCAAAAAGTGTTTATCTCACTGAGTTGAAGCTTTTTTGTAACAGAGTGTCAATAACTAAAGATTCCTTTCTAGCAGCTTGCTGGTGCTGAAATATGTTGAAAAGGGCTTGATTCTGCATAATATAAGTCAAATTCATTGTCATCCTGCAACATTTTGAAAAGATATAGCCATACGGTCAAAAAGTGTTTATCTCACTGAGTTGAAGCTTTTTTGATAAAGAGTGTCAATAACTAAAGATTCCTTTCTAGCAGCTTGCTGGTGCTGAAATATGTTGAAAAGGGCTTGATTCTGCAAAATATAAGTCAAAATCATTGTGATCCTGCAACATTTTAAAAATATATAGCCATATGGTCAAAAAGTGTTGATCTCACTGAGTTGAAGCTTTTTAGCAACAGAATGTCAATAACTAAAGATTCCTTTCTAGCAGCTTGCTGGTGCTGAAATATGTTGTCAAGGGCTTGATTCTGCATAATATAAGTCAAATTCATTGTGATCCTGCAACATTTTGAAAAGATATAGCCATACGGTCAAAAAGTGTTTATCTCACTGAGTTGAAACTTTTTTGCAACAGAGTGTCAATAACTAAAGATTCCTTTCTAGCAGCTTGCTGGTGCTGAAATATGTTGAAAAGGGCTTGATTCTGCATAATATAAGTCAAAATCTATGTGATCCTGCAACATTTTGAAAACATATAGCCATACGGTCAAAAAGTGTTTATCTCACTGAGTTGAAGCTTTTTTGCAAAAGAGTGTCAATAACTAAAGATTCCTTTCTAGCAGCTTGCTGGTGCTGAAATATGTTGAAAAGGGCTTGATTCTGCATAATATAAGTCAAAATCATTGTGATCCTGCAACATTTTAAAAAGATAAAGCCATATGGTCAAAAAGTGTTTATCTCACTGAGTTGAAGCTTTTTAGCAACAGAGTGTCAATAACTAAAGATTCCTTTCTAGCAGCTTGCTGGTGCTGAAATATGTTGAAAAGGGCTTGATTCTGCATAATATAAGTCAAAATCATTGTGATCCTGCAACATTTTAAAAAGATATAACCATATGGTCAAAAAGTGTTTATCTCACTGAGTTGAAGCGTCTTTGGAAAAGAGTGTCAATAACTATAGATCCCTTTCTAGCAGCTTGCTGGTGCTGAAATATGTTGAAAAGGGCTTGATTCTGCATAATATAAATCAAAATAATTGTGATCATGCAACATTTTGAAAAGATATAGCCATACAGTCAAAAAGTTTTTATCTTACTGAGTTGAAGCTTTTTTGATAAAGAGTGTCAATAACTAAAGATTCCTTTCTAGCAGCTTGCTGGTGCTGAAATATGTTGAAAAGGGCTTGATTCTGCATAATATTAGTCAAAATCATTGTGATCCTGCAACATTTTAAAAAGATATAGCCATATGGTCAAAAAGTGTTTATCTCACTGAGTTGAAGCTTTTTAGCAACAGAGTGTCAATAACTAAAGATTCCTTTCTAGCAGCTTGCTGGTGCTGAAATATGTTGAAAAGGGCTTTATACTGCATAATATAAGTCAAAATCATTGTGTTCCTGCAACATTTTGAAAAGATATAGCAATATGGTGAAAAACTGTTTTTCTCACTGAGTTGAAGCTTTTTTGCAACAGAGTGTCAATAACTAAAGATTCCTTTCTAGCAGCTTGCTGGTGCTGAAATATGTTGAAAAGGGCTTGATTCTGCATAATATAAGTCAAAATCATTGTGATCCTGCAACATATTGAAAATATATAGCCATACGGTCAAAAAGTGTTTTTCTCACTGAGTTGAAGCTTTTTAGCAACAGAGTGTCAATAACTAAAGATTCCTTTCTAGCAGCTTGCTGGTGCTGAAATATGTTGAAAAGGGCTTGATTCTGCATAATATAAGTCAAATTCATTGTGATCCTGCAACATTTTGAAAAGATATAGCCATACGGTCAAAAAGTGTTTATCTCACTGAGTTGAAGCTTTTTTGCAACAGAGTGTCAATAACTAAAGATTCCTTTCTAGCCGCTTGCTGGTGCTGAAATATGTTGAAAAGGGCTTGATTCTGCATAATATAAGTCAAAATCATTGTGATCCTGCAACATTGTAAAAAGATAAAGCCATATGGTGAAAAAGTGTTTATCTCACTGAGTTGATATGTTTTTGATAAAGAGTGTCAATAACTAAAGATTCTTTTCTAGCAGCTTGCTGGTGCTGAAATATGGTGAAAAGGGCTTAATTCTGCATACTATAAGTTAAATTCATTGTGATCCTGCAACAATTTGAAAAGATATAGCCATATGGTCAAAAAGTGTTTATCTCACTGAGTTGAAGCTTTTTTGTAACAGAGTGTCAATAACTAAAGATTCCTTTCTAGCAGCTTGCTGGTGCTGAAATATGTTGAAAAGGGCTTGATTCTGCATAATATAAGTCAAATTCATTGTCATCCTGCAACATTTTGAAAAGATATAGCCATACGGTCAAAAAGTGTTTATCTCACTGAGTTGAAGCTTTTTTGATAAAGAGTGTCAATAACTAAAGATTCCTTTCTAGCAGCTTGCTGGTGCTGAAATATGTTGAAAAGGGCTTGATTCTGCAAAATATAAGTCAAAATCATTGTGATCCTGCAACATTTTAAAAATATATAGCCATATGGTCAAAAAGTGTTGATCTCACTGAGTTGAAGCTTTTTAGCAACAGAATGTCAATAACTAAAGATTCCTTTCTAGCAGCTTGCTGGTGCTGAAATATGTTGTCAAGGGCTTGATTCTGCATAATATAAGTCAAATTCATTGTGATCCTGCAACATTTTGAAAAGATATAGCCATACGGTCAAAAAGTGTTTATCTCACTGAGTTGAAACTTTTTTGCAACAGAGTGTCAATAACTAAAGATTCCTTTCTAGCAGCTTGCTGGTGCTGAAATATGTTGAAAAGGGCTTGATTCTGCATAATATAAGTCAAAATCTATGTGATCCTGCAACATTTTGAAAACATATAGCCATACGGTCAAAAAGTGTTTATCTCACTGAGTTGAAGCTTTTTTGCAAAAGAGTGTCAATAACTAAAGATTCCTTTCTAGCAGCTTGCTGGTGCTGAAATATGTTGAAAAGGGCTTGATTCTGCATAATATAAGTCAAAATCATTGTGATCCTGCAACATTTTAAAAAGATAAAGCCATATGGTCAAAAAGTGTTTATCTCACTGAGTTGAAGCTTTTTAGCAACAGAGTGTCAATAACTAAAGATTCCTTTCTAGCAGCTTGCTGGTGCTGAAATATGTTGAAAAGGGCTTGATTCTGCATAATATAAGTCAAAATCATTGTGATCCTGCAACATTTTAAAAAGATATAACCATATGGTCAAAAAGTGTTTATCTCACTGAGTTGAAGCGTCTTTGGAAAAGAGTGTCAATAACTATAGATCCCTTTCTAGCAGCTTGCTGGTGCTGAAATATGTTGAAAAGGGCTTGATTCTGCATAATATAAATCAAAATAATTGTGATCATGCAACATTTTGAAAAGATATAGCCATACAGTCAAAAAGTTTTTATCTTACTGAGTTGAAGCTTTTTTGATAAAGAGTGTCAATAACTAAAGATTCCTTTCTAGCAGCTTGCTGGTGCTGAAATATGTTGAAAAGGGCTTGATTCTGCATAATATTAGTCAAAATCATTGTGATCCTGCAACATTTTAAAAAGATATAGCCATATGGTCAAAAAGTGTTTATCTCACTGAGTTGAAGCCTTTTAGCAACAGAATGTCAATAACTAAAGATTCCTTTCTAGCAGCTTGCTGGTGCTGAAATATGTTGTCAAGGGCTTGATTCTGCATAATATAAGTCAAATTCATTGTGATCCTGCAACATTTTGAAAAGATATAGCCATACGGTCAAAAAGTGTTTATCTCACTGAGTTGAAGCGTTTTTGATAAAGAGTGTCAATAACTAAAGATTCTTTTCTAGCAGGTTGCTGGTGCTTAAATATGTTGAAAAGGGCTTAATTCTGCATAATATAAGTCAAAATCATTGTGATCCTGCAACAATTTGAAAAGATATAGCCATATGGTCAAAAAGTGTTTTTCTCACTGAGTTGAAGCTTTTTTGCAACAGAGTGTCAATAACTAAAGATTCCTTTCTAGCAGCTTGCTGGTGCTGAAATATATTGAAAAGGGCTTGATTCTGCATAATATAAGTCAAAATCATTGTGATCCTGCAACATTTTAAAAAGATATAGCCATATGGTCAAAAGGTGTTTATCTCACTGAGTTGAAGCTTTTTAGCAACAGAATGTCAATAACTAAAGATTCCTTTCTAGCAGCTTGCTGGTGCTGAAATATGTTGAAAAGGGCTTGATTCTGCATAATATAAGTCAAATTCATTGTGATCCTGCAACATTTTGAAAAGATATAGCCATATGGTCAAAAAGTGTTTATCTCACTGAGTTGAAGCTTTTTTGTAACAGAGTGTCAATGACTAAAGATTCCTTTCTAGCAGCTTGCTGGTGCTGAAATATGTTGAAAAGGGCTTGATTCTGCATAATATAAGTCAAATTCATTGTGATCCTGCAACATTTTGAAAAGATATAGCCATACAGTCTAAAAGTGTTTATCTTACTGAGTTGAAGCTTTTTTGATAAAGAGTGTCAATAACTAAAGATTCCTTTCTAGCAGCTTGCTGGTGCTGAAATATGTTGAAAAGGGCTTGATTCTGCATAATATTAGTCAAAATCATTGTGATCCTGCAACATTTTAAAAAGATATAGCCATATGGTCAAAAAGTGTTTATCTCACTGAGTTGAAGCCTTTTAGCAACAGAATGTCAATAACTAAAGATTCCTTTCTAGCAGCTTGCTGGTGCTGAAATATGTTGTCAAGGGCTTGATTCTGCATAATATAAGTCAAATTCATTGTGATCCTGCAACATTTTGAAAAGATATAGCCATACGGTCAAAAAGTGTTTATGTCACTGAGTTGAAGCGTTTTTGATAAAGAGTGTCAATAACTAAAGATTCCATTCTAGCAGCTTGCTGGTGCTGAAATATGTTGAAAAGGGCTTTATACTGCATTATATAAGTCAAAATCATTGTGTTCCTGCAACATTTTGAAAAGATATAGCAATATGGTGAAAAACTGTTTTTCTCACTGAGTTGAAGCTTTTTTGCAACAGAGTGTCAATAACTAAAGATTCCTTTCTAGCAGCTTGCTGGTGCTGAAATATGTTGAAAAGGGCTTGATTCTGCATAATATAAGTCAAAATCATTGTGATCCTGCAACATATTGAAAATATATAGCCATACGGTCAAAAAGTGTTTTTCTCACTGAGTTGAAGCTTTTTAGCAACAGAGTGTCAATAACTAAAGATTCCTTTCTAGCAGCTTGCTGGTGCTGAAATATGTTGAAAAGGGCTTGATTCTGCATAATATAAGTCAAACTCATTGTGATCCTGCAACATTTTGAAAAGATATAGCCATACGGTCAAAAAGTGTTTATCTCACTGAGTTGAAGCTTTTTTGCAACAGAGTGTCAATAACTAAAGATTCCTTTCTAGCCGCTTGCTGGTGCTGAAATATGTTGAAAAGGGCTTGATTCTGCATAATATAAGTCAAAATCATTGTGATCCTGCAACATTGTAAAAAGATAAAGCCATATGGTGAAAAAGTGTTTATCTCACTGAGTTGATATGTTTTTGATAAAGAGTGTCAATAACTAAAGATTCTTTTCTAGCAGCTTGCTGGTGCTGAAATATGGTGAAAAGGGCTTAATTCTGCATACTATAAGTTAAATTCATTGTGATCCTGCAACAATTTGAAAAGATATAGCCATATGGTCAAAAAGTGTTTATCTCACTGAGTTGAAGCTTTTTTGTAACAGAGTGTCAATAACTAAAGATTCCTTTCTAGCAGCTTGCTGGTGCTGAAATATGTTGAAAAGGGCTTGATTCTGCATAATATAAGTCAAATTCATTGTCATCCTGCAACATTTTGAAAAGATATAGCCATACGGTCAAAAAGTGTTTATCTCACTGAGTTGAAGCTTTTTTGATAAAGAGTGTCAATAACTAAAGATTCCTTTCTAGCAGCTTGCTGGTGCTGAAATATGTTGAAAAGGGCTTGATTCTGCAAAATATAAGTCAAAATCATTGTGATCCTGCAACATTTTAAAAATATATAGCCATATGGTCAAAAAGTGTTGATCTCACTGAGTTGAAGCTTTTTAGCAACAGAATGTCAATAACTAAAGATTCCTTTCTAGCAGCTTGCTGGTGCTGAAATATGTTGTCAAGGGCTTGATTCTGCATATTATAAGTCAAATTCATTGTGATCCTGCAACATTTTGAAAAGATATAGCCATACGGTCAAAAAGTGTTTATCTCACTGAGTTGAAACTTTTTTGCAACAGAGTGTCAATAACTAAAGATTCCTTTCTAGCAGCTTGCTGGTGCTGAAATATGTTGAAAAGGGCTTGATTCTGCATAATATAAGTCAAAATCTATGTGATCCTGCAACATTTTGAAAACATATAGCCATACGGTCAAAAAGTGTTTATCTCACTGAGTTGAAGCTTTTTTGCAAAAGAGTGTCAATAACTAAAGATTCCTTTCTAGCAGCTTGCTGGTGCTGAAATATGTTGAAAAGGGCTTGATTCTGCATAATATAAGTCAAAATCATTGTGATCCTGCAACATTTTAAAAAGATAAAGCCATATGGTCAAAAAGTGTTTATCTCACTGAGTTGAAGCTTTTTAGCAACAGAGTGTCAATAACTAAAGATTCCTTTCTAGCAGCTTGCTGGTGCTGAAATATGTTGAAAAGGGCTTGATTCTGCATAATATAAGTCAAAATCATTGTGATCCTGCAACATTTTAAAAAGATATAACCATATGGTCAAAAAGTGTTTATCTCACTGAGTTGAAGCGTCTTTGGAAAAGAGTGTCAATAACTATAGATCCCTTTCTAGCAGCTTGCTGGTGCTGAAATATGTTGAAAAGGGCTTGATTCTGCATAATATAAATCAAAATAATTGTGATCCTCAAACATTTTGAAAAGATATAGCCATACAGTCAAAAAGTGTTTATCTTACTGAGTTGAAGCTTTTTTGATAAAGAGTGTCAATAACTAAAGATTCCTTTCTAGCAGCTTGCTGGTGCTGAAATATGTTGAAAAGGGCTTGATTCTGCATAATATTAGTCAAAATCATTGTGATCCTGCAACATTTTAAAAAGATATAGCCATATGGTCAAAAAGTGTTTATCTCACTGAGTTGAAGCCTTTTAGCAACAGAATGTCAATAACTAAAGATTCCTTTCTAGCAGCTTGCTGATGCTGAAATATGTTGTCAAGGGCTTGATTCTGCATAATATAAGTCAAATTCATTGTGATCCTGCAACATTTTGAAAAGATATAGCCATTCGGTCAAAAAGTGTTTATCTCACTGAGTTGAAGCGTTTTTGATAAAGAGTGTCAATAACTAAAGATTCTTTTCTAGCAGGTTGCTGGTGCTTAAATATGTTGAAAAGGGCTTAATTCTGCATAATATAAGTCAAAATCATTGTGATCCTGCAACAATTTGAAAAGATATAGCCATATGGTCAAAAAGTGTTTTTCTCACTGAGTTGAAGCTTTTTTGCAACAGAGTGTCAATAACTAAAGATTCCTTTCTAGCAGCTTGCTGGTGCTGAAATATATTGAAAAGGGCTTAATTCTGCATAATATAAGTCAAAATCATTGTGATCCTGCAACAATTTGAAAAGATATAGCCATATGGTCAAAAGGTGTTTATCTCACTGAGTTGAAGCTTTTTAGCAACAGAATGTCAATAACTAAAGATTCCTTTCTAGTAGCTTGCTGGTGCTGAAATATGTTGAAAAGGGCTTGATTCTGCATAATATAAGTCAAATTCATTGTGATCCTGCAACATTTTGAAAAGATATAGCCATATGGTCAAAAAGTGTTTATCTCACTGAGTTGAAGCTTTTTTGTAACAGAGTGTCAATGACTAAAGATTCCTTTCTAGCAGCTTGCTGGTGCTGAAATATGTTGAAAAGGGCTTGATTCTGCATAATATAAGTCAAATTCATTGTGATCCTGCAACATTTTGAAAAGATATAGCCATACAGTCAAAAAGTGTTTATCTTACTGAGTTGAAGCTTTTTTGATAAAGAGTGTCAATAACTAAAGATTCCTTTCTAGCAGCTTGCTGGTGCTGAAATATGTTGAAAAGGGCTTGATTCTGCATAATATTAGTCAAAATCATTGTGATCCTGCAACATTTTAAAAAGATATAGCCATATGGTCAAAAAGTGTTTATCTCACTGAGTTGAAGCCTTTTAGCAACAGAATGTCAATAACTAAAGATTCCTTTCTAGCAGCTTGCTGGTGCTGAAATATGTTGTCAAGGGCTTGATTCTGCATAATATAAGTCAAATTCATTGTGATCCTGCAACATTTTGAAAAGATATAGCCATACGGTCAAAAAGTGTTTATCTCACTGAGTTGAAGCGTTTTTGATAAAGAGTGTCAATAACTAAAGATTCTTTTCTAGCAGGTTGCTGGTGCTTAAATATGTTGAAAAGGGCTTAATTCTGCATAATATAAGTCAAAATCATTGTGATCCTGCAACAATTTGAAAAGATATAGCCATATGGTCAAAAAGTGTTTTTCTCACTGAGTTGAAGCTTTTTTGCAACAGAGTGTCAATAACTAAAGATTCCTTTCTAGCAGCTTGCTGGTGCTGAAATATATTGAAAAGGGCTTGATTCTGCATAATATAAGTCAAAATCATTGTGATCCTGCAACATTTTAAAAAGATATAGCCATATGGTCAAAAGGTGTTTATCTCACTGAGTTGAAGCTTTTTAGCAACAGAATGTCAATAACTAAAGATTCCTTTCTAGCAGCTTGCTGGTGCTGAAATATGTTGAAAAGGGCTTGATTCTGCATAATATAAGTCAAATTCATTGTGATCCTGCAACATTTTGAAAAGATATAGCCATATGGTCAAAAAGTGTTTATCTCACTGAGTTGAAGCTTTTTTGTAACAGAGTGTCAATGACTAAAGATTCCTTTCTAGCAGCTTGCTGGTGCTGAAATATGTTGAAAAGGGCTTGATTCTGCATAATATAAGTCAAATTCATTGTGATCCTGCAACATTTTGAAAAGATATAGCCATATGGTCAAAAAGTGTTTATCTCACTGAGTTGAAGCTTTTTTGTAACAGAGTGTCAATGACTAAAGATTCCTTTCTAGCAGCTTGCTGGTGCTGAAATATGTTGAAAAGGGCTTGATTCTGCATAATATAAGTCAAATTCATTGTGATCCTGCAACATTTTGAAAAGATATAGCCATACGGTAAAAAAGGGTTTATCTCACTGAGTTGAAGTCTTTTTGATAAAGAGTGTCAATAACTAAAGATTCCATTCTAGCAGCTTGCTGGTGCTGAAATATGTTGAAAAGGGCTTGATTCTGCATAATATAAGTCAAAATCATTGTGATCCTGCAACATTTTGAAAAGATATAGCCATACGGTCAAAAAGTGTTTATGTCACTGAGTTGAAGCGTTTTTGATAAAGAGTGTCAATAACTAAAGATTCCATTCTAGCAGCTTGCTGGTGCTGAAATATGTTGAAAAGGGCTTTATACTGCATAATATAAGTCAAAATCATTGTGTTCCTGCAACATTTTGAAAAGATATAGCAATATGGTGAAAAACTGTTTTTCTCACTGAGTTGAAGCTTTTTTGCAACAGAGTGTCAATAACTAAAGATTCCTTTCTAGCAGCTTGCTGGTGCTGAAATATGTTGAAAAGGGCTTGATTCTGCATAATATAAGTCAAAATCATTGTGATCCTGCAACATTTTAAAAAGATATAGCCATACGGTCAAAAAGTGTTTATCTCACTGAGTTGAAGCGTTTTTGATAAAGAGTGTCAATAACTAAAGATTCCTTTCTAGCAGCTTGCTGGTGCTGAAATATGTTGAAAAGGGCTTGATTCTGCATAATATAAGTCAAAATCATTGTGATCCTGCAACATATTGAAAATATATAGCCATATGGTCAAAATGTGTTTTTCTCACTGAGTTGAAGCTTTTTAGCAACAGAGTGTCAATAACTAAAGATTCCTTTCTAGCAGCTTGCTGGTGCTGAAATATGTTGAAAAGGGCTTGATTCTGCATAATATAAGTCAAATTCATTGTGATCCTGCAACATTTTGAAAAGATATAGCCATACGTTCAAAAAGTGTTTATCTCACTGAGTTGAAGCTTTTTTGCAACAGAGTGTCAATAACTAAAGATTCCTTTCTAGCAGCTTGCTGGTGCTGAAATATGTTGAAAAGGGCTTGATTCTGCATAATATAAGTCAAAATCATTGTGATCCTGCAACATTGTAAAAAGATAAAGCTATATGGTGAAAAAGTGTTTATCTCACTGAGTTGAAGCGTTTTTGATAAAGAGTGTCAATAACTAAAGATTCTTTTCTAGCAGCTTGCTGGTGCTGAAATATGGTGAAAAGGGCTTAATTCTGCATAATATAAGTTAAATTCATTGTGATCCTGCAACAATTTGAAAAGATATAGCCATATGGTCAAAAAGTGTTTATCTCACTGAGTTGAAGCTTTTTTGTAACAGAGTGTCAATAACTAAAGATTCCTTTCTAGCAGCTTGCTGGTGCTGAAATATGTTGAAAAGGGCTTGATTCTGCATAATATAAGTCAAATTCATTGTGATCCTGCAACATTTTGAAAAGATATAGCCATACGGTCAAAAAGTGTTTATCTCACTGAGTTGAAGCTTTTTTGATAAAGAGTGTCAATAACTAAAGATTCCTTTCTAGCAGCTTGCTGGTGCGGAAATATGTTGAAAAGGGCTTGATTCTGCAAAATATAAGTCAAAATCATTGTGATCCTGCAACATTTTAAAAATATATAGCCATATGGTCAAAAAGTGTTGATCTCACTGAGTTGAAGCTTTTTAGCAACAGAATGTCAATAACTAAAGATTCCTTTCTAGCAGCTTGCTGGTGCTGAAATATGTTGTCAAGGGCTTGATTCTGCATAATATAAGTCAAATTCATTGTGATCCTGCAACATTTTGAAAAGATATAGCCATACGGTCAAAAAGTGTTTATCTCACTGAGTGTAAACTTTTTTGCAACAGAGTGTCAATAACTAAAGATTCCTTTCTAGCAGCTTGCTGGTGCTGAAATATGTTGAAAAGGGCTTGATTCTGCATAATATAAGTCAAAATCTATGTGATCCTGCAACATTTTGAAAACATATAGCCATACGGTCAAAAATTGTTTATCTCACTGAGTTGAAGCTTTTTTGCAAAAGAGTGTCAATAACTAAAGATTCCTTTCTAGCAGCTTGCTGGTGCTGAAATATGTTGAAAAGGGCTTGATTCTGCATAATATAAGTCAAAATCATTGTGATCCTGCAACATTTTAAAAAGATATAACCATATGGTCAAAAAGTGTTTATCTCACTGAGTTGAAGGGTCTTTGGAAAAGAGTGTCAATAACTATAGATCCCTTTCTAGCAGCTTGCTGGTGCTGAAATATGTTGAAAAGGGCTTGATTCTGCATAATATAAATCAAAATAATTGTGATCATGCAACATTTTGAAAAGATATAGCCATACAGTCAAAAAGTGTTTAACTCACTGAGTTGAAGCTTTTTTGATAAAGAGTGTCAATAACTAAATATTCCTTTCTAGCAGCTTGCTGGTGCTGAAATATGTTGAAAAGGGCTTGATTCTGCATAATATTAGTCAAAATCATTGTGATCCTGCAACATTTTAAATAGATATAGCCATATGGTCAAAAAGTGTTTATCTCACTGTGTTGAAGCCTTTTAGCAACAGAACGTCAATAACTAAAGATTCCTTTCTAGCAGCTTGCTGGTGCTGAAATATGTTGAAAAGGGCTTGATTCTGCATAATATAAGTCAAAATCATTGTGATCCTGCAACATATTGAAAATATATAGCCATATGGTCAAAATGTGTTTTTCTCACTGAGTTGAAGCTTTTTAGCAACAGAGTGTCAATAACTAAAGATTCCTTTCTAGCAGCTTGCTGGTGCTGAAATATGTTGAAAAGGGCTTGATTCTGCATAATATAAGTCAAATTCATTGTGATCCTGCAACATTTTGAAAAGATATAGCCATACGGTCAAAAAGTGTTTATCTCACTGAGTTGAAGCTTTTTTGCAACAGAGTGTCAATAACTAAAGATTCCTTTCTAGCAGCTTGCTGGTGCTGAAATATGTTGAAAAGGGCTTAATTCTGCATAATATAAGTCAAAATCATTGTGATCCTGCAACATTGTAAAAAGATAAAGCTATATGGTGAAAAAGTGTTTATCTCACTGAGTTGAAGCGTTTTTGATAAAGAGTGTCAATAACTAAAGATTCTTTTCTAGCAGCTTGCTGGTGCTGAAATATGGTGAAAAGGGCTTAATTCTGCATAATATAGGTTAAATTCATTGTGATCCTGCAACAATTTGAAAAGATATAGCCATATGGTCAAAAAGTGTTTATCTCACTGAGTTGAAGCTTTTTTGTAACAGAGTGT
Source organism: Fistularia commersonii (assembly GCF_037954325.1). Taxonomy (NCBI): domain Eukaryota; kingdom Metazoa; phylum Chordata; class Actinopteri; order Syngnathiformes; family Fistulariidae; genus Fistularia; species Fistularia commersonii. Next base: position 53,519 of record NW_028234007.1, read on the forward strand.
CAATAACTAAAGATTCCTTTCTAGCAGCTTGCTGGTGCTGAAATATGTTGAAAAGGGCTTGATTCTGCATAATATAAGTCTAATTCATTGTGATCCTGCAACATTTTGAAAAGATATAGCCATACGGTCAAAAAGTGTTTATCTCACTGAGTTGAAGCTTTTTTGATAAAGAGTGTCAATAACTAAAGATTCCTTTCTAGCAGCTTGCTGGTGCGGAAATATGTTGAAAAGGGCTTGATTCTGCAAAATATAAGTCAAAATCATTGTGATCCTGCAACATTTTAAAAATATATAGCCATATGGTCAAAAAGTGTTGATCTCACTGAGTTGAAGCTTTTTAGCAACAGAATGTCAATAACTAAAGATTCCTTTCTAGCAGCTTGCTGGTGCTGAAATATGTTGTCAAGGGCTTGATTCTGCATAATATAAGTCAAATTCATTGTGATCCTGCAACATTTTGAAAAGATATAGCCATACGGTCAAAAAGTGGTTATCTCACTGAGTGTAAACTTTTTTGCAACAGAGTGTCAATAACTAAAGATTCCTTTCTAGCAGCTTGCTGGTGCTGAAATATGTTGAAAAGGGCTTGATTCTGCATAATATAAGTCAAAATATATGTGATCCTGCAACATTTTGAAAACATATAGCCATACGGTCAAAAATTGTTTATCTCACTGAGTTGAAGCTTTTTTGCAAAAGAGTGTCAATAACTAAAGATTCCTTTCTAGCAGCTTGCTGGTGCTGAAATATGTTGAAAAGGGCTTGATTCTGCATAATATAAGTCAAAATCATTGTGATCCTGCAACATTTTAAAAAGATATAACCATATGGTCAAAAAGTGTTTATCTCACTGAGTTGAAGGGTCTTTGGAAAAGAGTGTCAATAACTATAGATCCCTTTCTAGCAGCTTGCTGGTGCTGAAATATGTTGAAAAGGGCTTGATTCTGCATAATATAAGTCAAAATCATTGTGATCCTGCAACATTTTAAAAAGATATAGCCATATGGTCAAAAAGTGTTTATCTCACTGAGTTGAAGCCTTTTAGCAACAGAATGTCAATAACTAAAGATTCCTTTCTAGCAGCTTGCTGGTGCTGAAATATGTTGAAAAGGGCTTGATTCTGCATAATATAAGTCAAATTCATTGTGATCCTGCAACATTTTGAAAAGATATAGCCATACGGTCAAAAAGTGTTTATCTCACTGAGTTGAAGCGTTTTTGATAAAGAGTGTCAATAACTAAAGATTCTTTTCTAGCAGGTTGCTGGTGCTTAAATATGTTGAAAAGGGCTTAATTCTGCATAATATAAGTCAAAATCATTGTGATCCTGCAACAATTTGAAAAGATATAGCCATATGGTCAAAAAGTGTTTATCTCACTGAGTTGAAGCTTTTTTGCAACAGAGTGTCAATGACTAAAGATTCCTTTCTAGCAGCTTGCTGGTGCTGAAATATGTTGAAAAGGGCTTGATTCTGCATAATATTAGTCAAAATCATTGTGATCCTGCAACATTTTAAAAAGATATAGCCATATGGTCAAAAAGTGTTTATCTCACTGAGTTGAAGCTTTTTAGCAACAGAATGTCAATAACTAAAGATTCCTTTCTAGCAGCTTGCTGGTGCTGAAATATGTTGAAAAGGGCTTGATTCTGCATAATATAAGTCAAATTCATTGTGATCCTGCAACATTTTGAAAAGATATAGCCATACGGTCAAAAAGTGTTTATCTCACTGAGTTGAAGCGTTTTTGACAAAGAGTGTCAATAACTAAAGATTCTTTTCTAGCAGCTTGCTGGTGCTTAAATATGTTGAAAAGGGCTTAATTCTGCATAATATAAGTCAAAATCATTGTGATCCTGCAACAATTTGAAAAGATATAGCCATATGGTCAAAAAGTGTTTATCTCACTGAGTTGAAGCTTTTTTGCAACAGAGTGTCAATGACTAAAGATTCCTTTCTAGCAGCTTGCTGGTGCTGAAATATGTTGAAAAAGGCTTGATTCTGCATAATATAAGTCAAAATTATTGTGATCCTGAAACATTTTGAAAAGATATAGCCATATGGTCAAAAAGTGTTTATCTCACTGAGTTGAAGCTTTTTTGCAACAGAGTGTCAATAACTAAAGATTCTTTTCTAGCAGCTTGCTGGTACTGAAATATGTTGAAAAGGGCTTGATTCTGCATAATATAAGTCAAAATCATTGTGATCCTGCAACATTTTAAAAAGATATAGCCATACGGTCAAAAAGTGTTTATCTCACTGAGTTGAAGCGTTTTTGATAAAGAGTGTCAATAACTAAAGATTCCTTTCCAGCAGCTTGCTGGTGCTGAAATATGTTGAAAAGGGCTTGATTCTGCATAATATAAGTCAAAATCATTGTGATCCTGCAACATATTGAAAATATATAGCCATATGGTCAAAATGTGTTTTTCTCACTGAGTTGAAGCTTTTTAGCAACAGAGTGTCAATAACTAAAGATTCCTTTCTAGCAGCTTGCTGGTGCTGAAATATGTTGAAAAGGGCTTGATTCTGCATAATATAAGTCAAATTCATTGTGATCCTGCAACATTTTGAAAAGATATAGCCATACGGTCAAAAAGTGTTTATCTCACTGAGTTGAAGCTTTTTTGCAACAGAGTTTCAATAACTAAAGATTCCTTTCTAGCAGCTTGCTGGTGCTGAAATATGTTGAAAAGGGCTTGATTCTGCATAATATAAGTCAAAATCATTGTGATCCTGCAACATTGTAAAAAGATAAAGCTATATGGTGAAAAAGTGTTTATCTCACTGAGTTGAAGCGTTTTTGATAAAGAGTGTCAATAACTAAAGATTCTTTTCTAGCAGCTTGCTGGTGCTGAAATATGGTGAAAAGGGCTTAATTCTGCATAATATAAGTTAAATTCATTGTGATCCTGCAACAATTTGAAAAGATATAGCCATATGGTCAAAAAGTGTTTATCTCACTGAGTTGAAGCTTTTTTGTAACAGAGTGTCAATAACTAAAGATTCCTTTCTAGCAGCTTGCTGGTGCGGAAATATGTTGAAAAGGGCTTGATTCTGCAAAATATAAGTCAAAATCATTGTGATCCTGCAACATTTTAAAAATATATAGCCATATGGTCAAAAAGTGTTGATCTCACTGAGTTGAAGCTTTTTAGCAACAGAATGTCAATAACTAAAGATTCCTTTCTAGCAGCTTGCTGGTGCTGAAATATGTTGTCAAGGGCTTGATTCTGCATAATATAAGTCAAATTCATTGTGATCCTGCAACATTTTGAAAAGATATAGCCATACGGTCAAAAAGTGTTTATCTCACTGAGTTGAAACTTTTTTGCAACAGAGTGTCAATAACTAAAGATTCCTTTCTAGCAGCTTGCTGGTGCTGAAATATGTTGAAAAGGGCTTGATTCTGCATAATATAAGTCAAAATCATTGTGATCCTGCAACATTGTAAAAAGATAAAGCTATATGGTGAAAAAGTGTTTATCTCACTGAGTTGAAGCGTTTTTGATAAAGAGTGTCAATAACTAAAGATTCTTTTCTAGCAGCTTGCTGGTGCTGAAATATGGTGAAAAGGGCTTAATTCTGCATAATATAAGTTAAATTCATTGTGATCCTGCAACAATTTGAAAAGATATAGCCATATGGTCAAAAAGTGTTTATCTCACTGAGTTGAAGCTTTTTTGTAACAGAGTGTCAATAACTAAAGATTCCTTTCTAGCAGCTTGCTGGTGCGGAAATATGTTGAAAAGGGCTTGATTCTGCAAAATATAAGTCAAAATCATTGTGATCCTGCAACATTTTAAAAATATATAGCCATATGGTCAAAAAGTGTTGATCTCACTGAGTTGAAGCTTTTTAGCAACAGAATGTCAATAACTAAAGATTCCTTTCTAGCAGCTTGCTGGTGCTGAAATATGTTGTCAAGGGCTTGATTCTGCATAATATAAGTCAAATTCATTGTGATCCTGCAACATTTTGAAAAGATATAGCCATACGGTCAAAAAGTGTTTATCTCACTGAGTTGAAACTTTTTTGCAACAGAGTGTCAATAACTAAAGATTCCTTTCTAGCAGCTTGCTGGTGCTGAAATATGTTGAAAAGGGCTTGATTCTGCATAATATAAGTCAAAATCTATGTGATCCTGCAACATTTTGAAAACATATAGCCATACGGTCAAAAATTGTTTATCTCACTGAGTTGAAGCTTTTTTGCAAAAGAGTGTCAATAACTAAAGATTCCTTTCTAGCAGCTTGCTGGTGCTGAAATATGTTGAAAAGGGCTTGATTCTGCATAATATAAGTCAAAATCATTGTGATCCTGCAACATTTTAAAAAGATATAACCATATGGTCAAAAAGTGTTTATCTCACTGAGTTGAAGCGTCTTTGGAAAAGAGTGTCAATAACTATAGATCCCTTTCTAGCAGCTTGCTGGTGCTGAAATATGTTGAAAAGGGCTTGATTCTGCATAATATAAATCAAAATAATTGTGATCATGCAACATTTTGAAAAGATATAGCCATACAGTCAAAAAGTGTTTATCTCACTGAGTTGAAGCTTTTTTGATAAAGAGTGTCAATAACTAAAGATTCCTTTCTAGCAGCTTGCTGGTGCTGAAATATGTTGTCAAGGGCTTGATTCTGCATAATATAAGTCAAATTCATTGTGATCCTGCAACATTTTGAAAAGATATAGCCATACGGTCAAAAAGTGTTTATCTCACTGAGTTGAAACTTTTTTGCAACAGAGTGTCAATAACTAAAGATTCCTTTCTAGCAGCTTGCTGGTGCTGAAATATGTTGAAAAGGGCTTGATTCTGCATAATATAAGTCAAAATCATTGTGATCCTGCAACATTTTAAAAAGATAAAGCCATATGGTCAAAAAGTGTTTATCTCACTGAGTTGAAGCTTTTTAGCAACAGAGTGTCAATAACTAAAGATTCCTTTCTAGCAGCTTGCTGGTGCTGAAATATGTTGAAAAGGGCTTGATTCTGCATAATATAAGTCAAAATCATTGTGATCCTGCAACATTTTAAAAAGATATAACCATATGGTCAAAAAGTGTTTATCTCACTGAGTTGAAGCGTCTTTGGAAAAGAGTGTCAATAACTATAGATCCCTTTCTAGCAGCTTGCTGGTGCTGAAATATGTTGAAAAGGGCTTGATTCTGCATAATATAAATCAAAATAATTGTGATCATGCAACATTTTGAAAAGATATAGCCATACAGTCAAACAGTGTTTATCTCACTGAGTTGAAGCTTTTTTGATAAAGAGTGTCAATAACTAAAGATTCCTTTCTAGCAGCTTGCTGGTGCTGAAATATGTTGAAAAGGGCTTGATTCTGCATAATATTAGTCAAAATCATTGTGATCCTGCAACATTTTAAAAAGATATAGCCATATGGTCAAAAAGTGTTTATCTCACTGAGTTGAAGCTTTTTAGCAACAGAATGTCAATAACTAAAGATTCCTTTCTAGCAGCTTGCTGGTGCTGAAATATGTTGAAAAGGGCTTAATTCTGCATAATATAAGTCAAAATCATTCTGATCCTGCAACAATTTGAAAAGATATAGCCATATGGTCAAAAAGTGTTTATCTCACTGAGTTGAAGCTTTTTTGCAACAGAGTGTCAATGACTAAAGATTCCTTTCTAGCAGCTTGCTGGTGCTGAAATATGTTGAAAAAGGCTTGATTCTGCATAATATAAGTCAAAATTATTGTGATCCTGAAACATTTTGAAAAGATATAGCCATATGGTCAAAAAGTGTTTATCTCACTGAGTTGAAGCTTTTTTGCAAAAGAGTGTCAATAACTAAAGATTCTTTTCTAGCAGCTTGCTGGTACTGAAATATGTTGAAAAGGGCTTAATTCTGCATAATATAAGTTAAATTCATTGTGATCCTGCAACAATTTGAAAAGATATAGCCATATGGTCAAAAAGTGTTTATCTCACTGAGTTGAAGCTTTTTTTGTAACAGAGTGTCAATAACTAAAGATTCCTTTCTAGCAGCTTGCTGGTGCTGAAATATGTTGAAAAGGGCTTGATTCTGCATTATATAAGTCAAATTCATTGTGATCCTGCAACATTTTGAAAAGATATAGCCATACGGTCAAAAAGTGTTTATCTCACTGAGTTGAAGCTTTTTAGCAACAGAATGTCAATAACTAAAGATTCCTTTCTAGCAGCTTGCTGGTGCTGAAATATGTTGTCAAGGGCTTGATTCTGCATAATATAAGTCAAATTCATTGTGATCCTGCAACATTTTGAAAAGATATAGCCATACGGTCAAAAAGTGTTTATCTCACTGAGTTTAAGCGTTTTTGATAAAGAGTGTCAATAACTAAAGATTCTTTTCTAGCAGCTTGCTGGTGCTGAAATATGTTGAAAAGGGCTTAATTCTGCATAATATAAGTCAAATTCATTGTGATCCTGCAACATTTTGAAAAGTTATAGCCATACGGTCAAAAAGTGTTTATCTCACTGAGTTGAAGCTTTTTTGATAAAGAGTGTCAATAACTAAAGATTCTTTTCTAGCAGCTTGCTGGTACTGAAATATGTTGAAAAGGGCTTAATTCTGCATAATATAAGTCAAATTCATTGTGATCCTGCAACATTTTGAAAAGATATAGCCATACGGTCAAAAAGTGTTTATCTCACTGAGTTGAAGCGTTTTTGATAAAGAGTGTCAATAACTAAAGATTATTTTCTAGCAGCTTGCTGGTGCTTAAATATGTTGAAAAGGGCTTAATTCTGCATAATATAAGTCAAAATCATTGTGATCCTGCAACAATTTGAAAAGATATAGCCATATGGTCAAAAAGTGTTTATCTCACTGAGTTGAAGCTTTTTTGCAACAGAGTGTCAATGACTAAAGATTCCTTTCTAGCAGCTTGCTGGTGCTGAAATATGTTGAAAAGGGCTTGATTCTGCATAATATAAGTCAAAATTATTGTGATCCTGAAACATTTTGAAAAGATATAGCCATATGGTCAAAAAGTGTTTATCTCACTGAGTTTAAGCTTTTTTGCAAAAGAGTGTCAATAACTAAAGATTCTTTTCTAGCAGCTTGCTGGTGCTGAAATATGTTGTCAAGGGCTTGATTCTGCATAATATAAGTCAAATTCATTGTGATCCTGCAACATTTTGAAAAGATATAGCCATACGGTCAAAAAGTGTTTATCTCACTGAGTTGAAACTTTTTTGCAACAGAGTGTCAATAACTAAAGATTCCTTTCTAGCAGCTTGCTGGTGCTGAAATATGTTGAAAAGGGCTTGATTCTGCATAATATAAGTCAAAATCATTGTGATCCTGCAACATTTTAAAAAGATATAACCATATGGTCAAAAAGTGTTTATCTCACTGAGTTGAAGCGTCTTTGGAAAAGAGTGTCAATAACTATAGATCCCTTTCTAGCAGCTTGCTGGTGCTGAAATATGTTGAAAAGGGCTTGATTCTGCATAATATAAATCAAAATAATTGTGATCATGCAACATTTTGAAAAGATATAGCCATACAGTCATAAAGTGTTTATCTCACTGAGTTGAAGCTTTTTTGATAAAGAGTGTCAATAACTAAAGATTCCTTTCTAGCAGCTTGCTGGTGCTGAAATATGTTGAAAAGGGCTTGATTCTGCATAATATTAGTCAAAATCATTGTGATCCTGCAACATTTTAAAAAGATATAGCCATATGGTCAAAAAGTGTTTATCTCACTGAGTTGAAGCCTTTTAGCAACAGAATGTCAATAACTAAAGATTCCTTTCTAGCAGCTTGCTGGTGCTGAAATATGTTGAAAAGGGCTTGATTCTGCATAATATAAGTCAAATTCATTGTGATCCTGCAACATTTTGAAAAGATATAGCCATACGGTCAAAAAGTGTTTATCTCACTGAGTTGAAGTGTTTTTGATAAAGAGTGTCAATAACTAAAGATTCCATTCTAGCAGCTTGCTGGTGCTGAAATATGTTGAAAAGGGCTTGATTCTGCATAATATAAGTCAAAATCATTGTGATCCTGCAACATTTTGAAAAGATATAGCCATACGGTCAAAAAGTGTTTATGTCACTGAGTTGAAGCGTTTTTGATAAAGAGTGTCAATAACTAAAGATTCCATTCTAGCAGCTTGCTGGTGCTGAAATATGTTGAAAAGGGCTTTATACTGCATAATATAAGTCAAAATCATTGTGTTCCTGCAACATTTTGAAAAGATATAGCAATATGGTGAAAAACTGTTTTTCTCACTGAGTTGAAGCTTTTTTGCAACAGAGTGTCAATAACTAAAGATTCCTTTCTAGCAGCTTGCTGGTGCTGAAATATGTTGAAAAGGGCTTGATTCTGCATAATATAAGTCAAAATCATTGTGATCCTGCAACATTTTAAAAAGATATAGCCATACGGTCAAAAAGTGTTTATCTCACTGAGTTGAAGCGTTTTTGATAAAGAGTGTCAATAACTAAAGATTCCTTTCTAGCAGCTTGCTGGTGCTGAAATATGTTGAAAAGGGCTTGATTCTGCATAATATAAGTCAAAATCATTGTGATCCTGCAACATATTGAAAATATATAGCCATATGGTCAAAATGTGTTTTTCTCACTGAGTTGAAGCTTTTTAGCAACAGGGTGTCAATAACTAAAGATTCCTTTCTAGCAGCTTGCTGGTGCTGAAATATGTTGAAAAGGGCTTGATTCTGCATAATATAAGTCAAATTCATTGTGATCCTGCAACATTTTGAAAAGATATAGCCATACGGTCAAAAAGTGTTTATCTCACTGAGTTGAAGCTTTTTTGCAACAGAGTGTCAATAACTAAAGATTCCTTTCTAGCAGCTTGCTGGTGCTGAAATATGTTGAAAAGGGCTTGATTCTGCATAATATAAGTCAAAATCATTGTGATCCTGCAACATTGTAAAAAGATATAGCCATATGGTCAAAAAGTGTTTATCTCACTGAGTTGAAGCTTTTTTGTAACAGAGTGTCAATAACTAAAGATTCCTTTCTAGCAGCTTGCTGGTGCTGAAATATGTTGAAAAGGGCTTGATTCTGCATAATATAAGTCAAATTCATTGTGATCCTGCAACATTTTGAAAAGATATAGCCATACGGTCAAAAAGTGTTTATCTCACTGAGTTGAAGTGTTTTTGATAAAGAGTGTCAATAACTAAAGATTCCATTCTAGCAGCTTGCTGGTGCTGAAATATGTTGAAAAGGGCTTGATTCTGCATAATATAAGTCAAAATCATTGTGATCCTGCAACATTTTGAAAAGATATAGCCATACGGTCAAAAAGTGTTTATGTCACTGAGTTGAAGCGTTTTTGATAAAGAGTGTCAATAACTAAAGATTCCATTCTAGCAGCTTGCTGGTGCTGAAATATGTTGAAAAGGGCTTTATACTGCATAATATAAGTCAAAATCATTGTGTTCCTGCAACATTTTGAAAAGATATAGCAATATGGTGAAAAACTGTTTTTCTCACTGAGTTGAAGCTTTTTTGCAACAGAGTGTCAATAACTAAAGATTCCTTTCTAGCAGCTTGCTGGTGCTGAAATATGTTGAAAAGGGCTTGATTCTGCATAATATAAGTCAAAATCATTGTGATCCTGCAACATTTTAAAAAGATATAGCCATACGGTCAAAAAGTGTTTATCTCACTGAGTTGAAGCGTTTTTGATAAAGAGTGTCAATAACTAAAGATTCCTTTCTAGCAGCTTGCTGGTGCTGAAATATGTTGAAAAGGGCTTGATTCTGCATAATATAAGTCAAAATCATTGTGATCCTGCAACATATTGAAAATATATAGCCATATGGTCAAAATGTGTTTTTCTCACTGAGTTGAAGCTTTTTAGCAACAGAGTGTCAATAACTAAAGATTCCTTTCTAGCAGCTTGCTGGTGCTGAAATATGTTGAAAAGGGCTTGATTCTGCATAATATAAGTCAAATTCATTGTGATCCTGCAACATTTTGAAAAGATATAGCCATACGGTCAAAAAGTGTTTATCTCACTGAGTTGAAGCTTTTTTGCAACAGAGTGTCAATAACTAAAGATTCCTTTCTAGCAGCTTGCTGGTGCTGAAATATGTTGAAAAGGGCTTGATTCTGCATAATATAAGTCAAAATCATTGTGATCCTGCAACATTGTAAAAAGATATAGCCATATGGTCAAAAAGTGTTTATCTCACTGAGTTGAAGCTTTTTTGTAACAGAGTGTCAATAACTAAAGATTCCTTTCTAGCAGCTTGCTGGTGCTGAAATATGTTGAAAAGGGCTTGATTCTGCATAATATAAGTCAAATTCATTGTGATCCTGCAACATTTTGAAAAGATATAGCCATACGGTCAAAAAGTGTTTATCTCACTGAGTTGAAGCTTTTTTGATAAAGAGTGTCAATAACTAAAGATTCCTTTCTAGCAGCTTGCTGGTGCGGAAATATGTTGAAAAGGGCTTGATTCTGCAAAATATAAGTCAAAATCATTGTGATCCTGCAACATTTTAAAAATATATAGCCATATGGTCAAAAAGTGTTGATCTCACTGAGTTGAAGCTTTTTAGCAACAGAATGTCAATAACTAAAGATTCCTTTCTAGCAGCTTGCTGGTGCTGAAATATGTTGTCAAGGGCTTGATTCTGCATAATATAAGTCAAATTTATTGTGATCCTGCAACATTTTGAAAAGATATAGCCATACGGTCAAAAAGTGTTTATCTCACTGAGTTGAAACTTTTTTGCAACAGAGTGTCAATAACTAAAGATTCCTTTCTAGCAGCTTGCTGGTGCTGAAATATGTTGAAAAGGGCTTGATTCTGCATAATATAAGTCAAAATCTATGTGATCCTGCAACATTTTGAAAACATATAGCCATACGGTCAAAAAGTGTTTATCTCACTGAGTTGAAGCTTTTTTGCAAAAGAGTGTCAATAACTAAAGATTCCTTTCTAGCAGCTTGCTGGTGCTGAAATATGTTGAAAAGGGCTTGATTCTGCATAATATAAGTCAAAATCATTGTGATCCTGCAACATTTTAAAAAGATAAAGCCATATGGTCAAAAAGTGTTTATCTCACTGAGTTGAAGCTTTTTAGCAACAGAGTGTCAATAACTAAAGATTCCTTTCTAGCAGCTTGCTGGTGCTGAAATATGTTGAAAAGGGCTTGATTCTGCATAATATAAGTCAAAATCATTGTGATCCTGCAACATTTTAAAAAGATATAACCATATGGTCAAAAAGTGTTTATCTCACTGAGTTGAAGCGTCTTTGGAAAAGAGTGTCAATAACTATAGATCCCTTTCTAGCAGCTTGCTGGTGCTGAAATATGTTGAAAAGGGCTTGATTCTGCATAATATAAATCAAAATAATTGTGATCATGCAACATTTTGAAAAGATATAGCCATACATTCAAAAAGTGTTTATCTCACTGAGTTGAAGCTTTTTTGATAAAGAGTGTCAATAACTAAAGATTCCTTTCTAGCAGCTTGCTGGTGCTGAAATATGTTGAAAAGGGCTTGATTCTGCATAATATTAGTCAAAATCATTGTGATCCTGCAACATTTTAAAAAGATATAGCCATATGGTCAAAAAGTGTTTATCTCACTGAGTTGAAGCCTTTTAGCTACAGAATGTCAATAACTAAAGATTCCTTTCTAGCAGCTTGCTGGTGCTGAAATATGTTGAAAAGGGCTTGATTCTGCATAATATAAGTCAAATTCATTGTGATCCTGCAACATTTTGAAAAGATATAGCCATACGGTCAAAAAGTGTTTATCTCACTGAGTTGAAGCGTTTTTGATAAAGAGTGTCAATAACTAAAGATTCTTTTCTAGCAGGTTGCTGGTGCTTAAATATGTTGAAAAGGGCTTAATTCTGCATAATATAAGTCAAAATCATTGTGATCCTGCAACAATTTGAAAAGATATAGCCATATGGTCAAAAAGTGTTTATCTCACTGAGTTGAAGCTTTTTTGCAACAGAGTGTCAATGACTAAAGATTCCTTTCTAGCAGCTTGCTGGTGCTGAAATATGTTGAAAAGGGCTTGATTCTGCATAATATTAGTCAAAATCATTGTGATCCTGCAACATTTTAAAAAGATATAGCCATATGGTCAAAAAGTGTTTATCTCACTGAGTTGAAGCTTTTTAGCAACAGAATGTCAATAACTAAAGATTCCTTTCTAGCAGCTTGCTGGTGCTGAAATATGTTGAAAAGGGCTTGATTCTGCATAATATAAGTCAAATTCATTGTGATCCTGCAACATTTTGAAAAGATATAGCCATACGGTCAAAAAGTGTTTATCTCACTGAGTTGAAGCGTTTTTGACAAAGAGTGTCAATAACTAAAGATTCTTTTCTAGCAGCTTGCTGGTGCTTAAATATGTTGAAAAGGGCTTAATTCTTCATAATATAAGTCAAAATCATTGTGATCCTGTAACAATTTGAAAAGATATAGCCATATGGTCAAAAAGTGTTTATCTCACTGAGTTGAAGCTTTTTTGCAACAGAGTGTCAATGACTAAAGATTCCTTTCTAGCAGCTTGCTGGTGCTGAAATATGTTGAAAAAGGCTTGATTCTGCATAATATAAGTCAAAATTATTGTGATCCTGAAACATTTTGAAAAGATATAGCCATATGGTCAAAAAGTGTTTATCTCACTGAGTTGAAGCTTTTTTGCAAAAGAGTGTCAATAACTAAAGATTCTTTTCTAGCAGCTTGCTGGTACTGAAATATGTTGAAAAGGGCTTAATTCTGCATAATATAAGTTAAATTCATTGTGATCCTGCAACATTTTGAAAAGATATAGCCATATGGTCAAAAAGTGTTTATCTCACTGAGTTGAAGCTTTTTTGTAACAGAGTGTCAATAACTAAAGATTCCTTTCTAGCAGCTTGCTGGTGCTGAAATATGTTGAAAAGGGCTTGATTCTGCATAATATAAGTCAAATTCATTGTGATCCTGCAACATTTTGAAAAGATATAGCCATACGGTCAAAAAGTGTTTATCTCACTGAGTTGAAGCTTTTTTGATAAAGAGTGTCAATAACTAAAGATTCCTTTCTAGCAGCTTGCTGGTGCTGAAATATGTTAAAAAGGGCTTAATTCTGCATAATATAAGTCAAAATCATTGTGATCCTGCAACAATTTGAAAAGATATAGCCATATGGTCAAAAAGTGTTTATCTCACTGAGTTGAAGCTTTTTTGCAACAGAGTGTCAAGGACTAAAGATTCCTTTCTAGCAGCTTGCTGGTGCTGAAATATGTTGAAAAGGGCTTGATTCTGCATAATATTAGTCAAAATCATTGTGATCCTGCAACATTTTAAAAAGATATAGCCATATGGTCAAAAAGTGTTTATCTCACTGAGTTGAAGCTTTTTAGCAACAGAATGTCAATAACTAAAGATTCCTTTCTAGCAGCTTGCTGGTGCTGAAATATGTTGAAAAGGGCTTGATTCTGCATAATATAAGTCAAATTTCATTGTGATCCTGCAACATTTTGAAAAGATATAGCCATACGGTCAAAAAGTGTTTATCTCACTGAGTTGAAGCTTTTTTGATAAAGAGTGTCAATAACTAAAGATTCCTTTCTAGCAGCTTGCTGGTGCGGAAATATGTTGAAAAGGGCTTGATTCTGCAAAATATAAGTCAAAATCATTGTGATCCTGCAACATTTAAAAAAGATATAGCCATATGGTCAAAAAGTGTTGATCTCACTGAGTTGAAGCTTTTTAGCAACAGAATGTCAATAACTAAAGATTCCTTTCTAGCAGCTTGCTGGTGCTGAAATATGTTGTCAAGGGCTTGATTCTGCATAATATAAGTCAAATTCTTTGTGATCCTTCAACATTTTGAAAAGATATAGCCATACGGTCAAAAAGTGTTTATCTCACTGAGTTGAAACTTTTTTGCAACAGAGTGTCAATAACTAAAGATTCCTTTCTAGCAGCTTGCTGGTGCTGATATATGTTGAAAAGGGCTTGATTCTGCATAATATAAGTCAAAATCTATGTGATCCTGCAACATTTTGAAAACATATAGCCATACGGTCAAAAAGTGTTTATCTCACTGAGTTGAAGCTTTTTTGCAAAAGAGTGTCAATAACTAAAGATTCCTTTCTAGTAGCTTGCTGGTGCTGAAATATGTTGAAAAGGGCTTGATTCTGCATAATATTAGTCAAAATCATTGTGATCCTGCAACATTTTAAAAAGATAAAGCCATATGGTTAAAAAGTGTTTATCTCACTGAGTTGAAGCTTTTTAGCAACAGAGTGTCAATAACTAAAGATTCCTTTCTAGCAGCTTGCTGGTGCTGAAATATGTTGAAAAGGGCTTGATTCTGCATAATATAAGTCAAAATCATTGTGATCCTGCAACATTTTAAAAAGATATAACCATATGGTCAAAAAGTGTTTATCTCACTGAGTTGAAGCGTCTTTGGAAAAGAGTGTCAATAACTATAGATCCCTTTCTAGCAGCTTGCTGGTGCTGAAATATGTTGAAAAGGGCTTGATTCTGCATAATATAAATCAAAATAATTGTGATCATGCAACATTTTGAAAAAATATAGCCATACAGTCAAAAAGTGTTTATCTCACTGAGTTGAAGCTTTTTTGATAAAGAGTGTCAATAACTAAAGATTCCTTTCTAGCAGCTTGCTGGTGCTGAAATATGTTGAAAAGGGCTTGATTCTGCATAATATAAGTCAAATTCATTGTGATCCTGCAACATTTTGAAAAGATATAGCCATTCGGTCAAAAAGTGTTTATCTCACTGAGTTGAAGCGTTTTTGATTAAGAGTGTCAATAACTAAATATTCTTTTCTACCAGGTTGCTGGTGCTTAAATATGTTGAAAAGGGCTTAATTCTGCATAATATAAGTCAAAATCATTGTGATCCTGCAACAATTTGAAAAGATATAGCCATATGGTCAAAAAGTGTTTATCTCACTGAGTTGAAGCTTTTTTGCAACAGAGTGTCAATGACTAAAGATTCCTTTCTAGCAGCTTGCTGGTGCTGAAATATGTTGAAAAGGGCTTGATTCTGCATAATATTATTCAAAATCATTGTGATCCTGCAACATTTTAAAAAGATATAGCCATATGGTCAAAAAGTGTTTATCTCACTGAGTTGAAGCTTTTTAGCAACAGAATGTCAATAACTAAAGATTCTTTTCTAGTAGCTTGCTGGTGCTGAAATATGTTGAAAAGGGCTTGATTCTGCATAATATAAGTCAAATTCATTGTGATCCTGCAACATTTTGAAAAGATATAGCCATACGGTCAAAAAGTGTTTATCTCACTGAGTTGAAGCGTTTTTGATAAAGAGTGTCAATAACTAAAGATTCTTTTCTAGCAGCTTGCTGGTGCTTAAATATGTTGAAAAGGGCTTAATTCTGCATAATATAAGTCAAAATCATTGTGATCCTGCAACAATTTGAAAAGATATAGCCATATGGTCAAAAAGTGTTTATCTCACTGAGTTGAAGCTTTTTTGCAACAGAGTGTCAATGACTAAAGATTCCTTTCTAGCAGCTTGCTGGTGCTGAAATATGTTGAAAAGGGCTTGATTCTGCATAATAT
Organism: Fistularia commersonii; assembly: GCF_037954325.1. Classification (NCBI taxonomy): domain Eukaryota; kingdom Metazoa; phylum Chordata; class Actinopteri; order Syngnathiformes; family Fistulariidae; genus Fistularia; species Fistularia commersonii. The sequence continues at coordinate 69,084 of NW_028234007.1, forward strand.
TAGTCAAAATCATTGTGATCCTGCAACATTTTAAAAAGATATAGCCATATGGTCAAAAAGTGTTTATCTCACTGAGTTGAAGCTTTTTAGCAACAGAATGTCAATAACTAAAGATTCCTTTCTAGCAGCTTGCTGGTGCTGAAATATGTTGAAAAGGGCTTGATTCTGCATAATATAAGTCAAATTCATTGTGATCCTGCAACATTTTGAAAAGATATAGCCATACGGTCAAAAAGTGTTTATCTCACTGAGTTGAAGCGTTTTTGATAAAGAGTGTCAATAACTAAAGATTCTTTTCTAGCAGCTTGCTGGTGCTTAAATATGTTGAAAAGGGCTTAATTCTGCATAATATAAGTCAAAATCATTGTGATCCTGCAACAATTTGAAAAGATATAGCCATATGGTCAAAAAGTGTTTATCTCACTGAGTTGAAGCTTTTTTGCAACAGAGTGTCAATGACTAAAGATTCCTTTCTAGCAGCTTGCTGGTGCTGAAATATGTTGAAAAGGGCTTGATTCTGCATAATATAAGTCAAAATTATTGTGATCCTGAAACATTTTGAAAAGATATAGCCATATGGTCAAAAAGTGTTTATCTCACTGAGTTGAAGCTTTTTTGCAAAAGAGTGTCAATAACTAAAGATTCTTTTCTAGCAGCTTGCTGGTGCTAAAATATGTTGAAAAGGGCTTAATTCTGCATAATATAAGTTAAATTCATTGTGATCCTGCAACAATTTGAAAAGATATAGCCATATGGTCAAAAAGTGTTTATCTCACTGAGTTGAAGCTTTTTTGTAACAGAGTGTCAATAACTAAAGATTCCTTTCTAGCAGCTTGCTGGTGCTGAAATATGTTGAAAAGGGCTTGATTCTGCATAATATAAGTCAAATTCATTGTGATCCTGCAAAATTTTGAAAAGATATAGCCATACGGTCAAAAAGTGTTTATCTCACTGAGTTGAAGCTTTTTAGCAACAGAATGTCAATAACTAAAGATTCCTTTCTAGCAGCTTGCTGGTGCTGAAATATGTTGTCAAGGGCTTGATTCTGCATAATATAAGTCAAATTCATTGTGATCCTGCAACATTTTGAAAAGATATAGCCATACGGTCAAAAAGTGTTTATCTCACTGAGTTGAAGCGTTTTTGATAAAGAGTGTCAATAACTAAAGATTATTTTCTAGCAGCTTGCTGGTGCTGAAATATGTTGAAAAGGGCTTAATTCTGCATAATATAAGTCAAATTCATTGTGATCCTGCAACATTTTGAAAAGATATAGCCATACGGTCAAAAAGTGTTTATCTCACTGAGTTGAAACTTTTTTGCAACAGAGTGTCAATAACTAAAGATTCCTTTCTAGCAGCTTGCTGGTGCTGAAATATGTTGAAAAGGGCTTGATTCTGCATAATATCAGTCAAAATCATTGTGATCCTGCAACATTTTGAAAAGATATAGCCATACGGTCAAAAAGTGTTTATCTCACTGAGTTGAAGCTTTTTTGCAAAAGAGTGTCAATAACTAAAGATTCCTTTCTAGCAGCTTGCTGGTGCTGAAATATGTTGAAAAGGGCTTGATTTTGCATAATATAAGTCAAAATCATTGTGATCCTGCAACATTTTAAAAAGATAAAGCCATATGGTCAAAAAGTGTTTATCTCACTGAGTTGAAGCTTTTTAGCAACAGAGTGTCAATAACTAAAGATTCCTTTCTAGCAGCTTGCTGGTGCTGAAATATGTTGAAAAGGGCTTGATTCTGCATAATATAAGTCAAAATCATTGTGATCCTGCAACATTTTAAAAAGATATAACCATATGATCAAAAAGTGTTTATCTCACTGAGTTGAAGCGTCTTTGGAAAAGAGTGTCAATAACTATAGATCCCTTTCTAGCAGCTTGCTGGTGCTGAAATATGTTGAAAAGGGCTTGATTCTGCATAATATAAATCAAAAGCATTGTGATCATGCAACATTTTGAAAAGATATAGCCATACAGTCAAAAAGTGTTTATCTCACTGAGTTGAAGCTTTTTTGATAAAGAGTGTCAATAACTAAAGATTCCTTTCTAGCAGCTTGCTGGTGCTGAAATATGTTAAAAAGGGCTTAATTCTGCATAATATAAGTCAAAATCATTGTGATCCTGCAACAATTTGAAAAGATATAGCCATATGGTCAAAAAGTGTTTATCTCACTGAGTTGAAGCTTTTTTGCAACAGAGTGTCAAGGACTAAAGATTCCTTTCTAGCAGCTTGCTGGTGCTGAAATATGTTGAAAAGGGCTTGATTCTGCATAATATAAGTCAAATTCATTGTGATCCTGCAACATTTTAAAAAGATATAGCCATATGGTCAAAAAGTGTTTATCTCACTGAGTTGAAGCTTTTTAGCAACAGAATGTCAATAACTAAAGATTCCTTTCTAGCAGCTTGCTGGTGCTGAAATATGTTGAAAAGGGCTTGATTCTGCATAATATAAGTCAAATTCATTGTGATCCTGCAACATTTTGAAAAGATATAGCCATACGGTCAAAAAGTGTTTATCTCACTGAGTTGAAGCGTTTTTGATAAAGAGTGTCAATAACTAAAGATTCTTTTCTAGCAGCTTGCTGGTGCTTAAATATGTTGAAAAGGGCCTAATTCTGCATAATATAAGTCAAAATTATTGTGATCCTGAAACATTTTGAAAAGATATAGCCATATGGTCAAAAAGTGTTTATCTCACTGAGTTGAAGCTGTTTTGCAAAAGAGTGTCAATAACTAAAGATTCCTTTCTAGCAGCTTGCTGGTGCTGAAATATGTTGAAAAGGGCTTGATTCTGCATAATATAAGTCAAAATTATTGTGATCCTGAAACATTTTGAAAAGATATAGCCATACGGTCAAAAAGTGTTTATCTCACTGAGTTGAAGCTTTTTTGCAAAAGAGTGTCAATAACTAAAGATTCTTTTCTAGCAGCTTGCTGGTGCTAAAATATGTTGAAAAGGGCTTAATTCTGCATAATATAAGTTAAATTCATTGTGATCCTGCAACAATTTGAAAAGATATAGCCATATGGTCAAAAAGTGTTTATCTCACTGAGTTGAAGCTTTTTTGTAACAGAGTGTCAATAACTAAAGATTCCTTTCTAGCAGCTTGCTGGTGCTGAAATATGTTGAAAAGGGCTTGATTCTGCATAATATAAGTCAAATTCATTGTGATCCTGCAACATTTTGAAAAGATATAGCCATACGGTCAAAAAGTGTTTATCTCACTGAGTTGAAGCTTTTTAGCAACAGAATGTCAATAACTAAAGATTCCTTTCTAGCAGCTTGCTGGTGCTGAAATATGTTGTCAAGGGCTTGATTCTGCATAATATAAGTCAAAATCATTGTGATCCTGCAACATTTTAAAAAGATAAAGCCATATGGTCAAAAAGTGTTTATCTCACTGAGTTGAAGCTTTTTAGCAACAGAGTGTCAATAACTAAAGATTCCTTTCTAGCAGCTTGCTGGTGCTGAAATATGTTGAAAAGGGCTTGATTCTGCATAATATAAGTCAAAATCATTGTGATCCTGCAACATTTTAAAAAGATATAACCATATGGTCAAAAAGTGTTTATCTCACTCAGTTGAAGCGTCTTTGGAAAAGAGTGTCAATAACTATAGATCCCTTTCTAGCAGCTTGCTGGTGCTGAAATATGTTGAAAAGGGCTTAATTCTGCATAATATAAATCAAAATCATTGTGATCATGCAACATTTTGAAAAGATATAGCCATACGGTCAAAAAGTGTTTATCTCACTGAGTTGAAGCTTTTTTGATAAAGAGTGTCAATAACTAAAGATTCCTTTCTAGCAGCTTGCTGGTGCTGAAATATGTTGAAAAGGGCTTGATTCTGCATAATATTAGTCAAAATCATTGTGATCCTGCAACATTTTAAAAAGATATAGCCATATGGTCAAAAAGTGTTTATCTCACTGAGTTGAAGCTTTTTAGCAACAGAATGTCAATTACTAAAGATTCCTTTCTAGCAGCTTGCTGGTGCTGAAATATGTTGAAAAGGGCTTGATTCTGCATAATATAAGTCAAATTCATTGTGATCCTGCAACAATTTGAAAAGATATAGCCATACGGTCAAAAAGTGTTTATCTCACTGAGTTGAAGCTTTTTTGCAACAGAGTGTCAATGACTAAAGATTCCTTTCTAGCAGCTTGCTGGTGCTGACATATGTTGAAAAGGGCTTGACTCTGCATAATATAAGTCAAAATTATTGTGATCCTGAAACATTTTAAAAAAGATATAGCCATATGGTCAAGAAGTGTTTATCTCACTGAGTTGAAGCGTCTTTGGAAAAGAGTGTCAATAACTAAAGATTCTTTTCTAGCAGCTTGCTGGTGCTTAAATATGTTGAAAAGGGCTTAATTCTGCATAATATAAGTCAAAATTATTGTGATCCTGAAACATTTTGAAAAGATATAGCCATATGGTCAAAAAGTGTTTATCTCACTGAGTTGAAGCTGTTTTGCAAAAGAGTGTCAATAACTAAAGATTCCTTTCTAGCAGCTTGCTGGTGCTGAAATATGTTGAAAAGGGCTTGATTCTGCATAATATAAGTCAAAATTATTGTGATCCTGAAACATTTTGAAAAGATATAGCCATACGGTCAAAAAGTGTTTATCTCACTGAGTTGAAGCTTTTTTGCAAAAGAGTGTCAATAACTAAAGATTCTTTTCTAGCAGCTTGCTGGTGCTAAAATATGTTGAAAAGGGCTTAATTCTGCATAATATAAGTTAAATTCATTGTGATCCTGCAACAATTTGAAAAGATATAGCCATATGGTCAAAAAGTGTTTATCTCACTGAGTTGAAGCTTTTTTGTAACAGAGTGTCAATAACTAAAGATTCCTTTCTAGCAGCTTGCTGGTGCTGAAATATGTTGAAAAGGGCTTGATTCTGCATAATATAAGTCAAATTCATTGTGATCCTGCAACATTTTGAAAAGATATAGCCATACGGTCAAAAAGTGTTTATCTCACTGAGTTGAAGCTTTTTAGCAACAGAATGTCAATAACTAAAGATTCCTTTCTAGCAGCTTGCTGGTGCTGAAATATGTTGTCAAGGGCTTGATTCTGCATAATATAAGTCAAAATCATTGTGATCCTGCAACATTTTAAAAAGATAAAGCCATATGGTCAAAAAGTGTTTATCTCACTGAGTTGAAGCTTTTTAGCAACAGAGTGTCAATAACTAAAGATTCCTTTCTAGCAGCTTGCTGGTGCTGAAATATGTTGAAAAGGGCTTGATTCTGCATAATATAAGTCAAAATCATTGTGATCCTGCAACATTTTAAAAAGATATAACCATATGGTCAAAAAGTGTTTATCTCACTCAGTTGAAGCGTCTTTGGAAAAGAGTGTCAATAACTATAGATCCCTTTCTAGCAGCTTGCTGGTGCTGAAATATGTTGAAAAGGGCTTAATTCTGCATAATATAAATCAAAATCATTGTGATCATGCAACATTTTGAAAAGATATAGCCATACGGTCAAAAAGTGTTTATCTCACTGAGTTGAAGCTTTTTTGATAAAGAGTGTCAATAACTAAAGATTCCTTTCTAGCAGCTTGCTGGTGCTGAAATATGTTGAAAAGGGCTTGATTCTGCATAATATTAGTCAAAATCATTGTGATCCTGCAACATTTTAAAAAGATATAGCCATATGGTCAAAAAGTGTTTATCTCACTGAGTTGAAGCTTTTTAGCAACAGAATGTCAATTACTAAAGATTCCTTTCTAGCAGCTTGCTGGTGCTGAAATATGTTGAAAAGGGCTTGATTCTGCATAATATAAGTCAAATTCATTGTGATCCTGCAACAATTTGAAAAGATATAGCCATACGGTCAAAAAGTGTTTATCTCACTGAGTTGAAGCTTTTTTGCAACAGAGTGTCAATGACTAAAGATTCCTTTCTAGCAGCTTGCTGGTGCTGACATATGTTGAAAAGGGCTTGACTCTGCATAATATAAGTCAAAATTATTGTGATCCTGAAACATTTTAAAAAAGATATAGCCATATGGTCAAGAAGTGTTTATCTCACTGAGTTGAAGCGTCTTTGGAAAAGAGTGTCAATAACTATAGATTCCTTTCTAGCAGCTTGCTGGTGCTGAAATATGTTGAAAAGTGCTTGATTCTGCATAATATAAGTCAAAATCATTGTGATCCTGTAACATTTTGAAAAGATATAGCCATACGATCAAAAAGTGTTTATCTCACTGAGTTGAAGCTTTTTTGATAAAGAGTGTCAATAACTAAAGATTCCTTTCTAGCAGCTTGCTGGTGCTGACATATGTTGAAAAGGGCTTGACTCTGCATAATATAAGTCAAAATCATTGTGATCCTGCAACATTTTGAAAAGATATAGCCATACGGTCAAAAAGTGTTTATCTCACTGAGTTGTTACTTTTTTGCAACAGAGTGTCAATAACTAAAGATTCCTTTCTAGCAGCTTGCTGGTGCTGAAATATGTTGAAAAGGGCTTGATTCTGTATAATATAAGTCAAAATCATTGTGATCCTGCAACATTTTAAAAAGATATAGCCATATGGTCAAAAAGTGTTTATCTCACTGAGTTGAAGCTTTTTAGCAACAGAATGTCAATAACTAAAGATTCCTTTCTAGCAGCTTGCTGGTGCTGAAATATGTTGTCAAGGGCTTGATTCTGCATAATTTAAGTCAAATTCATTGTGATCCTGCAACATTTTGAAAAGATATAGCCATACGGTCAAAAAGTGTTTATCTCACTGAGTTGAAGCGTTTTTGATAAAGAGTGTCAATAACTAAAGATTCTTTTCTAGCAGCTTGCTGGTGCTGAAATATGTTGAATTGGGCTTAATTCTGCATAATATAAGTCAAAATCATTGTGATCCTGCAACAATTTGAAAAGATATAGCCATATGGTCAAAAAGTGTTTATCTCACTGAGTTGAAGCTTTTTTGCAACAGAGTGTCAATGACTAAAGATTCCTTTCTAGCAGCTTGCTGGTGCTGAAATATGTTGAAAAGGGCTTGATTCTGCATAATATAAGTCAAAATTATTGTGATCCTGAAACATTTTGAAAAGATATAGCCATATGGTCAAAAAGTGTTTATCTCACTGAGTTGAAGCTTTTTTGCAAAAGAGTGTCAATAACTAAAGATTCTTTTCTAGCAGCTTGCTGGTGCTAAAATATGTTGAAAAGGGCTTAATTCTGCATAATATAAGTTAAATTCATTGTGATCCTGCAACAATTTGAAAAGATATAGCCATATGGTCAAAAAGTGTTTATCTCACTGAGTTGAAGCTTTTTTGTAACAGAGTGTCAATAACTAAAGATTCCTTTCTAGCAGCTTGCTGGTGCTGAAATATGTTGAAAAGGGCTTGATTCTGCATAATATAAGTCAAATTCATTGTGATCCTGCAAAATTTTGAAAAGATATAGCCATACGGTCAAAAAGTGTTTATCTCACTGAGTTGAAGCTTTTTAGCAACAGAATGTCAATAACTAAAGATTCCTTTCTAGCAGCTTGCTGGTGCTGAAATATGTTGTCAAGGGCTTGATTCTGCATAATATAAGTCAAATTCATTGTGATCCTGCAACATTTTGAAAAGATATAGCCATACGGTCAAAAAGTGTTTATCTCACTGAGTTGAAGCGTTTTTGATAAAGAGTGTCAATAACTAAAGATTATTTTCTAGCAGCTTGCTGGTGCTGAAATATGTTGAAAAGGGCTTAATTCTGCATAATATAAGTCAAATTCATTGTGATCCTGCAACATTTTGAAAAGATATAGCCATACGGTCAAAAAGTGTTTATCTCACTGAGTTGAAACTTTTTTGCAACAGAGTGTCAATAATTAAGATTCCTTTCTAGCAGCTTGCTGGTGCTGAAATATGTTGAAAAGGGCTTGATTCTGCATAATATCAGTCAAAATCATTGTGATCCTGCAACATTTTGAAAAGATATAGCCATACAGTCAAAAAGTGTTTATCTCACTGAGTTGAAGCTTTTTTGATAAAGAGTGTCAATAACTAAAGATTCCTTTCTAGCAGCTTGCTGGTGCTGAAATATGTTAAAAAGGGCTTAATTCTGCATAATATAAGTCAAAATCATTGTGATCCTGCAACAATTTGAAAAGATATAGCCATATGGTCAAAAAGTGTTTATCTCACTGAGTTGAAGCTTTTTTGCAACAGAGTGTCAAGGACTAAAGATTCCTTTCTAGCAGCTTGCTGGTGCTGAAATATGTTGAAAAGGGCTTGATTCTGCATAATATAAGTCAAATTCATTGTGATCCTGCAACATTTTAAAAAGATATAGCCATATGGTCAAAAAGTGTTTATCTCACTGAGTTGAAGCTTTTTAGCAACAGAATGTCAATAACTAAAGATTCCTTTCTAGCAGCTTGCTGGTGCTGAAATATGTTGAAAAGGGCTTGATTCTGCATAATATAAGTCAAATTCATTGTGATCCTGCAACATTTTGAAAAGATATAGCCATACGGTCAAAAAGTGTTTATCTCACTGAGTTGAAGCGTTTTTGATAAAGAGTGTCAATAACTAAAGATTCTTTTCTAGCAGCTTGCTGGTGCTTAAATATGTTGAAAAGGGCTTAATTCTGCATAATATAAGTCAAAATTATTGTGATCCTGAAACATTTTGAAAAGATATAGCCATATGGTCAAAAAGTGTTTATCTCACTGAGTTGAAGCTGTTTTGCAAAAGAGTGTCAATAACTAAAGATTCCTTTCTAGCAGCTTGCTGGTGCTGAAATATGTTGAAAAGGGCTTGATTCTGCATAATATAAGTCAAAATTATTGTGATCCTGAAACATTTTGAAAAGATATAGCCATACGGTCAAAAAGTGTTTATCTCACTGAGTTGAAGCTTTTTTGCAAAAGAGTGTCAATAACTAAAGATTCTTTTCTAGCAGCTTGCTGGTGCTAAAATATGTTGAAAAGGGCTTAATTCTGCATAATATAAGTTAAATTCATTGTGATCCTGCAACAATTTGAAAAGATATAGCCATATGGTCAAAAAGTGTTTATCTCACTGAGTTGAAGCTTTTTTGTAACAGAGTGTCAATAACTAAAGATTCCTTTCTAGCAGCTTGCTGGTGCTGAAACATGTTGAAAAGGGCTTGATTCTGCATAATATAAGTCAAATTCATTGTGATCCTGCAACATTTTGAAAAGATATAGCCATACGGTCAAAAAGTGTTTATCTCACTGAGTTGAAGCTTTTTAGCAACAGAATGTCAATAACTAAAGATTCCTTTCTAGCAGCTTGCTGGTGCTGAAATATGTTGTCAAGGGCTTGATTCTGCATAATATAAGTCAAAATCATTGTGATCCTGCAACATTTTAAAAAGATAAAGCCATATGGTCAAAAAGTGTTTATCTCACTGAGTTGAAGCTTTTTAGCAACAGAGTGTCAATAACTAAAGATTCCTTTCTAGCAGCTTGCTGGTGCTGAAATATGTTGAAAAGGGCTTGATTCTGCATAATATAAGTCAAAATCATTGTGATCCTGCAACATTTTAAAAAGATATAACCATATGGTCAAAAAGTGTTTATCTCACTCAGTTGAAGCGTCTTTGGAAAAGAGTGTCAATAACTATAGATCCCTTTCTAGCAGCTTGCTGGTGCTGAAATATGTTGAAAAGGGCTTGATTCTGCATAATATAAATCAAAATCATTGTGATCATGCAACATTTTGAAAAGATATAGCCATACGGTCAAAAAGTGTTTATCTCACTGAGTTGAAGCTTTTTTGATAAAGAGTGTCAATAACTAAAGATTCCTTTCTAGCAGCTTGCTGGTGCTGAAATATGTTGAAAAGGGCTTGATTCTGCATAATATAAGTCAAAATCATTGTGATCCTGCAACATTTTAAAAAGATATAGCCATATGGTCAAAAAGTGTTTATCTCACTGAGTTGAAGCTTTTTTGCAACAGAGTGTCAAGGACTAAAGATTCCTTTCTAGCAGCTTGCTGGTGCTGAAATATGTTGAAAAGGGCTTGATTCTGCATAATATTAGTCAAAATCATTGTGATCCTGCAACATTTTAAAAAGATATAGCCATATGGTCAAAAAGTGTTTATCTCACTGAGTTGAAGCTTTTTAGCAACAGAATGTCAATAACTAAAGATTCCTTTCTAGCAGCTTGCTGGTGCTGAAATATGTTGAAAAGGGCTTGATTCTGCATAATATAAGTCAAATTCATTGTGATCCTGCAACATTTTGAAAAGATATAGCCATACGGTCAAAAAGTGTTTATCTCACTGAGTTGAAGCGTTTTTGATAAAGAGTGTCAATAACTAAAGATTCTTTTCTAGCAGCTTGCTGGTGCTTAAATATGTTGAAAAGGGCTTAATTCTGCATAATATAAGTCAAAATTATTGTGATCCTGAAACATTTTGAAAAGATATAGCCATATGGTCAAAAAGTGTTTATCTCACTGAGTTGAAGCTGTTTTGCAAAAGAGTGTCAATAACTAAAGATTCCTTTCTAGCAGCTTGCTGGTGCTGAAATATGTTGAAAAGGGCTTGATTCTGCATAATATAAGTCAAAATCATTGTGATCCTGCAACATTTTGAAAAGATATAGCCATACGGTCAAAAAGTGTTTATCTCACTGAGTTGAAGCTTTTTTGCAACAGAGTGTCAATAACTAAAGATTCCTTTCTAGCAGCTTGCTGGTGCTGAAATATGTTGAAAAGGGCTTGATTCTGTATAATATAAGTCAAAATCATTGTGATCCTGCAACATTTTAAAAAGATATAGCCATATGGTCAAAAAGTGTTTATCTCACTGAGTTGAAGCTTTTTAGCAACAGAATGTCAATAACTAAAGATTCCTTTCTAGCAGCTTGCTGGTGGTGAAATATGTTGTCAAGGGCTTGATTCTGCATAATTTAAGTCAAATTCATTGTGATCCTGCAACATTTTGAAAAGATATAGCCATACGGTCAAAAAGTGTTTATCTCACTGAGTTGAAGCGTTTTTGATAAAGAGTGTCAATAACTAAAGATTCTTTTCTAGCAGCTTGCTGGTGCTGAAATATGTTGAATTGGGCTTAATTCTGCATAATACAAGTCAAATTCATTGTGATCCTGCAACATTTTGAAAAGATATAGCCATACGGTCAAAAAGTGTTTATCTCACTGAGTTGAAACTTTTTTGCAACAGAGTGTCAATAACTAAAGATTCCTTTCTAGCAGCTTGCTGGTTTTGAAATATGTTGAAAAGGGCTTGATTCTGCATAATATAAGTCAAAATCTATGTGATCCTGCAACATTTTGAAAAGATATAGCCATACGGTCAAAAAGTGTTTATCTCACTGAGTTGAAGCTTTTTTGAAAAGAGTGTCAATAACTAAAGATTCCTTTCTAGCAGCTTGCTGGTGCTGAAATATGTTGAAAAGGGCTTGATTCTGCATAATATAAGTCAAAATCATTGTGATCCTGCAACATTTTAAAAAGATATAACCATATGATCAAAAAGTGTTTATCTCACTGAGTTGAAGCGTCTTTGGAAAAGAGTGTCAATAACTATAGATCCCTTTCTAGCAGCTTGCTGGTGCTGAAATATGTTGAAAAGGGCTTGATTCTGCATAATATAAATCAAAAGCATTGTGATCATGCAACATTTTGAAAAGATATAGCCATACAGTCAAAAAGTGTTTATCTCACTGAGTTGAAGCTTTTTTGATAAAGAGTGTCAATAACTAAAGATTCCTTTCTAGCAGCTTGCTGGTGCTGAAATATGTTGAAAAGGGCTTGATTCTGCATAATATTAGTCAAAATCATTGTGATCCTGCAACATTTTGAAAAGATATAGCCATACGGTCAAAAAGTGTTTATCTCACTGAGTTGAAGCGTTTTTGATAAAGAGTGTCAATAACTAAAGATTCTTTTCTAGCAGCTTGCTGGTGCTTAAATATGTTGAAAAGGGCTTAATTCTGCATAATATAAGTCAAAATTATTGTGATCCTGAAACATTTTGAAAAGATATAGCCATATGGTCAAAAAGTGTTTATCTCACTGAGTTGAAGCTTTTTTGCAAAAGAGTGTCAATAACTAAAGATTCCTTTCTAGCAGCTTGCTGGTGCTGAAATATGTTGAAAAGGGCTTGATTCTGCATAATATAAGTCAAAATCATTGTGATCCTGCAACATTTTAAAAAGATAAAGCCATATGGTCAAAAAGTGTTTATCTCACTCAGTTGAAGCGTCTTTGGAAAAGAGTGTCAATAACTATAGATCCCTTTCTAGCAGCTTGCTGGTGCTGAAATATGTTGAAAAGGGCTTGATTCTGCATAATATAAATCAAAATCATTGTGATCATGCAACATTTTGAAAAGATATAGCCATACGGTCAAAAAGTGTTTATCTCACTGAGTTGAAGCTTTTTTGATAAAGTGTGTCAATAACTAAAGATTCCTTTCTAGCAGCTTGCTGGTGCTGAAATATGTTGAAAAGGGCTTGATTCTGCATAATATTAGTCAAAATCATTGTGATCCTGCAACATTTTAAAAAGATATAGCCATATGGTCAAAAAGTGTTTATCTCACTGAGTTGAAGCTTTTTAGCAACAGAATGTCAATTACTAAAGATTCCTTTCTAGCAGCTTGCTGGTGCTGAAATATGTTGAAAAGGGCTTGATTCTGCATAATATAAGTCAAATTCATTGTGATCCTGCAACAATTTGAAAAGATATAGCCATACGGTCAAAAAGTGTTTATCTCACTGAGTTGAAGCTTTTTTGCAACAGAGTTTCAATGACTAAAGATTCCTTTCTAGCAGCTTGCTGGTGCTGAAATAAGTTGAAAAGGGCTTGATTCTGCATAATATAAGTCAAAATTATTGTGATCCTGAAACATTTTAAAAAAGATATAGCCATATGGTCAAGAAGTGTTTATCTCACTGAGTTGAAGCGTCTTTGGAAAAGAGTGTCAATAACTATAGATTCCTTTCTAGCAGCTTGCTGGTGCTGAAATATGTTGAAAAGGGCTTGATTCTGCATAATATAAGTCAAAATCATTGTGATCCTGCAACATTTTGAAAAGATATAGCCATACGATCAAAAAGTGTTTATCTCACTGAGTTGAAGCTTTTTTGATAAAGAGTGTCAATAACTAAAGATTCCTTTTTAGCAGCTTGCTGGTGCTGACATATGTTGAAAAGGGCTTGACTCTGCATAATATAAGTCAAAATCATTGTGATCCTGCAACATTTTGAAAAGATATAGCCATACGGTCAAAAAGTGTTTATCTCACTGAGTTGTTACTTTTTTGCAACAGAGTGTCAATAACTAAAGATTCCTTTCTAGCAGCTTGCTGGTGCTGAAATATGTTGAAAAGGGCTTGATTCTGCATAATATAAGTCAAAATCATTGTGATCCTGCAACATTTTAAAAAGATATAGCCATATGGTCAAAAAGTGTTTATCTCACTGAGTTGAAGCTTTTTAGCAACATAATGTCAATAACTAAAGATTCCTTTCTAGCAGCTTGCTGGTGCTGAAATATGTTGTCAAGGGCTTGATTCTGCATAATATAAGTCAAATTCATTGTGATCCTGCAACATTTTGAAAAGATATAGCCATACGGTCAAAAAGTGTTTATCTCACTGAGTTGAAGCGTTTTTGATAAAGAGTGTCAATAACTAAAGATTCTTTTCTAGCAGCTTGCTGGTGCTGAAATATGTTGAATTGGGCTTGATTCTGCATAATATAAATCAAATTCATTGTGATCCTGTAACATTTTGAAAAGATATAGCCATACGGTCAAAAAGTGTTTATCTCACTGAGTTGAAACTTTTTTGCAACAGAGTGTCAATAACTAAAGATTCCTTTCTAGCAGCTTGCTGGTGCTGAAATATGTTGAAAAGGGCTTGATTCTGCATAATATAAGTCAAAATCTATGTGATCCTGCAACATTTTGAAAAGATATAGCCATACAATCAAAAAGTGTTTATCTCACAGAGTTGAAGCGTTTTTGATAAAGACTGTCAATAACTAAAGATTCCTTTCTAGCAGCTTGCTGGTGCTGAAATATGTTGAAAACGGCTTGACTCTGCATAATATAAGTCAAATTCATTGTGATCCTGCAACATTTTGAAAAGATATAGCCATATGGTCAAAAAGAGTTTATCTCACTGAGTTGAAGCTTTTTTGATAAAGAGTGTCAATAACTAAAGATTCCTTTCTAGCAGCTTGCTGGTGCTGAAATATGTTGAAAAGGGCTTGATTCTGCATAATATAAGTCAAAATCTATGTGATCCTGCAACATTTGGAAAAGATATAGCCATACGGTCAAAAAATTTTTATCTCACTGAGTTGAAGCTTTTTTGCAAAAGAGTGTCAATAACTAAAGATTCCTTTCTAGCAGCTTGCTGGTGCTGAAATATGTTGAAAAGGGCTTGATTCTGCATAATATAAGTCAAAATCATTGTGATCCTGCAACATTTTAAAAAGATAAAGCCATATGGTCAAAAAGTGTTTATCTCACTGAGTTGAAGCTTTTTAGCAACAGAGTGTCAATAACTAAAGATTCCTTTCTAGCAGCTTGCTGGTGCTGAAATATGTTGAAAAGGGCTTGATTCTGCATAATATAAGTCAAAATCATTGTGATCCTGCAACATTTTAAAAAGATATAACCATATGGTCAAAAAGTGTTTATCTCACTGAGTTGAAGCGTCTTTGGAAAAGAGTGTCAATAACTATAGATCCCTTTCTAGCAGCTTGCTGGTGCTGAAATATGTTGAAAAGGGCTTGATTCTGCATAATATAAATCAAAATCATTGTGATCATGCAACATTTTGAAAAGATATAGCCATACAGTCAAAAAGTGTTTATCTCACTGAGTTGAAGCTTTTTTGATAAAGAGTGTCAATAACTAAAGATTCCTTTCTAGCAGCTTGCTGGTGCTGAAATATGTTGAATAGGGCTTGATTCTGCATAATATTAGTCAAAATCATTGTGATCCTGCAACATTTTAAAAAGATATAGCCATATGGTCAAAAAGTGTTTATCTCACTGAGTTGAAGCTTTTTAGCAACAGAGTGTCAATAACTAAAGATTCCTTTCTAGCAGCTTGCTGGTGCTGAAATATGTTGAAAAGGGCTTGATTCTGCATAATATAAGTCAAATTCATTGTGATCCTGCAACATTTTGAAAAGATATAGCCATACGGTCAAAAAGTGTTTATCTCACTGAGTTGAAGCGTTTTTGATAAAGAGTGTCAATAACTAAAGATTCTTTTCTAGCAGGTTGCTGGTGCTTAAATATGTTGAAAAGGGCTTAATTCTGCATAATATAAGTCAAAATCATTGTGATCCTGCAACAATTTGAAAAGATATAGCCATATGGTCAAAAAGTGTTTATCTCACTGAGTTGAAGCTTTTTTGCAACAGAGTGTCAATGACTAAAGATTCCTTTCTAGCAGCTTGCTGGTGCTGAAATATGTTGAAAAGGGCTTGATTCTGCATAATATTAGTCAAAATCATTGTGATCCTGCAACATTTTAAAAAGATATAGCCATATGGTCAAAAAGTGTTTATCTCACTGAGTTGAAGCTTTTTAGCAACAGAATGTCAATTACTAAAGATTCCTTTCTAGCAGCTTGCTGGTGCTGAAATATGTTGAAAAGGGCTTGATTCTGCATAATATAAGTCAAATTCATTGTGATCCTGCAACATTTTGAAAAGATATAGCCATACGGTCAAAAAGTGTTTATCTCACTGAGTTGAAGCGTTTTTGATAAAGAGTGTCAATAACTAAAGATTCCTTTCTAGCAGCTTGCTGGTGCTGAAATATGTTGAAAAGGGCTTGATTCTGCATAATATAAGTCAAAATCATTGTGATCCTGCAACATTTTAAAAAGATAAAGCCATATGGTCAAAAAGTGTTTATCTCACTGAGTTGAAGCTTTTTAGCAACAGAGTGCCAATAACTAAAGATTCCTTTCTAGCAGCTTGCTGGTGCTGAAATATGTTGAAAAGGGCTTGATTCTGCATAATATAAGTCAAAATCATTGTGATCCTGCAACATTTTAAAAAGATATAACCATATGGTCAAAAAGTGTTTATCTCACTGAGTTGAAGCGTCTTTGGAAAAGAGTGTCAATGACTAAAGATCCCTTTCTAGCAGCTTGCTGGTGCTGAAATATGTTGAAAAGGGCTTGATTCTGCATAATATAAGTCAAAATCATTGTGATCCTGCAACATTTTGAAAAGATATAGCCATACGGTCAAAAAGTGTTTATCTCACTGAGTTTAAGCTTTTTTGATAAAGAGTGTCAATAACTAAAGATTCCTTTCTAGCAGCTTGCTGGTTCTGAAATATGTTGAAAAGGGCTTGATTCTGCATAATATTAGTCAAAATCATTGTGATCCTGCAACATTTTAAAAAGATATAGCCATATGGTCAAAAAGTGTTTATCTCACTGAGTTGAAGCTTTTTAGCAACAGAATGTCAATAACTAAAGATTCCTTTCTAGCAGCTTGCTGGTGCTGAAATATGTTGAAAAGGGCTTGATTCTGCATAATATAAGTCAAATTCATTGTGATCCTGCAACATTTTGAAAAGATATAGCCATACGGTCAAAAAGTGTTTATCTCACTGAGTTGAAGCGTTTTTGATAAAGAGTGTCAATCACTAAAGATTCTTTTCTAGCAGGTTGCTGGTGCTTAAATATGTTGAAAAGGGCTTAATTCTGCATAATATAAGTCAAAATCATTGTGATCCTGCAACAATTTGAAAAGATATAGCCATATGGTCAAAAAGTGTTTATCTCACTGAGTTGAAGCTTTTTTGCAACAGAGTGTCAATGACTAAAGATTCCTTTCTAGCAGCTTGCTGGTGCTGAAATATGTTGAAAAGGGCTTGATTCTGCATAATATTAGTCAAAATCATTGTGATCCTGCAACATTTTAAAAAGATATAGCCATATGGTCAAAAAGTGTTTATCTCACTGAGTTGAAGCTTTTTAGCAACAGAATGTCAATTACTAAAGATTCCTTTCTAGCAGCTTGCTGGTGCTGAAATATGTTGAAAAGGGCTTGATTCTGCATAATATAAGTCAAATTCATTGTGATCCTGCAACATTTTGAAAAGATATAGCCATACGGTCAAAAAGTGTTTATCTCACTGAGTTGAAGCGTTTTTGATAAAGAGTGTCAATAACTAAAGATTCCTTTCTAGCAGCTTGCTGGTGCTGAAATATGTTGAAAAGGGCTTGATTCTGCATAATATAAGTCAAAATCATTGTGATCCTGCAACATTTTAAAAAGATAAAGCCATATGGTCAAAAAGTGTTTATCTCACTGAGTTGAAGCTTTTTAGCAACAGAGTGTCAATAACTAAAGATTCCTTTCTAGCAGCTTGCTGGTGCTGAAATATGTTGAAAAGGGCTTGATTCTGCATAATATAAGTCAAAATCATTGTGATCCTGCAACATTTTAAAAAGATATAACCATATGGTCAAAAAGTGTTTATCTCACTGAGTTGAAGCGTCTTTGGAAAAGAGTGTCAATGACTAAAGATCCCTTTCTAGCAGCTTGCTGGTGCTGAAATATGTTGAAAAGGGCTTGATTCTGCATAATATAAGTCAAAATCATTGTGATCATGCAACATTTTGAAAAGATATAGCCATACGGTCAAAAAGTGTTTATCTCAATGAGTTTAAGCTTTTTTGATAAAGAGTGTCAATAACTAAAGATTCCTTTCTAGCAGCTTGCTGGTGCTGAAATATGTTGAAAAGGGCTTGATTCTGCATAATATTAGTCAAAATCATTGTGATCCTGCAACATTTTAAAAAGATATAGCCATATGGTCAAAAAGTGTTTATCTCACTGAGTTGAAGCTTTTTAGCAACAGAATGTCAATAACTAAAGATTCCTTTCTAGCAGCTTGCTGGTGCTGAAATATGTTGAAAAGGGCTTGATTCTGCATAATATAAGTCAAATTCATTGTGATCCTGCAACATTTTGAAAAGATATAGCCATACGGTCAAAAAGTGTTTATCTCACTGAGTTGAAGCGTCTTTGGAAAAGAGTGTCAATAACTATAGATTCCTTTCTAGCAGCTTGCTGGTGCTGAAATATGTTGAAAAGTGCTTGATTCTGCATAATATAAGTCAAAATCATTGTGATCCTGCAACATTTTGAAAAGATATAGCCATACGGTCAAAAAGTGTTTATCTCACTGAGTTGAAGCTTTTTTGATAAAGAGTGTCAATAACTAAAGATTCCTTTCTAGCAGCTTGCTGGTGCTGAAATATGTTGAAAAGGGCTTGATACTGCATAATATAAGTCAAAACCTATGTGATCCTGCAACATTTTGAAAATATATAGCCATACGGTCATAAAGTGTTTATCTCACTGAATTGAAGCGTTTTTGATAAAGAGTGTCAATAACTAAAGATTCCATTCTAGCAGCTTGCTGGTGCTGAAATATGTTGAAAAGGGCTTGATTCTGCATAATATAAGTCAAAATCATTGTGTTCCTGCAACATTTTGAAAAGATATAGCAATATGGTCAAAAACTGTTTTTCTCACTGAGTTGAAGCTTTTTTGCAACAGAGTGTCAATAACTAAAGATTCCTTTCTAGCAGCTTGCTGGTGCTGAAATATGTTGAAAAGGGCTTGATTCTGCATAATATAAGTCAAAATCATTGTGATCCTGCAACATTTTGAAAAGATATAGCCATACGGTCAAAAAGTGTTTATCTCACAGAGTTGAAGCGTTTTTGATAAAGAGTGTCAATAACTAAAGATTCCTTTCTAGCAGCTTGCTGGTGCTGAAATATGTTGAAAAGGGCTTGATTCTGCATAATATAAATCAAAGTCATTGTGATCCTGCAACATTTTGAAAAGATATAGCCATATGGTCAAAATGTGTTTTTCTCACTGAGTTGAAGCTTTTTTGCAACAGAGTGTACATAACTAAAGATTCCTTTCTAGCAGCTTGCTGGTGCTGAAATATGTTGAAAAGGGCTTGATTCTGCATAATATAAGTCAAATTCATTGTGATCCTGCAACAATTTGAAAAGATACAGCCATACGGTCAAAAAGTGTTTATCTCACTGAGTTGAAGCGTTTTTGATAAAGAGTGTCAATAACTAAAGATCCTTTTCTAGCAGGTTGCTGGTGCTTAAATATGTTGAAAAGGGCTTAATTCTGCATAATATAAGTCAAAATCATTGTGATCCTGCAACAATTTGAAAAGATATAGCCATATGGTCAAAAAGTGTTTATCTCACTGAGTTGAAGCTTTTTAGCAACAGAATGTCAATAACTAAAGATTCCTTTCTAGCAGCTTGCTGGTGCTGAAATATGTTGAAAAGGGCTTGATTCTGCATAATATAAGTCAAAATCATTGTGATCCTGCAACATTTTGAAAATATATAGCCATACGGTCATAAAGTGTTTATCTCACTGAGTTGAAGCGTTTTTGATAAAGAGTGTCAATAACTAAAGATTCCATTCTAGCAGCTTGCTGGTGCTGAAATATGTTGAAAAGGGCTTGATTCTGCATAATATAAGTCAAAATCATTGTGTTCCTGCAACATTTTGAAAAGATATAGCAATATGGTCAAAAACTGTTTTTCTCACTGAGTTGAAGCTTTTTTGCAACAGAGTGTACATAACTAAAGATTCCTTTCTAGCAGCTTGCTGGTGCTGAAATATGTTGAAAAGGTCTTGATTCTGCATAATATAAGTCAAATTCATTGTGATCCTGCAACATTTTGAAAAGATACAGCCATACGGTCAAAAAGTGTTTATCTCACTGAGTTGAAGCTTTTTTGCAAAAGAGTGTCAATAACTAAAGATTCCTTTCTAGCAGCTTGCTGGTGCTGAAATATGTTGAAAAGGGCTTGATACTGCATAATATAAGTCAAAATCATTGTGATCCTGCAACATTTTAAAAAGATATAGCCATATGGTCAAAAAGTGATTTGTCTCACTGAGTTGAAGCATTTTAGCAACAGAGTGTCAATAACTAAAGATTCCTTTCTAGCAGCTTGCTGGTGCTGAAATATGTTGAAAAGGGCTTGATTCTGCATAATATAAGTCAAATTCATTGTGATCCTGCAACCTTTTTTAAAAGATATAGCCATACGGTCAAAAAGTGTTTATCTCACTGATTTGAAGCTTTTTTGCAAAGGAGTGTCAATAACTAAAGATTCCTTTCTAGCAGCTTGCTGGTGCTGAAATATGTTGAAAAGGGCTTGATTCTGCATAATATAAGTCAAAATCATTGTGATCCTGCAACATTTTAAAAAGATATAACCATATGGTCAAAAAGTGTTTATCTCACTGAGTTGAAGCGTCTTTGGAAAAGAGTGTCAATAACTATAGATCCCTTTCTAGCAGCTTGCTGGTGCTGAAATATGTTGAAAAGGGCTTGATTCTGCATAATATAAATCAAAATTATTGTGATCATGCAACATTTTGAAAAGATATAGCCATACGGTCAAAAAGTGTTTATCTCACTGAGTTGAAGCTTTTTTGATAAAGAGTGTCAATAACTAAAGATTCCTTTCTAGCAGCTTGCTGGTGCTGAAATATGTTGAAAAGGGCTTGATTCTGCATTATATTAGTCAAAATCATTGTGATCCTGCAACATTTTAAAAAGATATAGCCATATGGTCAAAAAGTGTTCATCTCACTGAGTTGAAGCTTTTTAGCAACAGAATGTCAATAACTAAAGATTCCTTTCTAGCAGCTTGCTGGTGCTGAAATATGTTGAAAAGGGCTTAATTCTGCATAATATAAGTCAAAATCATTGTGATCCTGTAACAATTTGAAAAGATATAGCCATATGGTCAAAAAGTGTTTATCTCACTGAGATGAAGCTTTGTTGCAACAGAGTGTCAATGACTAAAGATTCCTTTCTAGCAGCTTGCTGGTGCTGAAATATGTTGAAAAGGGCTTGATTCTGCATAATATAAGTCAACATTATTGTGATCCTGAAACATTTTAAAAAGATATAGCCATATGGTCAAAAAGTGTTTATCTCACTGAGTTGAAGCGTCTTTGGAAAAGAGTGTCAATAACTATAGATTCCTTTCTAGCAGCTTGCTGGTGCTGAAATATGTTGAAAAGTGCTTGATTCTGCATAATATTAGTCAAAATCATTGTGATCCTGCAACATTTTGAAAAGATATAACCATACGGTCAAAAAGTGTTTATCTCACTGAGTTGAAGCTTTTTTGATAAAGAGTGTCAATAACTAAAGATTCCTTTCTAGGAGCTTGCTGGTGCTGACATATGTTGAAAAGGGCTTGACTCTGCATAATATAAATCAAAATCATTGTGATCCTGCAACATTTTGAAAAGATATAGCCATATGGTCAAAATGTGTTTTTCTCACTGAGTTGAAGCTTTTTTGCAACAGAGTGTACATAACTAAAGATTCCTTTCTAGCAGCTTGCTGGTGCTGAAATATGTTGAAAAGGGCTTGATTTTGCATAATATAAGTCAAATTCATTGTGATCCTGCAACATTTTGAAAAGATACAGCCATACGGTCAAAAAGTGTTTATCTCACTGAGTTGAAGCTTTTTTGCAAAAGAGTGTCAATAACTAAATATTCCTTTCTAGCAGCTTGCTGGTGCTGAAATATGTTGAAAAGGGCTTGATTCTGCATAATATAAGTCAAAATCATTGTGATCCTGCAACATTTTAAAAAGATAAAGCCATTTGGTCAAAAAGTGTTTATCTCACTGAGTTGAAGCTTTTTAGCAACAGAGTGTCAATAACTAAAGATTCCTTTCTAGCAGCTTGCTGGTGCTGAAATATGTTGAAAAGGGCTTGATTCTGCATAATATAAGTCAAAATCATTGTGATCCTGCAACATTTTAAAAAGATATAGCCATATGGTCAAAAAGTGTTTGTCTCACTGAGTTGAAGCTTTTTAGCAACAGAGTGTCAATAACTAAAGATTCCTTTCTAGCAGCTTGCTGGTGCTGAAATATGTTGAAAAGGGCTTGATTCTGCATAATATAAGTCAAATTCATTGTGATCCTGCAACCTTTTTTAAAAGATATAGCCATACGGTCAAAAAGTGTTTATCTCACTGAGTTGAAGCTTTTTTGCAAAAGAGTGTCAATAACTAAGGATTCCTTTCTAGCAGCTTGCTGGTGCTGAAATATGTTGAAAAGGGCTTGATTCTGCATAATATAAGTCAAAATCATTGTGATCCTGCAACATTTTAAAAAGATAAAGCCATATGGTCAAAAAGTGTTTATCTCACTGAGTTGAAGCTTTTTAGCAACAGAGTGTCCAAAAACTAAAGATTCCTTTCTAGCAGCTTGCTGGTGCTGAAATATGTTGAAAAGGGCTTGATTATGCATAATATAAGTCAAAAACATTGTGATCCTGCAACATTTTAAAAAGATATAGCCATATGGTCAAAATGTGTTTTTCTCACTGAGTTGAAGCTTTTTAGCAACAGAGTGTCAATAACTAAAGATTCCTTTCTAGCAGCTTGCTGGTGCTGAAATATGTTGAAAAGGGCTTGATTCTGCATAATATAAGTCAAAATCATTGTGATCCTGCAACATTTTGAAAAGATATAGCCATACGGTCAAAAAGTGTTTATCTCACTGAGTTGATGCGTTTTTGATATAGAGTGTCAATAACTAAAGATTCCATTCTAGCAGCTTGCTGGTGCTGAAATATGTTGAAAAGGGCTTGATTCTGCATAATATAAGTCAAAATCATTGTGATCCTGCAACATTTTAAAAAGATATAGCCATATGGTCAAAAAGTGTTTGTCTCACTGAGTTGAAGCTTTTTAGCAACAGAGTGTCAATAACTAAAGATTCCTTTCTAGCAGCTTGCTGGTGCTGAAATATGTTGAAAAGGGCTTGATTCTGCATAATATAAGTCAAAATCATTGTGATCCTGCAACATTTTAAAAAGATATAGCCATATTGTCAAAAAGTGTTTATCTCACTGAGTTGAAGCTTTTTAGCAACAGAGTGTCATAACTAAAGATTCCTTTCTAGCAGCTTGCTGGTGCTGAAATATGTTGAAAAGGGCTTGATTCTGCATAATATTAATCAAATTCATTGTGATCCTGCAACATTTTTTAAAAGATATAGCCATACGGTCAAAAAGTGTTTATCTCACTGAGTTGAAGCGTTTTTGATAAAGAGTGTCAATAACAAAAGATTCCTTTCTAGCAGCTTGCTGGTGCTGAAATATGTTGAAAAGGGCTTGATTCTACATAATATAAATCAAAATCATTGTGATCCTGCAACATTTTGAAAAGATATAGCCATATGGTCAAAATGTGTTTTTCTCACTGAGTTGAAGCTTTTTTGCAACAGAGTGTACATAACTAAAGATTCCTTTCTAGCAGCTTGCTGGTGCCTAAATATGTTGAAAAGGGCTTGATTCTGCATAATATAAGTCAAAATCATTGTGATCCTGCAACATTTTAAAAAGATAAAGCCATATGGTCAAAAAGTGTTTATCTCACTGAGTTGAAGCTTTTTAGCAACAGAGTGTCCGAAAACTAAAGATTCCTTTCTAGCAGCTTGCTGGTGCTGAAATATGTTGAAAAGGGCTTGATTCTGCATAATATAAGTCAAAATCATTGTGTTCCTGCAACATTTTGAAAAGATATAGCAATATGGTCAAAAACTGTTTTTCTCACTGAGTTGAAGCTTTTTTGCAACAGAGTGTCAATAACTAAAGATTCCTTTCTAGCAGCTTGCTGGTGCTGAAATATGTTGAAAAGGGCTCGATTCTGCATAATATAAGTCAAAATCATTGTGATCCTGCAACATTGTGAAAAGATATAGCCATACGGTCAAAAAGTGTTTATCTCACAGAGTTGAAGCGTTTTTGATAAAGAGTGTCAATAACTAAAGATTCCTTTCTAGCAGCTTGCTGGTGCTGAAATACGTTGAAAAGGGCTTGATTCTGCATAATATAAGTCAAATTCATTGTGATCCTGCAACATTTTAAAAAGATAAAGCCATATGGTAGAAAAGTGTTTATCTCACTGAGTTGAAGCTTTTTAGCAACAGAGTGTCAATAACTAAAGATTCCTTTCTAGCAGCTTGCTGGTGCTGAAATATGTTGAAAAGGGCTTGATTCTGCATAATATAAGTCAAAATCATTGTGATCCTGCAACATTTTAAAAAGATATAACCATATGGTCAAAAAGTGTTTATCTCACTGAGTTGAAGCGTCTTTGGAAAAGAGTGTCAATAACTATAGATCCCTTTCTAGCAGCTTGCTGGTGCTGACATATGTTGAAAAGGGCTTAATTCTGCATAATATAAGTCAAAATCATTGTGATCCTGTAACAATTTGAAAAGATATAGCCATATGGTAAAAAAGTGTTTATCTCACTGAGTTGAAGCTTTTTTGCAACAGAGTGTCAATTATTAAAGATTCCTTTCTAGCAGCTTGCTGGTGCTGAAATATGTTGAAAAGGGCTTGATTCTGCATAATATAAGTCAAAATTATTTTGATCCTGAAACATTTTAAAAAGATATAGCCATATGGTCAAAAAGTGTTTATCTCACTGAGTTGAAGCGTCTTTGGAAAAGAGTGTCAATAACTAAAGATTCCTTTCTAGCAGCTTGCTGGTGCTGACATATGTTGAAAAGGGCTTGACTCTGCATAATATAAGTCAAAATCATTGTGATCCTGCAACATTTTGAAAAGATATAGCCATACGGTCAAAAAGTGTTTATCTCACTGAGTTGAAGCTTTTTTGCAACAGAGTGTCAATAACTAAAGATTCCTTTCTAGCAGCTTGCTGGTGCTGAAATATGTTGAAAAGGGCTTGATTCTGCATGCTATAAGTCAAATTCATTGTGATCCTGCAACATTTTGAAAAGATACAGCCATACGGTCAAAAAGTGTTTATCTCACTGAGTTGAAGCTTTTTTGCATAAGAGTGTCAATAACTAAATATTCCTTTCTAGCAGCTTGCTGGTGCTGAAATATGTTGAAAAGGGCTTGATTACTCATAATATAAGTCAAAAACATTGTGATCCTGCAACATTTTAAAAAGATATAGCCATATGGTCAAAATGTGTTTTTCTCACTGAGTTGAAGCTTTTTAGCAACAGAGTGTCAATAACTAAAGATTCCTTTCTAGCAGCTTGCTGGTGCTGAAATATGTTGAAAAGGGCTTGATTCTGCATAATATAAGTCAAAATCATTGTGATCCTGCAACATTTTGAAAAGATATAGCCATACGGTCAAAAAGTGTTTATCTCACTGAGTTGAAACTTTTTTGCAACAGAGTGTCAATAACTAAAGATTCCTTTCTAGCAGGTTGCTGGTGCTGAAATATGTTGAAAAGGGCTTGATTCTGCATAATATAAGTCAAAACCTATGTGATCCTGCAACATTTTGAAAAGATATAGCCATACGGTCAAAAAGTGTTTATATCACTGAGTTGATGCGTTTTTGAGATAGAGTGTCAATAACTAAAGATTCCATTCTAGCAGCTTGCTGGTGCTGAAATATGTTGAAAAGGGCTTGATTCTGCATAATATAAGTCAAAATCATTGTGTTCCTGCAACATTTTGAAAAGATATAGCAATAGGGTCAAAAACTGTTTTTCTCACTGAGTTGAAGCTTTTTTGCAACAGAGTGTCAATAACTAAAGATTCCTTTCTAGCAGCTTGCTGGTGCTGAAATATGTTGAAAAGGGCTTGATTCTGCATAATATAAGTCAAAATCATTGTGATCCTGCAACATTGTGAAAAGATATAGCCATACGGTCAAAAAGTGTTTATCTCACAGAGTTGAAGCGTTTTTGATAAAGAGTATCAATAACTAAAGATTCCTTTCTAGCAGCTTGCTGGTGCTGACATATGTTGAAAAGGGCTTGATTCTGCATAATATAAGTCAAATTCATTGTGATCCTGCAACATTTTGAAAATATATAGCCATACGGTCAAAAAGTGTTTATCTCACTGAGTTGAAGCTTTTTTGCAAAAGAGTGTCAATAACTAAATATTCCTTTCTAGCAGCTTGCTGGTGCTGAAATATGTTGAAAAGGGCTTGATTCTGCATAATATAAGTCAAAATCATTGTGATCCTGCAACATTTTAAAAAGATAAAGCCATTTGGTCAAAAAGTGTTTATCTCACTGAGTTGAAGCTTTTTAGCAACAGAGTGTCAATAACTAAAGATTCCTTTCTAGCAGCTTGCTGGTGCTGAAATATGTTGAAAAGGGCTTGATTGTGCATAATATAAGTCAAAATCATTGTGATCCTGCAACATTTTAAAAAGATATAGCCATATGGTCAAAAAGTGTTTGTCTCACTGAGTTGAAGCTTTTTAGCAACAGAGTGTCAATAACTAAAGATTCCTTTCTAGCAGCTTGCTGGTGCTGAAATATGTTGAAAAGGGCTTGATTCTGCATAATATAAGTCAAATTCATTGTGATCCTGCAACCTTTTTTAAAAGATATAGCCATACGGTCAAAAAGTGTTTATCTCACTGAGTTGAAGCTTTTTTGCAAAAGAGTGTCAATAACTAAGGATTCCTTTCTAGCAGCTTGCTGGTGCTGAAATATGTTGAAAAGGGCTTGATTCTGCATAATATAAGTCAAAATCATTGTGATCCTGCAACATTTTAAAAAGATAAAGCCATATGGTCAAAAAGTGTTTATCTCACTGAGTTGAAGCTTTTTAGCAACAGAGTGTCCAAAAACTAAAGATTCCTTTCTAGCAGCTTGCTGGTGCTGAAATATGTTGAAAAGGGCTTGATTATGCATAATATAAGTCAAAAACATTGTGATCCTGCAACATTTTAAAAAGATATAGCCATATGGTCAAAATGTGTTTTTCTCACTGAGTTGAAGCGTTTTTGATAAAGAGTGTCAATAACAAAAGATTCCTTTCTAGCAGCTTGCTGGTGCTGAAATATGTTGAAAAGGGCTTGATTCTACATAATATAAATCAAAATCATTGTGATCCTGCAACATTTTGAAAAGATATAGCCATATGGTCAAAATGTGTTTTTCTCACTGAGTTGAAGCTTTTTTTGCAACAGAGTGTACATAACTAAAGATTCCTTTCTAGCAGCTTGCTGGTGCCTAAATATGTTGAAAAGGGCTTGATTCTGCATAATATAAGTCAAAATCATTGTGATCCTGCAACATTTTAAAAAGATAAAGCCATATGGTCAAAAAGTGTTTATCTCACTGAGTTGAAGCTTTTTAGCAACAGAGTGTCCGAAAACTAAAGATTCCTTTCTAGCAGCTTGCTGGTGCTGAAATATGTTGAAAAGGGCTTGATTCTGCATAATATAAGTCAAAATCATTGTGTTCCTGCAACATTTTGAAAAGATATAGCAATATGGTCAAAAAGTGTTTTTCTCACTGAGTTGAAGCTTTTTTGCAACAGAGTGTCAATAACTAAAGATTCCTTTCTAGCAGCTTGCTGGTGCTGAAATATGTTGAAAAGGGCTCGATTCTGCATAATATAAGTCAAAATCATTGTGATCCTGCAACATTGTGAAAAGATATAGCCATACGGTCAAAAAGTGTTTATCTCACAGAGTTGAAGCGTTTTTGATAAAGAGTGTCAATAACTAAAGATTCCTTTATAGCAGCTTGCTGGTGCTGAAATACGTTGAAAAGGGCTTGATTCTGCATAATATAAGTCAAATTCATTGTGATCCTGCAACATTTTAAAAAGATAAAGCCATATGGTAGAAAAGTGTTTATCTCACTGAGTTGAAGCTTTTTAGCAACAGAGTGTCAATAACTAAAGATTCCTTTCTAGCAGCTTGCTGGTGCTGAAATATGTTGAAAAGGGCTTGATTCTGCATAATATAAGTCAAAATCATTGTGATCCTGCAACATTTTAAAAAGATATAACCATATGGTCAAAAAGTGTTTATCTCACTGAGTTGAAGCGTCTTTGGAAAAGAGTGTCAATAACTATAGATCCCTTTCTAGCAGCTTGCTGGTGCTGACATATGTTGAAAAGGGCTTAATTCTGCATAATATAAGTCAAAATCATTGTGATCCTGTAACAATTTGAAAAGATATAGCCATATGGTAAAAAAGTGTTTATCTCACTGAGTTGAAGCTTTTTTGCAACAGAGTGTCAATTATTAAAGATTCCTTTCTAGCAGCTTGCTGGTGCTGAAATATGTTGAAAAGGGCTTGATTCTGCATAATATAAGTCAAAATTATTTTGATCCTGAAACATTTTAAAAAGATATAGCCATATGGTCAAAAAGTGTTTATCTCACTGAGTTGAAGCGTCTTTGGAAAAGAGTGTCAATAACTAAAGATTCCTTTCTAGCAGCTTGCTGGTGCTGACATATGTTGAAAAGGGCTTGACTCTGCATAATATAAGTCAAAATCATTGTGATCCTGCAACATTTTGAAAAGATATAGCCATACGGTCAAAAAGTGTTTATCTCACTGAGTTGAAGCTTTTTTGCAACAGAGTGTCAATAACTAAAGATTCCTTTCTAGCAGCTTGCTGGTGCTGAAATATGTTGAAAAGGGCTTGATTCTGCATGCTATAAGTCAAATTCATTGTGATCCTGCAACATTTTGAAAAGATACAGCCATACGGTCAAAAAGTGTTTATCTCACTGAGTTGAAGCTTTTTTGCATAAGAGTGTCAATAACTAAATATTCCTTTCTAGCAGCTTGCTGGTGCTGAAATATGTTGAAAAGGGCTTGATTACTCATAATATAAGTCAAAAACATTGTGATCCTGCAACATTTTAAAAAGATATAGCCATATGGTCAAAATGTGTTTTTCTCACTGAGTTGAAGCTTTTTAGCAACAGAGTGTCAATAACTAAAGATTCCTTTCTAGCAGCTTGCTGGTGCTGAAATATGTTGAAAAGGGCTTGATTCTGCATAATATAAGTCAAAATCATTGTGATCCTGCAACATTTTGAAAAGATATAGCCATACGGTCAAAAAGTGTTTATCTCACTGAGTTGAAACTTTTTTGCAACAGAGTGTCAATAACTAAAGATTCCTTTCTAGCAGGTTGCTGGTGCTGAAATATGTTGAAAAGGGCTTGATTCTGCATAATATAAGTCAAAACCTATGTGATCCTGCAACATTTTGAAAAGATATAGCCATACGGTCAAAAGTGTTTATATCACTGAGTTGATGCGTTTTTGATATAGAGTGTCAATAACTAAAGATTCCATTCTAGCAGCTTGCTGGTGCTGAAATATGTTGAAAAGGGCTTGATTCTGCATAATATAAGTCAAAATCATTGTGTTCCTGCAACATTTTGAAAAGATATAGCAATAGGGTCAAAAACTGTTTTTCTCACTGAGTTGAAGCTTTTTTGCAACAGAGTGTCAATAACTAAAGATTCCTTTCTAGCAGCTTGCTGGTGCTGAAATATGTTGAAAAGGGCTTGATTCTGCATAATATAAGTCAAAATCATTGTGATCCTGCAACATTGTGAAAAGATATAGCCATACGGTCAAAAAGTGTTTATCTCACAGAGTTGAAGCGTTTTTGATAAAGAGTATCAATAACTAAAGATTCCTTTCTAGCAGCTTGCTGGTGCTGACATATGTTGAAAAGGGCTTGATTCTGCATAATATAAGTCAAATTCATTGTGATCCTGCAACATTTTGAAAATATATAGCCATACGGTCAAAAAGTGTTTATCTCACTGAGTTGAAGCTTTTTTGCAAAAGAGTGTCAATAACTAAATATTCCTTTCTAGCAGCTTGCTGGTGCTGAAATATGTTGAAAAGGGCTTGATTCTGCATAATATAAGTCAAAATCATTGTGATCCTGCAACATTTTAAAAGATAAAGCCATTTGGTCGAAAAGTGTTTATCTCACTGAGTTGAAGCTTTTTAGCAACAGAGTGTCAATAACTAAAGATTCCTTTCTAGCAGCTTGCTGGTGCTGAAATATGTTGAAAAGGGCTTGATTGTGCATAATATAAGTCAAAATCATTGTGATCCTGCAACATTTTAAAAAGATATAGCCATATGGTCAAAAAGTGTTTGTCTCACTGAGTTGAAGCTTTTTAGCAACAGAGTGTCAATAACTAAAGATTCCTTTCTAGCAGCTTGCTGGTGCTGAAATATGTTGAAAAGGGCTTGATTCTGCATAATATAAGTCAAATTCATTGTGATCCTGCAACCTTTTTTAAAAGATATAGCCATACGGTCAAAAAGTGTTTATCTCACTGAGTTGAAGCTTTTTTGCAAAAGAGTGTCAATAACTAAGGATTCCTTTCTAGCAGCTTGCTGGTGCTGAAATATGTTGAAAAGGGCTTGATTCTGCATAATATAAGTCAAAATCATTGTGATCCTGCAACATTTTAAAAAGATAAAGCCATATGGTCAAAAAGTGTTTATCTCACTGAGTTGAAGCTTTTTAGCAACAGAGTGTCCAAAAACTAAAGATTCCTTTCTAGCAGCTTGCTGGTGCTGAAATATGTTGAAAAGGGCTTGATTATGCATAATATAAGTCAAAAACATTGTGATCCTGCAACATTTTAAAAAGATATAGCCATATGGTCAAAATGTGTTTTTCTCACTGAGTTGAAGCTTTTTAGCAACAGAGTGTCAATAACTAAAGATTCCTTTCTAGCAGCTTGCTGGTGCTGAAATATGTTGAAAAGGGCTTGATTCTGCATAATATAAGTCAAAATCATTGTGATCCTGCAACATTTTGAAAAGATATAGCTATACGGTCAAAAAGTGTTTATCTCACTGAGTTGAAACTTTTTTGCAACAGAGTGTCAATAACTAAAGATTCCTTTCTAGCAGCTTGCTGGTGCTGAAATATGTTGAAAAGGGCTTGATTCTGCATAATATAAGTCAAAACCTATGTGATCCTGCAACATTTTGAAAAGATATAGCCATACGGTCAAAAAGTGTTTATCTCACTGAGTTGATGCGTTTTTGCAAGAGTGTCAATAACTAAAGATTCCTTTCTAGCAGCTTGCTGGTGCTGAAATATGTTGAAAAGGGCTTGATTCTGCATAATATAAGTCAAATTCATTGTGATCCTGCAACCTTTTTTAAAAGATATAGCCATACGGTCAAAAAGTGTTTATCTCACTGAGTTGAAGCTTTTTTGCAAAAGAGTGTCAATAACTAAGGATTCCTTTCTAGCAGCTTGCTGGTGCTGAAATATGTTGAAAAGGGCTTGATTCTGCATAATATAAGTCAAAATCATTGTGATCCTGCAACATTTTAAAAAGATATAACCATATGGTCAAAAAGTGTTTATCTCACTGAGTTGAAGCTTTTTAGCAACAGAGTGTCCAAAAACTAAAGATTCCTTTTTAGCAGCTTGCTGGTGCTGAAATATGTTGAAAAGGGCTTGATTATGCATAATATAAGTCAAAACCTATGTGATCCTGCAACATTTTGAAAAGATATAGCCATACGGTCAAAAAGTGTTTATCTCACTGAGTTGATGCGTTTTTGATATAGAGTGTCAATAACTAAATATTCCATTCTAGCAGCTTGCTGGTGCTGAAATATGTTGAAAAGGGCTTGATTCTGCATAATATAAGTCAAAATCATTGTGTTCCTGCAACATTTTGAAAAGATATAGCAATAGGGTCAAAAACTGTTTTTCTCACTGAGTTGAAGCTTTTTTGCAACAGAGTGTCAATAACTAAAGATTCCTTTCTAGCAGCTTGCTGGTGCTGAAATTTGTTGAAAAGGGCTTGATTCTGCATAATATAAGTCAAAATCATTGTGATCCTGCAACATTGTGAAAAGATATAGCCATACGGTCAAAAAGTGTTTATCTCACAGAGTTGAAGCGTTTTTGATAAAGAGTGTCAATAACTAAAGATTCCTTTCTAGCAGCTTGCTGGTGCTGACATATGTTGAAAAGGGCTTGATTCTGCATAATATAAGTCAAATTCATTGTGATCCTGCAACATTTTGAAAAGATATAGCCATACGGTCAAAAAGTGTTTATCTCACAGAGTTGAAGCGTTTTTGATAAAGAGTGTCAATAACTAAAGATTCCTTTCTAGCAGCTTGCTGGTGCTGAAATATGTTGAAAAGGGCTTGATTCTGCATAATATAAATCAAAATCATTGTGATCCTGCAACATTTTGAAAAGATATAGCCATATGGTCAAAATGTGTTTTTCTCACTGAGTTGAAGCTTTTTTGCAACAGAGTGTACATAACTAAAGATTCCTTTCTAGCAGCTTGCTGGTGCTGAAATATGTTGAAAAGGGCTTGATTCTGCATAATATAAGTCAAATTCATTGTGATCCTGCAACATTTTGAAAAGATATAGCCATACGGTCAAAAGTGTTTATCTCACTGAGTTGAAGCTTTTTTGCAAAAGAGTGTCAATAACTAAAGATTCCTTTCTAGCAGCTTGCTGGTGCTGAAATATGTTGAAAAGGGCTTGATTCTGCATAATATAAGTCAAAATCATTGTGATCCTGCAACATTTTAAAAAGATATAGCCATATGGTCAAAAAGTGTTTATCTCACTGAGTTGA
This sequence comes from Fistularia commersonii, assembly GCF_037954325.1. Taxonomy (NCBI): domain Eukaryota; kingdom Metazoa; phylum Chordata; class Actinopteri; order Syngnathiformes; family Fistulariidae; genus Fistularia; species Fistularia commersonii. The sequence goes on from NW_028234007.1 coordinate 101,557, forward strand.
AGCTTTTTAGCAACAGAGTGTCATAACTAAAGATTCCTTTCTAGCAGCTTGCTGGTGCTGAAATATGTTGAAAAGGGCTTGATTCTGCATAATATAAATCAAATTCATTGTGATCCTGCAACCTTTTTTAAAAGATATAGCCATACGGTCAAAAGTGTTTATCTCACTGAGTTGAAGCTTTTTTGCAACAGAGTGTACATAACTAAAGATTCCTTTCTAGCAGCTTGCTGGTGCCTAAATATGTTGAAAAGGGCTTGATTCTGCATAATATAAGTCAAAATCATTGTGATCCTGCAACATTTTAAAAAGATAAAGCCATATGGTCAAAAAGTGTTTATCTCACTGAGTTGAAGCTTTTTAGCAACAGAGTGTCCGAAAACTAAAGATTCCTTTCTAGCAGCTTGCTGGTGCTGAAATATGTTGAAAAGGGCTCGATTCTGCATAATATAAGTCAAAATCATTGTGATCCTGCAACATTTTGAAAAGATATAGCCATACGGTCAAAAAGTGTTTATCTCACAGAGTTGAAGCGTTTTTGATAAAGAGTGTCAATAACTAAAGATTCCTTTCTAGCAGCTTGCTGGTGCTGAAATATGTTGAAAAGGGCTTGATTCTGCATAATATAAGTCAAATTCATTGTGATCCTGCAACATTTTAAAAAGATAAAGCCATATGGTCAAAAAGTGTTTATCTCACTGAGTTGAAGCTTTTTAGCAACAGAGTGTCAATAACTGAAGATTCCTTTCTAGCAGCTTGCTGGTGCTGAAATATGTTGAAAAGGGCTTGATTCTGCATAATATAAGTCAAAATCATTGTGATCCTGCAACATTTTAAAAAGATATAACCATATGGTCAAAAAGTGTTTATCTCACTGAGTTGAAGCGTCTTTGGAAAAGAGTGTCAATAACTATAGATCCCTTTCTAGCAGCTTGCTGGTGCTGAAATATGTTGAAAAGGGCTTGATTCTGCATAATATAAATCAAAATCATTGTGATCCTGCAACATTTTGAAAAGATATAGCCATATGGTCAAAATGTGTTTTTTCTCACTGAGTTGAAGCTTTTTAGCAACAGAGTGTCAATAACTAAAGATTCCTTTGTAGCAGCTTGCTGGTGCTGAAATATGTTGAAAAGGGCTTGATTCTGCATAATATAAGTCAAAATCATTGTGATCCTGCAACATTTTGAAAAGATATAGCCATACGGTCAAAAAGTGTTTATCTCACTGAGTTGAAACTTTTTTGCAACAGAGTGTCAATAACTAAAGATTCCTTTCTAGCAGCTTGCTGGTGCTGAAATATGTTGAAAAGGGCTTGATTCTGCATAATATAAGTCAAAACCTATGTGATCCTGCAACATTTTGAAAAGATATAGCCATACGGTCAAAAAGTGTTTATCTCACTGAGTTGATGCGTTTTTGCAACAGAGTGTCAATAACTAAAGATTCCTTTCTAGCAGCTTGCTGGTGCTGAAATATGTTGAAAAGGGCTTGATTCTGCATAATATAAGTCAAATTCATTGTGATCCTGCAACCTTTTTTAAAAGATATAGCCATACGGTCAAAAAGTGTTTATCTCACTGAGTTGAAGCTTTTTTGCAAAAGAGTGTCAATAACTAAGGATTCCTTTCTAGCAGCTTGCTGGTGCTGAAATATGTTGAAAAGGGCTTGATTCTGCATAATATAAGTCAAAATCATTGTGATCCTGCAACATTTTAAAAAGATAAAGCCATATGGTCAAAAAGTGTTTATCTCACTGAGTTGAAGCTTTTTAGCAACAGAGTGTCCAAAAACTAAAGATTCCTTTCTAGCAGCTTGCTGGTGCTGAAATATGTTGAAAAGGGCTTGATTATGCATAATATAAGTCAAAAACATTGTGATCCTGCAACATTTTAAAAAGATATAGCCATATGGTCAAAATGTGTTTTTCTCACTGAGTTGAAGCTTTTTAGCAACAGAGTGTCAATAACTAAAGATTCCTTTCTAGCAGCTTGCTGGTGCTGAAATATGTTGAAAAGGGCTTGATTCTGCATAATATAAGTCAAAATCATTGTGATCCTGCAACATTTTGAAAAGATATAGCCATACGGTCAAAAAGTGTTTATCTCACTGAGTTGAAACTTTTTTGCAACAGAGTGTCAATAACTAAAGATTCCTTTCTAGCAGCTTGCTGGTGCTGAAATATGTTGAAAAGGGCTTGATTCTGCATAATATAAGTCAAAACCTATGTGATCCTGCAACATTTTGAAAAGATATAGCCATACGGTCAAAAAGTGTTTATCTCACTGAGTTGATGCGTTTTTGATATAGAGTGTCAATAACTAAATATTCCATTCTAGCAGCTTGCTGGTGCTGAAATATGTTGAAAAGGGCTTGATTCTGCATAATATAAGTCAAAATCATTGTGTTCCTGCAACATTTTGAAAAGATATAGCAATAGGGTCAAAAACTGTTTTTCTCACTGAGTTGAAGCTTTTTTGCAACAGAGTGTCAATAACTAAAGATTCCTTTCTAGCAGCTTGCTGGTGCTGAAATATGTTGAAAAGGGCTTGATTCTGCATAATATAAGTCAAAATCATTGTGATCCTGCAACATTGTGAAAAGATATAGCCATACGGTCAAAAAGTGTTTATCTCACAGAGTTGAAGCGTTTTTGATAAAGAGTGTCAATAACTAAAGATTCCTTTCTAGCAGCTTGCTGGTGCTGACATATGTTGAAAAGGGCTTGATTCTGCATAATATAAGTCAAATTCATTGTGATCCTGCAACATTTTGAAAAGATATAGCCATACGGTCAAAAAGTGTTTATCTCACTGAGTTGATGCGTTTTTGCAACAGAGTGTCAATAACTAAAGATTCCTTTCTAGCAGCTTGCTGGTGCTGAAATATGTTGAAAAGGGCTTGATTCTGCATAATATAAGTCAAATTCATTGTGATCCTGCAACCTTTTTTAAAAGATATAGCCATACGGTCAAAAAGTGTTTATCTCACTGAGTTGAAGCTTTTTTGCAAAAGAGTGTCAATAACTAAGGATTCCTTTCTAGCAGCTTGCTGGTGCTGAAATATGTTGAAAAGGGCTTGATTCTGCATAATATAAGTCAAAATCATTGTGATCCTGCAACATTTTAAAAAGATAAAGCCATATGGTCAAAAAGTGTTTATCTCACTGAGTTGAAGCTTTTTAGCAACAGAGTGTCCAAAAACTAAAGATTCCTTTCTAGCAGCTTGCTGGTGCTGAAATATGTTGAAAAGGGCTTGATTATGCATAATATAAGTCAAAAACATTGTGATCCTGCAACATTTTAAAAAGATATAGCCATATGGTCAAAATGTGTTTTTCTCACTGAGTTGAAGCTTTTTAGCAACAGAGTGTCAATAACTAAAGATTCCTTTCTAGCAGCTTGCTGGTGCTGAAATATGTTGAAAAGGGCTTGATTCTGCATAATATAAGTCAAAATCATTGTGATCCTGCAACATTTTGAAAAGATATAGCCATACGGTCAAAAAGTGTTTATCTCACTGAGTTGAAACTTTTTTGCAACAGAGTGTCAATAACTAAAGATTCCTTTCTAGCAGCTTGCTGGTGCTGAAATATGTTGAAAAGGGCTTGATTCTGCATAATATAAGTCAAAACCTATGTGATCCTGCAACATTTTGAAAAGATATAGCCATACGGTCAAAAAGTGTTTATCTCACTGAGTTGATGCGTTTTTGATATAGAGTGTCAATAACTAAATATTCCATTCTAGCAGCTTGCTGGTGCTGAAATATGTTGAAAAGGGCTTGATTCTGCATAATATAAGTCAAAATCATTGTGTTCCTGCAACATTTTGAAAAGATATAGCAATAGGGTCAAAAACTGTTTTTCTCACTGAGTTGAAGCTTTTTTGCAACAGAGTGTCAATAACTAAAGATTCCTTTCTAGCAGCTTGCTGGTGCTGAAATATGTTGAAAAGGGCTTGATTCTGCATAATATAAGTCAAAAATCATTGTGATCCTGCAACATTGTGAAAAGATATAGCCATACGGTCAAAAAGTGTTTATCTCACAGAGTTGAAGCGTTTTTGATAAAGAGTGTCAATAACTAAAGATTCCTTTCTAGCAGCTTGCTGGTGCTGACATATGTTGAAAAGGGCTTGATTCTGCATAATATAAGTCAAATTCATTGTGATCCTGCAACATTTTGAAAAGATATAGCCATACGGTCAAAAAGTGTTTATCTCACTGAGTTGAAGCTTTTTTGCAACAGAGTGTCAATAACTAAAGATTCCTTTCTAGCAGCTTGCTGGTGCTGAAATATGTTGAAAAGGGCTTGATTCTGCATAATATAAGTCAAATTCATTGTGATCCTGCAACCTTTTTTAAAAGATATAGCCATACGGTCAAAAAGTGTTTATCTCACTGAGTTGAAGCTTTTTTGCAAAAGAGTGTCAATAACTAAGGATTCCTTTCTAGCAGCTTGCTGGTGCTGAAATATGTTGAAAAGGGCTTGATTCTGCATAATATAAGTCAAAATCATTGTGATCCTGCAACATTTTAAAAAGATAAAGCCATATGGTCAAAAAGTGTTTATCTCACTGAGTTGAAGCTTTTTAGCAACAGAGTGTCCAAAAACTAAAGATTCCTTTCTAGCAGCTTGCTGGTGCTGAAATATGTTGAAAAGGGCTTGATTATGCATAATATAAGTCAAAAACATTGTGATCCTGCAACATTTTAAAAAGATATAGCCATATGGTCAAAATGTGTTTTTCTCACTGAGTTGAAGCTTTTTAGCAACAGAGTGTCAATAACTAAAGATTCCTTTCTAGCAGCTTGCTGGTGCTGAAATATGTTGAAAAGGGCTTGATTCTGCATAATATAAGTCAAAATCATTGTGATCCTGCAACATTTTGAAAAGATATAGCCATACGGTCAAAAAGTGTTTATCTCACTGAGTTGAAACTTTTTTGCAACAGAGTGTCAATAACTAAAGATTCCTTTCTAGCAGCTTGCTGGTGCTGAAATATGTTGAAAAGGGCTTGATTCTGCATAATATAAGTCAAAACCTATGTGATCCTGCAACATTTTGAAAAGATATAGCCATACGGTCAAAAAGTGTTTATCTCACTGAGTTGATGCGTTTTTGATATAGAGTGTCAATAACTAAATATTCCATTCTAGCAGCTTGCTGGTGCTGAAATATGTTGAAAAGGGCTTGATTCTGCATAATATAAGTCAAAATCATTGTGTTCCTGCAACATTTTGAAAAGATATAGCAATAGGGTCAAAAACTGTTTTTCTCACTGAGTTGAAGCTTTTTTGCAACAGAGTGTCAATAACTAAAGATTCCTTTCTAGCAGCTTGCTGGTGCTGAAATATGTTGAAAAGGGCTTGATTCTGCATAATATAAGTCAAAATCATTGTGATCCTGCAACATTGTGAAAAGATATAGCCATACGGTCAAAAAGTGTTTATCTCACAGAGTTGAAGCATTTTTGATAAAGAGTGTCAATAACTAAAGATCCCTTTCTAGCAGCTTGCTGGTGCTGACATATGTTGAAAAGGGCTTGATTCTGCATAATATAAGTCAAATTCATTGTGATCCTGCAACATTTTGAAAAGATATAGCCATACGGTCAAAAAGTGTTTATCTCACAGAGTTGAAGCGTTTTTGATAAAGAGTGTCAATAACTAAAGATTCCTTTCTAGCAGCTTGCTGGTGCTGAAATATGTTGAAAAGGGCTTGATTCTGCATAATATAAATCAAAATCATTGTGATCCTGCAACATTTTGAAAAGATATAGCCATATGGTCAAAATGTGTTTTTCTCACTGAGTTGAAGCTTTTTTGCAACAGAGTGTACATAACTAAAGATTCCTTTCTAGCAGCTTGCTGGTGCTGAAATATGTTGAAAAGGGCTTGATTCTGCATAATATAAGTCAAATTCATTGTGATCCTGCAACATTTTGAAAAGATATAGCCATACGGTCAAAAAGTGTTTATCTCACTGAGTTGAACCTTTTTGCAAAAGAGTGTCAATAACTAAAGATTCCTTTCTAGCAGCTTGCTGGTGCTGAAATATGTTGAAAAGGGCTTGATTCTGCATAATATAAGTCAAAATCATTGTGATCCTGCAACATTTTAAAAAGATATAGCCATATGGTCAAAAAGTGTTTATCTCACTGAGTTGAAGCTTTTTAGCAACAGAGTGTCATAACTAAAGATTCCTTTCTAGCAGCTTGCTGGTGCTGAAATATGTTGAAAAGGGCTTGATTTTGCATAATATAAGTCAAATTCATTGTGATCCTGCAACATTTTGAAAAGATATAGCCATACGGTCAAAAAGTGTTTATCTCACTGAGTTGAAACTTTTTTGCAACAGAGTGTCAATAACTAAAGGTTCCTTTCTAGCAGCTTGCTGCTGCTGAAAAATGTTGAAAAGGGCTTGATTCTGCATAATATAAGTCAAATTCATTGTAATCCTGCAAAATTTTGAAAAGATATAGCCATACGGTCTAAAAGTGTTTATCTCACAGAGTTGAAGCGTTTTTGATAAAGAGTGTCAATAACTAAAGATTCCTTTCTAGCAGCTTGCTGGTGCTGAAATATGTTGAAAACGGCTTGATTCTGCATAATATAAATCAAAATCATTGTGATCCTGCAACATTTTGAAAAGATATAGCCATATGGTCAAAATGTGTTTTTCTCACTGAGTTGAAGCTTTTTTGCAACAGAGTGTACATAACTAAAGATTCCTTTCTAGCAGCTTGCTGGTGCCTAAATATGTTGAAAAGGGCTTGATTCTGCATAATATAAGTCAAAATCATTGTGATCCTGCAACATTTTAAAAAGATAAAGCCATATGGTCAAAAAGTGTTTATCTCACTGAGTTGAAGCTTTTTAGCAACAGAGTGTCCGAAAACTAAAGATTCCTTTGTAGCAGCTTGCTGGTGCTGAAATATGTTGAAAAGGGCTTGATTCTGCATAATATAAGTCAAAATTATTGTGTTCCTGCAACATTTTGAAAAGATATAGCAATATGGTCAAAAACTGTTTTTCTCACTGAGTTGAAGCTTTTTTGCAACAGAGTGTCAATAACTAAAGATTCCTTTCTAGCAGCTTGCTGGTGCTGAAATATGTTGAAAAGGGCTCGATTCTGCATAATATAAGTCAAAATCATTGTGATCCTGCAACATTTTGAAAAGATATAGCCATACGGTCAAAAAGTGTTTATCTCACTGAGTTGAAGCTTTTTTGCAACAGAGTGTCAATAACTAAAGATTCCTTTCTAGCAGCTTGCTGGTGCTGAAATATGTTGAAAAGGGCTTGATTCTGCATAATATAAGTCAAATTCATTGTGATCCTGCAACATTTTAAAAAGATAAAGCCATATGGTCAAAAAGTGTTTATCTCACTGAGTTGAAGCTTTTTAGCAACAGAGTGTCAATAACTGAAGATTCCTTTCTAGCAGCTTGCTGGTGCTGAAATATGTTGAAAAGGGCTTGATTCTGCATAATATAAGTCAAATTCATTGTGATCCTGCAACCTTTTTTAAAAGATATAGCCATACGGTCAAAAAGTGTTTATCTCACTGAGTTGAAGCTTTTTTGCAAAAGAGTGTCAATAACTAAGGATTCCTTTCTAGCAGCTTGCTGGTGCTGAAATATGTTGAAAAGGGCTTGATTCTGCATAATATAAGTCAAAATCATTGTGATCCTGCAACATTTTAAAAAGATAAAGCCATATGGTCAAAAAGTGTTTATCTCACTGAGTTGAAGCTTTTTAGCAACAGAGTGTCCAAAAACTAAAGATTCCTTTCTAGCAGCTTGCTGGTGCTGAAATATGTTGAAAAGGGCTTGATTATGCATAATATAAGTCAAAAACATTGTGATCCTGCAACATTTTAAAAAGATATAGCCATATGGTCAAAATGTGTTTTTCTCACTGAGTTGAAGCTTTTTAGCAACAGAGTGTCAATAACTAAAGATTCCTTTCTAGCAGCTTGCTGGTGCTGAAATATGTTGAAAAGGGCTTGATTCTGCATAATATAAGTCAAAATCATTGTGATCCTGCAACATTTTGAAAAGATATAGCCATACGGTCAAAAAGTGTTTATCTCACTGAGTTGAAACTTTTTTGCAACAGAGTGTCAATAACTAAAGATTCCTTTCTAGCAGCTTGCTGGTGCTGAAATATGTTGAAAAGGGCTTGATTCTGCATAATATAAGTCAAAACCTATGTGATCCTGCAACATTTTGAAAAGATATAGCCATACGGTCAAAAAGTGTTTATCTCACTGAGTTGATGCGTTTTTGATATAGAGTGTCAATAACTAAATATTCCATTCTAGCAGCTTGCTGGTGCTGAAATATGTTGAAAAGGGCTTGATTCTGCATAATATAAGTCAAAATCATTGTGTTCCTGCAACATTTTGAAAAGATATAGCAATAGGGTCAAAAACTGTTTTTCTCACTGAGTTGAAGCTTTTTTGCAACAGAGTGTCAATAACTAAAGATTCCTTTCTAGCAGCTTGCTGGTGCTGAAATATGTTGAAAAGGGCTTGATTCTGCATAATATAAGTCAAAATCATTGTGATCCTGCAACATTGTGAAAAGATATAGCCATACGGTCAAAAAGTGTTTATCTCACAGAGTTGAAGCGTTTTTGATAAAGAGTGTCAATAACTAAAGATCCCTTTCTAGCAGCTTGCTGGTGCTGACATATGTTGAAAAGGGCTTGATTCTGCATAATATAAGTCAAATTCATTGTGATCCTGCAACATTTTGAAAAGATATAGCCATACGGTCAAAAAGTGTTTATCTCACAGAGTTGAAGCGTTTTTGATAAAGAGTGTCAATAACTAAAGATTCCTTTCTAGCAGCTTGCTGGTGCTGAAATATGTTGAAAAGGGCTTGATTCTGCATAATATAAATCAAAATCATTGTGATCCTGCAACATTTTGAAAAGATATAGCCATATGGTCAAAATGTGTTTTTCTCACTGAGTTGAAGCTTTTTTGCAACAGAGTGTACATAACTAAAGATTCCTTTCTAGCAGCTTGCTGGTGCTGAAATATGTTGAAAAGGGCTTGATTCTGCATAATATAAGTCAAATTCATTGTGATCCTGCAACATTTTGAAAAGATATAGCCATACGGTCAAAAAGTGTTTATCTCACTGAGTTGAACCTTTTTGCAAAAGAGTGTCAATAACTAAAGATTCCTTTCTAGCAGCTTGCTGGTGCTGAAATATGTTGAAAAGGGCTTGATTCTGCATAATATAAGTCAAAATCATTGTGATCCTGCAACATTTTAAAAAGATATAGCCATATGGTCAAAAAGTGTTTATCTCACTGAGTTGAAGCTTTTTAGCAACAGAGTGTCATAACTAAAGATTCCTTTCTAGCAGCTTGCTGGTGCTGAAATATGTTGAAAAGGGCTTGATTTTGCATAATATAAGTCAAATTCATTGTGATCCTGCAACATTTTGAAAAGATATAGCCATACGGTCAAAAAGTGTTTATCTCACTGAGTTGAAACTTTTTTGCAACAGAGTGTCAATAACTAAAGGTTCCTTTCTAGCAGCTTGCTGCTGCTGAAAAATGTTGAAAAGGGCTTGATTCTGCATAATATAAGTCAAATTCATTGTAATCCTGCAAAATTTTGAAAAGATATAGCCATACGGTCTAAAAGTGTTTATCTCACAGAGTTGAAGCGTTTTTGATAAAGAGTGTCAATAACTAAAGATTCCTTTCTAGCAGCTTGCTGGTGCTGAAATATGTTGAAAACGGCTTGATTCTGCATAATATAAATCAAAATCATTGTGATCCTGCAACATTTTGAAAAGATATAGCCATATGGTCAAAATGTGTTTTTCTCACTGAGTTGAAGCTTTTTTGCAACAGAGTGTACATAACTAAAGATTCCTTTCTAGCAGCTTGCTGGTGCCTAAATATGTTGAAAAGGGCTTGATTCTGCATAATATAAGTCAAAATCATTGTGATCCTGCAACATTTTAAAAAGATAAAGCCATATGGTCAAAAAGTGTTTATCTCACTGAGTTGAAGCTTTTTAGCAACAGAGTGTCCGAAAACTAAAGATTCCTTTGTAGCAGCTTGCTGGTGCTGAAATATGTTGAAAAGGGCTTGATTCTGCATAATATAAGTCAAAATTATTGTGTTCCTGCAACATTTTGAAAAGATATAGCAATATGGTCAAAAACTGTTTTTCTCACTGAGTTGAAGCTTTTTTGCAACAGAGTGTCAATAACTAAAGATTCCTTTCTAGCAGCTTGCTGGTGCTGAAATATGTTGAAAAGGGCTCGATTCTGCATAATATAAGTCAAAATCATTGTGATCCTGCAACATTTTGAAAAGATATAGCCATACGGTCAAAAAGTGTTTATCTCAAAGAGTTGAAGCGTTTTTGATAAAGAGTGTCAATAACTAAAGATTCCTTTCTAGCAGCTTGCTGGTGCTGAAATATGTTGAAAAGGGCTTGATTCTGCATAATATAAGTCAAATTCATTGTGATCCTGCAACATTTTAAAAAGATAAAGCCATATGGTCAAAAAGTGTTTATCTCACTGAGTTGAAGCTTTTTAGCAACAGAGTGTCAATAACTGAAGATTCCTTTCTAGCAGCTTGCTGGTGCTGAAATATGTTGAAAAGGGCTTGATTCTGCATAATATAAGTCAAAATCATTGTGATCCTGCAACATTTTAAAAAGATATAACCATATGGTCAAAAAGTGTTTATCTCACTGAGTTGAAGCGTCTTTGGAAAAGAGTGTCAATAACTATAGATCCCTTTCTAGCAGCTTGCTGGTGCTGAAATATGTTGAAAAGGGCTTGATTCTGCATAATATAAATCAAAATCATTGTGATCCTGCAACATTTTGAAAAGATATAGCCATACGGTCAAAAAGTGTTTATCTCACTGAGTTGAAGCGTTTTTGATAAAGAGTGTCAATAACTAAAGATTCTTTTCTTGCAGCTTGCTGGTGCTGAAATATGTTGAAAAGGGCTTAATTCTGCATAATATAAGTCAAAATCATTGTGATCCTGTAACAATTTGAAAAGATATAGCCATATGGTCAAAAAGTGTTTATCTCACTGAGTTGAAGCTTTTTTGCAACAGAGTGTCAATTATTAAAGATTCCTTTCTAGAAGCTTGCTGGTGCTGAAATATGTTGAAAAGGGCTTGATTCTGCATAATATAAGTCAAAATTATTTTGATCCTGAAACATTTTAAAAAGATATAGCCATATGGTCAAAAAGTGTTTATCTCACTGAGTTGAAGCGTCTTTGGAAAAGAGTGTCAATAACTAAAGATTCCTTTCTAGCAGCTTGCTGGTGCTGACATATGTTGAAAAGGGCTTGACTCTGCATAATATAAGTCAAAATCATTGTGATCCTGCAACATTTTGAAAAGATATAGCCATACGGTCAAAAAGTGTTTATCTCACTGAGTTGAAGCTTTTTTGCAACAGAGTGTCAATTATTAAAGATTCCTTTCTAGCAGCTTGCTGGTGCTGAAATATGTTGAAAAGGGCTTGATTCTGCATAATATAAGTCAAAACCTATGTGATCCTGCAACATTTTGAAAAGATACAGCCATACGGTCAAAAAGTGTTTATCTCACTGAGTTGAAGCGTTTTTGATAAAGAGTGTCAATAACTAAAGATTCCATTCTAGCAGCTTGCTGGTGCTGAAATATGTTGAAAAGGGCTTGATTCTGCATAATATAAGTCAAAATCATTGTGATCCTGCAACATTTTGAAAAGATATAGCCATACGGTCAAAAAGTGTTTATCTCACTGAGTTGAAACTTTTTTGCAACAGAGTGTCAATAACTAAAGATTCCTTTCTAGCAGCTTGCTGGTGCTGAAATATGTTGAAAAGGGCTTGATTCTGCATAATATAAGTCAAAACCTATGTGATCCTGCAACATTTTGAAAAGATATAGCCATACAGTCAAAAAGTGTTTATCTCACTGAGTTGATGTGTTTTTGATAAAGAGTGTCAATAACTAAAGATTCCATTCTAGCAGCTTGCTGGTGCTGAAATATGTTGAAAAGGGCTTGATTCTGCATAATATAAGTCAAAATCATTGTGTTCCTGCAACATTTTGAAAAGATATAGCAATATGGTCAAAAACTGTTTTTCTCACTGAGTTGAAGCTTTTTTGCAACAGAGTGTCAATAACTAAAGATTCCTTTCTAGCAGCTTGCTGGTGCTTAAATATGTTGAAAAGGGCTTGATTCTGCATGATATAAGTCAAATTCATTGTCATCCTGCAACATTTTGAAAAGATATAGCCATACGGTCAAAAAGTGTTTATCTCACAGAGTTGAAGCGTTTTTGATAAAGATTCTCAATAACTAAAGATTCCTTTTTAGCAGCTTGCTGGTGCTGAAATATGTTGAAAAGGGCTTGATTTTGCATAATATAAGTCAAATTCATTGTGATCCTGCAACATTTTGAAAAGATACAGCCATACGGTCAAAAAGTGTTTATCTCACTGAGTTGAAGCTTTTTTGCAAAAGAGTGTCAATAACTAAATATTCCTTTCTAGCAGTTTGCTGGTGCTGAAATATGTTGAAAAGGGCTTGATTCTGCATAATATAAGTCAAAATCATTGTGATCCTGCAACATTTTGAAAAGATATAGCCATACGGTCAAAAAGTGTTTATCTCACTGAGTTGATGCGTTTTTGATAAAGAGTGTCAATAACTAAAGATTCCATTCTAGCAGCTTGCTGGTGCTGAAATATGTTGAAAAGGGCTTGATTCTGCATAATATAAGTCAAAATCATTGTGTTCCTGCAACATTTTGAAAAGATATAGCAATATGGTCAAAAACTGTTTTTCTCACTGAGTTGAAGCGTTTTTGCAACAGAGTGTCAATAACTAAAGATTCCTTTCTAGCAGCTTGCTGGTGCTGAAATATGTTGAAAAGGGCTTGATTCTGCATAATATAAGTCAAAATCATTGTGATCCTGCAACATTGTGAAAAGATATAGCCATACGGTCAAAAAGTGTTGATCTCACAGAGTTGAAGCGTTTTTGATAAAGAGTGTCAATAACTAAAGATTCCTTTCTAGCAGCTTGCTGGTGCTGAAATATGTTGAAAAGGGCTTGATTCTGCATAATATAAGTCAAAATCATTGTGATCCTGCAACATTGTGAAAAGATATAGCCATACGGTCAAAAAGTGTTGATCTCACAGAGTTGAAGCGTTTTTGATAAAGAGTGTCAATAACTAAAGATTCCTTTCTAGCAGCTTGCTGGTGCTGAAATATGTTGAAAAGGACTTGATTCTGCATAATGTAAGTCAAAATCATTGTGATCCTGCAACATTTTGAAAAGATATAGCCATATGGTCAAAAAGTGTTTATCTCACTGAGTTGAAGCGTTTTTGATAAAGAGTGTCAATAACTAAATATTCCTTTCTAGCAGCTTGCTGGTGCTGAAATATGTTGAAAAGGGCTTAATTCTGCATAATATAAGTCAAAATCATTGTGTTCCTGCAACATTTTGAAAAGATATAGCAATAGGGTCAAAAACTGTTTTTCTCACTGAGTTGAAGCTTTTTTGCAACAGAGTGTCAATAACTAAAGATTCCTTTCTAGCAGCTTGCTGGTGCTGAAATATGTTGAAAAGGGCTTGATTCTGCATAATATAAGTCAAAATCATTGTGATCCTGCAACATTGTGAAAAGATATAGCCATACGGTCAAAAAGTGTTTATCTCACAGAGTTGAAGCGTTTTTGATAAAGAGTGTCAATAACTAAAGATTCCTTTCTAGCAGCTTGCTGGTGCTGACATATGTTGAAAAGGGCTTGATTCTGCATAATATAAGTCAAATTCATTGTGATCCTGCAACATTTTGAAAAGATATAGCCATACGGTCAAAAAGTGTTTATCTCACTGAGTTGAAGCTTTTTTGCAACAGAGTGTCAATAACTAAAGATTCCTTTCTAGCAGCTTGCTGGTGCTGAAATATGTTGAAAAGGGCTTGATTCTGCATAATATAAGTCAAATTCATTGTGATCCTGCAACCTTTTTTAAAAGATATAGCCATACGGTCAAAAAGTGTTTATCTCACTGAGTTGAAGCTTTTTTGCAAAAGAGTGTCAATAACTAAGGATTCCTTTCTAGCAGCTTGCTGGTGCTGAAATATGTTGAAAAGGGCTTGATTCTGCATAATATAAGTCAAAATCATTGTGATCCTGCAACATTTTAAAAAGATAAAGCCATATGGTCAAAAAGTGTTTATCTCACTGAGTTGAAGCTTTTTAGCAACAGAGTGTCCAAAAACTAAAGATTCCTTTCTAGCAGCTTGCTGGTGCTGAAATATGTTGAAAAGGGCTTGATTATGCATAATATAAGTCAAAAACATTGTGATCCTGCAACATTTTAAAAAGATATAGCCATATGGTCAAAATGTGTTTTTCTCACTGAGTTGAAGCTTTTTAGCAACAGAGTGTCAATAACTAAAGATTCCTTTCTAGCAGCTTGCTGGTGCTGAAATATGTTGAAAAGGGCTTGATTCTGCATAATATAAGTCAAAATCATTGTGATCCTGCAACATTTTGAAAAGATATAGCCATACGGTCAAAAAGTGTTTATCTCACTGAGTTGAAACTTTTTTGCAACAGAGTGTCAATAACTAAAGATTCCTTTCTAGCAGCTTGCTGGTGCTGAAATATGTTGAAAAGGGCTTGATTCTGCATAATATAAGTCAAAACCTATGTGATCCTGCAACATTTTGAAAAGATATAGCCATACGGTCAAAAAGTGTTTATCTCACTGAGTTGATGCGTTTTTGATATAGAGTGTCAATAACTAAATATTCCATTCTAGCAGCTTGCTGGTGCTGAAATATGTTGAAAAGGGCTTGATTCTGCATAATATAAGTCAAAATCATTGTGTTCCTGCAACATTTTGAAAAGATATAGCAATAGGGTCAAAAACTGTTTTTCTCACTGAGTTGAAGCTTTTTTGCAACAGAGTGTCAATAACTAAAGATTCCTTTCTAGCAGCTTGCTGGTGCTGAAATATGTTGAAAAGGGCTTGATTCTGCATAATATAAGTCAAAATCATTGTGATCCTGCAACATTGTGAAAAGATATAGCCATACGGTCAAAAAGTGTTTATCTCACAGAGTTGAAGCATTTTTGATAAAGAGTGTCAATAACTAAAGATCCCTTTCTAGCAGCTTGCTGGTGCTGACATATGTTGAAAAGGGCTTGATTCTGCATAATATAAGTCAAATTCATTGTGATCCTGCAACATTTTGAAAAGATATAGCCATACGGTCAAAAAGTGTTTATCTCACAGAGTTGAAGCGTTTTTGATAAAGAGTGTCAATAACTAAAGATTCCTTTCTAGCAGCTTGCTGGTGCTGAAATATGTTGAAAAGGGCTTGATTCTGCATAATATAAATCAAAATCATTGTGATCCTGCAACATTTTGAAAAGATATAGCCATATGGTCAAAATGTGTTTTTCTCACTGAGTTGAAGCTTTTTTGCAACAGAGTGTACATAACTAAAGATTCCTTTCTAGCAGCTTGCTGGTGCTGAAATATGTTGAAAAGGGCTTGATTCTGCATAATATAAGTCAAATTCATTGTGATCCTGCAACATTTTGAAAAGATATAGCCATACGGTCAAAAAGTGTTTATCTCACTGAGTTGAACCTTTTTGCAAAAGAGTGTCAATAACTAAAGATTCCTTTCTAGCAGCTTGCTGGTGCTGAAATATGTTGAAAAGGGCTTGATTCTGCATAATATAAGTCAAAATCATTGTGATCCTGCAACATTTTAAAAAGATATAGCCATATGGTCAAAAAGTGTTTATCTCACTGAGTTGAAGCTTTTTAGCAACAGAGTGTCATAACTAAAGATTCCTTTCTAGCAGCTTGCTGGTGCTGAAATATGTTGAAAAGGGCTTGATTTTGCATAATATAAGTCAAATTCATTGTGATCCTGCAACATTTTGAAAAGATATAGCCATACGGTCAAAAAGTGTTTATCTCACTGAGTTGAAACTTTTTTGCAACAGAGTGTCAATAACTAAAGGTTCCTTTCTAGCAGCTTGCTGCTGCTGAAAAATGTTGAAAAGGGCTTGATTCTGCATAATATAAGTCAAATTCATTGTAATCCTGCAAAATTTTGAAAAGATATAGCCATACGGTCTAAAAGTGTTTATCTCACAGAGTTGAAGCGTTTTTGATAAAGAGTGTCAATAACTAAAGATTCCTTTCTAGCAGCTTGCTGGTGCTGAAATATGTTGAAAACGGCTTGATTCTGCATAATATAAATCAAAATCATTGTGATCCTGCAACATTTTGAAAAGATATAGCCATATGGTCAAAATGTGTTTTTCTCACTGAGTTGAAGCTTTTTTGCAACAGAGTGTACATAACTAAAGATTCCTTTCTAGCAGCTTGCTGGTGCCTAAATATGTTGAAAAGGGCTTGATTCTGCATAATATAAGTCAAAATCATTGTGATCCTGCAACATTTTAAAAAGATAAAGCCATATGGTCAAAAAGTGTTTATCTCACTGAGTTGAAGCTTTTTAGCAACAGAGTGTCCGAAAACTAAAGATTCCTTTGTAGCAGCTTGCTGGTGCTGAAATATGTTGAAAAGGGCTTGATTCTGCATAATATAAGTCAAAATTATTGTGTTCCTGCAACATTTTGAAAAGATATAGCAATATGGTCAAAAACTGTTTTTCTCACTGAGTTGAAGCTTTTTTGCAACAGAGTGTCAATAACTAAAGATTCCTTTCTAGCAGCTTGCTGGTGCTGAAATATGTTGAAAAGGGCTCGATTCTGCATAATATAAGTCAAAATCATTGTGATCCTGCAACATTTTGAAAAGATATAGCCATACGGTCAAAAAGTGTTTATCTCACTGAGTTGAAGCTTTTTTGCAACAGAGTGTCAATAACTAAAGATTCCTTTCTAGCAGCTTGCTGGTGCTGAAATATGTTGAAAAGGGCTTGATTCTGCATAATATAAGTCAAATTCATTGTGATCCTGCAACATTTTAAAAAGATAAAGCCATATGGTCAAAAAGTGTTTATCTCACTGAGTTGAAGCTTTTTAGCAACAGAGTGTCAATAACTGAAGATTCCTTTCTAGCAGCTTGCTGGTGCTGAAATATGTTGAAAAGGGCTTGATTCTGCATAATATAAGTCAAATTCATTGTGATCCTGCAACCTTTTTTAAAAGATATAGCCATACGGTCAAAAAGTGTTTATCTCACTGAGTTGAAGCTTTTTTGCAAAAGAGTGTCAATAACTAAGGATTCCTTTCTAGCAGCTTGCTGGTGCTGAAATATGTTGAAAAGGGCTTGATTCTGCATAATATAAGTCAAAATCATTGTGATCCTGCAACATTTTAAAAAGATAAAGCCATATGGTCAAAAAGTGTTTATCTCACTGAGTTGAAGCTTTTTAGCAACAGAGTGTCCAAAAACTAAAGATTCCTTTCTAGCAGCTTGCTGGTGCTGAAATATGTTGAAAAGGGCTTGATTATGCATAATATAAGTCAAAAACATTGTGATCCTGCAACATTTTAAAAAGATATAGCCATATGGTCAAAATGTGTTTTTCTCACTGAGTTGAAGCTTTTTAGCAACAGAGTGTCAATAACTAAAGATTCCTTTCTAGCAGCTTGCTGGTGCTGAAATATGTTGAAAAGGGCTTGATTCTGCATAATATAAGTCAAAATCATTGTGATCCTGCAACATTTTGAAAAGATATAGCCATACGGTCAAAAAGTGTTTATCTCACTGAGTTGAAACTTTTTTGCAACAGAGTGTCAATAACTAAAGATTCCTTTCTAGCAGCTTGCTGGTGCTGAAATATGTTGAAAAGGGCTTGATTCTGCATAATATAAGTCAAAACCTATGTGATCCTGCAACATTTTGAAAAGATATAGCCATACGGTCAAAAAGTGTTTATCTCACTGAGTTGATGCGTTTTTGATATAGAGTGTCAATAACTAAATATTCCATTCTAGCAGCTTGCTGGTGCTGAAATATGTTGAAAAGGGCTTGATTCTGCATAATATAAGTCAAAATCATTGTGTTCCTGCAACATTTTGAAAAGATATAGCAATAGGGTCAAAAACTGTTTTTCTCACTGAGTTGAAGCTTTTTTGCAACAGAGTGTCAATAACTAAAGATTCCTTTCTAGCAGCTTGCTGGTGCTGAAATATGTTGAAAAGGGCTTGATTCTGCATAATATAAGTCAAAATCATTGTGATCCTGCAACATTGTGAAAAGATATAGCCATACGGTCAAAAAGTGTTTATCTCACAGAGTTGAAGCGTTTTTGATAAAGAGTGTCAATAACTAAAGATCCCTTTCTAGCAGCTTGCTGGTGCTGACATATGTTGAAAAGGGCTTGATTCTGCATAATATAAGTCAAATTCATTGTGATCCTGCAACATTTTGAAAAGATATAGCCATACGGTCAAAAAGTGTTTATCTCACAGAGTTGAAGCGTTTTTGATAAAGAGTGTCAATAACTAAAGATTCCTTTCTAGCAGCTTGCTGGTGCTGAAATATGTTGAAAAGGGCTTGATTCTGCATAATATAAATCAAAATCATTGTGATCCTGCAACATTTTGAAAAGATATAGCCATATGGTCAAAATGTGTTTTTCTCACTGAGTTGAAGCTTTTTTGCAACAGAGTGTACATAACTAAAGATTCCTTTCTAGCAGCTTGCTGGTGCTGAAATATGTTGAAAAGGGCTTGATTCTGCATAATATAAGTCAAATTCATTGTGATCCTGCAACATTTTGAAAAGATATAGCCATACGGTCAAAAAGTGTTTATCTCACTGAGTTGAACCTTTTTGCAAAAGAGTGTCAATAACTAAAGATTCCTTTCTAGCAGCTTGCTGGTGCTGAAATATGTTGAAAAGGGCTTGATTCTGCATAATATAAGTCAAAATCATTGTGATCCTGCAACATTTTAAAAAGATATAGCCATATGGTCAAAAAGTGTTTATCTCACTGAGTTGAAGCTTTTTAGCAACAGAGTGTCATAACTAAAGATTCCTTTCTAGCAGCTTGCTGGTGCTGAAATATGTTGAAAAGGGCTTGATTTTGCATAATATAAGTCAAATTCATTGTGATCCTGCAACATTTTGAAAAGATATAGCCATACGGTCAAAAAGTGTTTATCTCACTGAGTTGAAACTTTTTTGCAACAGAGTGTCAATAACTAAAGGTTCCTTTCTAGCAGCTTGCTGCTGCTGAAAAATGTTGAAAAGGGCTTGATTCTGCATAATATAAGTCAAATTCATTGTAATCCTGCAAAATTTTGAAAAGATATAGCCATACGGTCTAAAAGTGTTTATCTCACAGAGTTGAAGCGTTTTTGATAAAGAGTGTCAATAACTAAAGATTCCTTTCTAGCAGCTTGCTGGTGCTGAAATATGTTGAAAACGGCTTGATTCTGCATAATATAAATCAAAATCATTGTGATCCTGCAACATTTTGAAAAGATATAGCCATATGGTCAAAATGTGTTTTTCTCACTGAGTTGAAGCTTTTTTGCAACAGAGTGTACATAACTAAAGATTCCTTTCTAGCAGCTTGCTGGTGCCTAAATATGTTGAAAAGGGCTTGATTCTGCATAATATAAGTCAAAATCATTGTGATCCTGCAACATTTTAAAAAGATAAAGCCATATGGTCAAAAAGTGTTTATCTCACTGAGTTGAAGCTTTTTAGC
This sequence comes from Fistularia commersonii, assembly GCF_037954325.1. Lineage (NCBI taxonomy): Eukaryota > Metazoa > Chordata > Actinopteri > Syngnathiformes > Fistulariidae > Fistularia > Fistularia commersonii. Next base: position 121,289 of record NW_028234007.1, read on the forward strand.
AACAGAGTGTCCGAAAACTAAAGATTCCTTTGTAGCAGCTTGCTGGTGCTGAAATATGTTGAAAAGGGCTTGATTCTGCATAATATAAGTCAAAATTATTGTGTTCCTGCAACATTTTGAAAAGATATAGCAATATGGTCAAAAACTGTTTTTCTCACTGAGTTGAAGCTTTTTTGCAACAGAGTGTCAATAACTAAAGATTCCTTTCTAGCAGCTTGCTGGTGCTGAAATATGTTGAAAAGGGCTCGATTCTGCATAATATAAGTCAAAATCATTGTGATCCTGCAACATTTTGAAAAGATATAGCCATACGGTCAAAAAGTGTTTATCTCAAAGAGTTGAAGCGTTTTTGATAAAGAGTGTCAATAACTAAAGATTCCTTTCTAGCAGCTTGCTGGTGCTGAAATATGTTGAAAAGGGCTTGATTCTGCATAATATAAGTCAAATTCATTGTGATCCTGCAACATTTTAAAAAGATAAAGCCATATGGTCAAAAAGTGTTTATCTCACTGAGTTGAAGCTTTTTAGCAACAGAGTGTCAATAACTGAAGATTCCTTTCTAGCAGCTTGCTGGTGCTGAAATATGTTGAAAAGGGCTTGATTCTGCATAATATAAGTCAAAATCATTGTGATCCTGCAACATTTTAAAAAGATATAACCATATGGTCAAAAAGTGTTTATCTCACTGAGTTGAAGCGTCTTTGGAAAAGAGTGTCAATAACTATAGATCCCTTTCTAGCAGCTTGCTGGTGCTGAAATATGTTGAAAAGGGCTTGATTCTGCATAATATAAATCAAAATCATTGTGATCCTGCAACATTTTGAAAAGATATAGCCATACGGTCAAAAAGTGTTTATCTCACTGAGTTGAAGCGTTTTTGATAAAGAGTGTCAATAACTAAAGATTCTTTTCTTGCAGCTTGCTGGTGCTGAAATATGTTGAAAAGGGCTTAATTCTGCATAATATAAGTCAAAATCATTGTGATCCTGTAACAATTTGAAAAGATATAGCCATATGGTCAAAAAGTGTTTATCTCACTGAGTTGAAGCTTTTTTGCAACAGAGTGTCAATTATTAAAGATTCCTTTCTAGAAGCTTGCTGGTGCTGAAATATGTTGAAAAGGGCTTGATTCTGCATAATATAAGTCAAAATTATTTTGATCCTGAAACATTTTAAAAAGATATAGCCATATGGTCAAAAAGTGTTTATCTCACTGAGTTGAAGCGTCTTTGGAAAAGAGTGTCAATAACTAAAGATTCCTTTCTAGCAGCTTGCTGGTGCTGACATATGTTGAAAAGGGCTTGACTCTGCATAATATAAGTCAAAATCATTGTGATCCTGCAACATTTTGAAAAGATATAGCCATACGGTCAAAAAGTGTTTATCTCACTGAGTTGAAGCTTTTTTGCAACAGAGTGTCAATTATTAAAGATTCCTTTCTAGCAGCTTGCTGGTGCTGAAATATGTTGAAAAGGGCTTGATTCTGCATAATATAAGTCAAAACCTATGTGATCCTGCAACATTTTGAAAAGATACAGCCATACGGTCAAAAAGTGTTTATCTCACTGAGTTGAAGCGTTTTTGATAAAGAGTGTCAATAACTAAAGATTCCATTCTAGCAGCTTGCTGGTGCTGAAATATGTTGAAAAGGGCTTGATTCTGCATAATATAAGTCAAAATCATTGTGATCCTGCAACATTTTGAAAAGATATAGCCATACGGTCAAAAAGTGTTTATCTCACTGAGTTGAAACTTTTTTGCAACAGAGTGTCAATAACTAAAGATTCCTTTCTAGCAGCTTGCTGGTGCTGAAATATGTTGAAAAGGGCTTGATTCTGCATAATATAAGTCAAAACCTATGTGATCCTGCAACATTTTGAAAAGATATAGCCATACAGTCAAAAAGTGTTTATCTCACTGAGTTGATGTGTTTTTGATAAAGAGTGTCAATAACTAAAGATTCCATTCTAGCAGCTTGCTGGTGCTGAAATATGTTGAAAAGGGCTTGATTCTGCATAATATAAGTCAAAATCATTGTGTTCCTGCAACATTTTGAAAAGATATAGCAATATGGTCAAAAACTGTTTTTCTCACTGAGTTGAAGCTTTTTTGCAACAGAGTGTCAATAACTAAAGATTCCTTTCTAGCAGCTTGCTGGTGCTTAAATATGTTGAAAAGGGCTTGATTCTGCATGATATAAGTCAAATTCATTGTCATCCTGCAACATTTTGAAAAGATATAGCCATACGGTCAAAAAGTGTTTATCTCACAGAGTTGAAGCGTTTTTGATAAAGATTCTCAATAACTAAAGATTCCTTTTTAGCAGCTTGCTGGTGCTGAAATATGTTGAAAAGGGCTTGATTTTGCATAATATAAGTCAAATTCATTGTGATCCTGCAACATTTTGAAAAGATACAGCCATACGGTCAAAAAGTGTTTATCTCACTGAGTTGAAGCTTTTTTGCAAAAGAGTGTCAATAACTAAATATTCCTTTCTAGCAGTTTGCTGGTGCTGAAATATGTTGAAAAGGGCTTGATTCTGCATAATATAAGTCAAAATCATTGTGATCCTGCAACATTTTGAAAAGATATAGCCATACGGTCAAAAAGTGTTTATCTCACTGAGTTGATGCGTTTTTGATAAAGAGTGTCAATAACTAAAGATTCCATTCTAGCAGCTTGCTGGTGCTGAAATATGTTGAAAAGGGCTTGATTCTGCATAATATAAGTCAAAATCATTGTGTTCCTGCAACATTTTGAAAAGATATAGCAATATGGTCAAAAACTGTTTTTCTCACTGAGTTGAAGCGTTTTTGCAACAGAGTGTCAATAACTAAAGATTCCTTTCTAGCAGCTTGCTGGTGCTGAAATATGTTGAAAAGGGCTTGATTCTGCATAATATAAGTCAAAATCATTGTGATCCTGCAACATTGTGAAAAGATATAGCCATACGGTCAAAAAGTGTTGATCTCACAGAGTTGAAGCGTTTTTGATAAAGAGTGTCAATAACTAAAGATTCCTTTCTAGCAGCTTGCTGGTGCTGAAATATGTTGAAAAGGGCTTGATTCTGCATAATATAAGTCAAAATCATTGTGATCCTGCAACATTGTGAAAAGATATAGCCATACGGTCAAAAAGTGTTGATCTCACAGAGTTGAAGCGTTTTTGATAAAGAGTGTCAATAACTAAAGATTCCTTTCTAGCAGCTTGCTGGTGCTGAAATATGTTGAAAAGGACTTGATTCTGCATAATGTAAGTCAAAATCATTGTGATCCTGCAACATTTTGAAAAGATATAGCCATATGGTCAAAAAGTGTTTATCTCACTGAGTTGAAGCGTTTTTGATAAAGAGTGTCAATAACTAAATATTCCTTTCTAGCAGCTTGCTGGTGCTGAAATATGTTGAAAAGGGCTTAATTCTGCATAATATAAGTCAAAATCATTGTGATCCTGCAACATTTTGAAAAGATATAGCCATACGGTCAAAAAGTGTTTATCTCACTGAGTTGAAACTTTTTTGCAACAGAGTGTCAATAACTAAAGATTCCTTTCTAGCAGCTTGCTGGTGCTGAAATATGTTGAAAAGGGCTTGATTCTGCATAATATAAGTCAAAATCATTGTGTTCCTGCAACATTTTGAAAAGATATAGCAATATGGTCAAAAACTGTTTTTCTCACTGAGTTGAAGCGTTTTTGCAACAGAGTGTCAATAACTAAAGATTCCTTTCTAGCAGCTTGCTGGTCCTGAAATATGTTGAAAAGGGCTTGATTCTGCATAATATAAGTCAAAATCATTGTGATCCTGCAACATTGTGAAAAGATATAGCCATACGGTCAAAAAGTGTTGATCTCACAGAGTTGAAGCGTTTTTGATAAAGAGTGTCAATAACTAAAGATTCCTTTCTAGCAGCTTGCTGGTGCTGAAATATGTTGAAAAGGGCTTGATTCTGCATAATATAAGTCAAAATCATTGTGATCCTGCAACATTGTGAAAAGATATAGCCATACGGTCAAAAAGTGTTGATCTCACAGAGTTGAAGCGTTTTTGATAAAGAGTGTCAATAACTAAAGATTCCTTTCTAGCAGCTTGCTGGTGCTGAAATATGTTGAAAAGGACTTGATTCTGCATAATGTAAGTCAAAATCATTGTGATCCTGCAACATTTTGAAAAGATATAGCCATACGGTCAAAAAGTGTTTATCTCACAGAGTTGAAGCGTTTTTGATAAAGAGTGTCAATAACTAAAGATTCCTTTCTAGCAGCTTGCTGGTGCTGAAATATGTTGAAAAGGGCTTGATTCTGCATAATATAAGTCAAAATCATTGTGATCCTGCAACATTGTGAAAAGATATAGCCATACGGTCAAAAAGTGTTGATCTCACAGAGTTGAAGCGTTTTTGATAAAGAGTGTCAATAACTAAAGATTCCTTTCTAGCAGCTTGCTGGTGCTGAAATATGTTGAAAAGGACTTGATTCTGCATAATGTAAGTCAAAATCATTGTGATCCTGCAACATTTTGAAAAGATATAGCCATACGGTCAAAAAGTGTTTATCTCACTGAGTTGAAGCGTTTTTGATAAAGAGTGTCAATAACTAAATATTCCTTTCTAGCAGCTTGCTGGTGCTGAAATATGTTGAAAAGGGCTTAATTCTGCATAATATAAGTCAAATTCATTGTGATCCTGCAACATTTTGAAAAGATATAGCCATACGGTCAAAAAGTGTTTATCTCACTGAGTTGATGCGTTTTTGATAAAGAGTGTCAATAACTAAAGATTCCATTCTAGCAGCTTGCTGGTGCTGAAATATGTTGAAAAGGGCTTGATTCTGCATAATATAAGTCAAAATCATTGTGTTCCTGCAACATTTTGAAAAGATATAGCAATATGGTCAAAAACTGTTTTTCTCACTGAGTTGAAGCGTTTTTGCAACAGAGTGTCAATAACTAAAGATTCCTTTCTAGCAGCTTGCTGGTGCTGAAATATGTTGAAAAGGGCTTGATTCTGCATAATATAAGTCAAAATCATTGTGATCCTGCAACATTGTGAAAAGATATAGCCATACGGTCAAAAAGTGTTGATCTCACAGAGTTGAAGCGTTTTTGATAAAGAGTGTCAATAACTAAAGATTCCTTTCTAGCAGCTTGCTGGTGCTGAAATATGTTGAAAATGGCTTGATTCTGCATAATATAAGTCAAATTCATTGTGATCCTGCAACATTGTGAAAAGATATAGCCATACGGTCAAAAAGTGTTGATCTCACAGAGTTGAAGCGTTTTTGATAAAGAGTGTCAATAACTAAAGATTCCTTTCTAGCAGCTTGCTGGTGCTGAAATATGTTGAAAAGGACTTGATTCTGCATAATGTAAGTCAAAATCATTGTGATCCTGCAACATTTTGAAAAGATATAGCCATATGGTCAAAAAGTGTTTATCTCACTGAGTTGAAGCGTTTTTGATAAAGAGTGTCAATAACTAAATATTCCTTTCTAGCAGCTTGCTGGTGCTGAAATATGTTGAAAAGGGCTTAATTCTGCATAATATAAGTCAAATTCATTGTGATCCTGCAACATTTTGAAAAGATATAGCCATACGGTCAAAAAGTGTTTATCTCACTGAGTTGATGCGTTTTTGATAAAGAGTGTCAATAACTAAAGATTCCATTCTAGCAGCTTGCTGGTGCTGAAATATGTTGAAAAGGGCTTGATTCTGCATAATATAAGTCAAAATCATTGTGTTCCTGCAACATTTTGAAAAGATATAGCAATATGGTCAAAAACTGTTTTTCTCACTGAGTTGAAGCGTTTTTGCAACAGAGTGTCAATAACTAAAGATTCCTTTCTAGCAGCTTGCTGGTGCTGAAATATGTTGAAAAGGGCTTGATTCTGCATAATATAAGTCAAAATCATTGTGATCCTGCAACATTGTGAAAAGATATAGCCATACGGTCAAAAAGTGTTGATCTCACAGAGTTGAAGCGTTTTTGATAAAGAGTGTCAATAACTAAAGATTCCTTTCTAGCAGCTTGCTGGTGCTGAAATATGTTGAAAATGGCTTGATTCTGCATAATATAAGTCAAAATCATTGTGATCCTGCAACATTGTGAAAAGATATAGCCATACGGTCAAAAAGTGTTGATCTCACAGAGTTGAAGCGTTTTTGATAAAGAGTGTCAATAACTAAAGATTCCTTTCTAGCAGCTTGCTGGTGCTGAAATATGTTGAAAAGGACTTGATTCTGCATAATGTAAGTCAAAATCATTGTGATCCTGCAACATTTTGAAAAGATATAGCCATATGGTCAAAAAGTGTTTATCTCACTGAGTTGAAGCGTTTTTGATAAAGAGTGTCAATAACTAAATATTCCTTTCTAGCAGCTTGCTGGTGCTGAAATATGTTGAAAAGGGCTTAATTCTGCATAATATAAGTGAAAAACATTGTGATCCTGCAACATTTTGAAAAGATATAGCCATACGGTCAAAAAGTGTTTATCTCACTGAGTTGAAACTTTTTTGCAACAGAGTGTCAATAACTAAAGATTCCTTTCTAGCAGCTTGCTGGTGCTGAAATATGTTGAAAAGGGCTTGATTTTGCATAATATAAGTCAAAACCTATGTGATCCTGCAACATTTTGAAAAGATATAGCCATACGGTCAAAAAGTGTTTATCTCACTGAGTTGATGCGTTTTTGATAAAGAGTGTCAATAACTAAAGATTCCATTCTAGCAGCTTGCTGGTGCTGAAATATGTTGAAAAGGGCTTGATTCTGCATAATATAAGTCAAAATCATTGTGATCCTGCAACATTTTGAAAAGATATAGCCATACGGTCAAAAAGTGTTTATCTCACTGAGTTGAAACTTTTTTGCAACAGAGTGTCAATAACTAAAGATTCCTTTCTAGCAGCTTGCTGGTGCTGAAATATGTTGAAAAGGGCTTGATTCTGCATAATGTAAGTCAAAATCATTGTGATCCTGCAACATTTTGAAAAGATATAGCCATACGGTCAAAAAGTGTTTATCTCACTGAGTTGAAGCGTTTTTGATAAAGAGTGTCAATAACTAAATATTCCTTTCTAGCAGCTTGCTGGTGCTGAAATATGTTGAAAAGGGCTTAATTCTGCATAATATAAGTCAAATTCATTGTGATCCTGCAACATTTTGAAAAGATATAGCCATACGGTCAAAAAGTGTTTATCTCACTGAGTTGATGCGTTTTTGATAAAGAGTGTCAATAACTAAAGATTCCATTCTAGCAGCTTGCTGGTGCTGAAATATGTTGAAAAGGGCTTGATTCTGCATAATATAAGTCAAAATCATTGTGTTCCTGCAACATTTTGAAAAGATATAGCAATATGGTCAAAAACTGTTTTTCTCACTGAGTTGAAGCGTTTTTGCAACAGAGTGTCAATAACTAAAGATTCCTTTCTAGCAGCTTGCTGGTGCTGAAATATGTTGAAAAGGGCTTGATTCTGCATAATATAAGTCAAAATCATTGTGATCCTGCAACATTGTGAAAAGATATAGCCATACGGTCAAAAAGTGTTGATCTCACAGAGTTGAAGCGTTTTTGATAAAGAGTGTCAATAACTAAAGATTCCTTTCTAGCAGCTTGCTGGTGCTGAAATATGTTGAAAATGGCTTGATTCTGCATAATATAAGTCAAATTCATTGTGATCCTGCAACATTGTGAAAAGATATAGCCATACGGTCAAAAAGTGTTGATCTCACAGAGTTGAAGCGTTTTTGATAAAGAGTGTCAATAACTAAAGATTCCTTTCTAGCAGCTTGCTGGTGCTGAAATATGTTGAAAAGGACTTGATTCTGCATAATGTAAGTCAAAATCATTGTGATCCTGCAACATTTTGAAAAGATATAGCCATATGGTCAAAAAGTGTTTATCTCACTGAGTTGAAGCGTTTTTGATAAAGAGTGTCAATAACTAAATATTCCTTTCTAGCAGCTTGCTGGTGCTGAAATATGTTGAAAAGGGCTTAATTCTGCATAATATAAGTCAAATTCATTGTGATCCTGCAACATTTTGAAAAGATATAGCCATACGGTCAAAAAGTGTTTATCTCACTGAGTTGATGCGTTTTTGATAAAGAGTGTCAATAACTAAAGATTCCTTTCTAGCAGCTTGCTGGTGCTGAAATATGTTGAAAAGGGCTTGATTCTGCATAATATAAGTCAAAATCATTGTGTTCCTGCAACATTTTGAAAAGATATAGCAATATGGTCAAAAACTGTTTTTCTCACTGAGTTGAAGCGTTTTTGCAACAGAGTGTCAATAACTAAAGATTCCTTTCTAGCAGCTTGCTGGTGCTGAAATATGTTGAAAAGGGCTTGATTCTGCATAATATAAGTCAAAATCATTGTGATCCTGCAACATTGTGAAAAGATATAGCCATACGGTCAAAAAGTGTTGATCTCACAGAGTTGAAGCGTTTTTGATAAAGAGTGTCAATAACTAAAGATTCCTTTCTAGCAGCTTGCTGGTGCTGAAATATGTTGAAAATGGCTTGATTCTGCATAATATAAGTCAAAATCATTGTGATCCTGCAACATTGTGAAAAGATATAGCCATACGGTCAAAAAGTGTTGATCTCACAGAGTTGAAGCGTTTTTGATAAAGAGTGTCAATAACTAAAGATTCCTTTCTAGCAGCTTGCTGGTGCTGAAATATGTTGAAAAGGACTTGATTCTGCATAATGTAAGTCAAAATCATTGTGATCCTGCAACATTTTGAAAAGATATAGCCATATGGTCAAAAAGTGTTTATCTCACTGAGTTGAAGCGTTTTTGATAAAGAGTGTCAATAACTAAATATTCCTTTCTAGCAGCTTGCTGGTGCTGAAATATGTTGAAAAGGGCTTAATTCTGCATAATATAAGTGAAAAACATTGTGATCCTGCAACATTTTGAAAAGATATAGCCATACGGTCAAAAAGTGTTTATCTCACTGAGTTGAAACTTTTTTGCAACAGAGTGTCAATAACTAAAGATTCCTTTCTAGCAGCTTGCTGGTGCTGAAATATGTTGAAAAGGGCTTGATTTTGCATAATATAAGTCAAAACCTATGTGATCCTGCAACATTTTGAAAAGATATAGCCATACGGTCAAAAAGTGTTTATCTCACTGAGTTGATGCGTTTTTGATAAAGAGTGTCAATAACTAAAGATTCCATTCTAGCAGCTTGCTGGTGCTGAAATATGTTGAAAAGGGCTTGATTCTGCATAATATAAGTCAAAATCATTGTGATCCTGAAACATTTTAAAAAGATATAGCCATATGATCAAAAAATGTTCATCTCACTGAGTTGAAGCGTTTTTGATAAAGAGTGTCAATAACTAAAGATTCTTTTCTAGCAGCTTGCTGGTGCTGAAATATGTTGAAAAGGGCTTGATTCTGCATAATATAAGTCAAAATCATTGTGATCCTGCAACATTTTGAAAAGATATAGCCATACGGTCAAAAAGTGTTTATCTCACTGAGTTGAAGCGTTTTTGATAAAGAGTGTCAATAACTAAAGAATCTTTTCTAGCAGCTTGCTGGTGCTGAAATATGTTGAAAAGGGCTTGATTCTGCATAATATAAGTCAAAATCATTGTGTTCCTGCAACATTTTGAAAAGATATAGCAATATGGTCAAAAACTGTTTTTCTCACTGAGTTGAAGCGTTTTTGCAACAGAGTGTCAATAACTAAAGATTCCTTTCTAGCAGCTTGCTGGTGCTGAAATATGTTGAAAAGGGCTTGATTCTGCATAATATAAGTCAAAATCATTGTGTTCCTGCAACATTTTGAAAAGATATAGCAATATGGTCAAAAACTGTTTTTCTCACTGAGTTGAAGCGTTTTTGCAACAGAGTGTCAATAACTAAAGATTCCTTTCTAGCAGCTTGCTGGTGCTGAAATATGTTGAAAAGGGCTTGATTCTGCATAATATAAGTCAAAATCATTGTGATCCTGCAACATTGTGAAAAGATATAGCCATACGGTCAAAAAGTGTTGATCTCACAGAGTTGAAGCGTTTTTGATAAAGAGTGTCAATAACTAAAGATTCCTTTCTAGCAGCTTGCTGGTGCTGAAATATGTTGAAAATGGCTTGATACTGCATAATATAAGTCAAAATCATTGTGATCCTGCAACATTGTGAAAAGATATAGCCATACGGTCAAAAAGTGTTGATCTCACAGAGTTGAAGCGTTTTTGATAAAGAGTGTCAATAACTAAAGATTCCTTTCTAGCAGCTTGCTGGTGCTGAAATATGTTGAAAAGGACTTGATTCTGCATAATGTAAGTCAAAATCATTGTGATCCTGCAACATTTTGAAAAGATATAGCCATATGGTCAAAAAGTGTTTATCTCACTGAGTTGAAGCGTTTTTGATAAAGAGTGTCAATAACTAAATATTCCTTTCTAGCAGCTTGCTGGTGCTGAAATATGTTGAAAAGGGCTTAATTCTGCATAATATAAGTCAAAATCATTGTGATCCTGCAACATTTTGAAAAGATATAGCCATACGGTCAAAAAGTGTTTATCTCACTGAGTTGAAACTTTTTTGCAACAGAGTGTCAATAACTAAAGATTCCTTTCTAGCAGCTTGCTGGTGCTGAAATATGTTGAAAAGGGCTTGATTCTGCATAATATAAGTCAAAACCTATGTGATCCTGCAACATTTTGAAAAGATATAGCCATACGGTCAAAAAGTGTTTATCTCACTGAGTTGATGCGTTTTTGATAAAGAGTGTCAATAACTAAAGATTCCATTCTAGCAGCTTGCTGGTGCTGAAATATGTTGAAAAGGGCTTGATTCTGCATAATATAAGTCAAAATCATTGTGATCCTGAAACATTTTAAAAAGATATAGCCATATGATCAAAAAATGTTCATCTCACTGAGTTGAAGCGTTTTTGATAAAGAGTGTCAATAACTAAAGATTCTTTTCTAGCAGCTTGCTGGTGCTGAAATATGTTGAAAAGGGCTTGATTCTGCATAATATAAGTCAAAATCATTGTGATCCTGCAACATTTTGAAAAGATATAGCCATACGGTCAAAAAGTGTTTATCTCACTGAGTTGAAGCGTTTTTGATAAAGAGTGTCAATAACTAAAGAATCTTTTCTAGCAGCTTGCTGGTGCTGAAATATGTTGAAAAGGGCTTGATTCTGCATAATATAAGTCAAAATCATTGTGATCCTTCAAAATTTTGAAAAGATATAGCCATACGGTCAAAAAGTGTTTATCTCACTGAGTTGAAGACATGTTGAAGACATTGGACCTATAACACCAAATTTAAGCGTTTTTTATTCGGAGTGGAAAAAAAAAAGTAATGAATTTCATCAAGCTGGTTTCTGCTGTTGAAATATGTTGTTTAGGACATGATTCTGCACAATATATGTCCTATTCAGTGCAATCCCATCAAAATTTCAAAAGATATAGCCATTCGTTCAAAAAGTGCTTATCTCACCGAGTTGAAGCGTTTTTGATTAGGAGTGGAAATTATTAATGAATTTCATCAAGCTGGTTTCTGCTGTTGAAATATGTTGTTAAGGAAATGATTTTGCAAAATATATGTAAACTTCAGCGTAATCCCTTCACAGGTTCAAAAGATATAGCCATTCGTTCAAAAAGGGCTTATCTCACTGAGTTGAGACGTTTTTGATTAGGAGTGGAAAAAACTGAAGAATTTCATCAAGCTGGTTTCTGCTGTTGAAATATATTGTTTAGGACATGATTCTCCAAAATATATGTCAAATTCAGTGTGAGCCCATCACAGGTTCAAAGGATATAGCAATTTGCTCAAAACGTGCTTATGAGACCGAATTGAAGCGTTTTTGATTGGGAGTGGAAATATCGAATGGATTTCATCAAGCTGGTTTTTGCCTTTGGAAATATGTTATTTAGAACATGATTCTGTACAATATATGTCAAATTCAGTGTAATCAAGCTACAAGTTCAAAAGATATAGCCATTTGTTCAAAAAGTACTCATCTCACCGAGTTGAAGCGTTTTTGATTCGGAGTGGAAAAAACTAATGAATTTCATCAAGCTGTTTTCTGCTGTTGAAATATGTTGTATAGGACATGATTAAGTACAAAAGATTTCAAATTCAGTATAACAAAGCTACGAGTTGAAAAGATATAGCCTTTCGTTCAAAAACTGCTTATCTCACCGAGTTGAAGCATTTTTGATTTGGAGTGGAAAAAACTAATGAATTTCATCAAGCTGGTTTCTGCTGTTGAAATATGTTGTTTAGGACATGATTCTGCACAAAAAAAAATTTCAAATTCAGTGTAATCCAGCGACAATATATAAAAAAAATAGCCATTCATACAAAAACTGCTTATCTCACTGAGTTGAAGCGTTTTTGATTAGGAGTGGAAATAACTTATGAATTTCATCAAGTTGGTGTCTACTTGTAAATATGTTGTTTAGGACATGATTCTGAACAATATATGTCAAATTCAGTGTAATCCCATCACAGGTTCAAAAGATATAGCCATTCGTTCAAAATGTGTTTATCTCACCGAGTTGAAGCGTTTTTGATGAAGAGAGGAAATAACTAATTAATTTCACCAAACCTGTTTCGACTGTTGATAGATGTTGTATTGGACATGATTCTGTACAATATATGTCAAATTCAGTGTAATCCAGCTATAAGTTCAAAAGATATATCCATTCGTTCAAAAAGTGCTTATCTCACCGAGTTGAAGCGTTTTTAATAAGGAGTGGAAATAACTAATGAATTTCATCAAGCTGGTTTCTGCTGTTGAAATATGTTGTTTAGGAGATGATTCTGCACAAAAAAAAATGTCAAATTCAGTGTAATCCAGCGACAATATATAAAAAAAAAAGCCATTCATACAAAAACTGCTTATCTCACTGAGTTGAAGCGTTTTTGATTAGGAGTGGAAATAACTTATGAATTTCATCAAGTTGGTGTCTACTTGTAAATATGTTGTTTAGGACATGATTCTGAACAATATATGTCAAATTCAGTGTAATCCCATCACAGGTTCAAAAGATATAGCCATTCGTTCAAAATGTGTTTATCTCACCGAGTTGAAGCGTTTTTGATGAAGAGAGGAAATAACTAATTAATTTCACCAAACCTGTTTCGACTGTTGATAGATGTTGTATTGGACATGATTCTGTACAATATATGTCAAATTCAGTGTAATCCAGCTATAAGTTCAAAAGATATATCCATTCGTTCAAAAAGTGCTTATCTCACCGAGTTGAAGCGTTTTTAATAAGGAGTGGAAATAACTAATGAATTTCATCAAGTTTGTTTCTGCTGTCGAAATATGTTGTTTAGGTCATGATTCTGCACAGTATATGTCAAATTCAGCGTAATCCCATCACGTGTTCAAAATATATAACCATTAGTTCAAAAAGTGTTTATCTTATACGGTTGAAGCGTTTTTGATTTTGAGTGGAAAAGACTAATGAATTTCATCAAGCTGGTTTCTGCTGTTGAAATATGTTGTATTGGACATGATTCAGCACAAATTATGTCAAATTCAGTGTAATCCAGCGAGAAGATCAAAAGATATAGCCATTTGTTCAAAAACTGCTTATCTCACTGAGTTGAAGCGTTTTTGATTTTGATTGGAAATGACTAATGAATTTCATCAAGCTGGTTTCTGCTGTTGAGATATGTTGTTTAGGACATGATTTTGCACAATATATGTCAGATTCAGTGTAATCCAGCCACAAGTTAAAAAGATATAGCCTTAAGGTCAAAAAGTGCTATATCTTACCGAGTTAAATCGTTTTTGAGTTGGAGTGGAAATAACTAATGAATTTCATCAAGCTGGTTTCTGCTGTTTAAATATGTTGTATAGGACATGATTCTGCAAAAATAAAATGTAAAATTCAGTGTAATCCAGCAACAAGATCAAAAGATATAGCCATTCGTGCAAAAAGTGCTTATCTCACCGAGTTGAAGCATTTTTGATTAGGAGTGGAAATAACTAATGAATTTCATCAAGTTGGTTTGTACTGTTGAAATAAGTTGTTTAGGACATGATTCTGCACAATATATTTCAAATTCAGTGTCATCCAATCACATGTTCAAAAGATATAGCCATTACTTCAAAAAATGTTTATCTTATCGGGTTGAAGCGTTTTTGATTAGGAATGTAAATAACTAATGAATTTCATGAACCTGTTTTCTGCTGTTGAAATATGTTGTTTAGGACATGATTCTACACAAAATATGTCAAATTCAGTGTAATCCAGCTTCAAGATCAAAAGATACATCCTTTCGTTCAAAAAGTGCTTATCTCACCGAGTTGAAGCGTTTTTGATTCGGAGTGGAAAAAACTAATGAATTTCATCAAGCTGATTTCTGCTGTTGAAATATGTTGTTTAGGATATGATTCTGCACAATATATGTCAAATTCAGCGTAATCCCATCACATGTTCAAAAGATATAACCATTAGTTCAAAAAGTGTTTATCTTATAGGGTTGAAGCGTTTTTGATTTTGAGTGGAAATGACTAATGAATTTCATCAAGCTGGTTTCTGCTGTTGAAATATGTTGTATAGGACATGATTCGGCACAAATTATGTCAAATTCAGTGTAATCCAGCGAGAAGATCAAAAGATATAGCCATTTGTTCAAAAACTGCTTATCTCACCGAGTTGAAGCGTTTTTGAGTTGGAGTGGAAAATACGAATTAATTTCAATTTGCTATTTTTTGCTGTTGATATATGTTGTTTAGGACATGATTTTGATCAATATTTGTCAAATTCAGTGTAATCCAGCTATAAATTCAAAAGATATAGCCATACGTGCAAAAAGTGCTTATCTCACTGAGTTGAAGCGTTTTTGATTTTGATTGGAAATGAGTAATGAATTTCATCAAGCTGGTTTCTGCTGTTTAAATATGTTGTTTAGGACATGATTCTGCACAATATATGTCAAATTCAGTGTAATCCAGCCACAAGTTCAAAAGATATAGCCTTAAGGTCAAAAAGTGCTATATCTTACCGAGTTAAATCGTTTTTGAGTTGGAGTGGAAATAACTAATGAATTTCATCAAGCTGGTTTCTGCTGTTGAAATATGTTATTTAGGACATGATTCTGCACAAAAAAAAAAATCAAATTCAGTGTAATCCAGCGACAATATATAAAAAAAAAAGCCATTCATGCAAAAACTGCTTATCTCACTGAGTTGAAGCGTTTTTGATAAGGAGTGGAAATAACTAATGAATTTCATCAAGTTGGTGTCTACTTGTAAATATGTTGTTTAGGACATGATTCTGAACAATATATGTCAAATTCAGTGTAATCCCATCACAGGTTCAAAAGATATAGCCATTCGTTCAAAATGTGTTTATCTCACCGAGTTGAAGCGTTTTTGATGAAGAGAGGAAATAACTAATTATTTCAACAAACCTGTTTCTACTGTTGATAGATGTTGTATTGGACATGATTCTGTACAATATATGTCAAATTCAGTGTAATCCAGCTATAAGTTCAAAAGATATATCCATTCGTTCAAAAAGTGCTTATAACACCAAGTTGAAGCGTTTTTGATTAGGCGTGGAAATAACTAATGAATTTAATCAAGTTGGTTTCTGCTGTTGAAATATGTTGTTTAGGACATGATTCTGCACAATATATGTCAAATTCAGCGTAATCCCATCACATGTTCAAAATATATAACCATTAGTTCAAAAAGTGTTTATCTTATAGGGTTGAAGCGTTTTTGATTTTGAGTGGAAATGACTAATGAATTTCATCAAGCTGGTTTCTGCTGTTGAAATATGTTGTATAGGACATGATTCAGCACAAATTATGTCAAATTCAGTGTAATCCAGCGAGAAGATCAAAAGATATAGCCATTTGTTCAAAAACTGCTAATCTCACCGAGTTGAAGCGTTTTTGAGTTGGAGTGGAAAATACTAATGCATTTCAATTTGCTGGTTTTTGCTGTTGAAATATGTTGTTTAGGACCTGATTCTGCACAATATATGTCAAATTCAGTGTAATCCAGCCACAAGTTCAAAAGATATAGCCTTAAGGTCAAAAAGTGCTATATCTTACCGAGTTAAATCGTTTTTGAGTTGGAGTGGAAATAACTAATGAATTTCATCAAGCTGGTTTCTACTGTTTAAATATGTTGTATAGGACATGATTCTGCAAAAAAAAATGTAAAATTCAGTGTAATCCAGCAACAAGATCAAAATATATAGCCATTCGTGCAAAAAGTGCTTATCTCAACGAGTTGAAGCGTTTTTGATTAGGAGTGGAAATAACTAATGAATTTCATCAAGTTGGTTTGTACTGTTTAAATAAGTTGTTTAGGACATGATTCTGCACAATATATGTCAAATTCAGTGTCATCCAATCACATGTTCAAAAGATATAGCCATTACTTCAAAAAGTGTTTATCTTATCGGGTTGAAGCGTTTTTGATTAGGAATGTAAATAACTAATGAATTTCATGAAGCTGTTTTCTTCTGTTGAAATATGTTGTTTAGGACATGATTCTACACAAAATATGTAAAATTCAGTGTAATCCAGCTTCAAGATCAAAAGATACATCCTTTTGTTCAAAAAGTGCTTATCTCACCGAGTTGAAGCGTTTTCGATTCGGAGTGGAAAAAACTAATGAATTTCATCAAGCTGTTTTCTGCTGTTGAAATATGTTGTTTAGGACATGATTCTGCACAATATATGTCCTATTCATTGCAATCCCATCAAAATTTCAAAAGATATAGCCATTCGTTCAAAAAGTGCTTATCTCACCGAGTTGAAGCGTTTTTGATTAGGAGTGGAAATAACCGATGAATTTCATCAAGCTGGTATCTGCTGTTGAAATATGTTTTTTAGGATATGATTTTGCACAACATATGTCAACTTCAGTGTAATCCCATCACAGGTTCAAAAGATAAAGCCATTCGTTCAAAAAGGGCTTATCTCACCGAGTTGAGACGTTTTTGATTAGGAGTGGAAATAACTAATGAATTTCATCAAGCTGGTTTCTGGTGTTGAAATATGTTGTTTAGGACATGATTCTGCACAATATATGTCAAATTCAGTGTGAGCCCATCACAGGTTAAAAGGATATAGCAATTCGTTCAAAACGGTCTTATGAGACCGAGTTGAAGCGTTTTTGATTGGGAGTGGAAATAACTAATGGATTTCATCAAGCTGGTTTTTGCCGTTTGAAATATGTTGTTTAGGACATGATTCTAAACAAAATATGTCAAATTCAGTGTAATCCATTGTCAAGATCAAAAGATATATCCTTTCGTTCAAAAAGTGCTTATCTCACGGAGTTGAAGCGTTATTGATTAGGAGTGGAAATAACTAAAGAATTTCATCAAGCTGGTTTCTGCTGTTGAAATATGTTGTTTAGGACATAATTCAGCACAAAATATGTCAAATTCAGTGTAATCCCATCACAGGTTCAAAAGATATAGCCATTAGTTCAAAAGTGTTTATCTCGCCGAGTTGAAGTGTTTTTGATGAACTGAGGAAATAACTAATTAATTTCACCAAACCTGTTTCTGCTGTTGATAGATGTTGTATTGGACATGATTCCGTACAATATATGTCAAATTCAGTGTAATCCAGCAACAAGTTCAAAAGATATAGCAATTCGTTCAAAATGTGCTTATCTCACCGAGTTGAAGCGTTTTTCAGTAGGAGTGGAAATAACTAATGAATTTCATCAAGCTGGTTTCTGCTATTGAAATACGTTGTGTAGGACATGATTCTGCACAATATATGTCAAAATCAGTGTGAGCCCATCACAGGTTCAAAGGATATTGCAATTTGTTCAAAACGTGCCTATCTCTCCGGGTTGAAGCGTTTTTGATTCGGAGTGGAAATAACTAATGAATTTCATCAAGCTGGTTTCTGCTGTTGAAATATGTTGTTTAGGACATGATTCTGCACAATATATGTCAAATTCAGTGTAATCCAGCCACAAGTTCAAAAGATATAGCCTTAAGGTCAAAAAGTGCTATATCTTACCGAGTTAAATCGTTTTTGAGTTGGAGTGGAAATAACTAATGAATTTCATCAAGCTGGTTTCTGCTGTTGAAATATGTTGTATAGGACATGATTCTGCAAAAAAAAAATGTAAAATTCAGTGTAATCCAGCAACAAGATCAAAAGATATTGCCATTCGTGCAAAAAGTGCTTATCTCAACGAGTTGAAGCGTTTTTGATTAGGAGTGGAAATAACTAATGAATTTCATCAAGTTGGTTTGTACTGTTTAAATAAGTTGTTTAGGACATGATTCTGCACAATATATGTCAAATTCAGTGTCATCCAATCACATGTTCAAAAGATATTGCCATTACTTCAAAAAGTGTTTATCTTATCGGGTTGAAGCGTTTTTGATTAGGAATGTAAATAACTAATGAATTTCATGAAGCTGTTTTCTGCTGTTGAAATATGTTGTTTAGGACATGATTCTACACAAAATATGTCAAATTCAGTGTAATCCAGCTTCAAGATCAAAAGATACATCCTTTTGTTCAAAAAGTGCTTATCTCACCGAGTTGAAGCGTTTTCGATTCGGAGTGGAAAAAACTAATGAATTTCATCAAGCTGTTTTCTGCTGTTGAAATATGTTGTTTAGGACATGATTCTGCACAATATATGTCCTATTCATTGCAATCCCATCAAAATTTCAAAAGATATAGCCATTCGTTCAAAAAGTGCTTATCTCACCGAGTTGAAGCGTTTTTGATTAGGAGTGGAAATAACCGATGAATTTCATCAAGCTGGTATCTGCTGTTGAAATATGTTTTTTAGGATATGATTTTGCACAACATATGTCAACTTCAGTGTAATCCCATCACAGGTTCAAAAGATAAAGCCATTCGTTCAAAAAGGGCTTATCTCACCGAGTTGAGACGTTTTTGATTAGGAGTGGAAATAACTAATGAATTTCATCAAGCTGGTTTCTGGTGTTGAAATATGTTGTTTAGGACATGATTCTGCACAATATATGTCAAATTCAGTGTGAGCCCATCACAGGTTAAAAGGATATAGCAATTCGTTCAAAACGGTCTTATGAGACCGAGTTGAAGCGTTTTTGATTGGGAGTGGAAATAACTAATGAATTTCATCAAGCTGGTTTCTGCTGTTGAAATATGTTGTATAGGACATGATTCTGCAAAAAAAAATGTAAAATTCAGTGTAATCCAGCAACAAGATCAAAAGATATTGCCATTCGTGCAAAAAGTGCTTATCTCAACGAGTTGAAGCGTTTTTGATTAGGAGTGGAAATAACTAATGAATTTCATCAAGTTGGTTTGTACTGTTTAAATAAGTTGTTTAGGACATGATTCTGCACAATATATGTCAAATTCAGTGTCATCCAATCACATGTTCAAAAGATATTGCCATTACTTCAAAAAGTGTTTATCTTATCGGGTTGAAGCGTTTTTGATTAGGAATGTAAATAACTAATGAATTTCATGAAGCTGTTTTCTGCTGTTGAAATATGTTGTTTAGGACATGATTCTACACAAAATATGTCAAATTCAGTGTAATCCAGCTTCAAGATCAAAAGATACATCCTTTTGTTCAAAAAGTGCTTATCTCACCGAGTTGAAGCGTTTTCGATTCAGAGTGGAAAAAACTAATGAATTTCATCAAGCTGTTTTCTGCTGTTGAAATATGTTGTTTAGGACATGATTCTGCACAATATATGTCCTATTCATTGCAATCCCATCAAAATTTCAAAAGATATAGCCATTCGTTCAAAAAGTGCTTATCTCACCGAGTTGAAGTGTTTTTGACGAAGAGAGGAAATAACTAATTAATTTCACCAAACCTGTTTCTGCTGTTGATAGATGTTGTATTGGACATGATTCCGTACAATATATGTCAAATTCAGTGTAATCCAGCAACAAGTTCAAAAGATATAGCCATTCGTTCAAAATGTGCTTATCTCACCGAGTTGAAGCGTTTTTCAGTAGGAGTGGAAATAACTAATGAATTTCATCAAGCTGGTTTCTGCTATTGAAATACGTTGTGTAGGACATGATTCTGCACAATATATGTCAAAATCAGTGTGAGCCCATCACAGGTTCAAAGGATATTGCAATTTGTTCAAAACGTGCCTATCTCTCCGGGTTGAAGCGTTTTTGATTCGGAGTGGAAATAACTAATGAATTTCATCAAGCTGGTTTCTGCTGTTGAAATATGTTGTTTAGGACATGATTCTGCACAATATATGTCAAATTCAGTGTAATCCAGCCACAAGTTCAAAAGATATAGCCTTAAGGTCAAACAGTGCTATATCTTACCGAGTTAAATCGTTTTTGAGTTGGAGTGGAAATAACTAATGAATTTCATCAAGCTGGTTTCTGCTGTTGAAATATGTTGTATAGGACATGATTCTGCAAAAAAAAATGTAAAATTCAGTGTAATCCAGCAACAAGATCAAAAGATATTGCCATTCGTGCAAAAAGTGCTTATCTCAACGAGTTGAAGCGTTTTTGATTAGGAGTGGAAATAACTAATGAATTTCATCAAGTTGGTTTGTACTGTTTAAATAAGTTGTTTAGGACATGATTCTGCACAATATATGTCAAATTCAGTGTCATCCAATCACATGTTCAAAAGATATTGCCATTACTTCAAAAAGTGTTTATCTTATCGGGTTGAAGCGTTTTTGATTAGGAATGTAAATAACTAATGAATTTCATGAAGCTGTTTTCTGCTGTTGAAATATGTTGTTTAGGACATGATTCTACACAAAATATGTCAAATTCAGTGTAATCCAGCTTCAAGATCAAAAGATACATCCTTTTGTTCAAAAAGTGCTTATCTCACCGAGTTGAAGCGTTTTCGATTCAGAGTGGAAAAAACTAATGAATTTCATCAAGCTGTTTTCTGCTGTTGAAATATGTTGTTTAGGACATGATTCTGCACAATATATGTCCTATTCATTGCAATCCCATCAAAATTTCAAAAGATATAGCCATTCGTTCAAAAAGTGCTTATCTCACCGAGTTGAAGTGTTTTTGACGAAGAGAGGAAATAACTAATTAATTTCACCAAACCTGTTTCTGCTGTTGATAGATGTTGTATTGGACATGATTCTGTACAATATATGTCAAATTCAGTGTAATCCAGCAACAAGTTCAAAAGATATAGCCATTCGTTCAAAAAGTGCTTATCTCACCGAGTTGAAGCGTTTTTCAGTAGGAGTGGAAATAACTAATGAATTTCATCAAGCTGGTTTCTGCTATTGAAATACGTTGTGTAGGACATGATTCTGCACAATATATGTCAAAATCAGTGTGAGCCCATCACAGGTTCAAAGGATATAGCAATTTGTTCAAAACGTGCTTTTCCCTCCGGGTTGACGCGTTTTTGATTCGGAGTGGAAATAACTAATGAATTTCATCAAGCTGGTTTCTGCTGTTGAAATATGTTGTTTAGGACATAATTCAGCACAAAACATGTCAAATTCAGTGTAATCCACCGACAATATAAAAAAAAATAGCCAGTCGTGCAAAAACTTATTTCACTGAGTTGAAGCGTTTTTGATTAGGAGTGGAAATAACTAATGAATTTCATCAAGCTGGTTTCTGCTGTTGAAATATGTTCTATAGGACATGATTCAGCACAAAATATGTCAAATTCAGAGTAACAAAGTTACAAGTTCAAAAGATATAGCCATTCGTTCAAAAACTGCTTATCTCACCGAGTGAAGCATGTTTGATTCGGAGTGGAAATAACTAATGAATTTCATCAAGCTGGTTTCTGCTGTTGAAATATGTGGTTTAGGACATGATTCTGCACAAAAAAAAATGTCAAATTCATTGTAATCCAGCGACAATATCAAAAGATACAGCCATTCGTGCAAAAACTGCTTATCTCACCGAGTTGAAGCGTTTTTGATGAAGAGAGGAAATAACTGATTAATTTCACCAAGCCTGTTTCTGCTGTTGATAGTTGTTGTATAGGACATGATTTTGTACAATATATGTCAAATTCAGTGTAATCCAGCGACAAGATCCAAAAATGGAGCCTTTCGTTTGAAAACTGCTTATCTCACCGAGTTGAACCGTTTTTGAGTTGGAGTGGAAATAACTAATGAATTTCAATATGCTGGTTTTCGCTGTTGATATATGTTGTTTAGGACATGACTTTGCACAATATATGTCAAATTCAGTGTAATCCAGCTATAAATTCAAAAGATATAGCCATAAGGTCAAAAATTGCTAATCTCACTGAGTTGAAGCGATTTTGATTTTGAGTGGAAATGACGAATGAATTTCATCAAGCTGGTTTCAGCTGTTGAAATATGTTGTTTAGGACATGATTCTGCACAATATATGTCAAATTCAGTATAACCCGGCTACAAGTTCAAAAGAAATAGCCATTCGTTCAAAAAGTGCTTATCTTACCGAGGTTAAATCTTTTTTGAGTTGGAATGGAAATAACTAATGAATTTCATCATTCTGGTTCCTGCTGTTGATATATGTTGTTTAGGACATGATTAAGCACAATATATGTAAAATTTAGTGGAATCACATCACAGGTTCAATAGATATAGCCATTCGTTCAAAAAGTGCTTGTCTCACCAAGTTGAAGCGTTTTTGATTCGGAGTGGAAATAACTAATGAATTTCATAAAGCTGGTTTCTGATGTTGAAATATGTTGTTTAGGACATGATTCTGCACAATATAACTCCTATTCAGTGCAATCCCATCAAAATTTCAAAAGATTTAGCCATTCGTTCAAAAAGTGCTTATCTCACCGAGTTGAAGCGTTTTTGATTAGGAGTTGATATAACTAATGGATTTCATCAAGCTGGTTTCTGCTGTTGAAATATGTTGTTTAGGATATGATTTTGCACAAAATATGTCAACTTCTGTGTAATCCCATCAAAATTTCAAAAGATATAGCCATTCGTTCAAAAAGGGCTTATCTCACCGAGTTGAGACGTTTTTTGATTAGGAGTGGAAATAACTAATGAATTTCATCAAGCTGGTTTCTGCTGTTGAAATATGTTGTTTAGGACATGACTCTGCACAATATATTTCAAATTCAGTGTAATCTAGCTATGAGTTCAAAAGATATAGCCATAAGGTCAAAAAGTGCTTATCTTACCGAGGTTAAATCTTTTTTGAGTTGGAGTGTATATAACTAATGAATTTAATCATGCTGGTTTATGTTGTTGATATATGTTGTTTAGGACATGATTTTGCACAATATATGTCAAATTTAGTGTAATCACATCACAGGTTCAAAAGATATAGCCATTCGTTCAAAAAGTTATTATCTCACCGAATTGAAGCGTTTTTGATTAGGAGTGGAAATAATTAATGAATTTCACCACGTTGGTTTTTGCTGTTGATACATGTTGTTTAGGACATGATTCTGCACAATATATGTCAAATTCAGTGTAATCCAGAGACAAGTCCAAAAGATATAGCCATATGGTGAAAAACTGCTTATCTTATCGAGTTAAATCGTTTTTGAGTTGGAGTGTATATAACTAATGAATTTCATCATTCTGGTTTCTGCTGTTAATATATGTTGTCTAGGACATGATTTTGCACAATATATGTCAATATCAGTGTAATCCCATCACAGGTTAAAAAGATATAGCCATTCGTTAAAAAAGTCTTTATCTCACCGAATTGAAGCGTTTTTGATTAGGAGTGGAAATAACTAATGAATTTCATCAAGCTGGTTTCTACTGTTGAAATATGTTGTTTAGGACATGATTCTGCAATATATGTATCATATTCAATGTAACCCAGCTACAGGATCAAAATATATAGCCATTCGTTCAAAAAGTGCTTTTCTCACCGAGTTGAAACATTTTTGATTAGGAGTGGAAATAACTCATGAATTTCATCAAGTTGGTTTCTACTGCTGAAATATGTTGTTTAGGACATGATTCTGCAAAATATATGTCAAATTCATTGTAATCCCATCACAGGTTCAAAATATATAGCCATTCGTTCAAAAAGTACTTATTTTACCAAGTTGAAGCGTTTTTGATGAAGAAAGGAAATAACTATTGAATTTCAACAAGCCTGCTGTTGATAGGTGTTTTAAAGGACATGATTCTGTACAATATATGTCAAATTCAGTGTCATCCAGGGACAAGAACAAAAGATATAGCCATTCGTTCTAAAACTAATATCTCACCGAGTTGAAGCGTTTTTGAGATGGAGTGCAAATAACTAATGAATTTCAATATGCTGGTTTTTGTTGTTGATATATGTTGTTTAGGACATGATTCTGCACAATATATGTCAAATTCAGTGTAATCCAGCGACAAGATCAAAAGATAAAGCCATTCGTGCAAAAAGTGCTTATCTCACCGAGTTGAAGCAATTTTGATTAGGTGTGGAAATAACTAATGAATTTCATCAAGCTGGTTTCTGCTGTTTAAATATGTTGTTTAGGATATGATTCTGCACAATATATGTCAAAGCCAGTGTGATCCCATTACAGGTTCAAAGGATATAGCCATTCGTTCAAAAAGGACTTATCTCACCGAGTTGAAGCGTTTTTGATTAGGAGTGGAAATAACTAATGAATTTCATCAAGCTGGTTTCTGCTGTTGAAATATGTTTTTCAGGATATGATTCTGCACAACATATGACGTATTCAGAAAAATCCCATCAAAAGACCAAAAGATATAGCCATTCGTTCAAAAAGTGCTTATCTGACCATGTTGAAGCGTTTCTGATTGGGAGTGGAAATAACTAATGAATTTCATCAAGCTGGTTTCTGCTGTTGAAATATGTTGTTTAGGACATGATTCTGTACAATATATGTCAAATTCAGCGAATCCAGCTACAAGTTCAAAAGATATAGCCATTCGTTCAAAAAGTATTTATCTCACCGAGTTGAAGCGTTTTTGATTAAGAGTGGAAATAACTAATGAATTTAACCAAGTTGTTTTTTTCTGTCTATATATGTTTTTTAGGACATGATTCTGCACAATATATGTCAAATTCAGTGTAATCCAGCAACAAGTTCAAAAGATATTGCCACAAGGTCAAAAACTGATTATCTTACCGAGTTAAATCGTTTTTGAGTTGGAGTGGAAATAACTAATGAATTTCATCATGCTTGTTTCTACTGTTGAAATACGTTCTTTAGGACATGATTCTGAAATATATATGTCAAATTAAGTGAAACCCAGATACAGGATCAAAATATATAGCCATTCGTTCAAAAAGGACTTTTCTCACCGAGTTGAAGCGTTTTTGATTCGGAGTGGGAATAACTAATGGATTCCATCAAGCTGGTTTTTGCCGTTGAAACTTGTTCTTTAGGACATGATTCTACACAAAATATTTCATATTCAGTCTAATCCAGCGTCAAGATCAAAAGTTATAGCCTTTTGTTCAAAAAGTGCTTATCTCAGGGAGTTGAAGCGTTTTTGATTAGGAGTGGAAATAACTTATGGATTTCATCAAGCTGGTGCCTGCTGTTGAAATATGTTGTTTAGGATATGATTCTGCACAATATATGACAAATTCAGTGTGATCCCATTACAGGTTCAAAAGATAAGGCCATTCGTTCAAAAAGGACTTTACTCATCGAGTTGAAGGGTTTCTGATTAGGAGTGGAAATAACTCATGGATTTCATCAAGCTGGTTTCTGCTGTTGATATATGTTGTTTGGAACATGATTCTGCACAATATATGTCAAATTCAGTGTAATCCAGCTACAAGTTCAAAAGATATAGCCATTCATTCAAAAAGTGCTTATCTCACCAAGTTGAAGCGATTTTGAATAGGAGATTCAATAACTAATTAATTTCATCAAGCTGGTTTCTGCTGTTGAAATATGTTGTTTAGGAAATGACTCAGCACAATATATGTACAATTCAGTGCAATCCAACTACAAGTTCAAAAGATATAGCCTTTCGTTCAAAAATGGCTTATATCACTGAGTTGCAGCGTTTTTGATTCGGAGTGGAAAACTCATGAATTTTATCATACTGGTTTCTGCTGTTGAAATATTTTTTTAGGACATGATCCTGCACAATATATATCAAAGTCAGTGTAATCCAGCTACAAGTTTAAAAGATATAGCCATTCGTTCAAAAAGTGCTTATCTCACCGAGTTGAAGCGCATTTGATTCGGAGTGGAAATAACTAATGAATTTCATCAAGCTGGTTTCTACTGTTGAAATATGTTCTTTAGCACATGATTCTGCACAATATATGTCAAATTCAGTGTAACCCAGCTACAGGATCAAAATATATAGCCATTCATTCAAAAAGTGCTTTTCTCACCGAGTTGAAGCGTTTTAGATTAGGAGTGGAAATAACTAATGGATTTCATCAAGTTTTTCTACTGTTGAGATTTGTTGTTTAGGACATGATTCTGCACAATATATGTCAAATTCAGTGTAATCCCTTCACAAGTTCAAAAGATATAGCCATTCGTTCAAAAACTACTTATCTCACCGAGTTGAAGCATTTTTGATTAGGAGTGGAAATAACATTTGAATTTCATCAAGCTGGTTTCTGCTGTTGAAATATGTTGTTTAGGACATGATTCTGCACAATATTTGTCAAATTCAGTGTAATCCCTTCTTAGGTTCAAATGATATAACCATTCGTTCAAAAAGGACTTATATTACCGAGTTGAAGCGTTTTTGATTCGGAGTGGAAATAACTAATGAATTTCATCAAGCTGGTTTCTGCTGTTGAAATATGTTGTTCAGGACCTGATTCTGCAAAATATATGTCAAATTCAGTGCAATCCAGCTACAAATTCAAAAGATATAGCCATTTGTTCAAAAACTGCATAAATCACCGAATTGAAGCGTTTTTGAGTTGGAGCGGAAATAACTAATCAATATCAATATGCTGGTTGTTGCTGTTGATATATGTTGTTTAAGACATGATTCTGCAAAATATATTTCAAATTCAGTGTAATCTAGCCCAAGTTCAAAAGATATAGCCTTTCGTTCAAAAAGGGCTTATATCACTGAGTTGAAACGTTTTCTATTAGGAGTGGAAAACTAATGAATTTTATCATGGTGGTTTCTGCTGTTGAAATATTTTTTTAGGACATGATTTTGCACAATATATGTCAAATTCAGTTTAATCCAGCCACAAGTTCAAAAGATATAGCCATTCGTTCAAAAAGTGCTATCTCACCAAGTTGAAGCGTAATTGATTCGGAGTGGAAATAACTAATGAATTTCATCAAGCTGGTTTCTGCTGTTGAAATATGTTGTTTAGGACAATAATATGCACAAAATATGTCAAATTCAGTATAATCCAGCGACAAGATCAAAAGATATAGCCATTCGTGCAAAAAGTGCTTATCTCACCGAGTTGAAGCATTTCTGATTAGGAGAGGAAATAACTAATGAATTCCATCATGCTGGTTTCTGCTGTTGAAATATGTTGTTTAGGACATGATTCTGCACAATATAGGTCAAATTCAGTGAAAACCCCTCCAAAGTCCAAAAGACATAGCCATTCGTTCAAAAAGTTCTTTTCTCACGGAGTTGAAGTGTTTTTGATTAGGAGTGGAAAACTAATGAATTTTATCATGATGGTTTCTGCTGTTGAAATATTTTTTTAGGACATGATTCTGCACTATATATGTCAAATTCAGTGTAATCCAGCTACAAGTTCAAAAGATATAGCCATTCGTTCAAAAAGTACTTATCTCACCGAGTTGAAGTGTTTTTGATTCGGAATGGAAATAACTAATTAATTTCACCAAACCTGTTTCTACTGTTGAAATATGTTCTTTAGCACATGATTCTGGAATATATATGTCAAATTCAGTGTAACCCAGCTACAGGATCAAAATATATGGCCATTCATTCAAAAAGTGCTTTTTTCTCACCGAGTTGAAGTATTTTAGATTAGGAGTGGAAATAACTAATGGATTTCATCAAGTTGTTTTCTACTGTTGAGATTTGTTGTTTAGGACATGATTCTGCACAATATATGTCAAATTCAGTGTAATCCCTTCACAAGTTCAAAAGATATAGCCATTCGTTCAAAAAGTACTTATCTCACCGAGTTGAAGCGTTTTTGATTAGTAGTGGAAATAACATATGAATTTCATCAAGCTGGTTTCTGCTGTTGAAATATGTTGTTTAGGACATGATTATGCACAATATTTGTCAAATTCCGTGTAATCCCTTCATAGGTTCAAAAGATATAACCATTCGTTCAAAAAGTTATTATCTCACAGAGTTGAAGCATTTTTGATTCGGAGTGGAAATAACTAATGGATTTCATCAAGCTGGTTTCTGCTGTTGATTTATGTTGTTTAGGACATGATTTTGCACAATATATGTCAACTTAAGTGTAATCCCATCACAGGTTCAAAAGATATAGCCTTTCTTTAAAAAGTGCTTATCTCAACGAGTTGAACCTTTTTTTATTAGGAGTGGAAATAACATTTGAATTTTATCAAGTTGGTTGTTGCTGTTGAAATATGTTGGTTAGGACGTGATTCTGCACAATATAAGTCAAATTCAGTGTAATCCCTTCATAGGTTCAAAAGATATAACCATTCGTTCAAAAAGTACTTATCTCACCGAGTTGAAGCGTTTTTGATTCGGAGTGGAAAAAACTAATGAATTTCATCAAGCTGGTTTCTGCTGTTGAAATATGTTGTTTAGGATATGATTCTGCACAATATATGTCATATTCAGTGTTATCCCATTACATGTTCAAAAGATATAGCCATTCGTTCAAAAAGGACTTATCTCACCGAGTTGAAGCGTCTTTGATTAGGAGTGGAAATAACTAATGGATTTCATCAAGCTGGTTTCTGCTGTTGATTTATGTTGTTTAGGACATGATTTTGCACAATATATGTCAACTTCAGTGTAATCCCATCACAGGTTCAAAAGATATAGCCATTCGTGAAAAAATGCTTATCTCACCGAGTTGAGACGTTTCCGATGAAGAGTGGAAAAAACTAATGAATTTCATCAAGCTGGTTTCTGCTGTTGAAATATGTTGTTTAGGACATGATTCTGCACAATATATGTCAAATTCAATGAAAACCCCTCCAAAGTCCAAAAGACATAGCCATTCGTTCAAAAAGTTCTTATCTCACGGAGTTGAAGCGTTTTTGATTCGGAGTGGAAATAACTAATGAATTTCATCAAGCTGGTTTCTGCTGTTGAAATATATTTTTAGGACATGATTCTGCACAATATATGTCAAATTCAGTGTAATCCAA
Organism: Fistularia commersonii; assembly: GCF_037954325.1. Taxonomy (NCBI): domain Eukaryota; kingdom Metazoa; phylum Chordata; class Actinopteri; order Syngnathiformes; family Fistulariidae; genus Fistularia; species Fistularia commersonii. Next base: position 150,482 of record NW_028234007.1, read on the forward strand.
CCACAAGTTCAAAAGATATAGCCATTTGTTCAAAATCAGCATAACTCACTGAGTTGAATCGTTTTTGAGTTGGAGCGAAAATAACTAATGAATTTCAATATGCTGGTTTTTGCTGTTGATATATTTTGTTTAGGACATGATTCTGCACTATATATGTCAAATTCAGTGTAATCTAGCCACAAGTTCAAAGGATATAGCCTTTCGTTCAAAAAGTGCTTATCTCAACGAGTTGAAGCGTAATTGATTCAGCGTGGAAATAACTAATGAATTTCATCAAGCTGGTTTCTGCGTTTGAAATATTTTGTTTTTAGCACATGATTCTGCACAATATATGTCAACTTCAGTGTAATCCAATCACAGGTTCAAAAGATATAGCCATTCGTTCAAAAAGTGTTTTTCTTATCGGGTTGAAGCATTTTTGATTAGGAATTGAAATAATTAATGAATTTCATCAAGCTGGTTTCTGCCGTTGAAATCTGTTCTTAAGTGTATGATTCTGCACAATATATGTCAAATTCAGTGTAATCCAGCCGTAAGTTCAAAAGATATAGCCATTTGTTCTAAAACTGCATAACTCACTGAGTTGAAGCGTTTTTGAGATGGAGCGGAAATAGTTAATGAATTTCAATATGCTGGTTTTTGCTGTTGATATATGTCGTTTCGGACATGATTCTACACAATATATGTCATATTCAGTGTAATCCAGCTACAAGTTCAAAAGATATAGTCATAAGGTCAAATACTGCTTATCTTATCGAATTTAATCGTGTTTGAGTTGGATTGGAAATAACTAAAGAATTTCACCAATTTTTTTTTTTCTGTTGATATATGTTGTTTAGGACATGATTTTGCACAATATATGTCAAATTCAGCGTAATCCCATCACATGTTCAAAAGATATAACCATTAGTTCAAAAAGTTTTTATCTTATAGGGTTGAAGCGTTTTTGATTTTGAGTGGAAATGACTAATGAATTTCATCACAGCTGGTTTCTGCTGTTGAAATATGTTGTATAGGACATGATTCAGCACAAATTATGTCAAATTCAGTGTAATCCAGCGAGAAGATCAAAAGATATAGCCATTTGTTCAAAAACTGCTTATCTCACCGAGTTGAAGCGTTTTTGAGTTGGAGTGGAAATACTAATGAATTTCAATTTGCTATTTTTTGCTGTTGATATATGTTGTTTAGGACATGATTCTGCTCAATATTTTTCAAATTCAGTGTAATCCAGCTATAAATTTAAAAGATATAGCCATACGTGCAAAAAGTGCTTATCTCACTGAGTTGAATCGTTTTTGATTTTGATTGGAAATGAGTAATGAATTTCATCAAGCTGGTTTCTTCTGTTTAAATATGTTGTTTAGGACATGATTCTGCACAATATATGTCAAATTAAGTGTAATCCAGCCACAAGTTCAAAAGATATAGCCTTAAGGTCAAAAAGTGCTATATCTTACCGAGTTAAATCGTTTTTGAGTTGGAGTGGAAATAACTAATGAATTTCATCAAGCTGGTTTCTGCTGTTGAAATATGTTGTATAGGACATGATTCTGCAAAAAAAAAAATGTAAAATTCAGTGTAATCCAGCAACAAGATCAAAAGATATAGCCATTCGTGCAAAAAGTGCTTATCTCAACGAGTTGAAGCGTTTTTGATTAGGAGTGGAAATAACTAATGAATTTCATCAAGTTGGTTTGTACTGTTTAAATAAGTTGTTTAGGACATGATTCTGCACAATATATGTCAAATTCAGTGTCATCCAATCACATGTTCAAAAGATATAGCCATTACTTCAAAAAGTGTTTATCTTATCGGGTTGAAGCGTTTTTGATTAGGAATGTAAATAACTAATGAATTTCATGAAGCTGTTTTCTGCTGTTGAAATATGTTGTTTAGGACATGATTCTACACAAAATATGTCAAATTCAGTGTAATCCAGCGACAAGATCAAAAGATATAGCCATTCGTGCAAAAAGTGCTTATCTCACCGAGTTGAAGCGTTTTCGATTCGGAGTGGAAAAAACTAATGAATTTCATCAAGCTGTTTTCTGCTGTTGAAATATGTTGTTTAGGACATGATTCTGCACAATATATGTCCTATTCATTGCAATCCCATCAAAATTTCAAAAGATATAGCCATTCGTTCAAAAAGTGCTTATCTCACCGAGTTGAGACGTTTTTGATTAGGAGTTGAAATAACTAATGAATTTCATCAAGCTGGTTTCTGGTGTTAAAATATGTTGTTTAGGACATGATTCTACACAATATATGTCAACTTCAGTGTAATCCCATCACAGGTTCAAAAGATAAAGCCATTCGTTCAAAAAGGGCTTATCTCACCGAGTTGAGACGTTTTTGATTAGGAGTTGAAATAACTAATGAATTTCATCAAGCTGGTTTCTGGTGTTGAAATATGTTGTTTAGGACATGATTCTACACAATATATGTCAAATTCAGTATGAGCCCATCACAGGTTCAAAGGATATAGCAATTCGTTCAAAACGGTCTTATGAGACCGAGTTGAAGCGTTTTTGATTGGGAGTGGAAATAACTAATGGATTTCATCAAGCTGGTTTTTGCCGTTTGAAATATGTTGTTTAGGACATGATTCTAAACAAAATATGTCAAATTCAGTGTAATCCATTGTCAAGATCAAAAGATATATCCTTTCGTTCAAAAAGTGCTTATCTCACGGAGTTGAAGCGTTATTGATTAGGAGTGGAAATAACTAAAGAATTTCATCAAGCTGGTTTCTGCTGTTGAAATATGTTGTTTAGCACATAATTCAGCACAAAATATGTCAAATTCAGTGTAATCCCATCACAGGTTCAAAAGATATAGCCATTAGTTCAAAAAGTGTTTATCTCACCGAGTTGAAGTGTTTTTGATGAAGAGAGGAAATAACTAATTAATTTCACCAAACCTGTTTCTGCTGTTGATAGATGTTGTATTGGACATGATTCTGTACAATATATGTCAAATTCAGTGTAATCCAGCAACAAGTTCAAAAGATATAGCCATTCGTTCAAAAAGTGCTTATCTCACCGAGTTGAAGCGTTTATCAGTAGGAGTGGAAGTAACTAATGAATTTCATCAAGCTGGTTTCTGCTATTGAAATACGTTGTGTAGGACATGATTCTGCACAATATATGTCAAAATCAGTGTGAGCCCATCACAGGTTCAAAGGATATAGCAATTTGTTCAAAACGTGCTTATCCCTCCGGGTTGAAGCGTTTTTGATTCGGAGTGGAAATAACTAATGAATTTCATCAAGCTGGTTTCTGCTGTTGAAATATGTTGTTTAGGACATAATTCAGCACAAAATATGTCAAATTCAGTGTAATCCAGCGACAATATAAAAAAAAAATAGCCAGTCGTGCAAAAACTTATTTCACTGAGTTGAAGCGTTTTTGATTAGGAGTGGAAATAACTCATGAATTTCATCAAGCTGGTTTCTGCTGTTGAAATATGTTCTATAGGACATGATTCAGCACAAAATATGTCAAATTCAGTGTAACAAAGTTACAAGTTCAAAAGATATAGCCATTCGATCAAAAACTGCTTATCTCACCGAGTGAAGCATGTTTGATTCGGAGTGGAAATAACTAATGAATTTCATCAAGCTGGTTTCTGCTGTTGAAATATGTGGTTTAGGACATGATTCTGCACAAAAAAAAATGTCAAATTCATTGTAATCCTGCGACAATATCAAAAGATACAGCCATTCGTGCAAAAACTGCTTATCTTACCGAGTTGAAGCGTTTTTCATGAAGAGAGGAAATAACTGATTAATTTCACCAAGCCTGTTTCTGCTGTTGATAGTCGTGTATTGGACATGATTTTGTACAATAAATTTCAAATTCAGTGTAATCCAGCGACAAGATCCAAAAATGGAGCCATTCGTTCGAAAACTGCTTATCTCACCGAGTTGAACCGTTTTTGAGTTGGAGTGGAAATAACTAATGAATTTCAATATGCTGGTTTTTGCTGTTGATATATGTTGTTTAGGACATGACTTTGCACAATATATGTCAAATTCAGTATAATCCAGCTATAAATTCAAAAGATATAGCCATAAGGTCAAAAATGCTAATCTCACTGAGTTGAAGCGATTTTGATTTTGAGTGGAAATAACTAATGAATTTCATCAAGATGGTTTCTACTGTTGAAATATGTTGTTTAGGACATGATTCTGCAATATATGTATCATATTCAATGTAACCCAGCTACAGGATCAAAATATATAGCCATTCGTTCAAAAAGTGCTTTTCTCACCGAGTTGAAACATTTTTGATTGGGAGTGGAAATAACTCATGAATTTCATCAAGTTGGTTTCTACTGTTGAAATATGTTGTTTAGGACATGATTCTGCAAAATATATGTCAAATTCATTGTAATCCCATCACAGGTTCAAAATATATAGTCATTCGTTCAAAAAGTACTTATTTTACCAAGTTGAAGCGTTTTTGATGAAGAAAGGAAATAACTATTGAATTTCAACAAGCCTGCTGTTGATAGGTGTTTTAAAGGACATGATACTGTACAATATATGTCAAATTCAGTGTAATCCAGCGACAAGAACAAAAGACATAGCCATTCGTTCTAAAACTAATATCTCACCGAGTTGAAGCGTTTTTGAGATGGAGTGCAAATAACTAATGAATTTCAATATGCTGGTTTTTGTTGTTGATATATGTTGTTTAGGACATGATTCTGCACAATATATGTCAAATTCATTGTAATCCAGCGACAAGATCAAAAGATATAGCCATTCGTGCAAAAAGTGCTTATCTCACCGAGTTGAAGCAATTTTGATTAGGTGTGGAAATAACTAATGAATTTCATCAAGCCGGTTTCTGCTGTTGAAATATGTTTTTCAGGATATGATTCTGCACGATATATGACGTATTCAGAAAAATCCCATCAAAAGACCAAAAGATATAGCCATTCGTTCAAAAAGTGCTTATCTGACCATGTTGAAGTGTTTCTGATTGGGAGTGGAAATAACTAATGAATATCATCAAGCTGGTTTCTGCTGTTGAAATATATTGTTTAGGACATGATTCTGTACAATATATGTCAAATTCAGCGAATCCAGCTACAAGTTCAAAAGATATAACCATTTGTTCAAAAACTGCATAAATCACCGAATTGAAGCGTTTTTGAGTTGGAGCGGAAATAACTAATTAATATCAATATGCTGGTTGTTGCTGTTGATATATGTTGTTTAAGACATGATTCTGCAAAATATATTTCAAATTCAGTGTAATCTAGCCCAAGTTCAAAAGATATAGCCTTTCGTTCAAAAAGGGCTTATATCACTGAGTTGAAACGTTTTCTATTAGGAGTGGAAAACTAATGAATTTTATCATGGTGGTTTCTGCTGTTGAAATATATTTTTAGGACATGATTTTGCACAATATATGTCAAATTCAGTTTAATCCAGCCACAAGTTCAAAAGATATAGCCATTCGTTCAAAAAGTGCTATCTCACCAAGTTGAAGCGTAATTGATTCGGAGTGGAAATAACTAATGAATTTCATCAAGCTGGTTTCTGCTGTTGAAATATGATGTTTAGGACAATAATCTGCACAAAATATGTCAAATTCAGTATAATCCAGCGACAAGATCAAAAGATATAGCCATTCGTGCAAAAAGTTCTTATCTCACCGAGTTGAAGCATTTCTGATTCGGAGAGGAAATAACTAATGAATTCCATCAAGCTGGTTTCTGCTGTTGAAATATGTTGTTTAAGACATGATTCTGCACAATATATGTCAAATTCAGTGAAAACCCCTTCAAAGTCCAAAAGACATAGCCATTCGTTCAAAAAGTTCTTTTCTCACGGAGTTGAAGCGTTTTTGATTAGGAGTGGAAAACTCATGAATTTTATCATGCTGGTTTCTGCTGTTGAAATATTTTTTTAGGACATGATTCTGCACAATATATATCAAATTCAGTGTAATCCAGCTACAAGTTTAAAAGATATAGCCATTCGTTCAAAAAGTACTTATCTCACCGAGTTGAAGCGTATTTGATTCGGAATGGAAATAACTAATGAATTTCATCAAGCTGGTTTCTACTGTTGAAATATGTTCTTTAGCACATGATTCTGGAATATATAGGTCAAATTCAGTGTAACCCAGCTACAGGATCAAAATATATGGCCATTCATTCAAAAAGTGCTTTTCTCACCGAGTTGAAGTGTTTTAGATTAGGAGTGGAAATAACTAATGGATTTCATCAAGTTGTTTTCTACTGTTGAGATTTGTTGTTTAGGACATGATTCTGCACAATATATGTCAAATTCAGTGTAATCCCTTCACAAGTTCAAAAGATATAGCCATTCGTTCAAAAAGTACTTATCTCACCGAGTTTAAGCGTTTTTGATTAGTAGTGGAAATAACATTTGAATTTCATCAAGCTGGTTTCTGCTGTTGAAATATGTTGTTTAGGACATGATTCTGCACAATATTTGTCAAACTCCGTGTAATCCCTTCATAGGTTCAAAAGATATAATCATTCGTTCAAAAAGTTATTATCTCACAGAGTTGAAGCATTTTTGATTCGGAGTGGAAATAACTAATGGAATTCATCAAGCTGGTTTCTGCTGTTGATTTATGTTGTTTAAGACATGATTCTGCACAATATATGTCATATTCAGTGTTATCCCATTACATGTTCAAAAGATATAGCCATTCGTTCAAAAAGGACTTATCTCACCGAGTTGAAGCGTCTTTGATTAGGAGTGGAAATAACTAATGGATTTCATCAAGTTGGTTTCTGCTGTTGAAATATATTGTTCAGGACTTGATTCTACACAAAATATGTCAAATTCAGTGTAATCCAGCGTCAAGATCAAAAGATATAGCCTTTCGTTCAAAAAGTGCTTATCTCACGGAGTTGAAGCGTTTTTGATTAGGAGTGGAAATAACTTTTGAATTTCATCAAGCTGGTTTCTGCTGTTGAAATATGTTGTTTAGGATATGATTCTGCACATATATGTCATATTCAGTGTGATCCCATAACATGTTCAAAAGATATAGCCATTCGTTCAAAAAGGACTTATCTAACCGAGTTGAAGCGTTTTTAATTAGGAGTGGAAATAACTAATGGATTTCATAAAGCTGGTTTCTGCTGTTGATTTATGTTGTTTAGGACATGATTTTGCACAATATATGTCAACTTTAGTGTAATCCCATCACAGGTTCCAAAGATATAGCCTTTCGTTAAAAAGTGCTTATCTCACCGAGTTGAAACGTTTCTGATTAGGAGTGGAAATAACTAATGAATTTCATCAAGCTGGTTTCTGCTGTTGAAATATGTTGTTTAGAACTTGATTCTGCACAATATATGTCAAATTCAGTGCAATCCAGTCACAAGTTCAAAAGATATAGCCATTTGTTCAAAAACTGCATAACTCACCGAGTTGAAGCGTTTTTGAGTTTGAGCGGAAATAACTAATGAATATCAATATGCTGGTTGTTGCTGTTGATATATGTTGTGTAGGACATGATTCTGCACAATATATTTCAAATTCAGTGTAATCTAGCCCAAGTTTAAAAGATATAGCCTTTCGTTCAAAAAGGGCTTATATCACTTAGTTGAAGCGTTTTTGATTAGGAGTGGAAAACTAATGAATTTTATCATGCTGGTTTCTGCTTTTGAAATATTTTTTTAGGAAATGATTCTGCACAATATATGTCAAATTCAGTGTAATCCAGCTACAAGTTCAAAAGATATAGCCATTCGTTCAAAAAGTGCTTATCTCACCGAGTTGAAGCATTTCTGATTAGGAGTGGAAATAACTGATGAATTCAATCAATCTGGTTTCTGCTGTTGAAATATGTTGTTTAGAACATGATTCTGCACAATATATGTCAGATTCAGTGAAAACCCCTCCAAAGTCCAAAAGATATAGCCATTCGTGCAAAAAGTTCTTATCTCACGGAGTTGAAGCGTATTTGATTCGGAGTGGAAATAACTAATGAATTTCATCAAGCTTGTTTCTACTGTTGAAATATGTTCTTTAGCACATGATTCTGCAATATATATGTAAAATTCAGTGTAACCCATTTACAGGATCAAAATATATAGCCATTCATTCAAAAAGTGCTTTTCTCACCGAGTTGAAGCGTTTTATATTAGGAGTGGAAATAACTCATGGATTTCATCAGGTTGGTTTCTACTGTTGAGATTTGTTGTTTAGGACATGATTCTGCACAATATATGTCAAATTATGTGTAATCCCTTCACAAGTTCAAAAGATATAGCCATTCGTTCAAAAGGACTTATCTCACCGAGTTGAAGCGTTTTTGATTAGGAGTGGAAATAACATTTGAATTTTATCAAGCTGGTTGTTGCTGTTGAAATATGTTGGTTAGGACGTGATTCTGCACAATATATGTCAAATTCAGTGTAATCCCTTCATAGGTTCAAAAGATATAACCATTCTTTCAAAAAGTACTTATCTCACCGAGTTGAAGCGTTTTTGATTCGGAGTGGAAAAAACTAATGAATTTCATCAAGCTGGTTTCTGCTGTTGAAATATTTTGTTCAGGACATGATTCTGCAAAAAATATGTCAAATTCAGTGCAATCCAGCTACAAGTTCAAAAGATATAGCCATTCGTTCATAAAGTGATTATCTCACAGAGTTGAAGCGTTTTTGATTCGGAATGGAAATAACTAATGAATTTCATCAAGCTGGTTTCTGCTGTTGAAATATGTTGTTTAGGATATGATTCTGCACAATATATGTCATATTCAGTGTTATCCCATTACATTTTCAAAAGATATAGCCATTCGTTCAAAAAGGACTTATCTCACCGAGTTGAAGCGTCTTTGATTTGGAGTAGAAATTACTAATGGATTTCATCAAGCTTGTTTCTGCTGTTGATTTATGTTGTTTAGGACATGATTTTGCACAATATATGTCAACTTCAGTGTAATCCCATCACAGGTTCAAAAGATATAGCCATTCATGAAAAAATGTTTTTCTCACCGAGTTGAGACGTTTCTGATTGGGAGTGGAAAAAACAAATGAATTTCATCAAGCTGGTTTCTGCTGTTGAAATATGTTGTTTAGGACATGATTCTGCACAATATATGTCAAATTCAATGAAAACCCCTCCAAAGTCCAAAAGATATAGCCATTCGTTCAAAAAGTGCTTATCTCACCGAGTTGAAGCGTATTTGATTCGGAGTGTAAATAACCGATGAATTTCATCAAGCTGGTATCTGCTGTTGATATATGTTGTTTAGGACATGATTTTGCACAATATATGTCAACTTCAGTGTAATCCCATCACAGGTTTAGAAGATATAGCCATTCATTAAAAAGTGCTTATCTCACCGAGTTGAGACGTTTCTGATTAGGAGTGGAAATAACGAATGAATTTCATCAAGCTGGTTTCTGCTGTTGAAATATGTTGTTTAGGACATGATTCTGCACAATATATGTCAAATTCAGTGTAATCCAGCCACAAGTTCAAAATATATAGCCATTTCTTCAAAATCAGCATAACTCACTGAGTTGAATCGTTTTTGAGTTTGAGCGAAAATAACTAATGAATTTCAATATGCTGGTTTTTGCTGTTGATATATTTTGTTTAGGACATGATTTTGCACTATATATGTCAAATTCAGTGTAATTTAGCCACAAGTTCAAAGGATATAGCCTTTCGTTCAAAAAGTGCTTATCTCAACGAGTTGAAGCGTAATTGATTCGGCGTGGAAATAACTAATGAATTTCATCAAGCTGGTTTCTGCGTTTGAAATATTTTGTTTTTAGCACATGATTCTGCACAATATATGTCAACTTCAGTGTAATCCAATCACAGATTCAAAAGATATAGCCATTCGTTCAAAAAGTGTTTTTCTTATCGGGTTGAAGCGTTTTTGATTAGGAATGGAAATAATTAATTGATTTCATCAAGCTGGTTTCTGCTGTTGAAATATGTTGTTTATGACATGATTCTGCACAATATTTGTCAAATTCCGTGTAATCCCTTCATAGGTTCAAAAGATATAATCATTCGTTCAAAAAGTTATTATCTCACAGAGTTGAAGCATTTTTGATTCGGAGTGGAAATAACTAATGGAATTCATCAAGCTGGTTTCTGCTGTTGATTTATGTTGTTTAGGACATGATTTTGCAAAATATATGTCAACTTAAGTGTAATCCCATCACAGGTTCAAAAGATATAGCCTTTCGTTAAAAAGTGCTTATCTCACCGAGTTGAACCTTTTTTTATTAGGATTGGAAATAACTAATGAATTTCATCAAGCTGGTTTCTGCTGTTGAAATATATTGCTCAGGACTTGATTCTACACAAAATAGGTCAAATTCAGTGTAATCCAGCGTCAAGATCAAAAGATATAGCCTTTCGTTCAAAAAGTGCTTATCTCACGGAGTTGAAGCGTTTTTGATTAGGAGTGGAAATAACTTTTGAATTTCATCAAGCTGGTTTCTGCTGTTGAAATATGTTGTTTAGGATATGATTCTGCACATATATGTCATATTCAGTGTGATCCCATAACATGTTCAAAAGATATAGCCATTCGTTCAAAAAGGACTTATCTAACCGAGTTGAAGCGTTTTTAATTAGGAGTGGAAATAACTAATGGATTTCTTCAAGCTGGTTTCTGCTGTTGATTTATGTTGTTTAGAACTTGATTCTGCACAATATATGTCAAATTCAGTGCAATCCAGTCACAAGTTCAAAAGATATAGCCATTTGTTCAAAAACTGCATAACTCACCGAGTTGAAGCGTTTTTGAGTTGGAGCGGAAATAACTAATGAATATCAATATGCTGGTTGTTGCTGTTGATATATGTTGTGTAGGACATGATTCTGCACAATATATTTCAAATTCAGTGTAATCTAGCCCAAGTTTAAAAGATATAGCCTTTCGTTCAAAAAGGGCTTATATCACTTAGTTGAAGCGTTTTTGATTAGGAGTGGAAATCTAATGAATTTTATCATGCTGGTTTCTGCTTTTGAAATATTTTTTTAGGAAATGATTCTGCACAATATATGTCAAATTCAGTGTAATCCAGCTACAAGTTCAAAAGATATAGCCATTCGTTCAAAAAGTGCTTATCTCACCGAGTTGAAGCATTTCTGATTAGGAGTGGAAATAACTGATGAATTCAATCAATCTGGTTTCTGCTGTTGAAATATGTTGTTTAGAACATGATTCTGCACAATATATGTCAGATTCAGTGAAAACCCCTCCAAAGTCCAAAAGATATAGCCATTCGTGTAAAAAGTTCTTATCTCACGGAGTTGAAGCGTATTTGATTCGGAGTGGAAATAACTAATGAATTTCATCAAGCTTGTTTCTACTCTTGAAATATGTTCTTTAGCACATGATTCTGCAATATATATGTAAAATTCAGTGTAACCCATTTACAGGATCAAAATATATAGCCATTCGTTCAAAAAGTGCTTATCTCACCGAGTTGAAGCGTTCTAGATTAGGAGTGGAAATAACTCATGGATTTCATCAAGTTGGTTTCTACTGTTGAGATTTGTTGTTTAGGACATGATTCTGCACAATAAATGTCAAATTATGTGTAATCCCTTCACAAGTTCAAAAGATATAGCCATTCGTTCAAAAGGACTTATCTCACCGAGTTGAAGCGTTTTTGATTAGGAGTGGAAATAACATTTGAATTTTATCAAGCTGGTTGTTGCTGTTGAAATATGTTGGTTAGGACGTGATTCTGCACAATATATGTCAAATTCAGTGTAATCCCTTCATAGGTTCAAAAGATATAACCATTCGTTCAAAAAGGACTTATCTCACCGAGTTGAAGCGTCTTTGATTAGGAGTGGAAATAACTAATGGATTTCATCAAGCTGGTTTCTGCTGTTGAAATATATTTTTAGGACATGATTCTGCACAATATATATCAAATTCAGTGTAATCCAGCAACAAGTTCAAAAGATATAGCCATTCGTTCAAAAAGTGCTTATCTCACCGAGTTGAAGCGTATTTGATTCGGAGTGTAAATAACCGATGAATTTCATCATGCTGGTATCTGCTGTTGATATATGTTGTTTAGGACATGATTTTGCACAATATATGTCAACTTCAGTGTAATCCCATCACAGGTTTAGAAGATATAGCCATTCATTAAAAAGTGCTTATCTCACCGAGTTGAGACGTTTCTGATTAGGAGTGGAAATAACGAATGAATTTCATCAAGCTTGTTTCTGCTGTTGAAATATGTTGTTTAGGACATGATTCTGCACAATATATGTCAAATTCAGTGTAATCCAGCCACAAGTTCAAAATATATAGCCATTTGTTCAAAATCAGCATAACTCACTGAGTTGAATCGTTTTTGAGTTGGAGCGAAAATAACTAATGAATTTCAATATGCTGGTTTTTGCTGTTGATATATTTTGTTTAGGACATGATTCTGCACTATATATGTCAAATTCAATGTAATTTAGCCACAAGTTCAAAGGATATAGCCTTTCGTTCAAAAAGTGCTTATCTCAACGAGTTGAAGCGTAATTGATTCGGCGTGGAAATAACTAATGAATTTCATCAAGCTGGTTTCTGCGTTTGAAATATTTTGTTTTTAGCACATGATTCTGCACAATATATGTCAACTTCAGTGTAATCCAATCACAGATTCAAAAGATATAGCCAATAGTTCAAAAAGTGTTTTTCTTATCGGGTTGAAGCGTTTTTGATTAGGAATGGAAATAATTAATGAATTTCATCAAGCTGGTTTCTGCTGTTGAAATATGTTGTTTAGGACATGATTCTGCACAATATATGTCAAATTCAGTGTAATCCAGCCGTAAGTTCAAAAGATATAGCCATTTGTTCAAAAACTGCATAACTCACTGTGTTGAAGCGTTTTTGAGATGGAGCGGAAATAGTTAATGAATTTCAATATGCTGGTTTTTGCTGCTGATATATGTCGTTTCGGACATGATTCTACACAATATATGTCATATTCAGTGTAATCCAGCTACAAGTTCAAAAGATATAGCCATAAGGTCAAATACTGCTTATCTTATCGAATTTAATCGTGTTTGAGTTGGATTGGAAATAACTAAAGAATTTCACCAAGTTGTTTTTTTCTGTTGATATATGTTGTTTAGGACATGATTCTGCACAATATATGTCAAATTCAGTGTAATCCCATTACAGGCTAAAAAGATATCGCCATTCGTTCAAAAAGTCTTTATCTCACCGAGTTGAAGCGTTTTTGATTAGGAGTGGAAATAACTAATGAATTTCATCAAGCTGGTTTTTGCTATTGAAATATGTTGTTTAGAACATGATTCTGCACAATATATGTCAAATTATGTGTAATCCCTTCACAAGTTCAAAAGATATAGCCATTCGTTCAAAAAGTACTTATCTCACCGAGTTGAAGCGTTTTTGATTAGGAGTGGAAATAACTTTTGAATTTCATCAAGCTGGTTTCTGCTGTTGAAATATGTTGTTTAGGACATGATTCTGCACAATATATGTCAAATTCAGTGTGATCCCATTACAGGTTCAAAGGATATAGCCATTCGTTCAAAAAGGACTTATCTCACCGAGTAGAAGCGTTTTTGATTAGGAGTGGAAATAACTAATTGATTTCATCAAGCTGGTTTCTGCTGTTGAAATATGTTGTTTATGACATGATTTTGCACAATATATGTCAAATTCAGTGTAATCCCTTCACAAGTTCAAAAGATATAGCCATTCGTTCAAAAAGTACTTATCTCACCGAGTTGAAGCGTTTTTTATTCGGAGTGGAACTAACCAATGAATTTCATCACGCAGGTTTCTGCTGTTGAAATATGTTGTTCAGGACATGATTCCGCACAATATATGTCAACTTCAGTATAATCCCATCACAGGTTCTAAATATATAGCCATTCGTTCAAAAAGTGCTTAACTCACGAGTTGAGACGTTTCTGATTAGGAGTGGAAATAACTAATGAATTTCATCAAGCTGGTTTCTGCTGTTGAAATATGTTGTTTAGGACATGATTCTGGAAAATATATGTCAAATTCAGTGTAATACCTTCACAAGTTCAAAAGATATAGCCATTCGTTCAAAAAGTACTTATCTCAGCAAGTTGAAGAATTTTTGATTAGTTTTGGAAATAACCAATGAATTTCATCAAGCTGGTTTCTGCTGTTGAAATATGTTGTTTAGGACAAGATTTTGCACAATATATGTCATATTCAGAGAAATCCCATCAAAAGTCCAAAATATATAGCCATTCGTTCAAAAAGTGCTTAACTCACCGAGTTCAGACGTTTCTGATTAGGAGTGGAAACAACTGATGAATTTCATCAAGCTGGTTTCTGCTGTTGAAATATGTTGTTTAGGATATGATTCTGCACAATATATATCAAATTCTTTTGAGCCCATTACAGGTTCAAAGGATGTAGCCATTCGTTCAAAAACTGCTTATCTTATCAGGTTGAAGCTTTTTTGATTAGGAGTGGAAATAACTAATGAATTTCATCAAGCTGGTTCCCGCTATTGAAATATGTTGTTTAGGACAGGATTCTGCACAAAATATGTCAAATTCAGTATAATCCAGCTACAAGTTCAAAAAGATATTGCAATTCGATCAAAAAGTGCTTATCTCACCGTGTTGAAGCGTTTTTGATTTGGAGTGGAAATAACTAATGAATTTCATCAAGCTGGTTTCTGCTGTTGAAATATTTTGTTTAGGACATGATTCTGCAAAATATATGTCAAATTCAGCGTGATCCCATTACAGGTTCAAAAGATATAGACATTCGTTCAAAAAGTTTTTATCTTATCGGGTTGAACCATTTTGGATTAGGAATGGAAATAACTAATGAATTTCATCAAGCTGGTTTCTGCTGTTGAAATATGTTGTTTAGGACATGATTCTACAAAAAATATGTCAAATTCAGTGTAATCCAGCGTCAAGATCAAAAGATATAGCCTTTCGTTCAAAAAGTGCTTATCTCACGGAGTTGAAGCGTTTTTGATTAGGAGTGGAAATAACTAATGAATTTCATCAAGCTGGTTTCTGCTGTAGAAATATGTTGTTTAGGACATGATTCTGCACAATAAATGTCATTTTCAGTGCAATCCAGCTACAAGTTCAAAAGATATAGCTATTCGATCAAAAAGTGCTTATCTCACCGAGTTGAAGCGTTTTTGATTCGGAGTGGAAATAACTAATGAATTTCATCAAGCTGGTTTCTGCTGTTGAAATATGTTTTTTAGGATATGATTCTGCACAATATATGTCAAATTTAGTGTAATCACATCACAGGTTCAAAAGATAGAGCCATTCCTTCTAAAACTGCTTATCTCATCGTGTTGAAGCGTTATAGATTAGGAGTGGAAATAACTGATGGATCTCGTCAAGCTGGTTTCTGCTGTTGAAATATGTTGTTTAGGACATGATTCTACAAAAAATATGTCAAATTCAGTGTAATCCAGCGTCAAGATCAAAAGATATAGCCTTTCGTTCAAAAAGTGCTTATCTCACCGAGTTGAGACGTTTCTGATTAGGAGTGGAAATAACTAATGAGTTTCATCAAGCTGGTTTCTGCTTTTGATTATATGTTGTTTAGCACATGATTCTGCACAATATATTTCAAATTCAGTGTAATCCCTTCACAAGTTCAAAAGATATACAAATTCGTTCAAAAATTACTCATCTCACCGAGTTGAAGCGTTTTTAATTAGGAGTGGAAATAACTAATGAATTTCATCAAGCTGGTTTCTGCTGTTGAAATATGTTGTTTCGGACAAGATTTTGCAAAATATATATCAAATTCAGTGTAATCCAGACACAAGTTCAAAAGATAGAGCCATTCGATCAAAAAGTGCTTATCTCACCGAGTTGAAACGTTTATGATTCACAGTGGAAATAACTAATAAAAGAATCAAGATACTTTCTAATGTCTAAATATGTTGTTCAGGAAATGATTTCTGCACAATATATGTCAACTTCATTTTAATCCCATCACAGGTTCAAAAGATATAGCCATTCGATCAAAAAGTGCTTATCTCACTGAGTTGAATCGTTTTGGATTCGGAGTGGAAATAACTAATGAATTTCATCAAACTGGTTTCTGCTGTTGAAATATGTTGTTTAGGATATGATTCTGCACAATATATGTCAAAGTCAGTGTGATCCCATTACAGGTTCAAAGGATATAGCCATTCGTTCAAAAAGGACTTATCTCACCGAGTTGAAGCGTTTTTGATTAGGAGTGGAAATAACTAATGGATTTCATCAAGCTGGTTTCTGCTGTTGAAATATGTTGTATATGACATAATTCTGCACAATATATGTCAAATTAAGTGTAATCCCATTACAGGTTCAAAGGATATAGCCATTCGTTCAAAAAGGACTTATCTCACCGAGTTGAAGCGTTTTTGATTAGGAGTGGAAATAACTAATGAATTTCATCAAGCTGGTTTCTGCTGTTGAAATATGTTGTTTAGGACATGATTCTGCACAATATATGTCAAATTCAGTGTAATCCCTTTACATATTCAAAAGATATAGCCATTCGTTCAAAAACTGCTTATCTTATCGGGTTGAAGCGTTTATGATTAGGAGTGGAAATAACTAATGGATTTAATCAAGCTGGTTTCTGCTGTTGAAATATGTTGTTTAGGACATGATTCTGCATTACACATGTCAAATTCAGTGTAATCCAGCGACAAGATCAAAAGATATAGCCATTCGTGCAAAAACTGCTTATCTCACCGAGTTGAAGCGTTTTTGATTAGGAGTGGCAAAAACTAATGAATTTCATCAAGTAGATTTATACTGTTGAAATATGTTGTTTAGGATATGATTCTGCACAATATATGTCAAAGTCAGTGTGATCCCATTACAGGTTCAAAGGATATAGCCATTCGTTCAAAAAGGACTTATCTCACCGAGTTGAAGCGTTTTTGATAAGGAGTGGAAATAACTAATGAATTTCATCAAGCTGGTTTCTGCTGTTGAAATATGTTGTTTAGGACATGATTCTGCACAATATATGTCAAATTCAGTGTAATCCCTTCACATATTCAAAAGATATAGCCATTCGTTCAAAAAGTGCTTATCTCATCGAGTTGAAGCGTTTTGGATTAGGAGTGGAAATAACTTTTAAATTTCATCAAGCTGGTTTCTGCTGTTGAAATATGTTGTTTAGAACATGATTATGCACAATATATGTCAACTTCAGTGTAATCCAGTGATAAGATCAAAAGATATAGCCATTTTTGAAAAAAGTGCTTATCTCACCGAGTTGAGACGTTTCTGATTAGGAGTGGAAATAACTAATTAATTTCATCAAGCTGGTTCCCGCCGTTGAAATATGTTGTTTAGGACAAGATTCTGCACAATATATGTCAAATTAAGTATAATCCAGCGACAAGTTCAAAAGATATAGCCATTCGATCAAAAAGTGCTTATCTCACCGAGTTGAAGCGTTTTTGATTCGGAGTGGAAATAACTAATGGATTTCATCACGCTGGTTTCTGCTGTTGAAATATGTTGTTTAGGACAAGATTCTGCACAATATATGTCAAATTCAGTGAAATCCCATCACAGGTTCAAAAAATTTTAGCCATTCGTTCAAAAATTGCTTATCTCACCAAGTTGAAGAGTTTTTGATTAGTATTGGAAATAACTAATGATTATATCAAGCTGGTTTCTGCTCTTGAAATTTGTTGTTTAGGACATGATTCTGAACAATATATGTCAAATTCAGTGTAATCCCTTCACAAGTTCAAAAGATATAGCAATTCGTTCAAAAAGGACTTATCTCACCGAGTTGAAGCGTTTTTGATTAGGAGTGGAAATAACTAATGAATTTCATCAAGCTGGTTTCTGCTGTTGAAATATGTTGTTTAGGACATGATTCTGCACAATATATGTCAAATTCAGTGTAATCCCTTTACATATTCAAAAGATATAGCCATTCGTTCAAAAACTGCTTATCTTATCGGGTTGAAGCGTTTTTGATTAGGAGTGGAAATAACTAATGAATTTCATCAAGCTGGTTTCTGCTGTTGAAATATGTTGTTAGGTCAAGATTCTGCACAATATATGTCATATTCAGAGATATCCCATCAAAAGTCCAAAAGATATAGCCATTCGTTCAAAAAGTGCTTATCTCACCGAGTTGAGACTTTTCTGATTAGGAGTGGAAATAACTAATGAATTTCATCAAGCTGGTTTCTGCTGTTGAAATATGTTGTTTAGGACATGATTCTGCACAATATATGTCAAATTCTTGTGAGCCCATTACAGGTTCAAAGGATATAGCCATTCGTTCAAAACGTGCTTATCTCTCCAAGTTGAAGCGTTTTTGATTAGGAGTGTAAATAACTTTTGAATTTTATCAAGCTGGTTTCTGCTGTTGAAATATGTTGTTTAGAACATGATTCTGCACAATATATGTCAAATTCAGTGTAATCCCCTCATAGGTTCAAAAGATATCGCCAGTCGTTCCAAAAGAACTTATCTCACCAAGTTGAGGCGTTTTTGATTCGGAGTGGAAATAACCAATGAATTTCATCAAGCTGGTTTCTGCTGTTGAAATATGTTTTTTAGGATATGATTCTGCACAGTATATGTCAAATTTAGTGTAATCACATCACAGGTTCAAAAGATATAGCCATTCGTGCAAAAAGTGCTTATCTCACCGAGTTGAAGCGTTTTTGATTAGGAGTGGAAATAACTAATGAATTTCATCAAGCTGGTTTCTGCTGTTGAAATATGAATGTTTATGACATGATTCTGCACAATATAAGTCAAATTCAGTGTGATCCCATTATATGTTCAAAATATATAGCCATTCGTTCAAAAAGGACTTATCTCACCGAGTTGAAGCGTTTTTGATTAGGAGTGGAAATAACTAATAAATTTCATCAAGCTGGTTTCTGCTGTTGAAATATGAATGTTTATGACATGATTCTGCACAATATAAGTCAAATTCAGTGTGATCCCATTACATGTTCAAAAGATATAATCATTCGTTCAAAAAGTACTTATCTCACCGAGTTGAAGCGTTTTTGATTAGGAGTGGAAATAACTAATGAATTTCATCAAGCTGGTGTTTGCTGTTGAAATATGTTGTTTAGGATATGACCCTGCACAATATATGTCAAAGTCAGTGTGATCCCATTAAGGGTTCAAAAGATATAGCCATTCGTTCAAAAAGTACTTATCTCACCGAGTTGAAGCGTTTTTGATTAGGAGTGGAAATAACTTTTGAATTTCATCAAGCTGGTTTCTGTTGTTGAAATATATTGTTTATAACATGATTCTGCACAATATATGTCAAATTCTTGTGAGCCCATTACATGTTCAAAGGATATAGCCATTCGTTCAAAACGTGCTAATAAGACCAAGTTGAAGCGTTTTTGATTAGGAGTGGAAAAAACTTTTGAATTTCATCACACTGGTTTCTGCTGTTGAAATATGTTTTTTAGGACATGATTCTGCAAAATATATGTCAAATTAAGTGTAATCCCTTCACAAGTTCAAAAGATATCGCCATTCGTTCAAAAAGTACTTATCTCACCGAGTTGAAGCGTTTTTGGATTCGGAGTGGAAATAATCAATGAATTTTCATCAAGCTGGTTTCTGCTCTTAAAATATGTTTTTTAGGATATGATTCTGCACTATATATGTCAAATTTTGTGTAATCACATCACAGGTTCAAAAGACATAGCCATTCGTTCAAAAACTGCTTATCTTATCGGGTTGAAGCGTTTTTGATTGAGAGTGGAAATTACGAATGGATTTAATCAAGCTGGTTTCTGCTGTTGAAATATGTTGTTTAGGACATGATTCTGCACAACACATGTCAAATTCAGTGTAATCCAGCGACAAGATCAAAAGATATAGCCATTCGTGCAAAAAGTGCTTATCTCACCGAGTTAAAGCAATTTTGATTAGGAGTGGCAATAACCAATGAATTTCATCAAGTAGATTTCTAATGTTGAAATATGTTGTTTAGGACATGATTCTGCACAATATATGTCAAATTCAGTGTAATCCCTTCGCAAGTTCAAAAGATATAGCCATTCGTTCAAAAAGGATATTATCTCACCGAGTTGAAGCGTTTTTGATTAGGAGTGGAAATAACTTTTGAATTTCATCAAGCTGGTTTCTGCTGTTGAAATATGTTGTTTAGGACATGATTCTGCACAATATATGTCAAATTCAGTGTAATCCCTTTACATATTCAAAAGATATAGCCATTCGTTCAAAAACTGCTTATCTTATCGGGTTGAAGCGTTTTTGATTAGGAGTGGAAATAACTAATGAATTTAATCAAGCTGGTTTCTGCTGTTGAAATATGTTGTTAGGTCAAGATTCTGCACAATATATGTCATATTCAGAGATATCCCATCAAAAGTCCAAAAGATATAGCCATTCGTTCAAAAAGTGCTTATCTCACCGAGTTGAGACTTTTCTGATTAGGAGTGGAAATAACTAATGAATTTCATCAAGCTGGTTTCTGCTGTTGAAATATGTTGTTTAGGACATGATTCTGCACAATATATGTCAAATTCTTGTGAGCCCATTACAGGTTCAAAGAATATAGCCATTCGTTCAAAACGTGCTTATCTCTCCAAGTTGAAGCGTTTTTGATTAGGAGTGTAAATAACTTTTGAATTTTATCAAGCTGGTTTCTGCTGTTGAAATATGTTGTTTAGAACATGATTCTGCACAATATATGTCAAATTCAGTGTAATCCCCTCATAGGTTCAAAAGATATCGCCAGTCGTTCCAAAAGAACTTATCTCACCAAGTTGAGGCGTTTTTGATTCGGAGTGGAAATAACCAATGAATTTCATCAAGCTGGTTTCTGCTGTTGAAATATGTTTTTTAGGATATGATTCTGCACAGTATATGTCAAATTTAGTGTAATCACATCACAGGTTCAAAAGATATAGCCATTCGTGCAAAAAGTGCTTATCTCACCGAGTTGAAGCAAATTTGATTAGGAGTGGCAATAACTAATGAATTTCATCTTGTAGATTTCTACTGTTGAAATATGTTGTTTAGGACATGATTCTGCACAATATATGTCAAATTCAGTGTAATCCCTTCACAAGTTCAAAAGCTATAGCCATTCGTTCAAAAAGTGCTTATCTCACAAAGTTGAAGCGTTTTTGATTAGGAGTGAAAATAACTAATGAATTTCATCAAGCTGGTTTCTGCTGTTGAAATATGTTGTTTAGGATATAACTCTGCACAATATATGTCAAATTCAGTGTAATCACATCACAGGTTCAAAAGATATACCCATTCGTTCAAAAATTACTTATCTCACCGAGTTGAAGCACTTTTGATTAGGAGTGGAAATAACTTTTGAATTTCATCAAGCTGGTTACTGCTGTTGAAATATGTTGTTTAGGACATGATTTTGCACAATATATGTCAAATTCAGTGTAATCCCTTCAAAGGTTCAAAAGATATAGCCATTCGTTCAAAAAGTGCTTATCTCACCGAGTTGAAGCGTTTTTGATTCGGAGTGGAAATAACTTTTGAATTTCATCAAGCTGGTTTCTGCTGTTGAAATATGTTGTTTAGAACATGGTTCTGCACAATATATGTCAAATTCAGTGTAATCCCTTCATAGGTTCAAAAGATATCGCCATTCGTTCCAAAGGTACTTATCTCACCGAGATGAAGCGTTTTTGATTCGGAGTGGAAATAACTGATGGATTTCGTCATGCTGGTTACTGCTGTTGAAATATGTTGTTTAGGACATAATTCTGCAAAACACATGTCAAATTCAGTGTAATCCAGCTACAAGTTCAAAAGATATAGCTATTCATTCAAAAAGGACTTATCTCACCGAGTTGAACCGTTTTTGATTCGGAGTGGACATAACTAATGAATTTCATCAAACTGGTTTCTGCTGTTGAAATATGTTGTTTAGGACATGATTCTGCATAATATATGTCAAATTCTTGTGAGCCCATTACTAGTTCAAAGGATATAGACATTCTTTCAAAATGTGCTCACGAGACCGAGTTAAAGTGTTTCTGATTAAGAGTGGATATGACTAATGAATTTCATCAAGCTGGTTCCCGCTGTTGAAATATGTTGTTTAGGACAAGATTCTGCACAATATATGTCAAATTCAGTGTAATCCCTTCATAGGTTCAAAAGATATCGCCAGTCGTTCCAAAAGAACTTATCTCACCGAGTTGAAGCGTTTTTGATTCGGAGTGGAAATAACTGATGGATTTCGTCAAGCTGGTTTCTGCTATTGAAATATGTTTTTTAGGACATGATTCTGCAAAACACATGTCAAATTCAGTGTAATCCAGCGATAAGATCAAAAGATATAGCCATTTGTGAAAAAGGTGCTTATCTCACCGAGTTGAGACGTTTCTGATTAGGAGTGGAAATAACTAATGAATTTCATCAAGCTGGTTCCCGCTGTTGAAATATGTTGTTTAGGAAAAGATTCTGCACAAAATATGTAAAATTCAGTATAATCCAGCGACAAGTTCAAAAGATATAGCCATTCGATCAAAAAGTGCTTATCTCACCGAGTTGAAGCGTTTTTGATTCGAATTGGAAATAACCAATGAATTTCATCAATCTGGTTTCTATTGTTGAAATATGTTGTTTAGGACAAGATTCTGCACAATATATGTCAAATTCAGTGAAATCCCATCACAAGTTCAAAAGATATAGCCATTCGTTCAAAAAGTACTTATCTCACCGAGTTGAAGCGTTTTTGATTAGGAGTGGAAATAACTTTTGAATTTCATCAAGCTGGTTTCTGCTGTTGAAATATGTGGTTTAGGACATGATTCTGCACAATATATGTCAAATTCTTGTGAGCCCATTATGGGTTCAAAGGATATAGCCATTCGTTTAAAACGTTTCTATGAGACCGAGTTGAAGCGTTTTTTATTAGGAGTGCAAATATCTAATGAATTTCATCAAGCTGGTTCCTGCTGTTGAAAAATGTTGTTTAGGAAAAAATTCTGCACAAAATATGTCAAATTCAGTATAATCCAACGACAAGTTCAAAAGATATCCATTCGATCAAAAAGTGCTTATCTCACTGAGTTGAAGCGTTTTTGATTCGGAGTGGAAATAACTAAAGAATTTCATCAAGCTGGTTTCTGCTGTTGAAATATGTTTTTTGGGATATGATTCTGCACAATATATGTCAAATTCAATGTGATGCCATTAAAGGTTCAAAGGATATAGCCATTCTTTCAAAAAGGACTTATCTCACCGAGTTGAAGCGTTTTTGATTAGGAGTGGAAATAACGAATGGTTTTCATCAAGCTGGTTTCTGCTGTTGAAATATGTTGTATATGAAATAATTCTGCACAATATATGTCAAATTAAGTGTAATCCCTTCACAAGTTCAAAAGATATAGCCATTCGTTCAAAACGTACTTATCTCACCGAGTTGAAGCGTTTTTGTTTAGGAGTGGAAATAACTTTTGAATTTTATCACGCTGGTTTCTGCTGTTGAAATTTGTTGTTTAGGACATGATTCTGCACAATATATGTCAAATTCAGTGTAATCCCTTCACAAGTTCAAAAGATATAGCCATTCGTTCAAAAAGTGCTTATCTCACCGAGTTGAAACGTTTATGATTCACAGTGGAAATAACTAATAAAAGAATCAAGATACTTTCTGCTGTCAAATTATGTTGTTCAGGAAATGATTTCTGCACAATATATGTCAACTTCATTTTAATCCCATCACAGGTTCAAAAGATATAGCCATTCGATCAAAAAGTGCTTATCTCACTGAGTTGAATCGTTTTGGATTCGGAGTGGAAATAACTAATGAATTTCATCAAACTGGTTTCTGCTGTTGAAATATGTTGTTTAGGATATGATTCTGCACAATATATGTCAAAGTCAGTGTGATCCCATTACACGTTCAAAGGATATAGCCATTCGTTCAAAAAGGACTTATCTCACCGAGTTGAAGCGTTTTTGATTAGGAGTGGAAATAACTAATGAATTTCATCAAGCTGGTTTCTGCTGTTGAAATATGAATGTTTATGACATGATTCTGCACAATATAAGTCAAATTCAGTGTGATCCCATTACATGTTCAAAAGATATAGCCATTCGTTCAAAAAGTACTTATCTCACCGAGTTGAAGCGTTGTTGATTAGGAGTGGAAATAACTAATGAATTTCATCAAGCTGGTGTTTGCTGTTGAAATATGTTGTTTAGGATATGATTCTGCAAAATATATGTCAAAGTCAGTGTGATCCAATTACAGGTTCAAAAGATATAGCCATTCGTTCAAAAAGTACTTATCTTACCGAGTTGAAGCGTTTTTGATTAGGAGTGGAAATAACTTTTGAATTTCATCAAGCTGGTTTCTGTTGTTGAAATATATTGTTTAGAACATGATTCTGCACAATATATGTCAAATTCTTTTGAGCCCATTACACGTTCAAAGGATATAGCCATTCGTTCAAAACGTGCTTATAAGACCAAGTTGAAGCGTTTTTGATTAGGAGTGGAAAAAACTTTTGAATTTCATCACACTGGTTTCTGCTGTTGAAATATGTTTTTTAGGACATGATTCTGCACAATATATGTCAAATTAAGTGTAATCCCTTCACAAGTTCAAAAGATATCGCCATTCGTTCAAAAAGTACTTATCTCACCGAGTAGAAGCGTTTTTGGATTCGGAGTGGAAATAATCAATGAATTTTCATCAAGCTGGTTTCTGCTCTTGAAATATGTTTTTTAGGATATGATTCTGCACTATATATGTCAAATTTAGTGTAATCACATCACAGGTTCAAAAGACATAGCCATTCGTTCAAAAACTGCTTATCTTATCGGGTTGAAGCGTTTTTGATTGAGAGTGGAAATTACGAATGGATTTAATCAAGCTGGTTTCTGCTGTTGAAATATGTTGTTTAGGACATGATTCTGCACAACACATGTCAAATTCAGTGTAATCCAGCGACAAGATCAAAAGATATAGCCATTCGTGCAAAAAGTGCTTATCTCACCGAGTTAAAGCAATTTTGATTAGGAGTGGCAATAACCAATGAATTTCATCAAGTAGATTTCTAATGTTGAAATATGTTGTTTAGGACATGATTCTGCACAATATATGTCAAATTCAGTGTAATCCCCCAAAAGTTCAAAAGATATAGCCATTCGTTCAAAAAGTGCTTATCTCACCGAGTTGAAGCAATTTTGATTAGGAGTGGCAATAACTAATGAATTTCATCAAGTAGATTTCTACTGTTGAAATATGTTGTTTAGGATATGATTCTGCACAATATATGTCAAAGTCAGTGTGATCCCATTACAGGTTCAAAGGATATAGCCATTCATTCAAAAAGGACTTATCTCACCGAGTTGAAGCGTTTTTGATTAGGAGTGGAAATAACTAATGAATTTCATCAAGCTGGTTTCTGCTGTTGAAATATGTTGTTTAGGACATGATTCTGCACAATATATGTCAAATTCAGTGAAATCCCATCACAGGTTCAAAAAATTTTAGCCATTCGTTCAAAAATTGCTTATCTCACCAAGTTGAAGAGTTTTTGATTAGTATTGGAAATAACTAATGATTATATCAAGCTGGTTTCTGCTCTTGAAATTTGTTGTTTAGGACATGATTCTGAACAATATATGTCAAATTCAGTGTAATCCCTTCACAAGTTCAAAAGATATAGCCATTCGTTCAAAAAGTACTTATCTCACCGAGTTGAAGCGTTTTTGATTAGGAGTGGAAATAACTTTTGAATTTCATCAAGCTGGTTTCTGCTCTTGAAATTTGTTGTTAGGTCAAGATTCTGCACAATATATGTCATATTCAGAGATATCCCATCAAAAGTCCAAAAGATATAGCCATTCGTGAAAAAAGTGCTTATCTCACCGAGTTGAGACGTTTCTGATTAGCAGTGGAAATAACTAATGAATTTCATCAAGCTGGTTTCTGCTGTTGAAATATGTTGTTTAGGACATGATTCTGTACAATATATGTCAAATTCTTGTGAGCCCATTACAGGTTCAAAAGATATAGCCATTCTTTCAAAACGTGCTTATCTCTCCAAGTTGAAGCGTTTTTGATTAGGAGTGTAAATAACTTTTGAATTTTATCAAGCTGGTTTCTGCTGTTGAAATATGTTGTTTAGAACATGATTCTGCACAATATATGTCAAATTCAGTGTAATCCCCTCATACGTTCAAAAGATATCGCCAGTCGTTCCAAAAGAACTTATCTCACCGAGTTGAAGCAAATTTGATTAGGAGTTGCAATAACTAATGAATTTCATCTTGTAGATTTCTACTGTTGAAATATGTTGTTTAGGACATGATTCTGCACAATATATGTCAAATTCAGTGTAATCCCTTCACAAGTTCAAAAGCTATAGCCATTCGTTCAAAAAGTGCTTATCTCACAAAGTTGAAGCGTTTTTGATCAGGAGTGAAAATAACCAATGAATTTCATCAAGCTGGTTTCTGCTGTTGAAATATGTTGTTTAGGATATGACTCTACACAATATATGTCAAATTCAGTGTAATCACATCACAGGTTCAAAAGATATACCCATTCGTTCAAAAATTACTTATCTCACCGAGTTGAAGCACTTTTGATTAGGAGTGGAAATAACTTTTGAATTTCATCAAGCTGGTTACTGCTGTTGAAATATGTTGTTTAGGACATGATTCTGCACAATATATGTCAAATTCAGTGTAATCCCTTCAAAGGTTCAAAAGATATACCCATTCGTTCAAAAATTACTTATCTCACCGAGTTGAAGCACTTTTGATTAGGAGTGGAAATAACTTTTGAATTTCATCAAGCTGGTTACTGCTGTTGAAATATGTTGTTTAGGACATGATTCTGCACAATATATGTCAAATTCAGTGTAATCCCTTCAAAGGTTCAAAAGATATAGCCATTCGTTCAAAAAGTGCTTATCTCACCGAGTTGAAGCGTTTTTGATTCGGAGTGGAAATAACTGATGGATTTCGTCATGCTGGTTACTGCTGTTGAAATATGTTGTTTAGGACATGATTCTGCAAAACACATGTCAAATTCAGTGTAATCCAGCTACAAGTTCAAAAGATATAGCTATTCATTCAAAAAGGACTTATCTCACCGAGTTGAACCGTTTTTGATTCGGAGTGGATATAACTAATGAATTTCATCAAACTGGTTTCTGCTGTTGAAATATGTTGTTTAGGACATGATTCTGCATAATATATGTCAAATTCTTGTGAGCCCATTACTAGTTCAAAGGATATAGACATTCTTTCAAAATGTGCTCATGAGACCGAGTTAAAGTGTTTCTGATTAGGAGTGGATATGACTAATGAATTTCATCAAGCTGGTTCCCGCTGTTGAAATATGTTGTTTAGGACAAGATTCTGCACAATATATGTCAAATTCAGTGTAATCCCTTCATAGGTTCAAAAGATATCGCCAGTCGTTCCAAAAGAACTTATCTCACCGAGTTGAGGCGTTTTTGATTCGGAGTGGAAATAACCAATGAATTTCATCAAGCTTGTTTCTGCCTTTGAAATATGTGCTTTAGGATATGATTTTGCACAATATATGTCAAATTTAGTGTAATCACATCACAGGTTCAAAAGATATAGCCATTCGTTCAAAAAGTGCTTATCTTATCGGGTTGAAGCGTTTTTGATTCGGAGTGGAAATAACTGATGGATTTCGTCAAGCTGGTTTCTGCTATTGAAATATGTTTTTTAGGACATGATTCTGCAAAACACATGTCAAATTCAGTGTAATCCAGCGATAAGATCAAAAGATATAGCCATTCGTGAAAAAGGTGCTTATCTCACCGAGTTGAGACGTTTCTAATTAGGAGTGGAAATAACTAATGAATTTCATCAAGCTGGTTCCCGCTGTTGAAATATGTTGTTTAGGAAAAGATTCTGCACAAAATATGTCAAATTCAGTATAATCCAGCGACAAGTTCAAAAGATATAGCCATTCGATCAAAAAGTGCTTATCTCACCGAGTTGAAGCGTTTTTGATTCGAATTGGAAATAACCAATGAATTTCATCAAGCTGGTTTCTGCTGTTGAAATATGTTGTTTAGGACAAGATTCTGCACGATATATGTCAAATTCAGTGAAATCCCATCACAAGTTCAAAAGATATAGCCATTCGTTCAAAAAGTACTTATCTCACCGAGTTGAAGCGTTTTTGATTAGGAGTGGAAATAACTTTTGAATTTCATCAAGCTGGTTTCTGCTGTTGAAATATGTGGTTTAGGACATGATTCTGCACAATATATGTCAAATTCTTGTGAGCCCATTATGGATTCAAAGGATATAGCCATTCGTTTAAAACGTTTCTATGAGACAGAGTTGAAGCGTTTTTGATTAGGAGTGCAAATATCTAATGAATTTCATCAAGCTGGTTCCTGCTGTTGAAAAATGTTGTTTAGGAAAAAATTCTGCACAAAATATGTCAAATTCAGTATAATCCAACGACAAGTTCAAAAGATATCCATTCGATCAAAAAGTGCTTATCTCACCGAGTTGAAGCGTTTTTGATTCGGAGTGGAAATAACTAATGAATTTCATCAAGCTGGTTTCTGCTGTTGAAATATGTTGTTTAGGACATGATTCTGCAGAAAATATTTAAAATTCAGTGTGATCCAGCGACAAGATCAAAAGATATACCCATTCGTGCAAAAATTGCTCATCTCACCGAGTTGAAGCAATTTTGATTAGGTGTGGAAATAACTAATGAATTTCATCAAGCTGGTTTCTGCTGTTGAAATATGTTGTTTAGGATATGATTCTGCACAATATATGTCAAAGTCAGTGTGATCCCAATTACAGGTTCAAAGGATATAGCCATTCGTTCAAAAGGACTTATCTCACCGAGTTGAATCGTTTTTGATTAGGAGTGGAAATAACTAATGAATTTTATTAAGCTGGTTTCTGCTATTGAAATATGTTGTTTAGGACATGATTCTGCACAATATATGTCAAATTCAGTATAATCCCTTCACAAGTTCAAAAGATATAGCCATTCGTTCAAAAAGTGCTTATCTCACCGAGTTGAAACGTTTATGATTCACAGTGGAAATAACTAATAAATGAATCAAGATACTTTCTGCTGTCTAAATATGTTGTTCAGGAAATGATTTCTGCACAATATATGTCAACTTCATTTTAATCCCATCACAGGTTCAAAAGATATAGCCATTCGATCAAAAAGTGCTTATCTCACTGAGTTGAATCGTTTTGGATTCGGAGTGGAAATAACTAATGAATTTCATCAAACTGGTTTCTGCTGTTGAAATATGTTGTTTAGGATATGATTCTGCACAATATATGTCAAAGTCAGTGTGATCCCATTACACGTTCAAAGGATATAGCCATTCGTTCAAAAAGGACTTATCTCACCGAGTTGAAGCGTTTTTGATTAGGAGTGGAAATAACTAATGAATTTCATCAAGCTGGTGTTTGCTGTTGAAATATGTTGTTTAGGATATGATTCTGCACAATATATGTCAAAGTCAGTGTGATCCCATTACAGGTTCAAAAGATATAGCCATTCGTTCAAAAAGTACTTATCTCACCGAATTGAAGCATTTTTGATTAGGAGTGGAAATAACTTTTGAATTTCATCAAGCTGGTTTCTGTTGTTGAAATATATTGTTTAGAACATGATTCTGCACAATATATGTCAAATTCTTGTGAGCCCATTACACGTTCAAAGGATATAGCCATTCGTTCAAAACGTGCTTATAAGACCAAGTTGAAGCGTTTTTGATTAGGAGTGGAAAAAACTTTTGAATTTCATCACACTGGTTTCTGCTGTTGAAATATGTTTTTTAGGACATGATTCTGCACAATATATGTCAAATTAAGTGTAATCCCTTCACAAGTTCAAAAGATATCGCCATTCGTTCAAAAAGTACTTATCTCACCGAGTTGAAGCGTTTTTGGATTCGGAGTGGAAATAATCAATGAATTTTCATCAAGCTGGTTTCTGCTCTTGAAATATGTTTTTTAGGATATGATTCTGCACTATATATGTCAAATTTAGTGTAATCACATCACAGGTTCAAAAGACATAGCCATTCGTTCAAAAACTGCTTATCTTATCGGGTTGAAGCGTTTTTGATTGAGAGTGGAAATTACGAATGGATTTAATCAAGCTGGTTTCTGCTGTTGAAATATGTTGTTTAGGACATGATTCTGCACAACACATGTCAAATTCAGTGTAATCCAGCGACAAGATCAAAAGATATAGCCATTCGTGCAAAAAGTGCTTATCTCACCGAGTTAAAGCAATTTTGATTAGGAGTGGCAATAACCAATGAATTTCATCAAGTAGATTTCTAATGTTGAAATATGTTGTTTAGGACATGATTCTGCACAATATATGTCAAATTCAGTGTAATCCCCCAAAAGTTCAAAAGATATAGCCATTCGTTCAAAAAGTGCTTATCTCACAAAGTTGAAGCAATTTTGATTAGGAGTGGCAATAACTAATGAATTTCATCAAGTAGATTTCTACTGTTGAAATATGTTGTTTAGGATATGATTCTGCACAATATATGTCAAAGTCAGTGTGATCCCATTACAGGTTCAAAGGATATAGCCATTCGTTCAAAAAGGACTTATCTCACCGAGTTGAAGCGTTTTTTATTAGGAGTGGAAATAACTAATGAATTTCATCAAGCTGGTTTCTGCTGTTGAAATATGTTGTTTAGGACATGATTCTGCACAATATATGTCAAATTCAGTGTAATCCCTTTACATATTCAAAAGATATAGCCATTCGTTCAAAAACTGCTTATCTTATCGGGTTGAAGCGTTTATGATTAGGAGTGGAAATAACTAATGGATTTAATCAAGCTGGTTTCTGCTGTTGAAATATGTTGTTTAGGACATGATTCTGCATTACACATGTCAAATTCAGTGTAATCCAGCGACAAGATCAAAAGATATAGCCATTCGTGCAAAAACTGCTTATCTCACCGAGTTGAAGCAATTTTGATTAGGAGTGGCAAAAACTAATGAATTTCATCAAGTAGATTCATACTGTTGAAATATGTTGTTTAGGATATGATTCTGCACAATATATGTCAAAGTCAGTGTGATCCCATTACAGGTTCAAAGGATATAGCCATTCGTTCAAAAAGGACTTATCTCACCGAGTTGAAGCGTTTTTGATTAGGAGTGGAAATAACTAATGAATTTCATCAAGCTGGTGTTTGCTGTTGAAATATGTTGTTTAGGATATGATTCTGCACAATATATGTCAAAGTCAGTGTGATCCCATTACAGGTTCAAAAGATATAGCCATTCGTTCAAAAAGTACTTATCTCACCGAATTGAAGCGTTTTTGATTAGGAGTGGAAATAACTTTTGAATTTCATCAAGCTGGTTTCTGTTGTTGAAATATATTGTTTAGAACATGATTCTGCACAATATATGTCAAATTCTTGTCAGCCCATTACACGTTCAAAGGATATAGCCATTCGTTCAAAACGTGCTTATAAGACCAAGTTGAAGCGTTTTTGATTAGGAGTGGAAAAAACTTTTGAATTTCATCACACTAGTTTCTGCTGTTGAAATATGTTTTTTAGGACATGATTCTGCACAATATATGTCAAATTAAGTGTAATCCCTTCACAAGTTCAAAAGATATCGCCATTCGTTCAAAAAGTACTTATCTCACCGAGTTGAAGCGTTTTTGGATTCGGAGTGGAAATAATCAATGAATTTTCATCAAGCTGGTTTCTGCTCTTGAAATATGTTTTTTAGGATATTATTCTGCACTATATATGTCAAATTTAGTGTAATCACATCACAGGTTCAAAAGACATAGCCATTCGTTCAAAAACTGCTTATCTTATCGGGTTGAAGCGTTTTTGATTGAGAGTGGAAATTACGAATGGATTTAATCAAGCTGGTTTCTGCTGTTGAAATATGTTGTTTAGGACATGATTCTGCACAACACATGTCAAATTCAGTGTAATCCAGCGACAAGATCAAAAGATATAGCCATTCGTGCAAAAAGTGCTTATCTCACCGAGTTAAAGCAATTTTGATTAGGAGTGGCAATAACCAATGAATTTCATCAAGTAGATTTCTAATGTTGAAATATGTTGTTTAGGACATGATTCTGCACAATATATGTCAAATTCAGTGTAATCCCCCAAAAGTTCAAAAGATATAGCCATTCGTTCAAAAAGTGCTTATCTCACCGAGTTGAAGCAATTTTTATTAGGAGTGGCAATAACTAATGAATTTCATCAAGTAGATTTCTACTGTTGAAATATGTTGTTTAGGATATGATTCTGCACAATATATGTCAAATTCAGTGTGATCCCATTACAGGTTCAAAGGATATAGCCATTCGTTCAAAAAGGACTTATCTCACCGAGTTGAAGCGTTTTTGATTAGGAGTGGAAATAACTAATGAATTTCATCAAGCTGGTTTCTGCTGTTGAAATATGTTGTTTAGGACATGATTCTGCACAATATATGTCAAATTCAGTGTAATCCCTTTACATATTCAAAAGATATAGCCATTCGTTCAAAAACTGCTTATCTTATCGGGTTGAAGCGTTTATGATTAGGAGTGGAAATAACTAATGGATTTAATCAAGCTGGTTTCTGCTGTTGAAATATGTTGTTTAGGACATGATTCTGCATTACACATGTCAAATTCAGTGTAATCCAGCGACAAGATCAAAAGATATAGCCATTCGTGCAAAAACTGCTTATCTCACCGAGTTGAAGCAATTTTGATAAGGAGTGGCAAAAACTAATGAATTTCATCAAGTAGATTCATACTGTTGAAATATGTTGTTTAGGATATGATTCTGCACAATATATGTCAAAGTCAGTGTGATCCCATTACAGGTTCAAAGGATATAGCCATTCGTTCAAAAAGGACTTATCTCACCGAGTTGAAGCGTTTTTGATTAGGAGTGGAAATAACTAATGGATTTCATCAAGCTGGTTTCTGCTGTTGAAATATGTTGTTTAGGACATGATTCTGCACAATATATGTCAAATTCAGTGTAATCCCTTCACAAATTCAAAAGATATAGCCATTCGTTCAAAAAGTGCTTATCTCATCGAGTTGAAGCGTTTTGGATTAGGAGTGGAAATAACTTTTGAATTTCATCAAGCTGGTTTCTGCTGTTGAAATATGTTGTTTAGAACATGATTCTGCACAATATATGTCAAATTCAGTGTAATCCAGTGATAAGATCAAAAGATATAGCCATTCGTGAAAAAAGTGCTTATCTCACCGAGTTGAGACGTTTCTGATTAGGAGTGGAAATAACTAATTAATTTGATCAAGCTGGTTCCCGCCGTTGAAATATGTTGTTTAGGACAAGATTCTGCACAATATATGTCAAATTCAGTATAATCCAGCGACAAGTTCAAAAGATATAGCCATTCGATCAAAAAGTGCTTATCTCACCGAGTTGAAGCGTTTTTGATTCGGAGTGGAAATAACTAATGGATTTCATCACGCTGGTTTCTGCTGTTGAAATATGTTGTTTAGGACAAGATTCTGCACAATATATGTCAAATTCAGTGAAATCCCATCACAGGTTCAAAAAATTTTAGCCATTCGTTCAAAAATTGCTTATCTCACCAAGTTGAAGAGTTTTTGATTAGTATTGGAAATAACTAATGATTATATCAAGCTGGTTTCTGCTCTTGAAATTTGTTGTTTAGGACATGATTCTGCACAATATATGTCAAATTCAGTTTAATCCCTTCACAAGTTCAAAAGATATAGCCATTCGTTCAAAAAGTACTTATCTCACCGAGTTGAAGCGTTTTTGATTAGGAGTGGAAATAACTTTTGAATTTCATCAAGCTGGTTTCTGCTCTTGAAATTTGTTGTTAGGTCAAGATTCTGCACAATATATGTCATATTCAGAGATATCCCATCAAAAGTCCAAAAGATATAGCCTTTCGTTCAAAAAGTGCTTATCTCACCGAGTTGAGACTTTTCTGATTAGGAGTGGAAATAACTAATGAATTTCATCAAGCTGGTTTCTGCTGTTGAAATATGTTGTTTAGGACATGATTCTGCACAATATATGTCAAATTCTTGTGAGCCCATTACAGGTTCAAAGGATATAGCCATTCGTTCAAAACGTGCTTATCTCTCCAAGTTGAAGCGTTTTTGATTAGGAGTGTAAATAACTTTTGAATTTTATCAAGCTGGTTTCTGCTGTTGAAATATGTTGTTTAGAACATGATTCTGCACAATATATGTCAAATTCAGTGTAATCCCCTCATACGTTCAAAAGATATCGCCAGTCGTTCCAAAAGAACTTATCTCACCAAGTTGAGGCGTTTTTGATTCGGAGTGGAAATAACCAATGAATTTCATCAAGCTGGTTTCTGCTGTTGAAATATGTTTTTTAGGATATGATTCTGCACAGTATATGTCAAATTTAGTGTAATCACATCTTAGGTTCAAAAGATATAGCCATTCGTGCAAAAAGTGCTTATCTCACCGAGTTGAAGCAAATTTGATTAGGAGTGGCAATAACTAATGAATTTCATCTTGTAGATTTCTACTGTTGAAATATGTTGTTTAGGACATGATTCTGCACAATATATGTCAAATTCAGTGTAATCCCTTCACAAGTTCAAAAGCTATAGCCATTCGTTCAAAAAGTGCTTATCTCACAAAGTTGAAGCGTTTTTGATCAGGAGTGAAAATAACCAATGAATTTCATCAAGCTGGTTTCTGCTGTTGAAATATGTTGTTTAGGATATGACTCTGCACAATATATGTCAAATTCAGTGTAATCACATCACAGGTTCAAAAGATATACCCATTCGTTCAAAAATTACTTATCTCACCGAGTTGAAGCACTTTTGATTAGGAGTGGAAATAACTTTTGAATTTCATCAAGCTGGTTACTGCTGTTGAAATATGTTGTTTAGGACATGATTCTGCACAATATATGTCAAATTCAGTGTAATCCCTTCAAAGGTTCAAAAGATATAGCCATTCGTTCAAAAAGTGCTTATCTCACCGAGTTGAGGCGTTTTTGATTCGGAGTGGAAATAACCAATGAATTTCATCAAGCTTGTTTCTGCTGTTGAAATATGTGCTTTAGGATATGATTTTGCACAATATATGTCAAATTTAGTGTAATCACATCACAGGTTCAAAAGATATAGCCATTCGTTCAAAAAGTGCTTATCTTATCGGGTTGAAGCGTTTTTGATTCGGAGTGGAAATAACTGATGGATTTCGTCAAGCTGGTTTCTGCTATTGAAATATGTTTTTTAGGACATGATTCTGCAAAACACATGTCAAATTCAGTGTAATCCAGCGATAAGATCAAAAGATATAGCCATTCGTGAAAAAGGTGCTTATCTCACCGAGTTGAGACGTTTCTGATTAGGAGTGGAAATAACTAATGAATTTCATCAAGCTGGTTCCCGCTGATGAAATATGTTGTTTAGGAAAAGATTCTGCACAAAATATGTCAAATTCAGTATAATCCAGCGACAAGTTCAAAAGATATAGCCATTCGATCAAAAAGTGCTTATCTCACCGAGTTGAAGCGTTTTTGATTCGAATTGGAAATAACTAATGAATTTCATCAAGCTGGTTTCTGCTGTTGAAATATGTTGTTTAGGACAAGATTCTGCACAATATATGTCAAATTCAGTGAAATCCCATCACAAGTTCAAAAGATATAGCCATTCGTTCAAAAAGTACTTATCTCACCGAGTTGAAGCGTTTTTGATTAGGAGTGGAAATAACTTTTGAATTTCATCAAGCTGGTTTCTGCTGTTGAAATATGTTGTTTAGGACATGATTCTGCACAATATATGTCAAATTCTTGTGAGCCCATTATGGGTTCAAAGGATATAGCCATTCGTTTAAAACGTTTCTATGAGACCGAGTTGAAGCGTTTTTGATTAGGAGTGCAAATATCTAATGAATTTCATCAAGCTGGTTCCTGCTGTTGAAAAATGTTGTTTAGGAAAAAATTCTGCACAAAATATGTCAAATTCAGTATAATCCAACGACAAGTTCAAAAGATATCCATTCGATCAAAAAGTGCTTATCTCACCGAGTTGAAGCATTTTTGATTCGGAGTGGAAATAACTAATGAATTTCATCAAGCTGGTTTCTGCTGTTGAAATATGTTGTTTAGGACATGATTCTGCAGAAAATATTTAAAATTCAGTGTGATCCAGCGACAAGATCAAAAGATATACCCATTCGTGCAAAAATTGCTCATCTCACCGAGTTGAAGCAATTTTGATTAGGTGTGGAAATAACTAATGAATTTCATCAAGCTGGTTTCTGCTGTTGAAATATGTTGTTTAGGATATGATTCCGCACAATATATGTCAAAGTCAGTGTGATCCCAATTACAGGTTCAAAGGATATAGCCATTCGTTCAAAAGGACTTATCTCACCGAGTTGAAGCGTTTTTGATTAGGAGTGGAAATAACTAATGAATTTCATTAAGCTGGTTTCTGCTATTGAAATATGTTGTTTAGGGCATGATTCTGCACAATATATGTCAAATTCAGTATAATCCCTTCACAAGTTCAAAAGATATAGCCATTCGTTCAAAAAGTGCTTATCTCACCGAGTTGAAGCATTTTTGATTCGGAGTGGAAATAACTTTTGAATTTCATCAAGCTGGTTTCTTCTGTTGAAATATGTTGTTTAGGACATGATTCTGCACAATATATGTCAAATTCTTGTGAGCCCATTACAGGTTCAAAGGATATAGCCATTCGTTCAAAACGTGCTTATCTCACCAAGTTGAAGAGTTTTTGATTAGTATTGAAAGTAACTAATGAATTTCATCAAGCTGGTTTCTGCTATTGAAATTTGTTGTTTAGGACATGATTCTGGATAATATATGTCAAATTCAGTGTAATCCCTTCACAAGTTCAAAAGTTATAGCCATTCGTTCAAAAAGTACTTATCTCACCGATTGAAGCGTTTTTGATTTGGAGTGGAAATAACTTTTGAATTTCATCAAGCTGGTTTCTTCTGTTGAAATATGTTGTTTAGGACATGATTCTGCAGAAAATATTTCAAATTCAGTGTAATCCAGCAACAAGATCAAAAGATATATCCACTCTTGCAAATAATGCTTATCTCACCGAGTTGAAGCGTTTTTGTTTAGGAGAGGAAATAACTAAAGAATTTCATCAAGCTGGTTTCTGCTGTTGAAATATGTTTTTTGGGATATGATTCTGCACAATATATGTCAAATTCAATGTGATCCCATTAAAGGTTCAAAGGATATAGCCATTCTTTCAAAAAGGACTTATCTCACCGAGTTGAAGCGTTTTTGATTAGGACTGGAAATAACGAATGGATTTCATCAAGCTGGTTTCTGCTGTTGAAATATGTTGTATATGAAATAATTCTGCACAATATATGTCAAATTAAGTGTAATCCCTTCACAAGTTCAAAAGATATAGCCATTCGTTCAAAACGTACTTATCTTACCGAGTTGAAGCGTTTTTGTTTAGGAGTGGAAATAACTTTTGAATTTTATCACGCTGGTTTCTGCTGTTGAAATTTGTTGTTTAGGACATGATTCTGCACAATATATGTCAAATTCAGTGTAATCCCTTCACAAGTTCAAAAGATATAGCCATTCGTTCAAAAAGTGCTTATCTCACCGAGTTGAAGCGTTTTTGATTAGGAGTGGAAATAATCAATGAATTTCATTAAGCTGGTTTCTGGTCTTGAAATATGTTTTTTAGGATATGATTCTGCACAATATATGTCAAATTTAGTGTAATCACATCACAGGTTCAAAAGATATAGCCATTCGTTCAAAAACTGCTTATCTTATCGGGTTGAAGCGTTTTTGATTAGGAGTGGAAATAACTGATGGATTTCGTCAAGCTGGTTTCTGCTGTTGAAATATGTTGTTTAGGAAAAGATTCTGCACAATATATGTCAAATTCAGTGAAATCCCATCCCAGGTTCAAAAAATATAGCCATTTGTGCAAAAAGTGCTTATCTCACCAAGTTGAAGAGTTTTTGATTAGTATTGGAAGTAACTAATGAATTTCATCAAGCTGGTTTCTGCTATTGAAATTTGTTGTTTAGGACATGATTCTGGACAATATATGTCAAATTCAGTGTAATCCCTTCACAATTTCAAAAGATACAGCCATTCGTTCAAAAAGTACTTATCTCACCGATTGAAGCGTTTTTGATTAGGAGTGGAAATAACTTTGAATTTCATCAAGCTGGTTTCTGCTGTTAAAATATGTTGTTTAGGACATGATTCTGCAGAAAATATTTCAAATTCAGTGTAATCCAGCGACATGATCAAAAGATATAGCCACTCTTGCAAATAATGCTTATCTCACCGAGTTGAAGCGTTTTTGTTTAGGAGAGGAAATAACTAAAGAATTTCATCAAGCTGGTTTCTGCTGTTGAAATATGTTTTTTGGGATATGATTCTGCACAATATATGTCAAATTCAGTGTGATCCCATTAAAGGTTCAAAGGATATAGCCATTCTTTCAAAAAGGACTTATCTCACCGAGTTGAAGCGTTTTTGATTAGGAGTGGAAATAACTAATGGATTTAATCAAGCTGGTTTCTGCTGTTGAAATATGTTGTATATGACATAATTCTGCACAATATATGTCAAATTAAGTGTAATCCCTTCACAAGTTCAACATATATAGCCATTCGTTATAAAAACGTACTTATCTCACCGAGTTGAAGCGTTTTTGATTAGGAGTGGAAATAACTTTTGAATTTCATCACGCTGGTTTCTGCTGTTGAAATTTGTTGTTTAGGACATGATTCTGCAAAACACATGTCAAATTCAGTGTAATCCAGCGATAAGTTTAAAAGATATAGCCATTCGTGAAAAAAGTGCTTATCTCACCGAGTTGAGACGTTTCTGATTAGGAGTGGATATAACTAATGAATTTCATCAAGCTGGTTCCCGCTGTTGAAATATGTTGTTTAGGACATGATTCTGGACAATATATGTCAAATTCAGTGTAATCCCTTTACAAGTTCAAAAGATATAGCCATTCGTTCAAAAAGTACTTATCTCACCGAGTTGAAGCGTTTTTGATTAGGAGTGGAAATAACTAATGAATTTCATCAAGCTGGTTTCTGCTGTTGAAATATGTTGTTTAGGACATGATTCTGCACAATATATGTCAAATTCAATGAAATCCCATTACAGGTTCAAAGGATATAGCCATTCGTCCAAAAAGTACTTATGTCACCAAGTTGAAGAGTTTTTGATTAGGAGTGGAAATAACTAATGAATTTCATCAAGCTGGTTTCTGCTGTTGAAATATGTTGTTAGGTCAAGATTCTGCACAATATATGTCATATTCAGAGATATCCCATCAAAAGTCCAAAAGATATAGCCATTCGTTCAAAAAGTGCTTAACTCACCGAGTTGAGACGTTTCTGATTAGGAGTGGAAATAACTAATGAATTTCATCAAGCTGGTTTCTGCTGTTGAAATATGTTGTTTAGGACATGATTCTGCACAATATATGTCAAATTCTTGTGAGCCCATTACAGGTTCAAAGGATATAGCCAATCGTTCAAAACGTGCTTATGAGACCGAGTTGAAGCGTTTTTGATTAGGAGTGCAAATAACTAATGAATTTCATCAAGCTGGTTCCTGCTGTTGAAATATGTTGTTAAGGACAAGATTCTGCACAAAATATGTCAAATTCAGTATAATCCAGCGACAAGTTCAAAAGATATTGCCATTCGATCAAAAAGTGCTTATCTCATCGAGTTGAAGCGTTTTTGATTAGGAGTGGAAATAACTAATGGATTTCATCAAGCTGGTTTCTGCTGTTGAAATATGTTGTATATGACATAATTCTGCACAATATATGTCAAATTAAGTGTAATCCCTTCAAAAGTTCAACATATATAGCCATTCGTTATAAAAACGTACTTATCTCACCGAGTTGAAGCGTTTTTGATTAGGAGTGGAAATAACTTTTGAATTTCATCACGCTGGTTTCTGCTGTTGAAATTTGTTGTTTAGGACATGATTCTGCAAAACACATGTCAAATTCAGTGTAATCCCATCACAGGTTCAAAGGATATAGCCATTCGTCCAAAAAGTACTTATGTCACCAAGTTGAAGAGTTTTTGATTAGGAGTGGAAATAACTAATGAATTTCATCAAGCTGGTTTCTCCTGTTGAAATATGTTGTTTAGGACATGATTCTGCACAATATATGTCAAATTCTTGTGAGCCCATTATGGGTTCAAAGGATATAGCCATTCGTTTAAAACGTTTCTATGAGACCGAGTTGAAGCGTTTTTGATTAGGAGTGCAAATA
Source organism: Fistularia commersonii (assembly GCF_037954325.1). Taxonomy (NCBI): domain Eukaryota; kingdom Metazoa; phylum Chordata; class Actinopteri; order Syngnathiformes; family Fistulariidae; genus Fistularia; species Fistularia commersonii. The sequence continues at coordinate 190,827 of NW_028234007.1, forward strand.
TCTAATGAATTTCATCAAGCTGGTTCCTGCTGTTGAAAAATGTTGTTTAGGAAAAATTTCTGCACAATATATGTCAAATTCAGTATAATCCAACGACAAGTTCAAAAGATATTGCCATTCGATCAAAAAGTGCTTATCTTATCGGGTTGAAGCGTTTTTGATTCGGAGTGGAAATAACTAATGAATTTCATCAAGCTGGTTTCTGCTGTTGAAATATGTTGTTTAGGACAAGATTCTGCACAATATATGTCAAATTCAGTGAAATCCCATCCCAGGTTCAAAAAATATAGCCATTCGTTCAAAAATTGCTTATCTTACCAAGTTGAAGAGTTTTTTATTAGTATTGGAAATAACTAATGAATTTCATCAAGCTGGTTTCTGCTTTTGAAATTTGTTGTTTAGGACATGATTCTGGACAATACATGTCAAATTCAGTGTAATCCCTTCACAAGTTCACAAGATATAGCCATTCGTTCAAAAAGTACTTATCTCACCGAGTTGAAGCGTTTTTGATTAGGAGTGGAAATAACTTTTGAATTTCATCAAGCTGGTTTCTGCTGTTGAAATATGTTGTTTAGGACATGATTCTGCACAATATATGTCAAATTCAGTGAAATCCCATTACAGGTTCAACGGATATAGCCATTCGTCAAAAAAGTACTTATGTCACCAAGTTGAAGAGTTTTTGATTAGTATTGGAAATAACCAATGAATTTGATCTAGCTGGTTTCTGCTGTTGAAATATGTTGTTAGGTCAAGATTCTGCACAATATATGTCATATTCAGAGATATCCCATCAAAAGTCCAAAAGATATAGCCATTTGTTCAAAAAGTGCTTAACTCACCGAGTTGAGACGTTTCTGATTAGGTGTGGAAATAACTAATGAATTTCATCAAGCTGGTTTCTGCTGTTGAAATATGTTGTTTAGGACATGAATCTGCACAATATATGTCAAATTCAGTGAAAACCCATCAAAAGTCCAAAAGATATAGCCATTCGTTCAAATAGTGCTTATCTCACCAAGTTGAAGCGTTTTTGATTACTATTGGAAATAACTAAAGAATTTCATCAAGCTGGTTTCTGCTCTTGAAATTTGTTGTTCAGGACATTCTTCTGGACAATATATGTCAAATTCTTGTGAGCCCATTACAGGTTCAAAGGATATAGCCATTCGTTCAAAACGTGCTTATGATACTGAGTTGAAGCGTTTTTGATTAGGAGTGCAAATGACTAATGAATTTCATCAAGCTGGTTCCTGCTGTTAAAAAAAATTGTTTAGGACAAGATTCTGCACAAAATATGTCAAATTCAGTATAATCCAGCGACAAGTTCAAAAGATATTGCCATTCGATCAAAAAGTGCTTATCTCACCGAGTTGAAGCGTTTTTGATTCGGAGTAAAAATAATAAATTAATTTCATCAAGCTGGTTTCTGCTGTTGAAATATGTTGTCTAGGACATGATTGTGCAGAAAATATATAAAATTCAGTGTAATCCAGCGACAAGATAAAAAGATATAGCCTTTCGTGCAAATAATGCTTATATCACCGAGTTGAAGCGTTTTTGTTTAGGAGTGGAAATAACTAATGAATTTCATCAAGCTGGTTTCTGCTGTTGAAATATGTTTTTTTGGATATGATTCTGCACAATGAATGTCAAATTCAGTGTGATCCCATTACAGGTTCAAAGGATATTGCCATTCGTTCAAAAAGTGCTTATGTCACCGAGTTGAAGCGTTTTTGATTAGGAGTGGAAATAACTTTTGAATTTCATCAAGCTGGTGTCTGCTGTTGAAATATGTTGTTTAGAACATGTTTCTGCACGATATATGTCAAATTCAGTGTAATCCCTTCATAGGTTCAAAAGATCTAGCCATTCATCCAAAAAGTACTTATGTCACCAAGTTGAAGAGTTTTTGATTAGGAGTGGAAATAACTAATGAATTTCATCAAGCTGGTTTCTGCTGTTGAAATATGTTGTTAGGTCAAGATTCTGCACAATATATGTCATATTCAGAGATATCCCATCAAAAGTCCAAAAGATATAGCCATTCGTTCAAAAAGTGCTTAACTCACCGAGTTGAGACGTTTCTGATTAGGAGTGGAAATAACTAATGAATTTCATCAAGCTGGTTTCTGCTGTTGAAATATGTTGTTTAGGACATGATTCTGCACAATATATGTCAAATTCTTGAGAGCCCATTACAGGTTCAAAGGATATAGCCAATCGTTCAAAACGTGCTTATGAGACCGAGTTGAAGCATTTTTGATTAGGAGTGCAAATAACTAATGAATTTCATCAAGCTGGTTCCTGCTGTTGAAAAATGTTGTTTAGGACAAGATTCTGCACAAAATATGTCAAATTCAGTATAATCCAGCGACAAGTTCAAAAGATATTGCCATTCGATCAAAAAGTGCTTATCTCATCGAGTTGAAGCGTTTTTGTTTAGGAGTAGAAATAACTAAAGAATTTCATCGAGCTGGTTTCTGCTGTTGATATATGTTTTTTGGGATATGATTCTGCACAATATATGTCAAATTCAGTGTGATCCCATTAAAGGTTCAAAGGATATAGCCATTCTTTCAAAAAGGACTTATCTCACCGAGTTGAAGCGTTTTTGATTAGGAGTGGAAATAACTAATGGATTTCATCAAGCTGGTTTCTGCTGTTGAAATATGTTGTATATGACATAATTCTGCACAATATATGTCAAATTAAGTGTAATCCCTTCACAAGTTCAACATATATAGCCATTCGTTATAAAAACGTACTTATCTCACCGAGTTGAAGCGTTTTTGATTAGGAGTGGAAATAACTTTTGAATTTCATCACGCTGGTTTCTGCTGTTGAAATTTGTTGTTTAGGACATAATTCTGCACAATATATGTCAAATTAAGTGTAATCCCTTCACAAGTTCAACATATATAGCCATTCGTTATAAAAACGTACTTATCTCACCGAGTTGAAGAGTTTTTGATTAGGAGTGGAAATAACTAATGAATTTCATCAAGCTGGTTTCTCCTGTTGAAATATGTTGTTTAGGACATGATTCTGCACAATATATGTCAAATTCTTGTGAGCCCATTATGGGTTCAAAGGATATAGCCATTCGTTTAAAAAGTTTCTATGAGACCGAGTTGAAGCGTTTTTGATTAGGAGTGCAAATATCTAATGAATTTCATCAAGCTGGTTCCTGCTGTTGAAAAATGTTGTTTAGGAAAAATTTCTGCACAATATATGTCAAATTCAGTATAATCCAACGACAAGTTCAAAAGATATTGCCATTCGATCAAAAAGTGCTTATCTCACCGAGTTGAAGCGTTTTTTTATTCGGAGTGGAAATAACTAATGAATTTCATCAAGCTGGTTTCTGCTGTTGAAATATGTTGTTTAGGACATGATTCTGCAGAAAATATTTAAAATTCAGTGTAATCCAGCGACAAGATCAAAAGATATACCCATTCGTGCAAAAAGTGCTCATCTCACCGAGTTGAAGCAATTTTGATTAGGTGTGGAAATAACTAATGAATTTCATCAAGCTGGTCTCTGCTGTTGAAATATGTTCTTTAGGATATGATTCTGCACAATATACGTCAAAGTCAGTGTGATCCCAATTACAGGTTCGAAGGATATAGCCATTCGTTCAAAAAGGACTTATCTCACCGAGTTGAAGCGATTTTGATTAGGAGTGGAAATAACTTTTGAATTTCATCACGCTGGTTTCTGCTGTTGAAATTTGTTGTTTAGGACATGATTCTGCAAAACACATGTCAAATTCAGTGTAATCCCATCACAGGTTCAAATGAGATATAGCCATTCGTCCAAAAAGTACTTATGTCACCAAGTTGAAGAGTTTTTGATTAGGAGTGGAAATAACTAATGAATTTCATCAAGCTGGTTTCTGCTGTTGAAATTTGTTGTTAGGTCAAGATTCTGCACAATATATGTCATATTCAGAGATATCCCATCAAAAGTCCAAAAGATATAGCCTTTCGTTCAAAAAGTGCTTATCTCACCGAGTTGAGACTTTTCTGATTAGGAGTGGAAATAACTAATGAATTTCATCAAGCTGGTTTCTGCTGTTGAAATATGTTGTTTAGGACATGATTCTGCACAATATATGTCAAATTCTTGTGAGCCCATTACAGGTTCAAAGGATATAGCCATTCGTTCAAAACGTGCTTATCTCTCCAAGTTGAAGCGTTTTTGATTAGGAGTGTAAATAACTTTTGAATTTTATCAAGCTGGTTTCTGCTGTTGAAATATGTTGTTTAGAACATGATTCTGCACAATATATGTCAAATTCAGTGTAATCCCCTCATACGTTCAAAAGATATCGCCAGTCGTTCCAAAAGAACTTATCTCACCAAGTTGAGGCGTTTTTGATTCGGAGTGGAAATAACCAATGAATTTCATCAAGCTGGTTTCTGCTGTTGAAATATGTTTTTTAGGATATGATTCTGCACAGTATATGTCAAATTTAGTGTAATCACATCTTAGGTTCAAAAGATATAGCCATTCGTGCAAAAAGTGCTTATCTCACCGAGTTGAAGCAAATTTGATTAGGAGTGGCAATAACTAATGAATTTCATCTTGTAGATTTCTACTGTTGAAATATGTTGTTTAGGACATGATTCTGCACAATATATGTCAAATTCAGTGTAATCCCTTCACAAGTTCAAAAGCTATAGCCATTCGTTCAAAAAGTGCTTATCTCACAAAGTTGAAGCGTTTTTGATCAGGAGTGAAAATAACCAATGAATTTCATCAAGCTGGTTTCTGCTGTTGAAATATGTTGTTTAGGATATGACTCTGCACAATATATGTCAAATTCAGTGTAATCACATCACAGGTTCAAAAGATATACCCATTCGTTCAAAAATTACTTATCTCACCGAGTTGAAGCACTTTTGATTAGGAGTGGAAATAACTTTTGAATTTCATCAAGCTGGTTACTGCTGTTGAAATATGTTGTTTAGGACATGATTCTGCACAATATATGTCAAATTCAGTGTAATCCCTTCAAAGGTTCAAAAGATATAGCCATTCGTTCAAAAAGTGCTTATCTCACCGAGTTGAGGCGTTTTTGATTCGGAGTGGAAATAACCAATGAATTTCATCAAGCTTGTTTCTGCTGTTGAAATATGTGCTTTAGGATATGATTTTGCACAATATATGTCAAATTTAGTTTAATCACATCACAGGTTCAAAAGATATAGCCATTCGTTCAAAAAGTGCTTATCTTATCGGGTTGAAGCGTTTTTGATTCGGAGTGGAAATAACTGATGTATTTCGTCAAGCTGGTTTCTGCTATTGAAATATGTTTTTTAGGACATGATTCTGCAAAACACATGTCAAATTCAGTGTAATCCAGCGATAAGATCAAAAGATATAGCCATTCGTGAAAAAGGTGCTTATCTCACCGAGTTGAGACGTTTCTGATTAGGAGTGGAAATAACTAATGAATTTCATCAAGCTGGTTCCCGCTGATGAAATATGTTGTTTAGGAAAAGATTCTGCACAAAATATGTCAAATTCAGTATAATCCAGCGACAAGTTCAAAAGATATAGCCATTCGATCAAAAAGTGCTTATCTCACCGAGTTGAAGCGTTTTTGATTCGAATTGGAAATAACTAATGAATTTCATCAAGCTGGTTTCTGCTGTTGAAATATGTTGTTTAGGACAAGATTCTGCACAATATATGTCGAATTCAGTGAAATCCCATCACAAGTTCAAAAGATATAGCCATTCGTTCAAAAAGTACTTATCTCACCGAGTTGAAGCGTTTTTGATTAGGAGTGGAAATAACTTTTGAATTTCATCAAGCTGGTTTCTGCTGTTGAAATATGTTGTTTAGGACATGATTCTGCACAATATATGTCAAATTCTTGTGAGCCCATTATGGGTTCAAAGGATATAGCCATTCGTTTAAAACGTTTCTATGAGACCGAGTTGAAGCGTTTTTGATTAGGAGTGCAAATATCTAATGAATTTCATCAAGCTGGTTCCTGCTGTTGAAAAATGTTGTTTAGGAAAAAATTCTGCACAAAATATGTCAAATTCAGTATAATCCAACGACAAGTTCAAAAGATATCCATTCGATCAAAAAGTGCTTATCTCACCGAGTTGAAGCATTTTTGATTCGGAGTGGAAATAACTAATGAATTTCATCAAGCTGGTTTCTGCTGTTGAAATATGTTGTTTAGGACATGATTCTGCAGAAAATATTTAAAATTCAGTGTGATCCAGCGACAAGATCAAAAGATATACCCATTCGTGCAAAAATTGCTCATCTCACCGAGTTGAAGCAATTTTGATTAGGAGTGGAAATAACTAATGAATTTCATCAAGCTGGTTTCTGCTGTTGAAATATGTTGTTTAGGATATGATTCCGCACAATATATGTCAAAGTCAGTGTGATCCCAATTACAGGTTCAAAGGATATAGCCATTCGTTCAAAAGGACTTATCTCACCGAGTTGAAGCGTTTTTGATTAGGAGTGGAAATAACTAATGAATTTCATTAAGCTGGTTTCTGCTATTGAAATATGTTGTTTAGGGCATGATTCTGCACAATATATGTCAAATTCAGTATAATCCCTTCACAAGTTCAAAAGATATAGCCATTCGTTCAAAAAGTGCTTATCTCACCGAGTTGAAGCATTTTTGATTCGGAGTGGAAATAACTTTTGAATTTCATCAAGCTGGTTTCTTCTGTTGAAATATGTTGTTTAGGACATGATTCTGCACAATATATGTCAAATTCTTGTGAGCCCATTACAGGTTCAAAGGATATAGCCATTCGTTCAAAACGTGCTTATCTCACCAAGTTGAAGAGTTTTTGATTAGTATTGAAAGTAACTAATGAATTTCATCAAGCTGGTTTCTGCTATTGAAATTTGTTGTTTAGGACATGATTCTGGATAATATATGTCAAATTCAGTGTAATCCCTTCACAAGTTCAAAAGTTATAGCCATTCGTTCAAAAAGTACTTATCTCACCGATTGAAGCGTTTTTGATTTGGAGTGGAAATAACTTTTGAATTTCATCAAGCTGGTTTCTTCTGTTGAAATATGTTGTTTAGGACATGATTCTGCAGAAAATATTTCAAATTCAGTGTAATCCAGCAACAAGATCAAAAGATATATCCACTCTTGCAAATAATGCTTATCTCACCGAGTTGAAGCGTTTTTGTTTAGGAGAGGAAATAACTAAAGAATTTCATCAAGCTGGTTTCTGCTGTTGAAATATGTTTTTTGGGATATGATTCTGCACAATATATGTCAAATTCAATGTGATCCCATTAAAGGTTCAAAGGATATAGCCATTCTTTCAAAAAGGACTTATCTCACCGAGTTGAAGCGTTTTTGATTAGGACTGGAAATAACGAATGGATTTCATCAAGCTGGTTTCTGCTGTTGAAATATGTTGTATATGAAATAATTCTGCACAATATATGTCAAATTAAGTGTAATCCCTTCACAAGTTCAAAAGATATAGCCATTCGTTCAAAACGTACTTATCTTACCGAGTTGAAGCGTTTTTGTTTAGGAGTGGAAATAACTTTTGAATTTTATCACGCTGGTTTCTGCTGTTGAAATTTGTTGTTTAGGACATGATTCTGCACAATATATGTCAAATTCAGTGTAATCCCTTCACAAGTTCAAAAGATATAGCCATTCGTTCAAAAAGTGCTTATCTCACAGGAGTTGAAGCGTTTTTGATTAGGAGTGGAAATAATCAATGAATTTCATTAAGCTGGTTTCTGGTCTTGAAATATGTTTTTTAGGATATGATTCTGCACAATATATGTCAAATTTAGTGTAATCACATCACAGGTTCAAAAGATATAGCCATTCGTTCAAAAACTGCTTATCTTATCGGGTTGAAGCGTTTTTGATTAGGAGTGGAAATAACTGATGGATTTCGTCAAGCTGGTTTCTGCTGTTGAAATATGTTGTTTAGGACATGATTCTGCAAAACATATGTCAAATTCAGTGTAATCCAGCGACAAGTTCAAAAGATATAGCCATTCGATCAAAAAGTGCTTATATCACCAAGTTGAATCGTTTTTGATTCGGAGTGGAAATAACTAATGAATTTCATCAAGCTGGTTTATGCTGTTGAAATATGTTGTTTAGGAAAAGATTCTGCACAATATATGTCAAATTCAGTGAAATCCCATCCCAGGTTCAAAAAATATAGCCATTTGTGCAAAAAGTGCTTATCTCACCAAGTTGAAGAGTTTTTGATTAGTATTGGAAGTAACTAATGAATTTCATCAAGCTGGTTTCTGCTATTGAAATTTGTTGTTTAGGACATGATTCTGGACAATATATGTCAAATTCAGTGTAATCCCTTCACAATTTCAAAAGATACAGCCATTCGTTCAAAAAGTACTTATCTCACCGATTGAAGCGTTTTTGATTAGGAGTGGAAATAACTTTTGAATTTCATCAAGCTGGTTTCTGCTGTTAAAATATGTTGTTTAGGACATGATTCTGCAGAAAATATTTCAAATTCAGTGTAATCCAGCGACATGATCAAAAGATATAGCCACTCTTGCAAATAATGCTTATCTCACCGAGTTGAAGCGTTTTTGTTTAGGAGAGGAAATAACTAAAGAATTTCATCAAGCTGGTTTCTGCTGTTGAAATATGTTTTTTGGGATATGATTCTGCACAATATATGTCAAATTCAGTGTGATCCCATTAAAGGTTCAAAGGATATAGCCATTCTTTCAAAAAGGACTTATCTCACCGAGTTGAAGCGTTTTTGATTAGGAGTGGAAATAACTAATGGATTTAATCAAGCTGGTTTCTGCTGTTGAAATATGTTGTATATGACATAATTCTGCACAATATATGTCAAATTAAGTGTAATCCCTTCACAAGTTCAACATATATAGCCATTCGTTATAAAAACGTACTTATCTCACCGAGTTGAAGCGTTTTTGATTAGGAGTGGAAATAACTTTTGAATTTCATCACGCTGGTTTCTGCTGTTGAAATTTGTTGTTTAGGACATGATTCTGCAAAACACATGTCAAATTCAGTGTAATCCAGCGATAAGTTTAAAAGATATAGCCATTCGTGAAAAAAGTGCTTATCTCACCGAGTTGAGACGTTTCTGATTAGGAGTGGATATAACTAATGAATTTCATCAAGCTGGTTCCCGCTGTTGAAATATGTTGTTTAGGACATGATTCTGGACAATATATGTCAAATTCAGTGTAATCCCTTTACAAGTTCAAAAGATATAGCCATTCGTTCAAAAAGTACTTATCTCACCGAGTTGAAGCGTTTTTGATTAGGAGTGGAAATAACTAATGAATTTCATCAAGCTGGTTTCTGCTGTTGAAATATGTTGTTTAGGACATGATTCTGCACAATATATGTCAAATTCAATGAAATCCCATTACAGGTTCAAAGGATATAGCCATTCGTCCAAAAAGTACTTATGTCACCAAGTTGAAGAGTTTTTGATTAGGAGTGGAAATAACTAATGAATTTCATCAAGCTGGTTTCTGCTGTTGAAATATGTTGTTAGGTCAAGATTCTGCACAATATATGTCATATTCAGAGATATCCCATCAAAAGTCCAAAAGATATAGCCATTCGTTCAAAAAGTGCTTAACTCACCGAGTTGAGACGTTTCTGATTAGGAGTGGAAATAACTAATGAATTTCATCAAGCTGGTTTCTGCTGTTGAAATATGTTGTTTAGGACATGATTCTGCACAATATATGTCAAATTCTTGTGAGCCCATTACAGGTTCAAAGGATATAGCCAATCGTTCAAAACGTGCTTATGAGACCGAGTTGAAGCGTTTTTGATTAGGAGTGCAAATAACTAATGAATTTCATCAAGCTGGTTCCTGCTGTTGAAATATGTTGTTAAGGACAAGATTCTGCACAAAATATGTCAAATTCAGTATAATCCAGCGACAAGTTCAAAAGATATTGCCATTCGATCAAAAAGTGCTTATCTCATCGAGTTGAAGCGTTTTTGATTAGGAGTGGAAATAACTAATGGATTTCATCAAGCTGGTTTCTGCTGTTGAAATATGTTGTATATGACATAATTCTGCACAATATATGTCAAATTAAGTGTAATCCCTTCACAAGTTCAACATATATAGCCATTCGTTATAAAAACGTACTTATCTCACCGAGTTGAAGCGTTTTTGATTAGGAGTGGAAATAACTTTTGAATTTCATCACGCTGGTTTCTGCTGTTGAAATTTGTTGTTTAGGACATGATTCTGCAAAACACATGTCAAATTCAGTGTAATCCCATCACAGGTTCAAAGGATATAGCCATTCGTCCAAAAAGTACTTATGTCACCAAGTTGAAGAGTTTTTGATTAGGAGTGGAAATAACTAATGAATTTCATCAAGCTGGTTTCTCCTGTTGAAATATGTTGTTTAGGACATGATTCTGCACAATATATGTCAAATTCTTGTGAGCCCATTATGGGTTCAAAGGATATAGCCATTCGTTTAAAACGTTTCTATGAGACCGAGTTGAAGCGTTTTTGATTAGGAGTGCAAATATCTAATGAATTTCATCAAGCTGGTTCCTGCTGTTGAAAAATGTTGTTTAGGAAAAATTTCTGCACAATATATGTCAAATTCAGTATAATCCAACGACAAGTTCAAAAGATATTGCCATTCGATCAAAAAGTGCTTATCTTATCGGGTTGAAGCGTTTTTGATTCGGAGTGGAAATAACTAATGAATTTCATCAAGCTGGTTTCTGCTGTTGAAATATGTTGTTTAGGACAAGATTCTGCACAATATATGTCAAATTCAGTGAAATCCCATCCCAGGTTCAAAAAATATAGCCATTCGTTCAAAAATTGCTTATCTTACCAAGTTGAAGAGTTTTTTATTAGTATTGGAAATAACTAATGAATTTCATCAAGCTGGTTTCTGCTTTTGAAATTTGTTGTTTAGGACATGATTCTGGACAATACATGTCAAATTCAGTGTAATCCCTTCACAAGTTCACAAGATATAGCCATTCGTTCAAAAAGTACTTATCTCACCGAGTTGAAGCGTTTTTGATTAGGAGTGGAAATAACTTTTGAATTTCATCAAGCTGGTTTCTGCTGTTGAAATATGTTGTTTAGGACATGATTCTGCACAATATATGTCAAATTCAGTGAAATCCCATTACAGGTTCAACGGATATAGCCATTCGTCAAAAAAGTACTTATGTCACCAAGTTGAAGAGTTTTTGATTAGTATTGGAAATAACCAATGAATTTGATCTAGCTGGTTTCTGCTGTTGAAATATGTTGTTAGGTCAAGATTCTGCACAATATATGTCATATTCAGAGATATCCCATCAAAAGTCCAAAAGATATAGCCATTTGTTCAAAAAGTGCTTAACTCACCGAGTTGAGACGTTTCTGATTAGGTGTGGAAATAACTAATGAATTTCATCAAGCTGGTTTCTGCTGTTGAAATATGTTGTTTAGGACATGAATCTGCACAATATATGTCAAATTCAGTGAAAACCCATCAAAAGTCCAAAAGATATAGCCATTCTTTCAAATAGTGCTTATCTCACCAAGTTGAAGCGTTTTTGATTACTATTGGAAATAACTAAAGAATTTCATCAAGCTGGTTTCTGCTCTTGAAATTTGTTGTTCAGGACATTCTTCTGGACAATATATGTCAAATTCTTGTGAGCCCATTACAGGTTCAAAGGATATAGCCATTCGTTCAAAACGTGCTTATGATACTGACTTGAAGCGTTTTTGATTAGGAGTGCAAATGACTAATGAATTTCATCAAGCTGGTTCCTGCTGTTAAAAAAAATTGTTTAGGACAAGATTCTGCACAAAATATGTCAAATTCAGTATAATCCAGCGACAAGTTCAAAAGATATTGCCATTCGATCAAAAAGTGCTTATCTCACCGAGTTGAAGCGTTTTTGATTCGGAGTAAAAATAATAAATTAATTTCATCAAGCTGGTTTCTGCTGTTGAAATATGTTGTCTAGGACATGATTGTGCAGAAAATATATAAAATTCAGTGTAATCCAGCGACAAGATAAAAAGATATAGCCTTTCGTGCAAATAATGCTTATATCACCGAGTTGAAGCGTTTTTGTTTAGGAGTGGAAATAACTAATGAATTTCATCAAGCTGGTTTCTGCTGTTGAAATATGTTTTTTTGGATATGATTCTGCACAATGAATGTCAAATTCAGTGTGATCCCATTACAGGTTCAAAGGATATTGCCATTCGTTCAAAAAGTGCTTATGTCACCGAGTTGAAGCGTTTTTGATTAGGAGTGGAAATAACTTTTGAATTTCATCAAGCTGGTGTCTGCTGTTGAAATATGTTGTTTAGAACATGTTTCTGCACGATATATGTCAAATTCAGTGTAATCCCTTCATAGGTTCAAAAGATCTAGCCATTCATCCAAAAAGTACTTATGTCACCAAGTTGAAGAGTTTTTGATTAGGAGTGGAAATAACTAATGAATTTCATCAAGCTGGTTTCTGCTGTTGAAATATGTTGTTAGGTCAAGATTCTGCACAATATATGTCATATTCAGAGATATCCCATCAAAAGTCCAAAAGATATAGCCATTCGTTCAAAAAGTGCTTAACTCACCGAGTTGAGACGTTTCTGATTAGGAGTGGAAATAACTAATGAATTTCATCAAGCTGGTTTCTGCTGTTGAAATATGTTGTTTAGGACATGATTCTGCACAATATATGTCAAATTCTTGAGAGCCCATTACAGGTTCAAAGGATATAGCCAATCGTTCAAAATGTGCTTATGAGACCGAGTTGAAGCATTTTTGATTAGGAGTGCAAATAACTAATGAATTTCATCAAGCTGGTTCCTGCTGTTGAAAAATGTTGTTTAGGACAAGATTCTGCACAAAATATGTCAAATTCAGTATAATCCAGCGACAAGTTCAAAAGATATTGCCATTCGATCAAAAAGTGCTTATCTCATCGAGTTGAAGCGTTTTTGTTTAGGAGTAGAAATAACTAAAGAATTTCATCGAGCTGGTTTCTGCTGTTGATATATGTTTTTTGGGATATGATTCTGCACAATATATGTCAAATTCAGTGTGATCCCATTAAAGGTTCAAAGGATATAGCCATTCTTTCAAAAAGGACTTATCTCACCGAGTTGAAGCGTTTTTGATTAGGAGTGGAAATAACTAATGGATTTCATCAAGCTGGTTTCTGCTGTTGAAATATGTTGTATATGACATAATTCTGCACAATATATGTCAAATTAAGTGTAATCCCTTCACAAGTTCAACATATATAGCCATTCGTTATAAAAACGTACTTATCTCACCGAGTTGAAGCGTTTTTGATTAGGAGTGGAAATAACTTTTGAATTTCATCACGCTGGTTTCTGCTGTTGAAATTTGTTGTTTAGGACATGATTCTGCAAAACACATGTCAAATTCAGTGTAATCCCATCACAGGTTCAAATGAGATATAGCCATTCGTCCAAAAAGTACTTATGTCACCAAGTTGAAGAGTTTTTGATTAGGAGTGGAAATAACTAATGAATTTCATCAAGCTGGTTTCTCCTGTTGAAATATGTTGTTTAGGACATGATTCTGCACAATATATGTCAAATTCTTGTGAGCCAATAATGGGTTCAAAGGATATAGCCATTCGTTTAAAAAGTTTCTATGAGACCGAGTTGAAGCGTTTTTGATTAGGAGTGCAAATATCTAATGAATTTCATCAAGCTGGTTCCTGCTGTTGAAAAATGTTGTTTAGGAAAAATTTCTGCACAATATATGTCAAATTCAGTATAATCCAACGACAAGTTCAAAAGATATTGCCATTCGATCAAAAAGTGCTTATCTCACCGAGTTGAAGCGTTTTTTTATTCGGAGTGGAAATAACTAATGAATTTCATCAAGCTGGTTTCTGCTGTTGAAATATGTTGTTTAGGACATGATTCTGCAGAAAATATTTAAAATTCAGTGTAATCCAGCGACAAGATCAAAAGATATACCCATTCGTGCAAAAAGTGCTCATCTCACCGAGTTGAAGCAATTTTGATTAGGTGTGGAAATAACTAATGAATTTCATCAAGCTGGTTTCTGCTGTTGAAATATGTTCTTTAGGATATGATTCTGCACAATATACGTCAAAGTCAGTGTGATCCCAATTACAGGTTCGAAGGATATAGCCATTCGTTCAAAAAGGACTTATCTCACCGAGTTGAAGCGATTTTGATTAGGAGTGGAAATAACTTTTGAATTTCATCACGCTGGTTTCTGCTGTTGAAATTTGTTGTTTAGGACATGATTCTGCAAAACACATGTCAAATTCAGTGTAATCCCATCACAGGTTCAAATGAGATATAGCCATTCGTCCAAAAAGTACTTATGTCACCAAGTTGAAGAGTTTTTGATTAGGAGTGGAAATAACTAATGAATTTCATCAAGCTGGTTTCTCCTGTTGAAATATGTTGTTTAGGACATGATTCTGCACAATATATGTCAAATTCTTGTGAGCCCATTATGGGTTCAAAGGATATAGCCATTCGTTTAAAACGTTTCTATGAGACCGAGTTGAAGCGTTTTTGATTAGGAGTGCAAATATCTAATGAATTTCATCAAGCTGGTTCCTGCTGTTGAAAAATGTTGTTTAGGAAAAATTTCTGCACAATATATGTCAAATTCAGTATAATCCAACGACAAGTTCAAAAGATATTGCCATTCGATCAAAAAGTGCTTATCTCACCGAGTTGAAGCGTTTTTTTATTCGGAGTGGAAATAACTAATGAATTTCATTGAGCTGGTTTCTGCTGTTGAAATATGTTGTTTAGGACATGATTCTGCAGAAAATATTTAAAATTCAGTGTAATCCAGCGACAAGATCAAAAGATATACCCATTCGTGCAAAAAGTGCTCATCTCACCGAGTTGAAGCAATTTTGATTAGGTGTGGAAATAACGAATGAATTTCATCAAGCTGGTTTCTGTTGTTGAAATATGTTCTTTAGGATATGATTCTGCACAATATATGTCAAAGTCAGTGTGATCCCAATTACAGGTTCGAAGGATATAGCCATTCGTTCAAAAGGACTTATCTCACCGAGTTGAAGCGTTTTTGATTAGGAGTGGAAATAACTAATGAATTTCATTAAGCTGGTTTCTGCTTTTGAAATATGTTGTTAAGACATGATTCTGTACAATATATGTCAAATTCAGTATAATCCCTTCACAAGTTCAAAAGATATAGCCATGCGTTCAAAAAGTGCTTATCTCACCGAGTTGAAGCGTTTTTGATTAGGAGTGGAAATAACTAATGAATTTCATCAAGCTGGTTTCTGCTGTTGAAATATGTTGTTTAGAACATGATTCTGCACAATATATGTCAAATTTAGTGTAATCCCTTCATAGGTTCAAAAGATATCGCCAGTCGTTCCAAAAGAACTTATCTCACCGAATTGAGGGGTTTTTGATTCGGAGTGGAAATAACCAATGAATTTCATCAAGCTGGTTTCTGCTGTTGAAATATGTTGTTTAGGATATGATTCTGCACAATATATGTCAAATTTAGTGTAATCACATCACAGGATCAAAAGATATAGCCATTCGTTCAAAAACTGCTCATCTTATCGGGTTGAAGCGTTTTTGATTAGGAGTGGAAATAACTGATGGATTTCGTCAAGCTGGTTTCTGCTGTTGAAATATGTTGTTTAGGACATGATTCTGCAAAACACATGTCAAATTCAGTGTAATCTAGCGATAAGATCAAAAAATATTGCCATTCGATCAAAAAGTGCTTATCTTATCGGGTTGAAGCGTTTTTGATTCGGAGTGGAAATAACTAATGAATTTAATCAAGCTGGTTTCTGCTGTTGAAATAAGTTGTTTAGGAAAAGATTCTGGACAATATATGTCAAATTCAGTGAAATCCCATCCCAGGTTCAAAAAATATAGCCATTCGTTCAAAAATTGCTTATCTTACCAAGTTGAAGAGTTTTTTATTAGTATTGGAAATAACTAATGAATTTCATCAAGCTGGTTTCTGCTTTTGAAATTTGTTGTTTAGGACATGATTCTGGACAATACATGTCAAATTCAGTGTAATCCCTTCACAAGTTCACAAGATATAGCCATTTGTTCAAAAAGTACTTATCTCACCGAGTTGAAGCGTTTTTGATTAGGAGTTGAAATAACTTTTGAATTTCATCAAGCTGGTTTCTGCTGTTGAAATATGTTGTTTAGGACATGATTCTGCACAATATATGTCAAATTCAGTGAAATCCCAATACAGGTTCAACGGATATAGCCATTCGTCAAAAAAGTACTTATGTCACCAAGTTGAAGCGTTTTTGATTACTATTGGAAATAACTAAAGAATTTCATCAAGCTGGTTTCTGCTCTTGAAATTTGTTGTTCAGGACATTCTTCTGGACAATATATGTCAAATTCTTGTGAGCCCATTACAGGTTCAAAGGATATAGCCATTCGTTCAAAACGTGCTTATGATACTGAGTTGAAGCGTTTTTGATTAGGAGTGCAAATGACTAATGAATTTCATCAAGCTGGTTCCTGCTGTTAAAAAAAATTTGTTTAGGACAAGATTCTGCACGAAATATGTCAAATTCAGTATAATCCAGCGACAAGTTCAAAAGATATTGCCATTCGATCAAAAAGTGCTTATCTCACCGAGTTGAAGCGTTTTTGATTCGGAGTAAAAATAATAAATTAATTTCATCAAGCTGGTTTCTGCTGTTGAAATATGTTGTCTAGGACATGATTGTGCAGAAAATATATAAAATTCAGTGTAATCCAGCGACAAGATAAAAAGATATAGCCTTTCGTGCAAATAATGCTTATATCACCGAGTTGAAGCGTTTTTGTTTAGGAGTGGAAATAACTAATGAATTTCATCAAGCTGGTTTCTGCTGTTGAAATATGTTTTTTTGGATATGATTCTGCACAATGAATGTCAAATTCAGTGTGATCCCATTACAGGTTCAAAGGATATTGCCATTCGTTCAAAAAGTGCTTATGTCACCGAGTTGAAGCGTTTTTGATTAGGAGTGGAAATAACTTTTGAATTTCATCAAGCTGGTGTCTGCTGTTGAAATATGTTGTTTAGAACATGTTTCTGCACGATATATGTCAAATTCAGTGTAATCCCTTCATAGGTTCAAAAGATCTAGCCATTCATCCAAAAAGTACTTATGTCACCAAGTTGAAGAGTTTTTGATTAGGAGTGGAAATAACTAATGAATTTCATCAAGCTGGTTTCTGCTGTTGAAATATGTTGTTAGGTCAAGATTCTGCACAATATATGTCATATTCAGAGATATCCCATCAAAAGTCCAAAAGATATAGCCATTCGTTCAAAAAGTGCTTAACTCACCGAGTTGAGACGTTTCTGATTAGGAGTGGAAATAACTAATGAATTTCATCAAGCTGGTTTCTGCTGTTGAAATATGTTGTTTAGGACATAATTCTTCACAAAATATGTCAAATTCAGTATAATCCAGCGACAAGTTCAAAAGATATTGCCATTCGATCAAAAAGTGCTTATCTCATCGAGTTGAAGCGTTTTTGTTTAGGAGTAGAAATAACTAAAGAATTTCATCAAGCTGGTTTCTCCTGTTGAAATATGTTGTTTAGGACATGATTCTGGACAATACATGTCAAATTCAGTGTAATCCCTTCACAAGTTCACAAGATATAGCCATTCGTTCAAAAAGTACTTATCTCACCGAGTTGAATCGTTTTTGATTCGGAGTGGAAAAAACTAATGAATTTCATCAAGCTGGTTTCTGACTTTTAAATATGTTGTTTAGGACATAATTCTGCACAAAATATGTCCCATTCAGTGAAATCCAATCAAAAGTTCAAAAGATATAGCTATTCGATCAAAAAGTGCTTATCTCACCGAGTTGAAGCGTTTTTGATTCGAGTTGGAAATAACTAATGAATTTCATCAAGCTGGTTTCTGCTGTTGAAATATGTTGTTTATGACATGATTCTGCACAATATATGTCAAATTCAGTGTAATCCCTTCACAGGTTCAAAAGATATAGCCATTCGTTCAAAAAGTACTTATCTCACCGTGTTGAAGCATTTGATTAGGAGTGGAAATAACTAATGAATTTCATCAATCTGGTTTCTGCTGTTGATATATGTTGTTTAGAACATGATTCTGCACACTATATGTCAAATTCAGTGTAATCCCTTTATAGGTTCAAAAGATATAGCCATTCATTCAAAAAGTACTTATCTCACCAAGTTGAAGCGTTTTTTATTAGGAGTGGAAATAACTTTTGAATTTCACCACGCTGGTTTTTGCTGTTGAAATATGTTGTTCATTACATGATTCTGCACAATATATGTCAAATTCAGTGTAATCCCTTCATAGGTTAAAAAGATATCGCCATTCGTTCAAAAAGTACTTATCTCACCGAGTTGAAGCGTTTTTGATTAGGAGTGGAAAAAACTTTTGAATTTCATCACGCTGGTTTCTGCTGTTGAAATATGTTGTTTAGGACATGATTTTGCACAACACATGTCAAATTCAGTGTAATCCAGCGACAAGATCAAAAGATATAGCCATTCGATCAAAAAGTACTTATCTCACCGAGTTGAAGCGTTTTTGGATTCGGAGTGGAAATAATCAATGAATTTCATCAAGCTGGTTTCTGCTGTTGAAATATGTTTTTTAGGATATGATTCTGCACAATATATGTCAAATTCAGTGTAATCACATCACAGGTTCAAAAGATATAGCCATTCGTTCAAAAACTGCTTATCTAATCGGGTTGAAGCGTTTTTAATTAGGAGTGGAAATAACTAATGGATTTAATCAAGCTGGTTTCTGCTGTTGAAATATGTTGTTTAGGACATGATTCTGCACAACACATGTCAAATTCAGTGTAATCCAGCGACAAGATCAAAAGATATAGCCATTCGTTCAAAAAGTGCTTATCTCACCGAGTTGAAGCAATTTTGATTAGGAGTGGCAATAACTAATGAATTTCATCAAGTAGATTTCTACTGTTGAAATATGTTGTTTAGGACATGATTCTGCACAATATATGTCAAATTCAGTGTAATCCCTTCACAAGTTCAAAAGATATAGCCATTTTTTCAAAAAGTGCTTATCTCACAAAGTTGAAGCGTGTTTGATTAGGAGTGGAAATAACTAATGAATTTCATCAAGCTGGTTTCTGCTGTTGAAATATGTTGTTTAGGATATGATTCTGCACAATATATGTCAAAGTCAGTGTGATCCCATTACAGGTTCATAGGATATAGCTATTCGTTCAAAAAGTACTTATCTCACCGAGTTGAAGCGTTTTTGATTAGGAGTGGAAAAAACTTTTGAATTTCATCAAGCTGGTTTCTGCTGTTGAAATATGTTTTTTAGGATATGATTCTGCACAATATATGTCAAATTTAGTGTAATCACATCACAGGTTCAAAGATATAGCCATTCGTTCAAAAACTGCTTATCTTATCAGGTTGAAGCGTTTTTGATTAGGGGTGGAAATAACTGATGGATTTCGTCAAGCTGGTTTCTGCTGTTGAAATATGTTGTTAGGTCAAGATTCTGCACAATATATGTCATATTCAGAGATATCCCATCAAAAGTCCAAAAGATATAGCCATTCGTTCAAAAAGTGCTTAACTCACCGAGTTGAGACGTTTCTGATTAGGAGTGGAAATAACTAATGAATTTCATCAAGCTGGTTTCTGCTGTTGAAATATGTTGTTTAGGACATAATTCTTCACAAAATATGTCAAATTCAGTATAATCCAGCGACAAGTTCAAAAGATATTGCCATTCGATCAAAAAGTGCTTATCTCATCGAGTTGAAGCGTTTTTGTTTAGGAGTAGAAATAACTAAAGAATTTCATCAAGCTGGTTTCTCCTGTTGAAATATGTTGTTTAGGACATGATTCTGGACAATACATGTCAAATTCAGTGTAATCCCTTCACAAGTTCACAAGATATAGCCATTCGTTCAAAAAGTACTTATCTCACCGAGTTGAATCGTTTTTGATTCGGAGTGGAAAAAACTAATGAATTTCATCAAGCTGGTTTCTGACTTTTAAATATGTTGTTTAGGACATAATTCTGCACAAAATATGTCCCATTCAGTGAAATCCAATCAAAAGTTCAAAAGATATAGCTATTCGATCAAAAAGTGCTTATCTCACCGAGTTGAAGCGTTTTTGATTCGAGTTGGAAATAACTAATGAATTTCATCAAGCTGGTTTCTGCTGTTGAAATATGTTGTTTATGACATGATTCTGCACAATATATGTCAAATTCAGTGTAATCCCTTCACAGGTTCAAAAGATATAGCCATTCGTTCAAAAAGTACTTATCTCACCGTGTTGAAGCATTTGATTAGGAGTGGAAATAACTAATGAATTTCATCAATCTGGTTTCTGCTGTTGATATATGTTGTTTAGAACATGATTCTGCACACTATATGTCAAATTCAGTGTAATCCCTTTATAGGTTCAAAAGATATAGCCATTCATTCAAAAAGTACTTATCTCACCAAGTTGAAGCGTTTTTTATTAGGAGTGGAAATAACTTTTGAATTTCACCACGCTGGTTTTTGCTGTTGAAATATGTTGTTCATTACATGATTCTGCACAATATATGTCAAATTCAGTGTAATCCCTTCATAGGTTAAAAAGATATCGCCATTCGTTCAAAAAGTACTTATCTCACCGAGTTGAAGCGTTTTTGATTAGGAGTGGAAAAAACTTTTGAATTTCATCACGCTGGTTTCTGCTGTTGAAATATGTTGTTTAGGACATGATTTTGCACAACACATGTCAAATTCAGTGTAATCCAGCGACAAGATCAAAAGATATAGCCATTCGATCAAAAAGTACTTATCTCACCGAGTTGAAGCGTTTTTGGATTCGGAGTGGAAATAATCAATGAATTTCATCAAGCTGGTTTCTGCTGTTGAAATATGTTTTTTAGGATATGATTCTGCACAATATATGTCAAATTCAGTGTAATCACATCACAGGTTCAAAAGATATAGCCATTCGTTCAAAAACTGCTTATCTAATCGGGTTGAAGCGTTTTTAATTAGGAGTGGAAATAACTAATGGATTTAATCAAGCTGGTTTCTGCTGTTGAAATATGTTGTTTAGGACATGATTCTGCACAACACATGTCAAATTCAGTGTAATCCAGCGACAAGATCAAAAGATATAGCCATTCGTTCAAAAAGTGCTTATCTCACCGAGTTGAAGCAATTTTGATTAGGAGTGGCAATAACTAATGAATTTCATCAAGTAGATTTCTACTGTTGAAATATGTTGTTTAGGACATGATTCTGCACAATATATGTCAAATTCAGTGTAATCCCTTCACAAGTTCAAAAGATATAGCCATTTTTTCAAAAAGTGCTTATCTCACAAAGTTGAAGCGTGTTTGATTAGGAGTGGAAATAACTAATGAATTTCATCAAGCTGGTTTCTGCTGTTGAAATATGTTGTTTAGGATATGATTCTGCACAATATATGTCAAAGTCAGTGTGATCCCATTACAGGTTCATAGGATATAGCTATTCGTTCAAAAAGTACTTATCTCACCGAGTTGAAGCGTTTTTGATTAGGAGTGGAAAAAACTTTTGAATTTCATCGAGCTGGTTTCTGCTGTTGATATATGTTTTTTGGGATATGATTCTGCACAATATATGTCAAATTCAGTGTGATCCCATTAAAGGTTCAAAGGATATAGCCATTCTTTCAAAAAGGACTTATCTCACCGAGTTGAAGCGTTTTTGATTAGGAGTGGAAATAACTAATGGATTTCATCAAGCTGGTTTCTGCTGTTGAAATATGTTGTATATGACATAATTCTGCACAATATATGTCAAATTAAGTGTAATCCCTTCACAAGTTCAACATATATAGCCATTCGTTATAAAAACGTACTTATCTCACCGAGTTGAAGCGTTTTTGATTAGGAGTGGAAATAACTTTTGAATTTCATCACGCTGGTTTCTGCTGTTGAAATTTGTTGTTTAGGACATAATTCTGCACAATATATGTCAAATTAAGTGTAATCCCTTCACAAGTTCAACATATATAGCCATTCGTTATAAAAACGTACTTATCTCACCGAGTTGAAGAGTTTTTGATTAGGAGTGGAAATAACTAATGAATTTCATCAAGCTGGTTTCTCCTGTTGAAATATGTTGTTTAGGACATGATTCTGCACAATATATGTCAAATTCTTGTGAGCCCATTATGGGTTCAAAGGATATAGCCATTCGTTTAAAAAGTTTCTATGAGACCGAGTTGAAGCGTTTTTGATTAGGAGTGCAAATATCTAATGAATTTCATCAAGCTGGTTCCTGCTGTTGAAAAATGTTGTTTAGGAAAAATTTCTGCACAATATATGTCAAATTCAGTATAATCCAACGACAAGTTCAAAAGATATTGCCATTCGATCAAAAAGTGCTTATCTCACCGAGTTGAAGCGTTTTTTTATTCGGAGTGGAAATAACTAATGAATTTCATCAAGCTGGTTTCTGCTGTTGAAATATGTTGTTTAGGACATGATTCTGCAGAAAATATTTAAAATTCAGTGTAATCCAGCGACAAGATCAAAAGATATACCCATTCGTGCAAAAAGTGCTCATCTCACCGAGTTGAAGCAATTTTGATTAGGTGTGGAAATAACTAATGAATTTCATCAAGCTGGTCTCTGCTGTTGAAATATGTTCTTTAGGATATGATTCTGCACAATATACGTCAAAGTCAGTGTGATCCCAATTACAGGTTCGAAGGATATAGCCATTCGTTCAAAAAGGACTTATCTCACCGAGTTGAAGCGATTTTGATTAGGAGTGGAAATAACTTTTGAATTTCATCACGCTGGTTTCTGCTGTTGAAATTTGTTGTTTAGGACATGATTCTGCAAAACACATGTCAAATTCAGTGTAATCCCATCACAGGTTCAAATGAGATATAGCCATTCGTCCAAAAAGTACTTATGTCACCAAGTTGAAGAGTTTTTGATTAGGAGTGGAAATAACTAATGAATTTCATCAAGCTGGTTTCTGCTGTTGAAATTTGTTGTTAGGTCAAGATTCTGCACAATATATGTCATATTCAGAGATATCCCATCAAAAGTCCAAAAGATATAGCCTTTCGTTCAAAAAGTGCTTATCTCACCGAGTTGAGACTTTTCTGATTAGGAGTGGAAATAACTAATGAATTTCATCAAGCTGGTTTCTGCTGTTGAAATATGTTGTTTAGGACATGATTCTGCACAATATATGTCAAATTCTTGTGAGCCCATTACAGGTTCAAAGGATATAGCCATTCGTTCAAAACGTGCTTATCTCTCCAAGTTGAAGCGTTTTTGATTAGGAGTGTAAATAACTTTTGAATTTTATCAAGCTGGTTTCTGCTGTTGAAATATGTTGTTTA
This sequence comes from Fistularia commersonii, assembly GCF_037954325.1. Lineage (NCBI taxonomy): Eukaryota > Metazoa > Chordata > Actinopteri > Syngnathiformes > Fistulariidae > Fistularia > Fistularia commersonii. The sequence goes on from NW_028234007.1 coordinate 214,283, forward strand.
GAACATGATTCTGCACAATATATGTCAAATTCAGTGTAATCCCCTCATACGTTCAAAAGATATCGCCAGTCGTTCCAAAAGAACTTATCTCACCAAGTTGAGGCGTTTTTGATTCGGAGTGGAAATAACCAATGAATTTCATCAAGCTGGTTTCTGCTGTTGAAATATGTTTTTTAGGATATGATTCTGCACAGTATATGTCAAATTTAGTGTAATCACATCTTAGGTTCAAAAGATATAGCCATTCGTGCAAAAAGTGCTTATCTCACCGAGTTGAAGCAAATTTGATTAGGAGTGGCAATAACTAATGAATTTCATCTTGTAGATTTCTACTGTTGAAATATGTTGTTTAGGACATGATTCTGCACAATATATGTCAAATTCAGTGTAATCCCTTCACAAGTTCAAAAGCTATAGCCATTCGTTCAAAAAGTGCTTATCTCACAAAGTTGAAGCGTTTTTGATCAGGAGTGAAAATAACCAATGAATTTCATCAAGCTGGTTTCTGCTGTTGAAATATGTTGTTTAGGATATGACTCTGCACAATATATGTCAAATTCAGTGTAATCACATCACAGGTTCAAAAGATATACCCATTCGTTCAAAAATTACTTATCTCACCGAGTTGAAGCACTTTTGATTAGGAGTGGAAATAACTTTTGAATTTCATCAAGCTGGTTACTGCTGTTGAAATATGTTGTTTAGGACATGATTCTGCACAATATATGTCAAATTCAGTGTAATCCCTTCAAAGGTTCAAAAGATATAGCCATTCGTTCAAAAAGTGCTTATCTCACCGAGTTGAGGCGTTTTTGATTCGGAGTGGAAATAACCAATGAATTTCATCAAGCTTGTTTCTGCTGTTGAAATATGTGCTTTAGGATATGATTTTGCACAATATATGTCAAATTTAGTTTAATCACATCACAGGTTCAAAAGATATAGCCATTCGTTCAAAAAGTGCTTATCTTATCGGGTTGAAGCGTTTTTGATTCGGAGTGGAAATAACTGATGTATTTCGTCAAGCTGGTTTCTGCTATTGAAATATGTTTTTTAGGACATGATTCTGCAAAACACATGTCAAATTCAGTGTAATCCAGCGATAAGATCAAAAGATATAGCCATTCGTGAAAAAGGTGCTTATCTCACCGAGTTGAGACGTTTCTGATTAGGAGTGGAAATAACTAATGAATTTCATCAAGCTGGTTCCCGCTGATGAAATATGTTGTTTAGGAAAAGATTCTGCACAAAATATGTCAAATTCAGTATAATCCAGCGACAAGTTCAAAAGATATAGCCATTCGATCAAAAAGTGCTTATCTCACCGAGTTGAAGCGTTTTTGATTCGAATTGGAAATAACTAATGAATTTCATCAAGCTGGTTTCTGCTGTTGAAATATGTTGTTTAGGACAAGATTCTGCACAATATATGTCAAATTCAGTGAAATCCCATCACAAGTTCAAAAGATATAGCCATTCGTTCAAAAAGTACTTATCTCACCGAGTTGAAGCGTTTTTGATTAGGAGTGGAAATAACTTTTGAATTTCATCAAGCTGGTTTCTGCTGTTGAAATATGTTGTTTAGGACATGATTCTGCACAATATATGTCAAATTCTTGTGAGCCCATTATGGGTTCAAAGGATATAGCCATTCGTTTAAAACGTTTCTATGAGACCGAGTTGAAGCGTTTTTGATTAGGAGTGCAAATATCTAATGAATTTCATCAAGCTGGTTCCTGCTGTTGAAAAATGTTGTTTAGGAAAAAATTCTGCACAAAATATGTCAAATTCAGTATAATCCAACGACAAGTTCAAAAGATATCCATTCGATCAAAAAGTGCTTATCTCACCGAGTTGAAGCATTTTTGATTCGGAGTGGAAATAACTAATGAATTTCATCAAGCTGGTTTCTGCTGTTGAAATATGTTGTTTAGGACATGATTCTGCAGAAAATATTTAAAATTCAGTGTGATCCAGCGACAAGATCAAAAGATATACCCATTCGTGCAAAAATTGCTCATCTCACCGAGTTGAAGCAATTTTGATTAGGAGTGGAAATAACTAATGAATTTCATCAAGCTGGTTTCTGCTGTTGAAATATGTTGTTTAGGATATGATTCCGCACAATATATGTCAAAGTCAGTGTGATCCCAATTACAGGTTCAAAGGATATAGCCATTCGTTCAAAAGGACTTATCTCACCGAGTTGAAGCGTTTTTGATTAGGAGTGGAAATAACTAATGAATTTCATTAAGCTGGTTTCTGCTATTGAAATATGTTGTTTAGGGCATGATTCTGCACAATATATGTCAAATTCAGTATAATCCCTTCACAAGTTCAAAAGATATAGCCATTCGTTCAAAAAGTGCTTATCTCACCGAGTTGAAGCATTTTTGATTCGGAGTGGAAATAACTTTTGAATTTCATCAAGCTGGTTTCTTCTGTTGAAATATGTTGTTTAGGACATGATTCTGCACAATATATGTCAAATTCTTGTGAGCCCATTACAGGTTCAAAGGATATAGCCATTCGTTCAAAACGTGCTTATCTCACCAAGTTGAAGAGTTTTTGATTAGTATTGAAAGTAACTAATGAATTTCATCAAGCTGGTTTCTGCTATTGAAATTTGTTGTTTAGGACATGATTCTGGATAATATATGTCAAATTCAGTGTAATCCCTTCACAAGTTCAAAAGTTATAGCCATTCGTTCAAAAAGTACTTATCTCACCGATTGAAGCGTTTTTGATTTGGAGTGGAAATAACTTTTGAATTTCATCAAGCTGGTTTCTTCTGTTGAAATATGTTGTTTAGGACATGATTCTGCAGAAAATATTTCAAATTCAGTGTAATCCAGCAACAAGATCAAAAGATATATCCACTCTTGCAAATAATGCTTATCTCACCGAGTTGAAGCGTTTTTGTTTAGGAGAGGAAATAACTAAAGAATTTCATCAAGCTGGTTTCTGCTGTTGAAATATGTTTTTTGGGATATGATTCTGCACAATATATGTCAAATTCAATGTGATCCCATTAAAGGTTCAAAGGATATAGCCATTCTTTCAAAAAGGACTTATCTCACCGAGTTGAAGCGTTTTTGATTAGGACTGGAAATAACGAATGGATTTCATCAAGCTGGTTTCTGCTGTTGAAATATGTTGTATATGAAATAATTCTGCACAATATATGTCAAATTAAGTGTAATCCCTTCACAAGTTCAAAAGATATAGCCATTCGTTCAAAACGTACTTATCTTACCGAGTTGAAGCGTTTTTGTTTAGGAGTGGAAATAACTTTTGAATTTTATCACGCTGGTTTCTGCTGTTGAAATTTGTTGTTTAGGACATGATTCTGCACAATATATGTCAAATTCAGTGTAATCCCTTCACAAGTTCAAAAGATATAGCCATTCGTTCAAAAAGTGCTTATCTCACAGGAGTTGAAGCGTTTTTGATTAGGAGTGGAAATAATCAATGAATTTCATTAAGCTGGTTTCTGGTCTTGAAATATGTTTTTTAGGATATGATTCTGCACAATATATGTCAAATTTAGTGTAATCACATCACAGGTTCAAAAGATATAGCCATTCGTTCAAAAACTGCTTATCTTATCGGGTTGAAGCGTTTTTGATTAGGAGTGGAAATAACTGATGGATTTCGTCAAGCTGGTTTCTGCTGTTGAAATATGTTGTTTAGGACATGATTCTGCAAAACATATGTCAAATTCAGTGTAATCCAGCGACAAGTTCAAAAGATATAGCCATTCGATCAAAAAGTGCTTATATCACCGAGTTGAATCGTTTTTGATTCGGAGTGGAAATAACTAATGAATTTCATCAAGCTGGTTTATGCTGTTGAAATATGTTGTTTAGGAAAAGATTCTGCACAATATATGTCAAATTCAGTGAAATCCCATCCCAGGTTCAAAAAATATAGCCATTTGTGCAAAAAGTGCTTATCTCACCAAGTTGAAGAGTTTTTGATTAGTATTGGAAGTAACTAATGAATTTCATCAAGCTGGTTTCTGCTATTGAAATTTGTTGTTTAGGACATGATTCTGGACAATATATGTCAAATTCAGTGTAATCCCTTCACAATTTCAAAAGATACAGCCATTCGTTCAAAAAGTACTTATCTCACCGATTGAAGCGTTTTTGATTAGGAGTGGAAATAACTTTTGAATTTCATCAAGCTGGTTTCTGCTGTTAAAATATGTTGTTTAGGACATGATTCTGCAGAAAATATTTCAAATTCAGTGTAATCCAGCGACATGATCAAAAGATATAGCCACTCTTGCAAATAATGCTTATCTCACCGAGTTGAAGCGTTTTTGTTTAGGAGAGGAAATAACTAAAGAATTTCATCAAGCTGGTTTCTGCTGTTGAAATATGTTTTTTGGGATATGATTCTGCACAATATATGTCAAATTCAGTGTGATCCCATTAAAGGTTCAAAGGATATAGCCATTCTTTCAAAAAGGACTTATCTCACCGAGTTGAAGCGTTTTTGATTAGGAGTGGAAATAACTAATGGATTTAATCAAGCTGGTTTCTGCTGTTGAAATATGTTGTATATGACATAATTCTGCACAATATATGTCAAATTAAGTGTAATCCCTTCACAAGTTCAACATATATAGCCATTCGTTATAAAAACGTACTTATCTCACCGAGTTGAAGCGTTTTTGATTAGGAGTGGAAATAACTTTTGAATTTCATCACGCTGGTTTCTGCTGTTGAAATTTGTTGTTTAGGACATGATTCTGCAAAACACATGTCAAATTCAGTGTAATCCAGCGATAAGTTTAAAAGATATAGCCATTCGTGAAAAAAGTGCTTATCTCACCGAGTTGAGACGTTTCTGATTAGGAGTGGATATAACTAATGAATTTCATCAAGCTGGTTCCCGCTGTTGAAATATGTTGTTTAGGACATGATTCTGGACAATATATGTCAAATTCAGTGTAATCCCTTTACAAGTTCAAAAGATATAGCCATTCGTTCAAAAAGTACTTATCTCACCGAGTTGAAGCGTTTTTGATTAGGAGTGGAAATAACTAATGAATTTCATCAAGCTGGTTTCTGCTGTTGAAATATGTTGTTTAGGACATGATTCTGCACAATATATGTCAAATTCAATGAAATCCCATTACAGGTTCAAAGGATATAGCCATTCGTCCAAAAAGTACTTATGTCACCAAGTTGAAGAGTTTTTGATTAGGAGTGGAAATAACTAATGAATTTCATCAAGCTGGTTTCTGCTGTTGAAATATGTTGTTAGGTCAAGATTCTGCACAATATATGTCATATTCAGAGATATCCCATCAAAAGTCCAAAAGATATAGCCATTCGTTCAAAAAGTGCTTAACTCACCGAGTTGAGACGTTTCTGATTAGGAGTGGAAATAACTAATGAATTTCATCAAGCTGGTTTCTGCTGTTGAAATATGTTGTTTAGGACATGATTCTGCACAATATATGTCAAATTCTTGTGAGCCCATTACAGGTTCAAAGGATATAGCCAATCGTTCAAAACGTGCTTATGAGACCGAGTTGAAGCGTTTTTGATTAGGAGTGCAAATAACTAATGAATTTCATCAAGCTGGTTCCTGCTGTTGAAATATGTTGTTAAGGACAAGATTCTGCACAAAATATGTCAAATTCAGTATAATCCAGCGACAAGTTCAAAAGATATTGCCATTCGATCAAAAAGTGCTTATCTCATCGAGTTGAAGCGTTTTTGATTAGGAGTGGAAATAACTAATGGATTTCATCAAGCTGGTTTCTGCTGTTGAAATATGTTGTATATGACATAATTCTGCACAATATATGTCAAATTAAGTGTAATCCCTTCACAAGTTCAACATATATAGCCATTCGTTATAAAAACGTACTTATCTCACCGAGTTGAAGCGTTTTTGATTAGGAGTGGAAATAACTTTTGAATTTCATCACGCTGGTTTCTGCTGTTGAAATTTGTTGTTTAGGACATGATTCTGCAAAACACATGTCAAATTCAGTGTAATCCCATCACAGGTTCAAAGGATATAGCCATTCGTCCAAAAAGTACTTATGTCACCAAGTTGAAGAGTTTTTGATTAGGAGTGGAAATAACTAATGAATTTCATCAAGCTGGTTTCTCCTGTTGAAATATGTTGTTTAGGACATGATTCTGCACAATATATGTCAAATTCTTGTGAGCCCATTATGGGTTCAAAGGATATAGCCATTCGTTTAAAACGTTTCTATGAGACCGAGTTGAAGCGTTTTTGATTAGGAGTGCAAATATCTAATGAATTTCATCAAGCTGGTTCCTGCTGTTGAAAAATGTTGTTTAGGAAAAATTTCTGCACAATATATGTCAAATTCAGTATAATCCAACGACAAGTTCAAAAGATATTGCCATTCGATCAAAAAGTGCTTATCTTATCGGGTTGAAGCGTTTTTGATTCGGAGTGGAAATAACTAATGAATTTCATCAAGCTGGTTTCTGCTGTTGAAATATGTTGTTTAGGACAAGATTCTGCACAATATATGTCAAATTCAGTGAAATCCCATCCCAGGTTCAAAAAATATAGCCATTCGTTCAAAAATTGCTTATCTTACCAAGTTGAAGAGTTTTTTATTAGTATTGGAAATAACTAATGAATTTCATCAAGCTGGTTTCTGCTTTTGAAATTTGTTGTTTAGGACATGATTCTGGACAATACATGTCAAATTCAGTGTAATCCCTTCACAAGTTCACAAGATATAGCCATTCGTTCAAAAAGTACTTATCTCACCGAGTTGAAGCGTTTTTGATTAGGAGTGGAAATAACTTTTGAATTTCATCAAGCTGGTTTCTGCTGTTGAAATATGTTGTTTAGGACATGATTCTGCACAATATATGTCAAATTCAGTGAAATCCCATTACAGGTTCAACGGATATAGCCATTCGTCAAAAAAGTACTTATGTCACCAAGTTGAAGAGTTTTTGATTAGTATTGGAAATAACCAATGAATTTGATCTAGCTGGTTTCTGCTGTTGAAATATGTTGTTAGGTCAAGATTCTGCACAATATATGTCATATTCAGAGATATCCCATCAAAAGTCCAAAAGATATAGCCATTTGTTCAAAAAGTGCTTAACTCACCGAGTTGAGACGTTTCTGATTAGGTGTGGAAATAACTAATGAATTTCATCAAGCTGGTTTCTGCTGTTGAAATATGTTGTTTAGGACATGAATCTGCACAATATATGTCAAATTCAGTGAAAACCCATCAAAAGTCCAAAAGATATAGCCATTCTTTCAAATAGTGCTTATCTCACCAAGTTGAAGCGTTTTTGATTACTATTGGAAATAACTAAAGAATTTCATCAAGCTGGTTTCTGCTCTTGAAATTTGTTGTTCAGGACATTCTTCTGGACAATATATGTCAAATTCTTGTGAGCCCATTACAGGTTCAAAGGATATAGCCATTCGTTCAAAACGTGCTTATGATACTGACTTGAAGCGTTTTTGATTAGGAGTGCAAATGACTAATGAATTTCATCAAGCTGGTTCCTGCTGTTAAAAAAAATTGTTTAGGACAAGATTCTGCACAAAATATGTCAAATTCAGTATAATCCAGCGACAAGTTCAAAAGATATTGCCATTCGATCAAAAAGTGCTTATCTCACCGAGTTGAAGCGTTTTTGATTCGGAGTAAAAATAATAAATTAATTTCATCAAGCTGGTTTCTGCTGTTGAAATATGTTGTCTAGGACATGATTGTGCAGAAAATATATAAAATTCAGTGTAATCCAGCGACAAGATATAAAGATATAGCCTTTCGTGCAAATAATGCTTATATCACCGAGTTGAAGCGTTTTTGTTTAGGAGTGGAAATAACTAATGAATTTCATCAAGCTGGTTTCTGCTGTTGAAATATGTTTTTTTGGATATGATTCTGCACAATGAATGTCAAATTCAGTGTGATCCCATTACAGGTTCAAAGGATATTGCCATTCGTTCAAAAAGTGCTTATGTCACCGAGTTGAAGCGTTTTTGATTAGGAGTGGAAATAACTTTTGAATTTCATCAAGCTGGTGTCTGCTGTTGAAATATGTTGTTTAGAACATGTTTCTGCACGATATATGTCAAATTCAGTGTAATCCCTTCATAGGTTCAAAAGATCTAGCCATTTCATCCAAAAAGTACTTATGTCACCAAGTTGAAGAGTTTTTGATTAGGAGTGGAAATAACTAATGAATTTCATCAAGCTGGTTTCTGCTGTTGAAATATGTTGTTAGGTCAAGATTCTGCACAATATATGTCATATTCAGAGATATCCCATCAAAAGTCCAAAAGATATAGCCATTCGTTCAAAAAGTGCTTAACTCACCGAGTTGAGACGTTTCTGATTAGGAGTGGAAATAACTAATGAATTTCATCAAGCTGGTTTCTGCTGTTGAAATATGTTGTTTAGGACATGATTCTGCACAATATATGTCAAATTCTTGAGAGCCCATTACAGGTTCAAAGGATATAGCCAATCGTTCAAAATGTGCTTATGAGACCGAGTTGAAGCATTTTTGATTAGGAGTGCAAATAACTAATGAATTTCATCAAGCTGGTTCCTGCTGTTGAAAAATGTTGTTTAGGACAAGATTCTGCACAAAATATGTCAAATTCAGTATAATCCAGCGACAAGTTCAAAAGATATTGCCATTCGATCAAAAAGTGCTTATCTCATCGAGTTGAAGCGTTTTTGTTTAGGAGTAGAAATAACTAAAGAATTTCATCGAGCTGGTTTCTGCTGTTGATATATGTTTTTTGGGATATGATTCTGCACAATATATGTCAAATTCAGTGTGATCCCATTAAAGGTTCAAAGGATATAGCCATTCTTTCAAAAAGGACTTATCTCACCGAGTTGAAGCGTTTTTGATTAGGAGTGGAAATAACTAATGGATTTCATCAAGCTGGTTTCTGCTGTTGAAATATGTTGTATATGACATAATTCTGCACAATATATGTCAAATTAAGTGTAATCCCTTCACAAGTTCAACATATATAGCCATTCGTTATAAAAACGTACTTATCTCACCGAGTTGAAGCGTTTTTGATTAGGAGTGGAAATAACTTTTGAATTTCATCACGCTGGTTTCTGCTGTTGAAATTTGTTGTTTAGGACATGATTCTGCAAAACACATGTCAAATTCAGTGTAATCCCATCACAGGTTCAAATGAGATATAGCCATTCGTCCAAAAAGTACTTATGTCACCAAGTTGAAGAGTTTTTGATTAGGAGTGGAAATAACTAATGAATTTCATCAAGCTGGTTTCTCCTGTTGAAATATGTTGTTTAGGACATGATTCTGCACAATATATGTCAAATTCTTGTGAGCCAATAATGGGTTCAAAGGATATAGCCATTCGTTTAAAAAGTTTCTATGAGACCGAGTTGAAGCGTTTTTGATTAGGAGTGCAAATATCTAATGAATTTCATCAAGCTGGTTCCTGCTGTTGAAAAATGTTGTTTAGGAAAAATTTCTGCACAATATATGTCAAATTCAGTATAATCCAACGACAAGTTCAAAAGATATTGCCATTCGATCAAAAAGTGCTTATCTCACCGAGTTGAAGCGTTTTTTTATTCGGAGTGGAAATAACTAATGAATTTCATCAAGCTGGTTTCTGCTGTTGAAATATGTTGTTTAGGACATGATTCTGCAGAAAATATTTAAAATTCAGTGTAATCCAGCGACAAGATCAAAAGATATACCCATTCGTGCAAAAAGTGCTCATCTCACCGAGTTGAAGCAATTTTGATTAGGTGTGGAAATAACTAATGAATTTCATCAAGCTGGTTTCTGCTGTTGAAATATGTTCTTTAGGATATGATTCTGCACAATATACGTCAAAGTCAGTGTGATCCCAATTACAGGTTCGAAGGATATAGCCATTCGTTCAAAAAGGACTTATCTCACCGAGTTGAAGCGATTTTGATTAGGAGTGGAAATAACTTTTGAATTTCATCACGCTGGTTTCTGCTGTTGAAATTTGTTGTTTAGGACATGATTCTGCAAAACACATGTCAAATTCAGTGTAATCCCATCACAGGTTCAAATGAGATATAGCCATTCGTCCAAAAAGTACTTATGTCACCAAGTTGAAGAGTTTTTGATTAGGAGTGGAAATAACTAATGAATTTCATCAAGCTGGTTTCTCCTGTTGAAATATGTTGTTTAGGACATGATTCTGCACAATATATGTCAAATTCTTGTGAGCCCATTATGGGTTCAAAGGATATAGCCATTCGTTTAAAACGTTTCTATGAGACCGAGTTGAAGCGTTTTTGATTAGGAGTGCAAATATCTAATGAATTTCATCAAGCTGGTTCCTGCTGTTGAAAAATGTTGTTTAGGAAAAATTTCTGCACAATATATGTCAAATTCAGTATAATCCAACGACAAGTTCAAAAGATATTGCCATTCGATCAAAAAGTGCTTATCTCACCGAGTTGAAGCGTTTTTTTATTCGGAGTGGAAATAACTAATGAATTTCATTGAGCTGGTTTCTGCTGTTGAAATATGTTGTTTAGGACATGATTCTGCAGAAAATATTTAAAATTCAGTGTAATCCAGCGACAAGATCAAAAGATATACCCATTCGTGCAAAAAGTGCTCATCTCACCGAGTTGAAGCAATTTTGATTAGGTGTGGAAATAACGAATGAATTTCATCAAGCTGGTTTCTGTTGTTGAAATATGTTCTTTAGGATATGATTCTGCACAATATATGTCAAAGTCAGTGTGATCCCAATTACAGGTTCGAAGGATATAGCCATTCGTTCAAAAGGACTTATCTCACCGAGTTGAAGCGTTTTTGATTAGGAGTGGAAATAACTAATGAATTTCATTAAGCTGGTTTCTGCTTTTGAAATATGTTGTTAAGACATGATTCTGTACAATATATGTCAAATTCAGTATAATCCCTTCACAAGTTCAAAAGATATAGCCATGCGTTCAAAAAGTGCTTATCTCACCGAGTTGAAGCGTTTTTGATTAGGAGTGGAAATAACTAATGAATTTCATCAAGCTGGTTTCTGCTGTTGAAATATGTTGTTTAGAACATGATTCTGCACAATATATGTCAAATTTAGTGTAATCCCTTCATAGGTTCAAAAGATATCGCCAGTCGTTCCAAAAGAACTTATCTCACCGAATTGAGGGGTTTTTGATTCGGAGTGGAAATAACCAATGAATTTCATCAAGCTGGTTTCTGCTGTTGAAATATGTTGTTTAGGATATGATTCTGCACAATATATGTCAAATTTAGTGTAATCACATCACAGGATCAAAAGATATAGCCATTCGTTCAAAAACTGCTCATCTTATCGGGTTGAAGCGTTTTTGATTAGGAGTGGAAATAACTGATGGATTTCGTCAAGCTGGTTTCTGCTGTTGAAATATGTTGTTTAGGACATGATTCTGCAAAACACATGTCAAATTCAGTGTAATCTAGCGATAAGATCAAAAAATATTGCCATTCGATCAAAAAGTGCTTATCTTATCGGGTTGAAGCGTTTTTGATTCGGAGTGGAAATAACTAATGAATTTAATCAAGCTGGTTTCTGCTGTTGAAATAAGTTGTTTAGGAAAAGATTCTGGACAATATATGTCAAATTCAGTGAAATCCCATCCCAGGTTCAAAAAATATAGCCATTCGTTCAAAAATTGCTTATCTTACCAAGTTGAAGAGTTTTTTATTAGTATTGGAAATAACTAATGAATTTCATCAAGCTGGTTTCTGCTTTTGAAATTTGTTGTTTAGGACATGATTCTGGACAATACATGTCAAATTCAGTGTAATCCCTTCACAAGTTCACAAGATATAGCCATTTGTTCAAAAAGTACTTATCTCACCGAGTTGAAGCGTTTTTGATTAGGAGTTGAAATAACTTTTGAATTTCATCAAGCTGGTTTCTGCTGTTGAAATATGTTGTTTAGGACATGATTCTGCACAATATATGTCAAATTCAGTGAAATCCCAATACAGGTTCAACGGATATAGCCATTCGTCAAAAAAGTACTTATGTCACCAAGTTGAAGCGTTTTTGATTACTATTGGAAATAACTAAAGAATTTCATCAAGCTGGTTTCTGCTCTTGAAATTTGTTGTTCAGGACATTCTTCTGGACAATATATGTCAAATTCTTGTGAGCCCATTACAGGTTCAAAGGATATAGCCATTCGTTCAAAACGTGCTTATGATACTGAGTTGAAGCGTTTTTGATTAGGAGTGCAAATGACTAATGAATTTCATCAAGCTGGTTCCTGCTGTTAAAAAAAATTTGTTTAGGACAAGATTCTGCACGAAATATGTCAAATTCAGTATAATCCAGCGACAAGTTCAAAAGATATTGCCATTCGATCAAAAAGTGCTTATCTCACCGAGTTGAAGCGTTTTTGATTCGGAGTAAAAATAATAAATTAATTTCATCAAGCTGGTTTCTGCTGTTGAAATATGTTGTCTAGGACATGATTGTGCAGAAAATATATAAAATTCAGTGTAATCCAGCGACAAGATAAAAAGATATAGCCTTTCGTGCAAATAATGCTTATATCACCGAGTTGAAGCGTTTTTGTTTAGGAGTGGAAATAACTAATGAATTTCATCAAGCTGGTTTCTGCTGTTGAAATATGTTTTTTTGGATATGATTCTGCACAATGAATGTCAAATTCAGTGTGATCCCATTACAGGTTCAAAGGATATTGCCATTCGTTCAAAAAGTGCTTATGTCACCGAGTTGAAGCGTTTTTGATTAGGAGTGGAAATAACTTTTGAATTTCATCAAGCTGGTGTCTGCTGTTGAAATATGTTGTTTAGAACATGTTTCTGCACGATATATGTCAAATTCAGTGTAATCCCTTCATAGGTTCAAAAGATCTAGCCATTCATCCAAAAAGTACTTATGTCACCAAGTTGAAGAGTTTTTGATTAGGAGTGGAAATAACTAATGAATTTCATCAAGCTGGTTTCTGCTGTTGAAATATGTTGTTAGGTCAAGATTCTGCACAATATATGTCATATTCAGAGATATCCCATCAAAAGTCCAAAAGATATAGCCATTCGTTCAAAAAGTGCTTAACTCACCGAGTTGAGACGTTTCTGATTAGGAGTGGAAATAACTAATGAATTTCATCAAGCTGGTTTCTGCTGTTGAAATATGTTGTTTAGGACATAATTCTTCACAAAATATGTCAAATTCAGTATAATCCAGCGACAAGTTCAAAAGATATTGCCATTCGATCAAAAAGTGCTTATCTCATCGAGTTGAAGCGTTTTTGTTTAGGAGTAGAAATAACTAAAGAATTTCATCAAGCTGGTTTCTCCTGTTGAAATATGTTGTTTAGGACATGATTCTGGACAATACATGTCAAATTCAGTGTAATCCCTTCACAAGTTCACAAGATATAGCCATTCGTTCAAAAAGTACTTATCTCACCGAGTTGAATCGTTTTTGATTCGGAGTGGAAAAAACTAATGAATTTCATCAAGCTGGTTTCTGACTTTTAAATATGTTGTTTAGGACATAATTCTGCACAAAATATGTCCCATTCAGTGAAATCCAATCAAAAGTTCAAAAGATATAGCTATTCGATCAAAAAGTGCTTATCTCACCGAGTTGAAGCGTTTTTGATTCGAGTTGGAAATAACTAATGAATTTCATCAAGCTGGTTTCTGCTGTTGAAATATGTTGTTTATGACATGATTCTGCACAATATATGTCAAATTCAGTGTAATCCCTTCACAGGTTCAAAAGATATAGCCATTCGTTCAAAAAGTACTTATCTCACCGTGTTGAAGCATTTGATTAGGAGTGGAAATAACTAATGAATTTCATCAATCTGGTTTCTGCTGTTGATATATGTTGTTTAGAACATGATTCTGCACACTATATGTCAAATTCAGTGTAATCCCTTTATAGGTTCAAAAGATATAGCCATTCATTCAAAAAGTACTTATCTCACCAAGTTGAAGCGTTTTTTATTAGGAGTGGAAATAACTTTTGAATTTCACCACGCTGGTTTTTGCTGTTGAAATATGTTGTTCATTACATGATTCTGCACAATATATGTCAAATTCAGTGTAATCCCTTCATAGGTTAAAAAGATATCGCCATTCGTTCAAAAAGTACTTATCTCACCGAGTTGAAGCGTTTTTGATTAGGAGTGGAAAAAACTTTTGAATTTCATCACGCTGGTTTCTGCTGTTGAAATATGTTGTTTAGGACATGATTTTGCACAACACATGTCAAATTCAGTGTAATCCAGCGACAAGATCAAAAGATATAGCCATTCGATCAAAAAGTACTTATCTCACCGAGTTGAAGCGTTTTTGGATTCGGAGTGGAAATAATCAATGAATTTCATCAAGCTGGTTTCTGCTGTTGAAATATGTTTTTTAGGATATGATTCTGCACAATATATGTCAAATTCAGTGTAATCACATCACAGGTTCAAAAGATATAGCCATTCGTTCAAAAACTGCTTATCTAATCGGGTTGAAGCGTTTTTAATTAGGAGTGGAAATAACTAATGGATTTAATCAAGCTGGTTTCTGCTGTTGAAATATGTTGTTTAGGACATGATTCTGCACAACACATGTCAAATTCAGTGTAATCCAGCGACAAGATCAAAAGATATAGCCATTCGTTCAAAAAGTGCTTATCTCATCGAGTTGAAGCGTTTTTGTTTAGGAGTAGAAATAACTAAAGAATTTCATCAAGCTGGTTTCTCCTGTTGAAATATGTTGTTTAGGACATGATTCTGGACAATACATGTCAAATTCAGTGTAATCCCTTCACAAGTTCACAAGATATAGCCATTCGTTCAAAAAGTACTTATCTCACCGAGTTGAATCGTTTTTGATTCGGAGTGGAAAAAACTAATGAATTTCATCAAGCTGGTTTCTGACTTTTAAATATGTTGTTTAGGACATAATTCTGCACAAAATATGTCCCATTCAGTGAAATCCAATCAAAAGTTCAAAAGATATAGCTATTCGATCAAAAAGTGCTTATCTCACCGAGTTGAAGCGTTTTTGATTCGAGTTGGAAATAACTAATGAATTTCATCAAGCTGGTTTCTGCTGTTGAAATATGTTGTTTATGACATGATTCTGCACAATATATGTCAAATTCAGTGTAATCCCTTCACAGGTTCAAAAGATATAGCCATTCGTTCAAAAAGTACTTATCTCACCGTGTTGAAGCATTTGATTAGGAGTGGAAATAACTAATGAATTTCATCAATCTGGTTTCTGCTGTTGATATATGTTGTTTAGAACATGATTCTGCACACTATATGTCAAATTCAGTGTAATCCCTTTATAGGTTCAAAAGATATAGCCATTCATTCAAAAAGTACTTATCTCACCAAGTTGAAGCGTTTTTTATTAGGAGTGGAAATAACTTTTGAATTTCACCACGCTGGTTTTTGCTGTTGAAATATGTTGTTCATTACATGATTCTGCACAATATATGTCAAATTCAGTGTAATCCCTTCATAGGTTAAAAAGATATCGCCATTCGTTCAAAAAGTACTTATCTCACCGAGTTGAAGCGTTTTTGATTAGGAGTGGAAAAAACTTTTGAATTTCATCACGCTGGTTTCTGCTGTTGAAATATGTTGTTTAGGACATGATTTTGCACAACACATGTCAAATTCAGTGTAATCCAGCGACAAGATCAAAAGATATAGCCATTCGATCAAAAAGTACTTATCTCACCGAGTTGAAGCGTTTTTGGATTCGGAGTGGAAATAATCAATGAATTTCATCAAGCTGGTTTCTGCTGTTGAAATATGTTTTTTAGGATATGATTCTGCACAATATATGTCAAATTCAGTGTAATCACATCACAGGTTCAAAAGATATAGCCATTCGTTCAAAAACTGCTTATCTAATCGGGTTGAAGCGTTTTTAATTAGGAGTGGAAATAACTAATGGATTTAATCAAGCTGGTTTCTGCTGTTGAAATATGTTGTTTAGGACATGATTCTGCACAACACATGTCAAATTCAGTGTAATCCAGCGACAAGATCAAAAGATATAGCCATTCGTTCAAAAAGTGCTTATCTCACCGAGTTGAAGCAATTTTGATTAGGAGTGGCAATAACTAATGAATTTCATCAAGTAGATTTCTACTGTTGAAATATGTTGTTTAGGACATGATTCTGCACAATATATGTCAAATTCAGTGTAATCCCTTCACAAGTTCAAAAGATATAGCCATTTTTTTCAAAAAGTGCTTATCTCACAAAGTTGAAGCGTGTTTGATTAGGAGTGGAAATAACTAATGAATTTCATCAAGCTGGTTTCTGCTGTTGAAATATGTTGTTTAGGATATGATTCTGCACAATATATGTCAAAGTCAGTGTGATCCCATTACAGGTTCATAGGATATAGCTATTCGTTCAAAAAGTACTTATCTCACCGAGTTGAAGCGTTTTTGATTAGGAGTGGAAAAAACTTTTGAATTTCATCAAGCTGGTTTCTGCTGTTGAAATATGTTTTTTAGGATATGATTCTGCACAATATATGTCAAATTTAGTGTAATCACATCACAGGTTCAAAGATATAGCCATTCGTTCAAAAACTGCTTATCTTATCAGGTTGAAGCGTTTTTGATTAGGGGTGGAAATAACTGATGGATTTCGTCAAGCTGGTTTCTGCTGTTGAAATATGTTGTTAGGTCAAGATTCTGCACAATATATGTCATATTCAGAGATATCCCATCAAAAGTCCAAAAGATATAGCCATTCGTTCAAAAAGTGCTTAACTCACCGAGTTGAGACGTTTCTGATTAGGAGTGGAAATAACTAATGAATTTCATCAAGCTGGTTTCTGCTGTTGAAATATGTTGTTTAGGACATAATTCTTCACAAAATATGTCAAATTCAGTATAATCCAGCGACAAGTTCAAAAGATATTGCCATTCGATCAAAAAGTGCTTATCTCATCGAGTTGAAGCGTTTTTGTTTAGGAGTAGAAATAACTAAAGAATTTCATCAAGCTGGTTTCTCCTGTTGAAATATGTTGTTTAGGACATGATTCTGGACAATACATGTCAAATTCAGTGTAATCCCTTCACAAGTTCACAAGATATAGCCATTCGTTCAAAAAGTACTTATCTCACCGAGTTGAATCGTTTTTGATTCGGAGTGGAAAAAACTAATGAATTTCATCAAGCTGGTTTCTGACTTTTAAATATGTTGTTTAGGACATAATTCTGCACAAAATATGTCCCATTCAGTGAAATCCAATCAAAAGTTCAAAAGATATAGCTATTCGATCAAAAAGTGCTTATCTCACCGAGTTGAAGCGTTTTTGATTCGAGTTGGAAATAACTAATGAATTTCATCAAGCTGGTTTCTGCTGTTGAAATATGTTGTTTATGACATGATTCTGCACAATATATGTCAAATTCAGTGTAATCCCTTCACAGGTTCAAAAGATATAGCCATTCGTTCAAAAAGTACTTATCTCACCGTGTTGAAGCATTTGATTAGGAGTGGAAATAACTAATGAATTTCATCAATCTGGTTTCTGCTGTTGATATATGTTGTTTAGAACATGATTCTGCACACTATATGTCAAATTCAGTGTAATCCCTTTATAGGTTCAAAAGATATAGCCATTCATTCAAAAAGTACTTATCTCACCAAGTTGAAGCGTTTTTTATTAGGAGTGGAAATAACTTTTGAATTTCACCACGCTGGTTTTTGCTGTTGAAATATGTTGTTCATTACATGATTCTGCACAATATATGTCAAATTCAGTGTAATCCCTTCATAGGTTAAAAAGATATCGCCATTCGTTCAAAAAGTACTTATCTCACCGAGTTGAAGCGTTTTTGATTAGGAGTGGAAAAAACTTTTGAATTTCATCACGCTGGTTTCTGCTGTTGAAATATGTTGTTTAGGACATGATTTTGCACAACACATGTCAAATTCAGTGTAATCCAGCGACAAGATCAAAAGATATAGCCATTCGATCAAAAAGTACTTATCTCACCGAGTTGAAGCGTTTTTGGATTCGGAGTGGAAATAATCAATGAATTTCATCAAGCTGGTTTCTGCTGTTGAAATATGTTTTTTAGGATATGATTCTGCACAATATATGTCAAATTCAGTGTAATCACATCACAGGTTCAAAAGATATAGCCATTCGTTCAAAAACTGCTTATCTAATCGGGTTGAAGCGTTTTTAATTAGGAGTGGAAATAACTAATGGATTTAATCAAGCTGGTTTCTGCTGTTGAAATATGTTGTTTAGGACATGATTCTGCACAACACATGTCAAATTCAGTGTAATCCAGCGACAAGATCAAAAGATATAGCCATTCGTTCAAAAAGTGCTTATCTCACCGAGTTGAAGCAATTTTGATTAGGAGTGGCAATAACTAATGAATTTCATCAAGTAGATTTCTACTGTTGAAATATGTTGTTTAGGACATGATTCTGCACAATATATGTCAAATTCAGTGTAATCCCTTCACAAGTTCAAAAGATATAGCCATTTTTTCAAAAAGTGCTTATCTCACAAAGTTGAAGCGTGTTTGATTAGGAGTGGAAATAACTAATGAATTTCATCAAGCTGGTTTCTGCTGTTGAAATATGTTGTTTAGGATATGATTCTGCACAATATATGTCAAAGTCAGTGTGATCCCATTACAGGTTCATAGGATATAGCTATTCGTTCAAAAAGTACTTATCTCACCGAGTTGAAGCGTTTTTGATTAGGAGTGGAAAAAACTTTTGAATTTCATCAAGCTGGTTTCTGCTGTTGAAATATGTTTTTTAGGATATGATTCTGCACAATATATGTCAAATTTAGTGTAATCACATCACAGGTTCAAAGATATAGCCATTCGTTCAAAAACTGCTTATCTTATCAGGTTGAAGCGTTTTTGATTAGGGGTGGAAATAACTGATGGATTTCGTCAAGCTGGTTTCTGCTGTTGAAATATGTTGTTTAGGACATGATTCTGCAAAACACATGTCAAATTCAGTGTAATCCAGCGATAAGATCAAAAGATATAGCCATTCATCATAAAAGTGCTTATCTCACCGAGTTGAAGCGTTTTTGATTAGGAGTGGAAATAACTTTTGAATTTCATCAAGCTGGTTTCTGCTGTTGAAATATGTTGTTTAGGACATGATTCTGCACAATATATGTCAAATTCAGTGAAATCCCATTACAGGTTCAACTGATATAGCCATTCGTCAAAAAAGTACTTATGTCACCAAGTTGAAGAGTTTTTGATTAGTATTGGAAATAACCAATGAATTTGATCTAGCTGGTTTCTGCTGTTGAAATATGTTGTTAGGTCAAGCTTCTGCACAATATATGTCATATTCAGAGATATCCCATCAAAAGTCCAAAAGATATAGCCATTCGTTCAAAAAGTGCTTAACTCACCGAGTTGAGACGTTTCTGATTAGGTGTGGAAATAACTAATGAATTTCATCAAGCTGGTTTCTGCTGTTGAAATATGTTGTTTAGGACAAGATTCTGCACAAAATATGTCAAATTCAGTATAATCCAGCGACAAGTTCAAAAGATATTGCCATTCGAATAAAAAAGTGCTTATCTCATCGAGTTGAAGCGTTTTTGTTTAGGAGTAGAAATAACTAAAGAATTTCATCGAGCTGGTTTCTGCTGTTGATATATGTTTTTTGGGATATGATTCTGCACAATATATGTCAAATTCAGTGTGATCCCATTAAAGGTTCAAAGGATATAGCCATTCTTTCAAAAAGGACTTATCTCACCGAGTTAAAGCGTTTTTGATTAGGAGTGGAAATAACTAATGGATTTCATCAAGCTGGTTTCTGCTGTTGAAATATGTTGTATATGACATAATTCTGCACAATATATGTCAAATTAAGTGTAATCCCTTCACAAGTTCAACATATATAGCCATTCGTTATAAAAACGTACTTATCTCACCGAGTTGAAGCGTTTTTGATTAGGAGTGGAAATAACTTTTGAATTTCATCACGCTGGTTTCTGCTGTTGAAATTTGTTGTTTAGGACATGATTCTGCAAAACACATGTCAAATTCAGTGTAATCCCATCACAGGTTCAAAGGATATAGCCATTCGTCCAAAAAGTACTTATGTCACCAAGTTGAAGAGTTTTTGATTAGGAGTGGAAATAACTAATGAATTTCATCAAGCTGGTTTCTCCTGTTGAAATATGTTGTTTAGGACATGATTCTGCACAATATATGTCAAATTCTTGTGAGCCCATTATGGGTTCAAAGGATATAGCCATTCGTTTAAAACGTTTCTATGAGACCGAGTTGAAGCGTTTTTGATTAGGAGTGCAAATATCTAATGAATTTCATCAAGCTGGTTCCTGCTGTTGAAAAATGTTGTTTAGGAAAAATTTCTGCACAATATATGTCAAATTCAGTATAATCCAACGACAAGTTCAAAAGATATTGCCATTCGATCAAAAAGTGCTTATCTCACCGAGTTGAAGCGTTTTTTTATTCGGAGTGGAAATAACTAATGAATTTCATTGAGCTGGTTTCTGCTGTTGAAATATGTTTTTTAGGACATGATTCTGCAGAAAATATTTAAAATTCAGTGTAATCCAGCGACAAGATCAAAAGATATACCCATTCGTGCAAAAAGTGCTCATCTCACCGAGTTGAAGCAATTTTGATTAGGTGTGGAAATAACGAATGAATTTCATCAAGCTGGTTTCTGCTGTTGAAATATGTTCTTTAGGATATGATTCTGCACAATATATGTCAAAGTCAGTGTGATCCCAATTACAGGTTCGAAGGATATAGCCATTCGTTCAAAAGGACTTATCTCACCGAGTTGAAGCGTTTTTGATTAGGAGTGGAAATAACTAATGAATTTCATTAAGCTGGTTTCTGCTTTTGAAATATGTTGTTAAGACATGATTCTGTACAATATATGTCAAATTCAGTATAATCCCTTCACAAGTTCAAAAGATATAGCCATGCGTTCAAAAAGTGCTTATCTCACCGAGTTGAAGCGTTTTTGATTAGGAGTGGAAATAACTAATGAATTTCATCAAGCTGGTTTCTGCTGTTGAAATATGTTGTTTAGAACATGATTCTGCACAATATATGTCAAATTTAGTGTAATCCCTTCATAGGTTCAAAAGATATCGCCAGTCGTTCCAAAAGAACTTATCTCACCGAATTGAGGGGTTTTTGATTCGGAGTGGAAATAACCAATGAATTTCATCAAGCTGGTTTCTGCTGTTGAAATATGTTGTTTAGGATATGATTCTGCACAATATATGTCAAATTTAGTGTAATCACATCACAGGATCAAAAGATATAGCCATTCGTTCAAAAACTGCTCATCTTATCGGGTTGAAGCGTTTTTGATTAGGAGTGGAAATAACTGATGGATTTCGTCAAGCTGGTTTCTGCTGTTGAAATATGTTGTTTAGGACATGATTCTGCAAAACACATGTCAAATTCAGTGTAATCTAGCGATAAGATCAAAAAATATTGCCATTCGATCAAAAAGTGCTTATCTTATCGGGTTGAAGCGTTTTTGATTCGGAGTGGAAATAACTAATGAATTTCATCAAGCTGGTTTCTGCTGTTGAAATAAGTTGTTTAGGAAAAGATTCTGGACAATATATGTCAAATTCAGTGAAATCCCATCCCAGGTTCAAAAAATATAGCCATTCGTTCAAAAATTGCTTATCTTACCAAGTTGAAGAGTTTTCTATTAGTATTGGAAATAACTATTGAATTTCATCAAGCTGGTTTCTGCTTTTGAAATTTGTTGTTTAGGACATGATTCTGGACAATACATGTCAAATTCAGTGTAATCCCTTCACAAGTTCACAAGATATAGCCATTTGTTCAAAAAGTACTTATCTCACCGAGTTGAAGCGTTTTTGATTAGGAGTTGAAATAACTTTTGAATTTCATCAAGCTGGTTTCTGCTGTTGAAATATGTTGTTTAGGACATGATTCTGCACAATATATGTCAAATTCAGTGAAATCCCAATACAGGTTCAACGGATATAGCCATTCGTCAAAAAAGTACTTATGTCACCAAGTTGAAGCGTTTTTGATTACTATTGGAAATAACTAAAGAATTTCATCAAGCTGGTTTCTGCTCTTGAAATTTGTTGTTCAGGACATTCTTCTGGACAATATATGTCAAATTCTTGTGAGCCCATTACAGGTTCAAAGGATATAGCCATTCGTTCAAAACGTGCTTATGATACTGACTTGAAGCGTTTTTGATTAGGAGTGCAAATGACTAATGAATTTCATCAAGCTGGTTCCTGCTGTTAAAAAAAATTTGTTTAGGACAAGATTCTGCACGAAATATGTCAAATTCAGTATAATCCAGCGACAAGTTCAAAAGATATTGCCATTCGATCAAAAAGTGCTTATCTCACCGAGTTGAAGCGTTTTTGATTCGGAGTAAAAATAATAAATTAATTTCATCAAGCTTGTTTCTGCTGTTGAAATATGTTGTCTAGGACATGATTGTGCAGAAAATATATAAAATTCAGTGTAATCCAGCGACAAGATAAAAAGATATAGCCTTTCGTGCAAATAATGCTTATATCACCGAGTTGAAGCGTTTTTGTTTAGGAGTGGAAATAACTAATGAATTTCATCAAGCTGGTTTCTGCTGTTGAAATATGTTTTTTTGGATATGATTCTGCACAATGAATGTCAAATTCAGTGTGATCCCATTACAGGTTCAAAGGATATTGCCATTCGTTCAAAAAGTGCTTATGTCACCGAGTTGAAGCGTTTTTGATTAGGAGTGGAAATAACTTTTGAATTTCATCAAGCTGGTGTCTGCTGTTGAAATATGTTGTTTAGAACATGTTTCTGCACGATATATGTCAAATTCAGTGTAATCCCTTCATAGGTTCAAAAGATCTAGCCATTCATCCAAAAAGTACTTATGTCACCAAGTTGAAGAGTTTTTGATTAGGAGTGGAAATAACTAATGAATTTCATCAAGCTGGTTTCTGCTGTTGAAATATGTTGTTAGGTCAAGATTCTGCACAATATATGTCATATTCAGAGATATCCCATCAAAAGTCCAAAAGATATAGCCATTCGTTCAAAAAGTGCTTAACTCACCGAGTTGAGACGTTTCTGATTAGGAGTGGAAATAACTAATGAATTTCATCAAGCTGGTTTCTGCTGTTGAAATATGTTGTTTAGGACATAATTCTTCACAAAATATGTCAAATTCAGTATAATCCAGCGACAAGTTCAAAAGATATTGCCATTCGATCAAAAAGTGCTTATCTCATCGAGTTGAAGCGTTTTTGTTTAGGAGTAGAAATAACTAAAGAATTTCATCAAGCTGGTTTCTCCTGTTGAAATATGTTGTTTAGGACATGATTCTGGACAATACATGTCAAATTCAGTGTAATCCCTTCACAAGTTCACAAGATATAGCCATTCGTTCAAAAAGTACTTATCTCACCGAGTTGAATCGTTTTTGATTCGGAGTGGAAAAAACTAATGAATTTCATCAAGCTGGTTTCTGACTTTTAAATATGTTGTTTAGGACATAATTCTGCACAAAATATGTCCCATTCAGTGAAATCCAATCAAAAGTTCAAAAGATATAGCTATTCGATCAAAAAGTGCTTATCTCACCGAGTTGAAGCGTTTTTGATTCGAGTTGGAAATAACTAATGAATTTCATCAAGCTGGTTTCTGCTGTTGAAATATGTTGTTTATGACATGATTCTGCACAATATATGTCAAATTCAGTGTAATCCCTTCACAGGTTCAAAAGATATAGCCATTCGTTCAAAAAGTACTTATCTCACCGTGTTGAAGCATTTGATTAGGAGTGGAAATAACTAATGAATTTCATCAATCTGGTTTCTGCTGTTGATATATGTTGTTTAGAACATGATTCTGCACACTATATGTCAAATTCAGTGTAATCCCTTTATAGGTTCAAAAGATATAGCCATTCATTCAAAAAGTACTTATCTCACCAAGTTGAAGCGTTTTTTATTAGGAGTGGAAATAACTTTTGAATTTCACCACGCTGGTTTTTGCTGTTGAAATATGTTGTTCATTACATGATTCTGCACAATATATGTCAAATTCAGTGTAATCCCTTCATAGGTTAAAAAGATATCGCCATTCGTTCAAAAAGTACTTATCTCACCGAGTTGAAGCGTTTTTGATTAGGAGTGGAAAAAACTTTTGAATTTCATCACGCTGGTTTCTGCTGTTGAAATATGTTGTTTAGGACATGATTTTGCACAACACATGTCAAATTCAGTGTAATCCAGCGACAAGATCAAAAGATATAGCCATTCGATCAAAAAGTACTTATCTCACCGAGTTGAAGCGTTTTTGGATTCGGAGTGGAAATAATCAATGAATTTCATCAAGCTGGTTTCTGCTGTTGAAATATGTTTTTTAGGATATGATTCTGCACAATATATGTCAAATTCAGTGTAATCACATCACAGGTTCAAAAGATATAGCCATTCGTTCAAAAACTGCTTATCTAATCGGGTTGAAGCGTTTTTAATTAGGAGTGGAAATAACTAATGGATTTAATCAAGCTGGTTTCTGCTGTTGAAATATGTTGTTTAGGACATGATTCTGCACAACACATGTCAAATTCAGTGTAATCCAGCGACAAGATCAAAAGATATAGCCATTCGTTCAAAAAGTGCTTATCTCACCGAGTTGAAGCAATTTTGATTAGGAGTGGCAATAACTAATGAATTTCATCAAGTAGATTTCTACTGTTGAAATATGTTGTTTAGGACATGATTCTGCACAATATATGTCAAATTCAGTGTAATCCCTTCACAAGTTCAAAAGATATAGCCATTTTTTCAAAAAGTGCTTATCTCACAAAGTTGAAGCGTGTTTGATTAGGAGTGGAAATAACTAATGAATTTCATCAAGCTGGTTTCTGCTGTTGAAATATGTTGTTTAGGATATGATTCTGCACAATATATGTCAAAGTCAGTGTGATCCCATTACAGGTTCATAGGATATAGCTATTCGTTCAAAAAGTACTTATCTCACCGAGTTGAAGCGTTTTTGATTAGGAGTGGAAAAAACTTTTGAATTTCATCAAGCTGGTTTCTGCTGTTGAAATATGTTTTTTAGGATATGATTCTGCACAATATATGTCAAATTTAGTGTAATCACATCACAGGTTCAAAGATATAGCCATTCGTTCAAAAACTGCTTATCTTATCAGGTTGAAGCGTTTTTGATTAGGGGTGGAAATAACTGATGGATTTCGTCAAGCTGGTTTCTGCTGTTGAAATATGTAGTTTAGGACATGATTTTGCAAAACACATGTCAAATTCAGTGTAATCCAGCGATAAGATCAAAAGATATAGCCATTCATCATAAAAGTGCTTATCTCACCGAGTTGAAGCGTTTTTGATTAGGAGTGGAAATAACTTTTGAATTTCATCAAGCTGGTTTCTGCTGTTGAAATATGTTGTTTAGGACATGATTCTGCACAATATATGTCAAATTCAGTGAAATCCCATTACAGGTTCAACTGATATAGCCATTCGTCAAAAAAGTACTTATGTCACCAAGTTGAAGAGTTTTTGATTAGTATTGGAAATAACCAATGAATTTGATCTAGCTGGTTTCTGCTGTTGAAATATGTTGTTAGGTCAAGCTTCTGCACAATATATGTCATATTCAGAGATATCCCATCAAAAGTCCAAAAGATATAGCCATTCGTTCAAAAAGTGCTTAACTCACCGAGTTGAGACGTTTCTGATTAGGTGTGGAAATAACTAATGAATTTCATCAAGCTGGTTTCTGCTGTTGAAATATGTTGTTAAGGACAAGATTCTGCACAAAATATGTCAAATTCAGTATAATCCAGCGACAAGTTCAAAAGATATTGCCATTCGATCAAAAAGTGCTTATCTCATCGAGTTGAAGCGTTTTTGTTTAGGAGTAGAAATAACTAAAGAATTTCATCGAGCTGGTTTTTGCTGTTGATATATGTTTTTTGGGATATGATTCTGCACAATATATGTCAAATTCAGTGTGATCCCATTAAAGGTTCAAAGGATATAGCCATTCTTTCAAAAAGGACTTATCTCACCGAGTTAAAGCGTTTTTGATTAGGAGTGGAAATAACTAATGGATTTCATCAAGCTGGTTTCTGCTGTTGAAATATGTTGTATATGACATAATTCTGCACAATATATGTCAAATTAAGTGTAATCCCTTCACAAGTTCAACATATATAGCCATTCGTTATAAAAACGTACTTATCTCACCGAGTTGAAGCGTTTTTGATTAGGAGTGGAAATAACTTTTGAATTTCATCACGCTGGTTTCTGCTGTTGAAATTTGTTGTTTAGGACATGATTCTGCAAAACACATGTCAAATTCAGTGTAATCCCATCACAGGTTCAAAGGATATAGCCATTCGTCCAAAAAGTACTTATGTCACCAAGTTGAAGAGTTTTTGATTAGGAGTGGAAATAACTAATGAATTTCATCAAGCTGGTTTCTCCTGTTGAAATATGTTGTTTAGGACATGATTCTGCACAATATATGTCAAATTCTTGTGAGCCCATTATGGGTTCAAAGGATATAGCCATTCGTTTAAAACGTTTCTATGAGACCGAGTTGAAGCGTTTTTGATTAGGAGTGCAAATATCTAATGAATTTCATCAAGCTGGTTCCTGCTGTTGAAAAATGTTGTTTAGGAAAAATTTCTGCACAATATATGTCAAATTCAGTATAATCCAACGACAAGTTCAAAAGATATTGCCATTCGATCAAAAAGTGCTTATCTCACCGAGTTGAAGCGTTTTTTTATTCGGAGTGGAAATAACTAATGAATTTCATTGAGCTGGTTTCTGCTGTTGAAATATGTTGTTTAGGACATGATTCTGCAGAAAATATTTAAAATTCAGTGTAATCCAGCGACAAGATCAAAAGATATACCCATTCGTGCAAAAAGTGCTCATCTCACCGAGTTGAAGCAATTTTGATTAGGTGTGGAAATAACGAATGAATTTCATCAAGCTGGTTTCTGCTGTTGAAATATGTTCTTTAGGATATGATTCTGCACAATATATGTCAAAGTCAGTGTGATCCCAATTACAGGTTCGAAGGATATAGCCATTCGTTCAAAAGGACTTATCTCACCGAGTTGAAGCGTTTTTGATTAGGAGTGGAAATAACTAATGAATTTCATTAAGCTGGTTTCTGCTATTGAAATATGTTGTTAAGACATGATTCTGCACAATATATGTCAAATTCAGTATAATCCCTTCACAAGTTCAAAAGATATAGCCATGCGTTCAAAAAGTGCTTATCTCACCGAGTTGAAGCGTTTTTGATTAGGAGTGGAAATAACTAATGAATTTCATCAAGCTGGTTTCTGCTGTTGAAATATGTTGTTTAGAACATGATTCTGCACAATATATGTCAAATTTAGTGTAATCCCTTCATAGGTTCAAAAGATATCGCCAGTCGTTCCAAAAGAACTTATCTCACCGATTTGAGGGGTTTTTGATTCGGAGTGGAAATAACCAATGAATTTCATCAAGCTGGTTTCTGCTGTTGAAATATGTTGTTTAGGATATGATTCTGCACAATATATGTCAAATTTAGTGTAATCACATCACAGGATCAAAAGATATAGCCATTCGTTCAAAAACTGCTCATCTTATCGGGTTGAAGCGTTTTTGATTAGGAGTGGAAATAACTGATGGATTTCGTCAAGCTGGTTTCTGCTGTTGAAATATGTTGTTTAGGACATGATTCTGCAAAACACATGTCAAATTCAGTGTAATCTAGCGATAAGATCAACAGATATAGCCATTCGTTCAAAAACTGCTTATCTTATCGGGTTGAAGCATTTTTGATTCGGAGTGGAAATAACTAATGAATTTCATCAAGCTGGTTTCTGCTGTTGAAATATGTTGTTTAGGACAAGATTCTGCACAATATATGTCAAATTCAGTGAAATCCCATCCCAGGTTCAAAAAATATAGCCATTCTTTAAAAAATTGCTTATCTCACCAAGTTGAAGCGTTTTTGATTACTATTGGAAATAACTAAAGAATTTCATCAAGCTGGTTTCTGCTCTTGAAATTTGTTGTTCAGGACATTCTTCTGGACAATATATGTCAAATTCTTGTGAGCCCATTACAGGTTCAAAGGATATAGCCATTCGTTCAAAACGTGCTTATGATACTGAGTTGAAGCGTTTTTGATTAGGAGTGCAAATGACTAATGAATTTCATCAAGCTGGTTCCTGCTGTTAAAAAAATTTGTTTAGGACAAGATTCTGCACGAAATATGTCAAATTCAGTATAATCCAGCGACAAGTTCAAAAGATATTGCCATTCGATCAAAAAGTGCTTATCTCACCGAGTTGAAGCGTTTTTGATTCGGAGTAAAAATAATAAATTAATTTCATCAAGCTGGTTTCTGCTGTTGAAATATGTTGTCTAGGACATGATTGTGCAGAAAATATATAAAATTCAGTGTAATCCAGCGACAAGATAAAAAGATATAGCCTTTCGTGCAAATAATGCTTATATCACCGAGTTGAAGCGTTTTTGTTTAGGAGTGGAAATAACTAATGAATTTCATCAAGCTGGTTTCTGCTGTTGAAATATGTTTTTTTGGATATGATTCTGCACAATGAATGTCAAATTCAGTGTGATCCCATTACAGGTTCAAAGGATATTGCCATTCGTTCAAAAAGTGCTTATGTCACCGAGTTGAAGCGTTTTTGATTAGGAGTGGAAATAACTAATGAATTTCATCAAGCTGGTGTCTGCTGTTGAAATATGTTGTTTAGAACATGTTTCTGCACGATATATGTCAAATTCAGTGTAATCCCTTCATAGGTTCAAAAGATCTAGCCATTCATCCAAAAAGTACTTATGTCACCAAGTTGAAGAGTTTTTGATTAGGAGTGGAAATAACTAATGAATTTCATCAAGCTGGTTTCTGCTGTTGAAATATGTTGTTAGGTCAAGATTCTGCACAATATATGTCATATTCAGAGATATCCCATCAAAAGTCCAAAAGATATAGCCATTCGTTCAAAAAGTGCTTAACTCACCGAGTTGAGACGTTTCTGATTAGGAGTGGAAATAACTAATGAATTTCATCAAGCTGGTTTCTGCTGTTGAAATATGTTGTTTAGGACAAGATTCTGCACAAAATATGTCAAATTCAGTATAATCCAGCGACAAGTTCAAAAGATATTGCCATTCGATCAAAAAGTGCTTATCTCATCGAGTTGAAGCGTTTTTGTTTAGGAGTAGAAATAACTAAAGAATTTCATCAAGCTGGTTTCTCCTGTTGAAATATGTTGTTTAGGACATGATTCTGGACAATACATGTCAAATTCAGTGTAATCCCTTCACAAGTTCACAAGATATAGCCATTCGTTCAAAAAGTACTTATCTCACCGAGTTGAAGCGTTTTTGATTAGGAGTGGAAATAACTTTTGAATTTCATCAAGCTGGTTTCTGCTGTAGAAATATGTTGTTTAGGACATGATTCTGCACAATATATGTCAAATTCAGTGAAATCCCATTACAGGTTCAACGGATATAGCCATTCGTCAAAAAAGTACTTATGTCACCAAGTTGAAGAGTTTTTGATTAGTATTGGAAATAACCAATGAATTTGATCTAGCTGGTTTCTGCTGTTGAAATATGTTGTTAGGTCAAGCTTCTGCACAATATATGTCATATTCAGAGATATCCCATCAAAAGTCCAAAAGATATAGCCATTTGTTCAAAAAGTGCTTAACTCACCGAGTTGAGACATTTCTGATTAGGTGTGGAAATGACTAATAAATTTCATCAAGCTGGTTTCTGCTGTTGAAATATGTTGTTTAGGACATGAATCTGCACAATATATGTCAAATTCAGTGAAAACCCATCAAAAGTCCAAAAGATATAGCCATTCGTTCAAAAAGTGCTTATCTCACCGAGTTGAAGCGTTTTTGATTACTATTGGAAATAACTAAAGAATTTCATCAAGCTGGTTTCTGCTCTTGAAATTTGTTGTTCAGGACATTATTCTGGACAATATATGTCAAATTCTTGTGAGCCCATTACAGGTTCAAAGGATATAGCCATTCGTTCAAAACGTGCTTATGATACTGAGTTGAAGCGTTTTTGATTAGGAGTGCAAATGACCAATGAATTTCATCAAGCTGGTTCCTGCTGTTAAAAAAATTTGTTTAGGACAAGATTCTGCACAAAATATGTCAAATTCAGTATAATCCAGCGACAAGTTCAAAAGATATTGCCATTCGATCAACAAGTGCTTATCTCACCGAGTTGAAGCGTTTTTGATTCGGAGTAAAAATAATAAATTAATTTCATCAAGCTGGTTTCTGCTGTTGAAATATGTTTTCTAGGACATGATTGTGCAGAAAATATATAAAATTCAGTGTAATCCAGCGACAAGATCAAAAGATATAGCCTTTCGTGCAAATAATGCTTATATCACCCAGTTGAAGCGTTTTTGTTTAGGAGTGGAAATAACTAATGAATTTCATCAAGCTGGTTTCTGCTGTTGAAATATGTTTTTTTGGATATGATTCTGCACAATGAATGTCAAATTCAGTGTGATCCCATTACAGGTTCAAAGGATATTGCCATTCGTTCAAAAAGTGCTTATGTCACCGAGTTGAAGCGTTTTTGATTAGGAGTGGAAATAACTTTTGAATTTCATCAAGCTGGATTCTGCTGTTGAAATATGTTGTTTAGAACATGTTTCTGCACGATATATGTCAAATTCAGTGTAATCCCTTCATAGGTTCAAAAGATCTAGCCATTCATCCAAAAAGTACTTATGTCACCAAGTTTAAGAGTTTTTGATTAGTATTTGAAATAAGCAATGAATTTCATCACGCTGGTTTCTGCTGTTGAAATATGTTGTTAGGTCAAGATTCTGCACAATATATGTCATATTCAGAGATATCCCATCAAAAGTCCAAAAGATATAGCCATTCGTTCAAAAAGTGCTTATCTCAGCAAGTTGAGACGTTTCTGATTAGGAGTGGAAATAACAAATGAATTTCATCAAGCTGGTTCCCGCTGTTGAAATATGTTGTTTAGGACAAGATTCTGAACAAAATATGTCAAATTCAGTATAATCCAGCGACAAGTTCAAAAGATATAGCCATTCGATCAAAAAGTGCTTATCTCACCGAGTTGAAGCGTTTTTGATTCGGAGTAGAAATAACTAATGAATTTCATCAAGCTGGTTTCTGCTGTTGAAATATGTTGTTTAGGACATGATTCTGCAGAAAATATTTAAAATTCAGTGTAATCCAGCGCCAAGATCAAAAGATATAGCCATTCGTGCAAATAATGCTTATCTCACCGAGTTGAAGCGTTTTTGATTAGGAGTGGAAATAACTAATGAATTTCATCACGCTGGTTTTTGCTGTTGAAATATGTTGTTTAGGACATGATTCTGCACAATATATGTCAAATTCAGTGTAATCCCTTCATAGGTTAAAAAAAATATCGCCATTCGTTCAAAAAGTACTTATGTCAAAAAGTTGAAGAGTTTTTGATTAGTATTGGATATAATCAATGAATTTCGTCAAGCTGGTTTCTGCTGTTGAAATATGTTGTTAGGTCAAGATTCTGCACAATATATGTCATATTCTGAGATATCCCATCAAAAGTCCAAAAGACATAGCCATTCATTCAAAAAGTGCTTAACTCACCGAGTTGAGAAGTTTCTGATTAGGAGTGGAAATAACTAATGAATTTCATCAAGCTGGTTTCTGCTGTTGAAATATGTGGTTTAGGACATGATTCTGCACAATATATGTCAAATTCAGTATAATCCCTTCATAGGTTAAAAAGATATCGCCATTCGTTCAACAAGTACTTATCTCACCGAGTTGAAGCGTTTTTGATTAGGAGTGGAAAAATTTTTTGAATTTCATCACGCTGGTTTCTGCTGTTGAAATATGTTTTTTAGGATATGATTCTGCACAATAAATGTCAAATTCAATGTATTCACATCACAGGATCAAAAGATATAGCCATTCGTTCAAATACTGCTTATCTTATCGGGTTGAAGCGTTTTTGATTAGGAGTGGAAATAACTAATGGATTTAATCAAGCTGGTTTCTGCTGTTGAAATATGTTGTTTAGGACATAATTCTGCACAAAATATGTCCCATTCAGTGAAATCCAATCAAAAGTTCAAAAGATATAGCTATTCGATCAAAAAGTGCTTATCTCACCGAGTTGAAGCGTTTTTGATTCGAGTTGGAAATAACTAATGAATTTCATCAAGCTGGTTTCTGCTGTTGAAATATGTTGTTTATGACATGATTCTGCACAATATATGTCAAATTCAGTGTAATCCCTTCACAGGTTCAAAAGATATAGCCATTCGTTCAAAAAGTACTTATCTCACCGTGTTGAAGCATTTGATTAGGAGTGGAAATAACTAATGAATTTCATCAATCTGGTTTCTGCTGTTGATATATGTTGTTTAGAACATGATTCTGCACACTATATGTCAAATTCAGTGTAATCCCTTTATAGGTTCAAAAGATATAGCCATTCATTCAAAAAGTACTTATCTCACCAAGTTGAAGCGTTTTTTATTAGGAGTGGAAATAACTTTTGAATTTCACCACGCTGGTTTTTGCTGTTGAAATATGTTGTTCATTACATGATTCTGCACAATATATGTCAAATTCAGTGTAATCCCTTCATAGGTTAAAAAGATATATTCATTCGTTCAAAAAGTACTTATCTCACCGAGTTGAAGCGTTTTTGATTAGGAGTGGAAAAAACTTTTGAATTTCATCACGCTGGTTTCTGCTGTTGAAATATGTTGTTTAGGACATGATTTTGCACAACACATGTCAAATTCAGTGTAATCCAGCGACAAGATCAAAAGATATAGCCATTCGATCAAAAAGTACTTATCTCACCGAGTTGAAGCGTTTTTGGATTCGGAGTGGAAATAATAAATGAATTTCATCAAGCTGGTTTCTGCTGTTGAAATATGTTTTTTAGGATATGATTCTGCACAATATATGTCAAATTCAGTGTAATCACATCACAGGTTCAAAAGATATAGCCATTCGTTCAAAAACTGCTTATCTAATCGGGTTGAAGCGTTTTTAATTAGGAGTGGAAATAACTAATGGATTTAATCAAGCTGGTTTCTGCTGTTGAAATATGTTGTTTAGGACATGATTCTGCACAACACATGTCAAATTCAGTGTAATCCAGCGACAAGATCAAAATATATCGCCATTCGTTCAAAAAGTGCTTATCTCACCGAGTTGAAGCAATTTTGATTAGGAGTGGCAATAACTAATGAATTTCATCAAGTAGATTTCTACTGTTGAAATATGTTGTTTAGGACATGATTCTGCACAATATATGTCAAATTCAGTGTAATCCCTTCACAAGTTCAAAAGATATAGCCATTTTTTCAAAAAGTGCTTATCTCACAAAGTTGAAGCGTGTTTGATTAGGAGTGGAAATAACTAATGAATTTCATCAAGCTGGTTTCTGCTGTTGAAATATGTTGTTTAGGATATGATTCTGCACAATATATGTCAAAGTCAGTGTGATCCCATTACAGGTTCATAGGATATAGCTATTCGTTCAAAAAGTACTTATCTCACCGAGTTGAAGCGTTTTTGATTAGGAGTGGAAAAAACTTTTGAATTTCATCAAGCTGGTTTCTGCTGTTGAAATATGTTTTTTAGGATATGATTCTGCACAATATATGTCAAATTTAGTGTAATCACATCACAGGTTCAAAGATATAGCCATTCGTTCAAAAACTGCTTATCTTATCAGGTTGAAGCGTTTTTGATTAGGGGTGGAAATAACTGATGGATTTCGTCAAGCTGGTTTCTGCTGTTGAAATATGTTG
This sequence comes from Fistularia commersonii, assembly GCF_037954325.1. Lineage (NCBI taxonomy): Eukaryota > Metazoa > Chordata > Actinopteri > Syngnathiformes > Fistulariidae > Fistularia > Fistularia commersonii. Next base: position 248,231 of record NW_028234007.1, read on the forward strand.
TTTAGGACATGATTCTGCAAAACACATGTCAAATTCAGTGTAATCCAGCGATAAGATCAAAAGATATAGCCATTCATCATAAAAGTGCTTATCTCACCGAGTTGAAGCGTTTTTGATTAGGAGTGGAAATAACTTTTGAATTTCATCAAGCTGGTTTCTGCTGTTGAAATATGTTGTTTAGGACATGATTCTGCACAATATATGTCAAATTTAGTGAAATCCCATTACATGTTCAAAGGATATAGCCAATCGTCCAAAAAGTACTTATATCACCAAGTTGAAGAGTTTTTCATTAGTATTGGAAATAACCAATGAATTACGTCAAGCTGGTTTCTGCTGTTGAAATATGTTGTTAGGTAAAGATTCTGCACAATATATGTCATATCCAGAGATATACCATCAAAAGTCCAAAAGATATAGCCATTAGTTCAAAAAGTGCTTAACTCACCGAGTTGAGACATTTCTGATTAGGAGTGGAAATAACTTTTGAATTTCATCAATCTGGTTTCTGCTGTTGAAATATGTTGTTTAGGACATGATTCTGCACAATATATGTCAAATTCGTGTGAGCCCATCACAGGTTGAAAGGATATAGCCATTCGTTCAAAACGTGCTTATGAGACTGAGTTGAAGCGTTTTTGATTAGGAGTGCAAATAGCTGATGAATTTCATCAAGCTGGTTCCTGCTGTTGAAATATGTTGTTTAGGACATGGTTCTGCACAAAATATATCAAATTCAGTATAATCCAGCGACAAGTTCAAAAGATATTGTCATTCGATCAAAAAGTGCTTATCTCACCGAGTTGAAGCATTTTTGATTCGGAGTGGAAATAATCAATGAATATCATCACGCTGGTTTTTGCTTTTGAAATATGTTGTTAAGACATGATTCTGCACAATATATGTCAAATTCAGTGTGATCCCTTCACATGTTCAAAAGATATAGCCATTCGTTCAAAAACTGCTTATATTATCGGGTTGAAGCGTTTTTGATTGAGAGTGGAAATAACTAATGGATTTAATCAAGCTGGTTTCTGCTGTTGAAATATGTTGTTTAGGACATGATTCTGCACAACACATGTCAAATTCAGTGTAATCCAGCGACAAGATCAAAAGATATAGCCATTCATGCAAAAAGTGCTTATCTCAGCGAGTTGAAGCAATTATGATTAGGAGTGGCAATAACTAATGAATTTCATCAAGTAGATTTCTACTGTTGAAATATGTTGTTTAGGACATGATTCTGCACAATATATGTCAAATTCAGTGTAATTCCTTCACAAGTTCAAAAGATATAGCCATTCGTTCAAAAAGTGCTTATCTCACCGAGTTGAAGCATTTTTGATTAGGAGTGGAAATAACTTTTGAATTTCATCAAGCTGGTTTCTGCTGTTGAAATATGTTGTTCAGAACATGTTTCTGCACAATATATGTCAAATTCAGTGTAATCCCTTCATAGGTTCAAAAGATATCGCCATTCCTTCAAAAAGTACTTATATCACCGAGTTGAAGCGTTTTTGGATTCAGAGTGGAAATAATCAATGAATTTCATCAAGCTGGTTTCTGCTGTTGAAATATGTTTTTTAGGATATGATTCTGCACAATATATGTCAAATTCAGTGTAATCACATCACAGGTTTAAAAGATATCGCCATTCGTTCAAAAACTGCTTATCTAATCGGGTTGAAGCGTTTTTAATTAGGAGTGGAAATAACTAATGGATTTAATCAAGCTGGTTTCTGCTGTTGAAATATGTTGTTTAGGACATGATTCTGCACAACACATGTCAAATTCAGTGTAATCCAGCGACAAGATCAAAAGATATAGCCATTCGTGCAAAAAGTGCTTATCTCACCGAGTTGAAGCAATTTTGATTAGGAGTGGCAATAACTAATGAATTTCATCAAGTAGATTTCTACTGTTGAAATATGTTGTTTAGGACATGATTCTGCACAATATATGTCAAATTCAGTGTAATCCTTTCCCAAGTTCAAAAGATATAGCCATTCGTTCAAAAAGTGCTTATCTCACCAAGTTGAAGCGTTTTTGATTAGGAGTGGAAATAACTAATGAATTTTCATCAAGCTGGTTTCTGCTGTTGAAATATGTTGTTTAGGACATGATTTTGCACAATATATATCAAATTCAGTGTAATCCCTTAACAAGTTCAAAAGATATAGCCATTTGTTCAAAAGTGCTTATCTCACCGAGTTGAAGCGTTTTTGATTAGGAGTGGAAATTACTTTTGAATTTCATCAATCTGGTTTCTGCTGTTGAAATATGTTGTTTAGGACATGTTTCTGCACAATATATGTCAAATTCAGTGTAATCCCTTCATAGGTTCAAAAGATATCGCCAGTCGTTCCAAAAGAACTTATCTCCCCGAGTTGAGGCGTTTTTGATTCGGAGTGGAAATAACCAATGAATTTCATCAAGCTGGTATCTGCTGTAGAAATATGTTTTTTAGGATATGATTCTGCACAATATACGTCAAATTTAGTGTAATCATATCACAGGATCAAAAGATATAGCCATTCGTTCAAAAACTGCTTATCTTATCGGGTTGAAGCTTTTTTGAATAGGAGTGGAAATAACTGATGGATTTCATCAAGCTGGTTACTGCTGTTGAAATATGTTGTTTAGGACATGATTCTGCAAAACACATGTCAAATTCAGTGTAATCCAGCTACAAGTTGAAAAGATATAGCTATTCGATCAAAAAGTGCTTATCTCACCGAGTTGAAGCGTTTTTGATTCGGAGTGGAAATAACTAATGAATTTCATCAAGCTGGTTTCTGCTGTTTAAATGTGTTGTTTAGGACATGATTCTGCACAATATATGTCAAATTCTTGTGACCCATTACAGGTTCAAAGGATATAGACATTCTTTCAAAATGTGCTCATGAGACCGAGTTAAGGTGTTTCTGATTAGGAGTGGATATAACTAATGAATTTCATCAAGCTGGTTCCCGCTGTTGAAATATGTTGTTTAGGACAAGATTCTGAACAAAATATGTCAAATTCAGTATAATCCAGCGACAAGTTCTAAAGATATAGCCATTCGATCAAAAAGTGCTTATCTCACAGAGTTGAAGCGTTTTTGATTCGGAGTGGAAATAACTAATGAATTTCATCAAGCTGGTTTCTGCTGTTGAAATATGTTGTTTAGGACAAGATTCTGCACAATATATGTCAAATTCAGTGAAATCCAATCACATGTTCAAAAGATATAGCCATTCGTTCAAAAATTGCTTATCTCACCAAGTTGAAGAGGTTTTGATTAGGAGCGGAAATAACTATTGAATTTCATCAAGCTGGTTTCTGCTGTTGAAATATGTTGTTTAGGACATGATTCTGCACAATATATGTCAAATTCTTGTGAGCCCATTACAGGTTCAAAGGATATAGCCATTCGTTCAAAACATGCTTATGAGACCGATTTGAAGCGTTTTTGATTAGGAGTGGATATAACTAATGAATTTCATCAAGCTGGTTCCTACTGTTGAAATATGTTGTTTAGGACATGATTCTGCAGAAAATATTTCAAATTCAGTGTTATCCAGCAAAAAGATCAAAAGATATAGCCATTCTTGCAAATAATGCTTATCTCACCGAGTTGAAGCGTTTTTGTTTAGGAGTGGAAATAACTTTTGAATTTCATCACGCTGGTTTCTGCTGTTGAAATATGTTTTTTGGGATATGATTCTGCACAATATATGTCAAATTCAGTGTTATCCCATTAAAGGTTCAAAGGATATAGACATTCTTTCAAAAAGGACTTATCTCACCGATTTGAAGCGTTTTTGATTAGGAGTGGAAATAACTAATGGATATCATCAAGCTGGTTTCTGCTGTTGAAATATGTTGTTTATGACATAATTCTGCACAATATATGTCAAATTAAGTGTAATCCCTTCACAAGTTCAAAAGATATAGCCATTCGTTCAAAAAGTACTTATATCACCGAGTTTAAGCGTTTTTGATTAGGAGTGGAAATAACTTTTGAATTTCATCACGCTGGTTTCTGCTGTTGAAATATGTTCTTTAGGACATGATTCTGCACAATATATGTCAAATTCAGTGTAATCCCTTCATAGGTTCAAAAGATATCGCCATTCGTTCAAAAAGTACTTATCTCACCGAGTTGATGCGTTTTTGGATTCGGAGTGGAAATAATCAATGAATTTCATCAAGCTGGTTTCTGCTCTTGAAATATGTTTTTTAGGATATGATTCTGCACAATACATTTCAAATTTAGTGTAATCACATTACAGGTTCAAAAGACATAGCCATTCGTTCAAAAACTGCTTATCTTATCGGGTTGAAGCGTTTTTGATTGAGAGTGGAAATAACTAATGGATTTAATCAAGCTGGTTTCTGCTGTTGAAATATGTTGTTTAGGACATGATTGTGCAGAACACATGTCAAATTCAGTGTAATCCAGCGACAAGATCAAAAGATATAGCCATTCGTGCAAAAAGTGCTTATCTCACCGAGTTGAAGCAATTTTGATTAGGAGTGGCAATAACTAATGAATTTCATCAAGTAGATTTCTACTGTTGAAATATGTTGTTTAGGACATGATTCTGCACAATATATGTCAAATTCAGTGTAATCCCTTCACAAGTTCAAAAGATATAGCCATTCGTTCAAAAAGTGCTTATCTCACCGAGTTGAAGCATTTTTGATTAGGAGTGGAAATAACTAATGAATTTCATCAAGCTGGTTTCTGCTGTTGAAATATGTTGTTTAGGATATGATTCTGCACAATATATGTCCAATTTAGTGTAATCACATCACAGGATCAAAAGATATAGCCATTCGTTCAAAATCTGCTTATCTTATCGGGTTGAAGCGTTTTTGATTAGGAGTGGAAATATCTGATGGATTTCATCAAGCTGGTTACTGCTGTTGAAATATGTTGTTTAGGACATGATTGTGCAAAACACATGTCAAATTCAGTGTAATCCAGCTACAAGTTGAAAAGATATAGCCATTCGTTCAAAATCTGCTTATCTTATCGGGTTGAAGCGTTTTTGATTCGGAGTGGAAATAACTAATGAATTTCATCAAGCTTTTTTCTGCTGTTGAAATATGTTGTTTAGGACATGATTCTGCACAATATATGTCAAATTCTTGTGAGCCCATTACAGGTTCAAAGGATATAGACATTCTTTCAAAATGTGCTCATGAGACCGAGTTAAAGTGTTTCTGATTAGGAGTGGATGTAACTAATGAATTTCATCAAGCTGGTTTCTGCTGTTGAAATATGTTGTTTAGGATATGATTATGCACAATATATGTCCAATTTAGTGTAATCACATCAAAGGTTGAAAAGATATAGCCATTCGTTCAAAAACTGCCTATCTTATCGGGTTGAAGCGTTTTTGATTAGGAGTGAGATAACTGATGGATTTCGTCAAGCTGGTTTCTGCTGTTGAAATATGTTGTTTAGGACAAGATTTTGCACAATATATGTCAAATTCAGTGAAATCCCATCACAGGTTCAAAAAATATAGCCATTCGTTCAAAAATTGCTTTTCTCACCAAGTTGAAGAGTTTTTGATTAGTATTGGAAATAACTTTTGAATTTCATCAAGCTGGTTTCTGCTCTTGAAATTTGTTGTTTAGGACATGATTCTGGACAGGATATGTCAAATTCAGTGCAATCCCTTCACATGTTCAAAAGATATAGCCATTCGTTCAAAAAGTACTTATCTCACCGAGTTGAAGCATTTTTGATTAGGAGTGGAAATAACTTTTGAATTTCATCACGCTGGTTTCTGCTGTTGAAATATGTTGTTTAGGACATGATTCTGCACAATATATGTCAAAGTCAGTGTGATCCCATTACAGGTTCAAAGGATATAGCTATTCGATCAAAAAGTGCTAATCTCAACGAGTTGAAGCGTTTTTGATTCGGAGTGGAAATAACTAATGAATTTCATCAAGCTGGTTTCTGCTGTTGAAATATGTTGTTTAGGACATGATTCTGCACAATATATGTCAAATTCTTGTGAGCCCATTACAGGTTCAAAGGATATAGACATTCTTTCAAAATGTGCTCATGAGACCGAGTTAAAGTGTTTCTGATTAGGAGTGGATATAACAAATGAATTTCATCAAGCTGGTTTCTGCTGTTGAAATATGTTGTTTAGGATATGATTCTGCACAATATATGTCCAAATTAGTGTAATCACATCAAAGGTTCAAAAGATATAGCCATTCGTTCAAAAAGTACTTATCTCACCGAGTTGAAGCTTTTTTGATTAGGAGTGGAAATAACTTTTGAATTTAATCACGCTGGTTTCTACTGTTGAAATATGTTGTTTAGGACATGATTCTGCACAATATATGTCAAATTCAGTGTAATCCCTTCATAGGTTCAAAAGATATAGCCATTCGTGCAAATAATGCTTATCTCACCGAGTTGAAGCGTTTTTGTTTAGGGGTGGAAATAATTATTGAATTTCATCAAGCTGGTTTCTGCTGTTGAAATATGTTTTTTTGGATATGATTCTGCACAATATATGTCAAATTCAGTGTGATCCCATTACAGGTTCAAAGGATATAGCCATTCTTTCAAAAAGTACTTATCTCACCGAGTTGAAGCGTTTTTGATTAGGAGTGGAAATAACTTTTGAATTTCATCACGCTGGTTTTTGCTGTTGAAATATGTTGTTTAGGACATGATTCTGCACAATATATGTCAAATTCAGTGTAATCCCTTTATAGGTTAAAAAGATATCGCCATTCGTTCAGAAAGTACTTATCTCACCAAGTTGAAGCGTTTTTGATTAGGAGTGGAAATAACTAATGAATTTCATCAAGCTGGTATCTGCTCTTTAAATATGTTGTTTAGGACATGATTCTGGACAATATATGTCAAATCTAGTGTAATCCCTTCACAAGATCAAAAGATATAGCCATTCGTTCAAAAAGTACTTCTCTCACCGAGTTGAAGCGTTTTTGATTAGGAGTGAAATAACTTTTGAATTTCATCAAGCTGGTTTCTGCTGTTGAAATATGTTGTTTAGGACATGATTCTACACAATATATGTCAAATTCAGTGAAATCCCATTACAGGTTCAAAGGATATAGCCATTCGTCCAAAAAGTACTTATGTCACCAAGTAAAAGAGTTTTTGATTAGTATTGGAAATAACCAATTAATTTCGTCAAGGTGGTTTCTGCAGTTGAAATATGTTGTTAGGTCAAGATTCTGCACAATATATGTCATATTCAGAGATATCCCATCAAAAGTCCAAAAGATATAGCCATCGTTCAAAAAGTGCTTAACTCACCGAGTTGAGATGTTTCTGATTAGGAGTGGAAATAACTAATGAATTTCATCACGCTGGTTTCTGCTGTTGAAATATCTTGTTTAGGACATGATTTTGCACAATATATGTCAACTTCAGTGTAATCCCTTCATAGGTTAAAAAGATATCGCCATTCGTTCAAAAAGTACTTATCTCACCGAGTTGAAGCATTTTTGGATTCGGAGTGGAAATAATCAATGAATTTCATCAAGCTGGTTTCTGCTGTTGAAATATGTTTTTTAGGATATGATTCTGCACAATATATGTCAAATTCAGTGTAATCACCTCACAGGTTTAAAAGATATAGCCATTCGTTCAAAAACTGCTTATCTTATCGGGTTGAAGCGTTTTTGATTAGGAGTGGAAATAAATGATGGATTTAATCAAGCTGGTTTCTGCTGTTGAAATATGTTGTTTAGGACACGATTCTGCACAACACATGTCAAATTCTTTGTAATCCAGCGACAAGATCAAAATATATAGCCATTCGTGCAAAAAGTGCTTATCTCACCGAGTTGAAGCAATTTTGATTAGGAGTGGCAATAACTAATGAATTTTATCATGTAGATTTCTATTGTTGAAATATGTTGTTTAGGACATGATTCTGCACAATATATGTCAAATTCAGTGTAATCCCTTCACAAGTTCAAAAGATATAGCCATTTTTTCAAAAAGTGCTTATCTCACCAAGTTAATGTGTTTTTGATTAGGAGTGGAAATAACTAATGAATTTCATCAAGCTGGTTTCTGCTGTTGAAATATGTTGTTTGGGATATGATTCTGCACAATATATGTCAAAGTCAGTGTGATCCCTTCACATATTTAAAAGATATAGCCATTCGTTCAAAAAGTACTTATCTTACCGATTTGAAGCGTTTTTGATTAGGAGTGGAAATAACTAATGAATTTCATCAAGCTGGTTTCTGCTGTTGAAATATGTTGTTTAGGATATGATTCTGCACAATATATGTCAAATTCAGTGTGATCCCATTACAGGTTCATAGGATATAGCTATTTGTTCAAAAAGTACTTATCTCACCGAGTTGAAGCGTTTTTGATTCGGAGTGGAAATAACTAATAAATTTCATCAAGCTGGTTTCTGCTGTTGAAATATGTTGTTTAGGACATGATTCTACACAATATATGTCAAATTCAGTGAAATCCCATTACAGGTTCAAAGGATATAGCCATTCGTCCAAAAAGTACTCATGTCACCAAGTTGAAGAGTTTTTGATTAGTATTGGAAATAACCAATGAATTTCATCAAGCTTGTTCCTGCTGTTGAAATATGTTGTTTAGGACAAGATTCTGCACAAAATATGTCAAATTCAGTATAATCCAGCGACAAGTTCAAAAGATAGAGCCATTCGATCAAAAAGTGCTTTTGTCATCGAGTTGAAGCGTTTATGATTCGCAGTGGAAATAACTAATGAAAGAATCAAGATGCTTTCTGCTGTCTAAATATGTTGTTCAGGACATGATTCTGCACAATATATGTCAACTTCAGTATAATCCCATCACAGGTTCAAAAGTTATAGCCATTCGATCAAAAAGTGCTTATCTCACCGAGTCTAATCGTTTTTGATTCGGAGTGGAAAAAACTAATGAATTTCATCAAGCTGGTTTCTGACTTTTAAATATGTTGTTTAGGACATGATTTTGCACAATATATGTCCCATTCAGTGAAATCCAATCAAAAGTTCAAAAGATATAGCCTTTCGTTCAAAAAGTGCTTATCTCACCGAGTTGAAGCGTTTTTGATTAAGAGAGGAAATAACTATTAAATTTCACCAAGCCTGTTTCTGCTGTTGATAGATGTTGTATAGGACATGATTCATCACAATAGATGTCAACTTCTGTGTAATCCAGCTATAAATTCAAAAGATATAGCCATAAGGTCAAAAAGTGCTTATCTCACTGAGTTGAAGCATTTTTGATTTTGAGTGGAAATGACTAATGAATTTCATCAAGGTGGTTTCTGCTGTTGAAATATGTTGTTTAGGACATGATTCTGCACAATTAATGTCAAATTCAGTGTAATCAAGCTACAAGTTCAAAAGATATAGCCATTTGTTCAAAAAGTGCTTATCTCACCGAATTGAAGCGTTTTTGATTAAGAGAGGAAATAACTATTGAAATTCACCAAGCCTATTTCTGCTGTTGATAGATGTTGTATAGAACATGATTCTGTCTAATATATGTCAAATTCACTGTAATCCAGCGACAAGATCAAAAGATATAGCCATTTGTTCAAAAAGTGCTTATCTCACCGAATTGAAGCGTTTTTGATTAGGAGTGGAAATAACTAATGGATTTCATCAAGCTGGTTTTTGCCATTGAACTATGTTGTTTAGGACTTGATTCTGCACAATATATTTCAAATTCAGTGTAATCCCAACAGTGGTTCAAAAGATAGAGCCATTCGTTCAAAGAATGCTTATTGCACCGAGTTGAAGCGTTTTTGATTAGGAGAGGAAATAACTATTGAATTTCACCAACCCTGTTTCTGCTGTTGATAGATGTTGGATAGGACATGATTCTGTACAATATATGTCAAATTCAGTGTAATCCTGCGACAAGATCATAAAATATAGCCATTCGTGCAAAAACTGCTTATATCACCGAGTTGAAGCGTTTTTGAGTTGGAGTGGAAATAACTAATGAATTTCAACATGCTGGTTTTTGCTGTTGATATATGTTGTATAGGACATGATTCTGCACAATATATGTCAAATTCAGTGTAATCCAACTATAAGTTCAAAAGATATAGCCATAAGGTCAAAAAGTTCTTATCTCACTGAGTTGATGCGTTTTTGATTTTGAGTGGAAATGACTAATGAATTTCATCAAGCTGGTTTCTGCTGTTGAAATATGTTGTTTAGGACATGATTCTGCACAATTAATGTCAAATTCAGTGTAATCCAGCTATAAGTTCAAAAGATATAGCCAAAAGGTCAAAAACTGCTTATCCTACCGAGTTAAATCGTTTTTGAGTTGGAGTGGAAATAACTCATGAATTTCATCAAGCTGGTTTTTGATGGTGATATATGTTGTTTAGAACATAATTCTGCACAATATATGTCAAATTCAGTGTAATCAAATCATAGGTTCAAAAGATATAGCCATTCGTTCAAAAAGTGATTACCTTATTGGGTTGAAGTGTTTTTGATTAAGAGTGGAAATAACTAATGAATTTCACCAATCTGGTTTCTGCTTTTCAAATATGTTGTTCAGTGCATGATTCTGCACAATATATATCAAATTCAGTGTAATCAAGCTACAAGTTCAAAAGATATAGCCATTTGTTCAAAAAGTGCTTATCTCACCGAATTGAAGCGTTTTTGATTAAGAGAGGAAATAACTATTGAAATTCACCAAGCCTATTTCTGCTGTTGATAGATGTTGTATAGAACATGATTCTGTCTAATATATGTCAAATTCACTGTAATCCAGTGACAAGATCAAAAGATATAGCCATTTGTTCAAAAAGTGCTTATCTCACCGAATTGAAGCGTTTTTGATTAGGAGTGGAAATAACTAATGGATTTCATCAAGCTGGTTTTTGCCATTGAACTATGTTGTTTAGGACTTGATTTTGCACAATATATTTCAAATTCAGTGTAATCCCAACAGTGGTTCAAAAGATAGAGCCATTCGTTCAAAGAATGCTTATTGCACCGAGTTGAAGCGTTTTTGATTAGGAGAGGAAATAACTATTGAATTTCACCAACCCTGTTTCTGCTGTTGATAGATGTTGGATAGGACATGATTCTGTACAATATATGTCAAATTCAGTGTAATCCTGCGACAAGATCATAAAATATAGCCATTCGTGCAAAAACTGCTTATATCACCGAGTTGAAGCGTTTTTGAGTTGGAGTGGAAATAACTAATGAATTTCAACATGCTGGTTTTTGCTGTTGATATATGTTGTATAGGACATGATTCTGCACAATATATGTCAAATTCAGTGTAATCCAACTATAAGTTCAAAAGATATAGCCATAAGGTCAAAAAGTTCTTATCTCACTGAGTTGATGCGTTTTTGATTTTGAGTGGAAATGACTAATGAATTTCATCAAGCTGGTTTCTGCTGTTTAAATATGTTGTTTAGGACATGATTCTGCACAATTAATGTCAAATTCAGTGCAATCCCATCACATGTTCAAAAGATATAGCCATGCATTCAAAAAGTGCTTATCTCACCGAGTTGAAGCGTTTTTGATTAAGAGAGGAAATAACTATTGAAATTCACCAAGCCTATTTCTGCTGTTGATAGATGTTGTATAGGACATGATTCTGCACAATATATGTCAAATTCAGTGTATTCCAGCTACAAGTTCAAAAGATATAGCCATAAGGTCAAAAAGTGCTAATCTTACCGAGTTAAATCGTTTTTTAGTTGGAGTGGAAATAACTCATGAATTTCATCAAGCTGGTTTCTGATGGTGATATATGTTGTTTAGAACATGATTCTGCACAATATATGTCAAATTCAGTGTAATCACATCACAGGTTCAAAAGATATAGCCATTCGTTCAAAAAGTGCTTCCCTCACCGAGTTGAAGCGTTTTTGATTAGGAGTGGAAATAACGAATGGATTTCATCAAGCTGGTTACTGCCGTTGAAATATGTTTTATAGAACATGATTCTGCACAATTAATGTCAAATTCAGTGTAATCCAGCTACAAGTTCAAAAGATATAGCCAAAAGGTCAAAAACTGCTTATCTTATCGAGTTAAATCCATTTTGAGTTGGAGTGGAAATAACTCATGTATTTCATCATGCTGGTTTCTGCTGTTGAAATATGTTGTTTCGGAAATGACTCTGCACAATGTATGTGAAATTCAGTGTAATCCCATCAGTGGTTCAAAGGATATAGCCATTCGTTCAAAAAGTGCTTATCGCACCGGGTCTAAGCGTTTTTGATTAAGAGAGGAAATAACTATTGAATTTCACCAAGCCTGTTTCTGCTGTTGATAGATGTTGTATAGGACAAGATTTCTTACAATATATGTCAAATTCAGTTAAACCCAGCTACAGGATCAAAATATATAGCCATTCGTTCAAAAAGTGCTTTTTTCACCGAGTTGAAGGATTTTTGATTAGGAGTGGAAATAACTAATGGATTTCATCAGTCTGGTTTTTTGCCGTTGAAATTTGTTGTTTAGGAAATGATTCTGCACAATATATGTCAAATTCAGTGTAATCCAGCTACAAGTTCATAAGATATAGCCTTAAGGTCAAAAAGTGCTTATCTTATCGAATTAAATCGTTGTTGAGTTGGAGTGGAAATAACTCATATATTTCATCAAGCTGGTTTCTGCTGTTGATATATGTTGTTTAGGACATGATTAAGCACGATATATGTCAAATTTAGTGTAATCACATCATAGGTTAAAAAGATATAGCCATTCGTTCAAAAAGTGCTTATCTCACCGAGTTGAAGCGTTTTTGATTAGGAGTGGAAATAACTTATGGATTTCATCAAGTTGGTTTCTACTCTTGAAATATGTTGTTTAGGACATGATTCTGCACAATATTTTTCAAATTTAGTGTAATCACATCATAGGTTAAAAAGATATAGCCATTCGTTCAAAAAGTGCTTATCTTATCGGGTTGAAGAGTTTTCGATTAAGAGTGGAAATAACTAATGAATTTCACCAAGTTGGTTTTTGCTGTTGATATATGTTGTTTAGGACATGATTCTGCACAATATATGTCAAATTCAGTGTAATCCAGCGACAAGTTCAAAAGATATAGCCATAATATCAAAAACTGCTTATCTTATCGAATTAAATCGTTTTTGAGTTGGAGTGGAAATAACTCATGAATTTCATCATGCTGGTTTCTGCTGTTGATATATGTTGTTTAGGACATGATTCTGCACAATATATGTCAAATTAAGTGTAATCCAGATACAAGTTCAAAAGATATAGCCATAAGGTCAAAAAGTGCTTATCTTACCCAGGTTAAATCTTTTTAGAGTTAGAGTGGAAATAACTAATGAATTTCATCATTCTGGTTTTTGCTATTGATATATGTTGTTTAGGACATGATTCTGCAAAATATATGTCAAATTTAGTGCAATCACATGACTGGTTTAAAAGATATTGCCATTCGTTCAAAAAGTGCTTATCTTATCGGGTTAAAGCATTTTTGAATAAGAGTGGAAAAAACTAATGAATTTCACTAACCTGGTTTCTGCTTTTGATATATGTTGTTTAGGACATGATTTTGCACAATATATGTCAAATTCAGTGTAATCCCATCACAGGTTCAAATTATATAGCCATTCGTTCAAAAAGTGCTTATCTCACCGAGGTTAAGCGTTTTTGATTAAGAGAGGAAATAACTAATGAATTTCATCAAGCCTGTTTCTGCTGTTGATAGATGTTGTATAGGACATGATTCTGCACAATATATATCAAATTCAGTGTAATCCAGCGACTAGATCAAAACATATAGCCATTCGTTCAAAAACTGCTTATCTCACAGAGTTGAAGCGTTTTTGAGTTGGAGTGGAAATGACTAATGAATTTCATCAAGCTGCTTTTTGCTGTTGAAATTTGTTGTTTAGGAAATGATTCTGCACAATATATGTCAAATTCAGTGTAATCCAGCTACAAGTTCATAAGATATAGCCTTAAGGTCAAAAAGTGCTTATCTTACCTAGTTAAATCGTTGTTGAGTTGGAGTGGAAATAACTCACGAATTTCATCCAGCTGGTTTCTGCTGTTGATATATGTTGTTTAGGACATGATTAAGCACAATATATGTCAAATTTAGTTCAATCACATGACAGGTTCAAAAGATATAGCCATTCGTTCAAAAAGTGCTTATCTTATCGGGTTGAAGCGTTTTCGATTAAGAGTGGAAATAACTAATGAATTTCACCAAGTTGGTTTTTGCTGTTGATATATGTTGTTTAGGACATGATTCTGCACAATATATATCAAATTCAGTGTAATCCAGCGACTAGATCAAAAGATATAGCCATTCGTTCAAAAACTGCTTATCTCTCAGAGTTGAAGCGTTTTTGATTAGGAGTGGAAATAACTAATGAATTTCATCAAGTATGTTTCTACTCTTGAAATATGTTGTTTAGGACATGATTCTGCACAATATATGTCAAATTTAATGTAATCACATCATAGGTTCAAAAGATATAGCCATTCGTTCAAATAGTGCTTATCTGATCGGGTTGAAGCGTTTTCTATTAAGAATGGAAATAACTAATGAATTTCACCAAGTTGGTTTTTGCTGTTGATATATGTTGTTCAGGACATGATTCTGCACAATATATGTCAAATTCAGTGTAATCCAGCTACAAGTTCAAAAGATATAGCCATAAGATCAAAAACTGCTTATCTTATCGAATTAAATCGTTTTTGAGTTGGAGTGGAAATAACTCATGAATTTCATCATGCTGGTTTCTGCTGTTGATATATGTTGTTTAGGACATGATTCTGCACAATATATGTCAAATTCAGTGTAATCCAGATACGAGTTCAAAAGATATAGCCAAAAGGTCAAAGAGTGCTTATCTTACCGAGGTTAAATCTTTTTTGAGTTGGAATGGAAATAACTAATGAATTTCATCATTCTGGTTTCTGCTGTTTATATATGTTTTTTAGGACAAGATTTTGTACAATAAATGTCAAATTCAGTGTAATCCTGCTACAAGTTCAAAAAATATAGCCATTCGTTCAAAAAGTGCTTATCTTATCGAGTTAAATCGTTTTTGAGTTTGAGTGGAAATAACTAATGAATTTCATCATGCTGGTTTCTGCTGTTGAAATATGTTGTTTAGGACATGATTCTGCACAATATATGTCAAATTCAGTGTAATCCAGCTACAAGTTCAAAAGTTATAGCTATAAGGTTAAAAAGGGCTTATCTTACCGAGGTTAAATCTTTTTTGAGTAGGAGTGGAAATGACGAATGAATTTAGTCATGCTGGTTTCTGCTGTTGATATATGTTGTTCAGGACATGATTCTGCACAATATATGTCAAATTCAGTGTAATCCAGCGACAAGATCAAAAAATATAGCCATTCATGCAAAAAGTGCTTATCTCACAGAGTTGAAGCGTTTTTGATGAGGTGTGGAAATTACTAATGAATTACAATATGCTGGTTTTTGCTGTTGATATATGTTGTTCAGGACATGATTCTGCACAATATATGTCAAATTCAGTGTAATCCAGCGACAAGATCAAAAGATATAGCCATTCACGCAAAAAGTGCTTATATCACGGAGTTGAAGCGTTTTTGATTAGGAGTGGATATAACTAATGAATTTCATCAAATTTGTTTCTACTCTTGAAATATGCTGTTTAGGACATGATTTTGTACAATATATGTCAAATTCAGTGTAATCCCATCACAGGTTCAAAAGATATAGCCATTCATTCAAAAAGTGCTTATCTCACCGAGTTAACGCGTTTTTGATGAAGAGAGTAATAACTATTGAATTTCACCAAGCCTGTTTCTTGTGTTGATAGATGTTGTGTAGGACATGATTCTGCACAATATATGTCAAATTCAGTGTAATCCAGCGACAAGATCAAAAGATATAGCCATTCGTTCAAAAACTGCTTATCTCACCGAGTTGAAGTGTTTTTGAGTTGGAGTGGAAATTACTAATGAATTACAATATGCTGGTTTTTGCTGTTGATATATGTTTTTTAGGACATGATTCTGCACAATATATGTCAAATTCAGTGTAATCCAGCAACAAGTTAAAAGATATAGCCTTAAGGTCAAAAAGTGCTTATCTTACCGAGGTTAAATCTTTTTTGAGTTGCGGTGGAAATGACTAATGAATTTAGTCATGCTGGTTTCTGCTGTTGATATATGCTGTTTAGGACATGATTTTGTACAATATATGTCAAATTCAGTGTAATCCCATCACAAGTTCAAAAGATATAGCCATTCGTTCAAAAAGTGCTTATCTCACCGAGTTAACGCGTTTTTGATGAAGAGAGGAAATAACTATTGAATTTCACCAAGCCTGTTTCTGGTGTTGATAGATGTTGTTTAGGACATGATTCTGCACAATATATGTCAAATTCAGTGTAATCCAGCTACAAGTTCAAAAGATATAGCCATAAGGTCAAAGAGTGCTTATCTTACCGAGGTTAAATCTTTTTTGAGTTGGAATGGAAATAACTAATGAATTTCATCATTCTGGTTTCTGCTGTTTATATATGTTGTTTAGGACATGATTAAGCACAATATATGTAAAATTCGTGTTAGCTCATTACAAGTTGAAAGGATATAGCCATTCGTTCAAAACGTTCTTATGAGACTGAGTTGAAGCGTTTTTGATTAGGAGTGCAAATAGCTAATGAATTTCATCAAGCTGATTCCTGCTGTTGAAATATGTTGTTTAGGACATGATTCTGCACAAAATATGTCAAATTCAGTATAATCCAGCGACAAGTTCAAAAGATATTGCCATTCGATCAAAAAGTGCTTATCTCACCGAGTTGAAGCATTTTTGATTCGGAGTGGAAATAACTTTTGAATTTCATCACGCTGGTTTTTGCTGTTGAAATATGTTGTGTAGGACATGATTCTGCACAATATATGTCAAATTCAGTGTAATCCAGCTACAAGTTCAAAAGATATAGCCATAAGGTCAAAGAGTGCTTATCTTACCGAGGTTAAATCTTTTTTGAGTTGGAATGGAAATAACTAATGAATTTCATCATTCTGGTTTCTGCTGTTTATATATGTTGTTTAGGACATGATTAAGCACAATATATGTAAAATTCGTGTTTGCCCATTACAAGTTGAAAGGATATAGCCATTCGTTCAAAACGTTCTTATGAGACTGAGTTGAAGCGTTTTTGATTAGGAGCGCAAATAGCTAATGAATTTCATCAAGCTGATTCCTGCTGTTGAAATATGTTGTTTAGGACATGATTCTGCACAAAATATGTCAAATTCAGTTTAATCCAGCGACAAGTTCAAAAGATATTGCCATTCGATCAAAAAGTGCTTATCTCACCGAGTTGAAGCATTTTTGATTCGGAGTGGAAATAACTTTTGAATTTCATCACGCTGGTTTTTGCTGTTGAAATATGTTGTTTAGGACATGATTCTGCACAATATATGTCAAATTCAGTGTAATCCCTTCATACGTTAAAAAGATATCGCCATTCGTTCAAAAAGTACTTATCTCACCGAGTTGAAGCTTTTTTGATTAGGAGTGGAAATAACTTTTGAATTTCATCACGCTGGTTTCTGCTGTTGAAATATGTTGTTTAGGACATGATTCTGCACAATATATGTCAAATTCAGTATAATCCCTTCATAGGTTCAAAAGATATCGCCATTCGTTCAAAAAGTACTTATATCACCGAGTTGAAGCGTTTTTGGATTCAGAGTGGAAATAATCAATGAATTTCATCAAGCTGGTTTCTGCTGTTGAAATATGTTTTTTAGGATATGATTCTGCACAATATATGTCAAATTCAGTGTAATCACATCACAGGTTCAAAAGATATCGCCATTCGTTCAAAAACTGCTTATCTAATCGGGTTGAAGCGTTTTAATTAGGAGTGGAAATAACTAATGGATCTAATCAAGCTGGTTTCTGCTGTTGAAATATGTTGTTTAGGACATGATTCTGCACAACACATGTCAAATTCAGTGTAATCCAGCGACAAGATCAAAAGATATAGCCATTCGTGCAAAAAGTACTTATCTCACCGAGTTGAAGCAATTTTGATTAGGAGTGGCAATAACTAATGAATTTCATCAAGTAGATTTCTACTGTTGAAATATGTTGTTTAGGACATGATTCTGCACAATATATGTCAAATTCAGTGTAATCCCTTCACAAGTTCAAAAGATATAGCCATTCGTTCAAAAAGTGCTTATCTTACTAAGTTGAAGCGTTTTTGATTAGGAGTGGAAATAACCAATGAATTTCATCAAGCTGGTTTCTGCTGTTGAAATATGTTTTTTAGGATATGATTCTGCACAATATATGTCAATGTTAGTGTAATCACATCACAGGATCAAAAGATATAGCCATTCGTTCAAAATCTGCTTATCTTATCGGGTTGAAGCGTTTTTGATTAGGAGTGGAAATATCTGTTGGATTTCATCAAGCTGGTTACTGCTGTTGAAATATGTTGTTTAGGACATGATTCTGCAAAACACATGTCAAATTCAGTGTAATCCAGCTACAAGTTGAAAAGATACAGCTATTCGATCAAAAAGTGCTTATCTCAACGAGTTGAAGCGTTTTTGATTCGGAGTGGAAATAACTAATGAATTTCATCAAGATGGTTTCTGCTGTTGAAATATGTTGTTTAGGACATGATTCTGCACAATATATGTCAAATTCTTGTTAGCCCATTACAGGTTCAAAGGATATAGCCATTCGTTCAAAACATGCTTATGAGACCGATTTGAAGCGTTTTTGATTAGGAGTGGATATAACTAATGAATTTCATCAAGCTGGTTCCTACTGTTGAAAATTGTTGTTTAGGACAAGATTTTGCACAAAATATGTCAAATTCAGTATAATCCAGCGACAACTTCAAAAGATATTGCCATTCGATCAAAAAGTGCTTATCTCACCGAGTTGAGCGTTTTTGATTCGGAGTAGAAATAACTAATGAATTTCATCAAGCTGGTTTCTGCTGTTGAAATATGTTGTTTAGGACATGATTCTGCAGAAAATATTTCAAATTCAGTGTTATCCAGCAAAAAGATCAAAAGATATAGCCATTCTTGCAAATAATGCTTATCTCACCGAGTTGAAGCGTTTTTGTTTAGGAGTGGAAATAACTATTGAATTTCATCAAGCTGGTTTCTGCTGTTGAAATATGTTTTTTGGGATATGATTCTGCACAATATATGTCAAATTCAGTGTGATCCCATTAAAGGTTCAAAGGATATAGCCATTGTTTCAAAAAGGACTTATCTCACCGAGTTGAAGCGTTTTTGATTAGGAGTGGAAATAACTAATGGATATCATCAAGCTGGTTTCTGCTGTTGAAATATGTTGTTTATGACATGATTCTGCACAATATATGTCAAATTAAGTGTAATCCCTTCACAAGTTCAAAAGATATAGCCATTCGTTCAAAAAGTACTTATCTCACCGAGTTGAAGCATTTTTGATTAGGAGTGGAAATAACTTTTGAATTTCATCACGCTGGTTTCTGCTGTTGAAATATGTTGTTTAGGACATGAATCTGCACAATATATGTCAAATTCTTGTGAGCCCATTACAGGTTGAAAGGATATAGCCATCCGTTCAAAAAGGACTTATCTCACCGAGTTGAAGCGTTTTTGATTCGGAGTGGAAATAACCAATGAATTTCATCAAGCTGGTTTCTGCTGTTGAAATATGTTGTTTAGGATATGATTCTGCACAATATATGTCCAATTTAGTGTAATCACATCAAAGGTTCAAAAGATATAGCCATTCGTTCAAAAACTGCCTATCTTATCGGGTTGAAGCGTTTTTGATTAGGAGTGGAAATAACTGATGGATTTCGTCAAGCTGGTTTCTGCTGTTGAAATATGTTTTTTTAGGACATGATTCTGCAAAACACATGCCAAATTAAGTTTAATCCAGCGATAAGATCGAAAGATATAGCCATTCGTGAAAAAAGTGCTTATCTCGCCGAGTTGAGACGTTTCTGATTAGGAGTGGAAATAACTAATGAATTTCATCAAGCTGGTTTCTGCTCTTGAAATTTGTTGTTTAGGACATGATTCTGGACAATATATTTCAAATTCAGTGTAATTCCATCACAGGTTCAAAAAATATAGCCATTCGTTCAAAAATTGCTTATCTCACCAAGTTGAAGAGTTTTTGATTAGTATTGGAAAAAACTAATGAATTTCATCAAGCTGGTTTCTGACTTTTAAATATGTTGTTTAGGACATAATTCTGCACAATATATGTCCCATTCAGTGAAATCCAATCAAAAGATCAAAAGATATAGCTATTCGATCAAAAAGTGCTAATCTCACCGAGTTGAAGCGTTTTTGATTCGAGTTGGAAATAACTAATGAATTTCATCAAACTGGTTTCTGCTGTTGTAATATGTTTTTTAGGATATGATTCTGCACAATATATGTCAAATTTACTGTAATCATATCACAGGTTCAAAAAATAAAGCCATTCGTTCAAAAACTGCTTATCTTATTGTGTTGAAGCGTTTTTGATTTGGAGTGGAAATAACTAATGGATTTAATCCAGCTGTTTTCTAATGTTGAAATATGTTGTTTAGGACAAGATTCTGCACAACACATGTCAAATTCAGTGTAATCCAGCGACAAGATCAAAAGATATAGCCATTCGTGCAAAAAGTGCTTATCTCACCGAGTTGAAGCAATTTTGATTAGGTGTGGAAATAATTAATGAATTTCATCAAGATGGGTTCTGCTGTTGAAATATGTTGTTTAGGACATGATTCTGCACAATGTATGTCAAAGTCAGTGTGATCCCATTACAGGTTCAAAGGATATAGCCATTCGTTCAAAAAGGACTTATCTCACCGAGTTGAAGCGTTTTTGATTAGGAGTGGAAATAACTAATGAATTTCATCAAACTGGTTTCTGCTGTTGAAATATGTTGTTTAAGACATGATTCTGCACAATATATGTCCCATTCAGTGTAATCTCTTCACAAGTTCAAAAGATATAGCCAATCCTTCAAAAAGTACTTTCTCACCGAGTTGAAGCGTTTTTGATTAGGAGTGGAAATAACTTTTGAATTTCATCAAGCTGGTTTCTGCTGTTGAAATATGTTGTTTAGGATATGATTCTGCACAATATATTTCAAATTCAGTGTAATCCCTTCATAGGTTAAAAGGTATCGCCATTCGTTCAAAAAGTACTTATCTCACCGAGTTGAAGCGTTTTTGATTAGGAGTGGAAATAACTAATGAATTTCATCAAGCTGGTTTCTGCTGTTGAAATATGTTTTTTATGACATGATTCTTCACAATATATGTCAAATTCAGTGTAATCCCTTCGCAAGTTCAAGAGATATAGCCATTCATTCAAAAAGTACTTATCTCACCGAGTTGAAGCGTTTTTGATTAGGAGTGGAAATAACTTTTGAATTTCATCACGCTGGTTTGTGCTGTTGAAATATGTTGTTCATGACATGATTCTGCATAATATATGTCAAATTCAGTGTAATCCCTTCATAGGTTCAAAAGATATCGCCATTCGTTCAAAAAGTGCTTATCTCACCGAGTTGAAGCGTTTTTGATTAGGAGTGGAAAAAACTAATAAATTTCATCAAGCTGGTTTCTGCTGTTGAAATATGTTGTTGAGGACATGATTCAGCACAATATATGTCAAATTCAGTATAATACCTTCATAGGTTCAAAATATATCGCCATTCGTTCAAAAAGTACTTATCTCACCGAGTTGAAGCGTTTTTGGATTCGGAGTGGAAATAATCAATGAATTTCATCAAGCTGGTTTCTGCTGTTGAAATATGTTGTTTAGGACATGATTCTGCACAACACATGTCAAAATCAGTGTAATCCAGCGACAAGATCAAAATATATAGCCATTCGTGCAAAAAGTGCTTATCTCACCGAGTTGAAGCGTTTTTGATTAGGAGTGGCAATAACTAATGAATTTCATCAAGTAGATTTCTACTGTTGAAATATGTTGTTTAGGACATGATTCTGCACAATATATGTCAAAGTCAGTGTGATCCCATTACAGGTTCATAGGATATAGCTTTTCGTTCAAAAAGTACTTATCTCACCGAGTTGAAGCGTTTTTGATTAGGAGTGGAAATAACTAATGAATTTCATCAAGCTGGTTTCTGTCTTTTAAATATGTAGTTTAGGACATAATTCTGCACAATATATGTCCCATTCAGTGAAATCCAATCAAAAGTTCAAAAGATATAGCTATTCGATCAAAAAGTGCTTATCTCACCGAGTTGAAGCGTTTTTGATTCGAGTTGGAAATAACTAATGAATTTCATCAAACTGGTTTCTGCTGTTGAAAAATGTTTTTTAGGATATGATTCTGCACAATATATGTCAAATTTACTGTAATCATATCACAGGTTCAAAAAATAAAGCCATTCGTTCAAAAACTGCTTATCTTATTGGGTTGAAGCGTTTTTGATTAGGAGTGGAAATAACTAATGGATTTAATCCAGCTGGTTTCTGCTGTTGAAATATGTTGTTTAGGACAAGATTCTGCACAACACATGTCAAATTCAGTGTAATCCAGCGACAAGATCCAAAGATATAGCCATTCGTGCAAAAAGTGCTTATCTCACCGAGTTGAAGCAATTTTGATTAGGTGTGGAAATAACTAATGAATTTCATCAAGCTGCTTTCTGCTGTTGAAATATGTTGTTTAGGATATGATTCTGCACAATATATGTCAAATTTAGTGTAATCCCTTCATAGGTTAAAAAGATATCGCCATTCGTTCAAAAAGTACTTATCTCACCGAGTTGAAGCGTTTTTGATTAGGAGTGGAAAAAACTTTTGAATTTCATCAAGCTGGTTTCTGCTTTTTAAATATGTTGTTTAGGACATGATTCTACACAATATATGTCAAATTCAGTGAAATCCCATTACAGGTTCAAAGGATATAGCCATTCGTCCAAAAAGTACTTATGTCACCAAGTTAAAGAGTTTTTGATTAGTATTGGAAATAACCAATGAATTTCATCAAGCTGGTTCCTGCTGTTGAAATATGTTGTTTAGGACAAGATTCTGCACAAAATATGTCAAATTCAGTATAATCCAGCGACAAGTTCAAAAGATATTGCCATTCGATCAAAAAGTGCTTATCTCACCGAGTTGAAGCATTTTTGATTCAGAGTAGAAATAACTAATGAATTTCATCAAGCTGGTATCTGCTGTTGGAATATGTTGTTTAGGACATGATTCTGCAAAAAATATTTAAAATTCAGTGTAATCCAGCGACAAGATCAAAAGATATAGCCATTCGTGCAAATAATTCTTATCTCACCGAGTTGAAGCATTTTTGTTTAGGAGTGGAAATAACTATTGAATTTCATCAAGCTGGTTTCTGCTGTTGAAATATGTTGTTTTGGATATGATTTTGCAGAATATATGTCAAATTCAGTGTGATCCCATTACAGGTTCAAAGGATATCGCCATTCATTCAAAAAGTACTTATCTCACCAAGTTGAAGCGTTTTTGATTAGGAGCGGAAATAACTTTTGAATTTCATCACTCTGGTTTTTGCTGTGGAAATATGTTGTTTAGGACATGATTCTGAACAATATATGTCAAATTCAGTGAAATCCCTTCATAGGTTAAAAAGATGTCGCCATTCGTTCAAAAAGTACTTATTTCACCGAGTTGAAGCGTTTTTGATTAGGAGTCGAAAAAACTTTTGAATTTCATCATGCTGGTTTCTGCTGTTGAAATATGTTGTTTAGGACATGATTCAGCACAATATATGTCAAATTCAGTATAATCCCTTCATAGGTTCAAAAGATATCGCCATTCGTTCAAAAAATACTTATCTCACCGAGTTGAAGCGTTTTTGGATACGGAGTGGAAATAGCTAATGAATTTCATCAAGCTGGTTTCTGCTGTTGAAATATTTTTTTAGGATATGATTCTGCACAATATATATCAAATTTAGTGTAATCCAGATATAAGTTCAAAAGATATTGCCATTCGATCAAAAAGTGCTTATGTCATCGAGTTGAAGCGTTTATGATTCGCAGTGGAATTAACTAATAAAAGAATCAAGATTCTTTCTGCTGTCTATATATGTTGTTCAGGACATGATTCTGCACAATATATGTCAACTTCAGAATAATCCCATGACAGGTTCAAAAGTTATAGCCATTCGATCAAAAAGTGCTTATCTCACCGAGTCTAATCGTTTTTGATTCGGAGTGGAAAAAACTAATGAATTTCATCAAGCTGGTTTCTGACTTTTAAATATGTTGTTTAGGACATGATTTTGCACAATATATGTCCCATTCAGTGAAATCCCATCAAAAGTTCAAAAGATATAGCCTTTCGTTCAAAAAGTGCTTATCTCAACAAATTCAAGTGTTTTTGATTCGGAGTGGAAATAACCAGTGAATGTCATCAAGCTTGTTTCCGCTGTTGAAATAAGTTGTTTAGGACATGATTCTGCACAATATATGTCAAATTCAGTGTAATCCCATCACCAGTTCAAAAGATATAGCCATTCGTTCAAAAAAGGCTTATCTAACCGAGTTGAAGCGTTTTTGATTAGGAGTGGAAATAACTAATGAATTTCATCAAGCTGGTTTCTGCTGTTGAAATATGTTTTTTCGGACATGATTTTGCACAGTATTTATCAAATTTAGTGTAATCCAGACACAAGTTGAAAAGATATAGCCATTCGATCAAAAAGTGCTTATCTCACCGAGTTGAAGCGTTTATTATTCGCAGTGGAAATAACTAATGAAAGAATCAAGATGCTTTCTGTTGTCTATATATGTTGTTCAGGACATGATTCTGCACAATATATGTCAACTTCAGTATAATCCCATCACAGGTTCAAAAGATATAGCCATTCCTTCAAAAAGTACTTAACTGACCGAGTTGAGACGTTTCTGATGAGGAGTGGAAATAACTAATGAATTTCATCAAGCTGGTTTCTGCTCTTGAAATATGTTGTTTAGGACATGATTCTGCACAATAAATGTCATTTTCAGTGCACTCCAGCTACAAGTTCAAAAGATATAGCTATTCGATCCAAAAGAGCTTATCTCACCGAGTTGAAGCGTTTTTGATTCGGAGTGGAAATAACTAATGAATTTCATCAAACTGGTTTCTGCTGTTGAAATATGTTTTTCAGGATATGATTCTGCACAATATATGTCAAATATACTGTAATCATATCACAGGTTCAAAAGATAAAGCCATTCGTTCAAAAACTGCTTATCTTATCGGGTTGAAGCGTTTTTGATTAGGAGTGGAAATAACTAATGGATTTAATCCAGCTGGTTTCTGCTGTTGAAATATGTTGTTTAGGACAAGATTCTGTACTACACATGTCAAATTCAGTGTAATCCAGCGACAAGATCAAAAGATATAGCCATTCGTGCAAAAAGTGCTTATCTCACCGAGTTGAAGCGTTTTTGATTAGGAGTGGAAATAACTAATGAATTTCATCAAGCTGGTTTCTGCTGTTGAAATATGTTGTTTAGGATATGATTCTGCACAATATATGTCAAAGTCAGTGTGATCCCATTACAGGTTAAAAGGATATAGCCATTCATTCAAAAAAGACTTATCTCACCGAGTTGAAGCGTTTTTGATTAGGAGTAGAAATAACTTTTGAATTTCATCAAGCTGGTTTCTGCTGTTGAAATATGTTGTTTTTGACATGATTCTGCACAATATATGTCAAATTCAGTGAAATCCCATTACAGGTTCAAAGGATATAGCCATTCGTCCAAAAAGTACTTACGTCACCAAGTTTAAGAGTTTTTGATTAGTATTGGAAATAACCAATGAATTTCGTCAAGGTGGTTTCTGCTGTTGAAATATGTTTTTAGGTCAAGATTCTGCACAAAATATGTCATATTCAGAGATATCCCATCAAAAGTCCAAAAGATATAGCCATTCGTTCAAAAAGTGCTAAACTCACCGAGTTGAGACGTTTCTGATTAGGAGTGGAAATAACTAATGAATTTCATCAAGCTGGTTTCTGCTGTTGAAATATGTTGTTTAGGACATGATTCTGCACAATATATTTCAAATTCTTGTGAGCCCATTACAGGTTGAAAGGATATAGCCATTCGTTCAAAACGTTCTTATGAGACCGAGTTGAAGCGTTTTTGATTAGGAGTGCAAATAGCTAATGAATTTCATCAAACTGGTTCCTGCTGTTGAAATATGTTGTTTAGGACAAGATTCTGCACAAAATATGTAAAAATTCAGTATAATCAAGCGACAAGTTCAAAAGATATAGCCATTCGATCAAAAAGTGCTTATCTCACCGAGTTGAAGCATTTTTGATTCGGAGTAGAAATAACTAATGAATTTCATCAAGCTGGTTTCTGCTGTTGAAATATGTTTTTTAGGACATGATTCTGCAGAAAATATTTAAAATTCAGTGTAATCCAGCGACAATATCAAAAGATATAGCCATTCGTGCAAATAATGCTTATCTCACCGAGTTGAAGCGTTTTTGTTTATGAGTGGAAATAATTATTGAATTTCATCAAGCTGGTTTCTGCTGTTGAAATATGTTTTTTTGGATATGATTTTGCACAATATATGTCAAATTCAGTGTGATCCCATTACAGGTTCAAAGGATATAGCCATTCTTTCAAAAAGTACTTATCTCACCGAGTTGAAGCGTTTTTGATTAGGAGTGCAAATAACTTTTGAATTTCATCACGCTGGTTTTTGCTGTTGAAATATGTTGTTTAGGACATGATTCTGCACAATATATGTCAAATTCAGTGTAATCCCTTAGTAGGTTAAAAAGATATCGCCATTCGTTCAAAAAGTACTTATCTCACCGAGTTGAAGCGTTTTTGATTCGGACTGGAAATAACTAATGAATTTCATCAAGCTGGTATCTGCTCTTGAAATATGTTGTTTAGGACATGATTCTGGACAATATATGTCAAATTCAGTGTAATCCCTTCACAAGTTCAAAAGATATAGCCATTCGTTCAAAAAGTACTTATCTCACCGAGTTGAAGCGTTTTTGATTAGGAGTGGAAATAACTTTTGAATTTCATCAAGCTGGTTTCTGCTGTTGAAATATGTTGTTTAGGACATGATTCTACACAATATATGTCAAATTCAGTGAAATCCCATTACAGGTTCAAAGGATATAGCCATTCGTCCAAAAAGTACTTATGTCACCAAGTAAAAGAGTTTTTGATTAGTATTGGAAATAACCAATTAATTTCGTCAAGGTGGTTTCTGCTGTTGAAATATGTTGTTAGGTCAAGATTCTGCACAATATATGTCATATTCAGAGATATCCCATCAAAAGTCCAAAAGATATAGCCATCGTTCAAAAAGTGCTTAACTCACCGAGTTGAGACGTTTCTGATTAGGAGTGGAAATAACTAATGAATTTCATCACGCTGGTTTCTGCTGTTGAAATATATTGTTTAGGACATGATTTTGCACAATATATGTCAACTTCAGTGTAATCCCTTTATAGGTTAAAAAGATATCGCCAATCGTTCAAAAAGTACTTATCTCACCGAGTTGAAGCGTTTTTGATTAGGAGTGGAAAAAACTTTTGAATTTCATCACGCTGGTTTCTGCTGTTGAAAAATGTTGTTTAGGACATGATTCAGCACAATATATGTCAAATTCAGTATAATCCCTTCATAGGTTCAAAATATATCGCCATTCGTTCAAAAAGTACTTATCTCACCGAGTTGAAGCGTTTTTGGATTCGGAGTGGAAATAATCAATGAATTTCATCAAGCTGGTTTCTGCTGTTGAAATATGTTTTTTAGGATATGATTCTGCACAATATATGTCAAATTCAGTGTAATCACATCACAGGTTCAAAAGATATAGCCATTCGTTCAAAAACTGCTTATCTTATCGGGTTGAAGCGTTTTTGATTAGGAGTGGAAATAACTTATGGATTTAATCAAGCTGGTTTCTGCTGTTGAAATATGTTGTTAAGGACATGATTCTGCACAACACATGTCAAATTCTTTGTAATCCAGCGACAAGATCAAAATATATAGCCATTCGTGCAAAAAGTGCTTATCTCACCGAGTTGAAGCAATTTTGATTAGGAGTGGCAATAACTAATGAATTTTATCAAGTAGATTTCTACTGTTGAAATATGTTGTTTAGGACATGATTCTGCACAATATATGTCAAATTCAGTGTAATCCCTTCACAAGTTCAAAAGATATAGCCATTTTTTCAAAAAGTGCTTATCTCACCAAGTTAATGCGTTTTTGATTAGGAGTGGAAATAACTAATGAATTTCATCAAGCTGGTTTCTGCTGTTGAAATATGTTGTTTGGGATATGATTCTGCACAATATATGTCAAAGTCAGTGTGATCCCTTCACATGTTCAAAAGATATAGCCATTCGTTCAAAAAGGACTTATCTTACCGATTTGAAGCGTTTTTGATTAGGAGTGGAAATAACTAATGAATTTCATCAAGCTGGTTACTGCTGTTGAAATATGTTGTTTAGGATATGATTATGCACAATATATGTCAAAGTCAGTGTGTTCCCATTACAGGTTCATAGGATATAGCTATTCGTTCAAAAAGTACTTATCTCACCGAGTTGAAGCGTTTTTGATTCGGAGTGGAAATAACTAATGAATTTCATCAAGCTGGTTTCTGCTGTTGAAATATGTTGTTTAGGACATGATTCTGCACAATATATGTCAAATTCAGTGTAATCCCTTCATAGGTTCAAAAGATATCGCCATTCGTTCAAAAAGTGCTTAACTCACCGAGTTGAGACGTTTCTGATTAGGAGTGGAAATAACTAATGAATTTCATCAAGCTGGTGTCTGCTGTTGAAATATGTTGTTTAGGACTTGATTCTGCACAATATATTTCAAATTCAGTGTAATCCCAACAGTGGTTAAAAAGATAGAGCCATTCGTTCAAAGAATGCTTATCGCACCGAG
Source organism: Fistularia commersonii (assembly GCF_037954325.1). Taxonomy (NCBI): domain Eukaryota; kingdom Metazoa; phylum Chordata; class Actinopteri; order Syngnathiformes; family Fistulariidae; genus Fistularia; species Fistularia commersonii. The sequence continues at coordinate 277,182 of NW_028234007.1, forward strand.
TTGAAGCGTTTTTGATTAGGAGAGGAAATAACTATTGAATTTCACCAACCCTGTTTCTGCTGTTGATAGATGTTGGATAGGACATGATTCTGTACAATATATGTCAAATTCAGTGTAATCCTGCGACAAGATCAAAAAATATAGCCATTCGTGCAAAAACTGCTTATATCACCGAGTTGAAGCGTTTTTGAGTTGGAGTGGAAATAACTAATGAATATCAACATGCTGGTTTTTGCTGTTGATATATGTTGTATAGGACATGATTCTGCACAATATATGTCAAATTCAGTGTAATCCAACTATAAGTTCAAAAGATATAGCCATAAGGTCAAAAAGTTCTTATCTCACTGAGTTGATGCGTTTTTGATTTTGAGTGGAAATGACTAATGAATTTCATCAAGCTGGTTTCTGCTGTTTAAATATGTTGTTTAGGACATGATTCTGCAAAATATATTTCAAATTCAGTGCAATCCCATCACATGTTCAAAAGATATAGCCATGCATTCAAAAAGTGCTTATCTCACCGAGTTGAAGCGTTTTTGATTAAGAGAGGAAATAACTATTGAAATTCACCAAGCCTATTTCTGCTGTTGATAGATGTTGTTTAGGACATGATTCTGCACAATATATGTCAAATTCAGTGTAATTCAGCTATAAGTTCAAAAGATGAAGCCAAAAGGTCAAAAAGTTCTTATCTCACTGAGTTGAAGCGTTTTTGATTTTGAGTGGAAATGACTCATGAATTTCATCAAGCTGGTTTCTGCTGTTGAAATGTGTTATTTAGGACATGATTCTGCACAATTAATGTCAAATTCAGTGTATTCCAGCTACAAGTTAAAAAGATATAGCCATAAGGTCAAAAAGTGCTAATCTTACCGAGTTAAATCGTTTTTTAGTTGGAGTGGAAATAACTCATGAATTTCATCAAGCTGGTTTCGGATGGTGATATATGTTGTTTAGAACATGATTCTGCACAATATATGTCAAATTCAGTGTCATCACATCACAGGTTCAAAAGATATAGCCATTCGTTCAAAAAGTGCTTCCCTCACCGAGTTGAAGCGTTTTTGATTAGGAGTGGAAATAACGAATGGATTTCATCAAGCTGGTTACTGCCGTTGAAATATGTTTTATAGAACATGATTCTGCACAATTAATGTCAAATTCAGTGTAATCCAGCTACAACTTCAAAAGATATAGCCATAAGGTTAAAAAGTGCTTATCTTCCCGAGGTTAAATCTTTTTTGAGTTGGAGTGGAAATAACTAATGAATTTCATCATGCTGGTTTCTGCTGTTCACATATGTTGTTTAGGATATGATTCTGCACAATATATGTCAAATTCAGTGTAATCCAGCGACAAGATCAAAAGATATAGCCATTTGTTCAAAAAGTGCTTCTCTCACCGAGTTGAAGCATTTTTGATTAGGACTGGAAATAACTAATGGATTTCATCAAGCTGGTTTTTTCCGTTGAATTACGTTGTTCAGAACATGATTTTGCACAAAATATGTCAAATTCAGTGTAATCCAGCAACAAGATCAAAAGATATAGCCATTCGTGCAAAAAGTGCTTATCTCACCGAGTTGAAGCGTTTTTGATTAGGAGTGGAAATAACTTATGGATTTCATCAATATGGTTTCTACTCTTGAAAAATGTTGTTTAGGACATGATTTTGCACAATATTTTTCAAATTTAGTGTAATCACATCATAGATTCAAAAGATATAGCCATTTGTTCAAAAAGTGCTTATCTTATCGGGTTAAAGCATTTTTGAATAAGAGTGGAAAAATCTAATGAATTTCACTAACCTGGTTTCTGCTGTTGATATATGTTGTTTAGGACATGATTTTGCACAATATATGTCAAATTCAGTGTAATCCCATCACAGGTTCAAATGATAAAGCCATTCGTTCAAAAAGTGCTTATCTCACCGAGGTTAAGCGTTTTTCATTAAGAGAGGATATAACTAATGAATTTCATCAAGCCTGTTTCTGCTGTTGATAGATGTTGTATAGGACATGATTCTGCACAATATATATCAAATTCAGTGTAATCCAGCGACTAGATCAAAAGATATAGCCATTCGTTCAAAAACTGCTTATCTCACAGAGTTGAAGCGTTTTTGAGTTGGACTGGAAATGACTAATGAATTTCATCAAGCTGCTTTTTGCTGTTGAAATTTGTTGTTTAGGACATGATTCTGCACTATATATGTCAAATTCAGTGTAATCCAGCTACAAGTTCATAAGATATAGACTTAAGGTCAAAAAGTACTTATCTTACCGAGTTAAATCGTTGTTGATTTGGAGTGGAAATAACTCATGAATTTCATCCAGCTGGTTTCTGCTGTTGATATATGTTGTTTAGGACATGATTAAGCACAATATCTGTCAAATTTAGTGTAATCACATCACAGGTTCAAAAATTATAGCCATTCGTTCAAAAAGTGCTTATCTGATCGGGTTGAAGCGTTTTTGATTAGGAGTAGAAATAACTAATGGATTTCATCAAGCTGTTTTTTTTCCGTTGAATTATGTTGTTTAGAACATGATTTTGCACAAAATATGTCAAATTCAGTGTAATCCAGCGACAAAAGATATAGCCATTCGTGCAAAAAGTGCTTATCTCACCGAGTTGAAGCGTTTTAGATTAGGAGTGGAAATAACTTATGGATTTCATCAAGTTGGTTTCTACTCTTGAAATATGTTGTTTAGGACATGATTCTGCACAATATTTTACACATTTAGTGTAATCATATCATAGGTTCAAAAGATATAGCCATTCGTTCAAAAAGTGCTTATCTTATCGGGTTGAAGCGTTTTCGATTAAGAGTGGAAATAACTAATGAATTTCACCAAGTTGGTTTTTGCTGTTGATATATGTTGTTTAGGACATGATTCTGCACAATATATGTCAAATTCAGTGTAATCCAGCGACAAGTTCAAAAGATAAAGCCATAATATTAAAAACTGCTTATCGTATCGAATTAAATCGTTTTTGAGTTGGAGTGGAAATAACTCATGAATTTCATCATGCTTGTTTCTGCTGTTGATATATGTTGTTTAGGACATGATTCTGCACAATATATGTCAAATTAAGTGTAATCCAGATACAAGATCAAAAGATATAGCCATAAGGTCAAAAAGTGCTTATCTTACCCAGGTTAAATCTTTTTAGAGTTAGAGTGGAAATAACTAATGAATTTCATCATTCTGGTTTTTGCTATTGATATATGTTGTTTAGGACATGATTCTGCAAAATATATGTCAAATTTAGTGCAATCACATGACCGGTTTAAAAGATATCGCCATTCGTTCAAAAAGTGCTTATCTTATCGGGTTAAAGCATTTTTGAATAAGAGTGGAAAAAACTAATGAATTTCACTAACCTGGTTTCTGCTGTTGATATATGTTGTTTAGGACATGATTTTGGACAATATATGTCAAATTCAGTGTAATCCCATCACAGGTTCAAATTATATAGCCATTCGTTCAAAAAGTGCTTATCGCACCGGGTTGAAGCGTTTTTGATTAAGAGAGGAAATAACTATTGAATTTCACCAAGCCTGTTTCTGCTGTTCATAGATGTTGTATAGGACATGATTCTGCAAAATATATGTCAAATTTAGTGTAATCCAGCTACAACTTCAAAAGATATAGCCATAAGGTTAAAAAGTGCTTATCTTCCCGAGGTTAAATCTTTTTTGAGTTGGAGTGGAAATAACTAATGAATTTCATCATGCTGGTTTCTGCTGTTAACATATGTTGTTTAGGATATGATTCTGCACAATATATGTCAAATTCAGTGTAATCCAGCGACAAGATCAAAAGATATAGCCATTCGTTCAAAAAGTGCTTATCGCACCGGGTTGAAGCGTTTTTGATTAAGAGAGGAAATAACTATTGAATTTCACCAAGCCTGTTTCTGCTGTTCATAGATGTTGTATAGGACATGATTCTGCAAAATATATGTCAAATTTAGTGTAATCCAGCTACAACTTCAAAAGATATAGCCATAAGGTTAAAAAGTGCTTATCTTCCCGAGGTTAAATCTTTTTTGAGTTGGAGTGGAAATAACTAATGAATTTCATCATGCTGGTTTCTGCTGTTCACATATGTTGTTTAGGATATGATTCTGCACAATATATGTCAAATTCAATGTAATCCAGCGACAAGATCAAAAGATATAGCCATTTGTTCAAAAAGTGCTTCTCTCACCGAGTTGAAGCATTTTTGATTAGGACTGGAAATAACTAATGGATTTCATCCAGCTGGTTTTTTCCGTTGAATTACGTTGTTCAGAACATGATTTTGCACAAAATATGTCAAATTCAGTGTAATCCAGCAACAAGATCAAAAGATATAGCCATTCGTGCAAAAAGTGCTTATCTCACCGAGTTGAAGCGTTTTTGATTAGGAGTGGAAATAACTTATGGATTTCATCAAGTTGGTTTCTACTCTTGAAATATGTTGTTTAGGACATGATTTTGCACAATATTTTTCAAATTTAGTGTAATCACATCATAGGTTCAAAAGATATAGCCATTCGTTCAAAAAGTGCTTATCTTATCGGGTTAAAGCATTTTTGAATAAGAGTGGAAAAATCTAATGAATTTCACTAACCTGGTTTCTGCTGTTGATATATGTTGTTTAGGACATGATTTTGCACAATATATGTCAAATTCAGTGTAATCCCATCACAGGTTCAAATGATAAAGCCATTCGTTCAAAAAGTGCTTATCTCACCGAGGTTAAGCGTTTTTCATTAAGAGAGGATATAACTAATGAATTTCATCAAGCCTGTTTCTGCTGTTGATAGATGTTGTATAGGACATGATTCTGCACAATATATATCAAATTCAGTGTAATCCAGCGACTAGATCAAAAGATATAGCCATTCGTTCAAAAACTGCTTATCTCACAGAGTTGAAGCGTTTTTGAGTTGGACAGGAAATGACTAATGAATTTCATCAAGCTGCTTTTTGCTGTTGAAATTTGTTGTTTAGGACATGATTCTGCACTATATATGTCAAATTCAGTGTAATCCAGCTACAAGTTCATAAGATATAGCCTTAAGGTCAAAAAGTACTTATCTTACCGAGTTAAGTCGTTGTTGATTTGGAGTGGAAATAACTCATGAATTTCATCCAGCTGGTTTCTGCTGTTGATATATGTTGTTTAGGACATGATTAAGCACAATATCTGTCAAATTTAGTGTAATCACATCACAGGTTCAAAAATTATAGCCATTCGTTCAAAAAGTGCTTATCTGATCGGGTTGAAGCGTTTTTGATTAGGAGTAGAAATAACTAATGGATTTCATCAAGCTGTTTTTTTTCCGTTGAATTATGTTGTTTAGAACATGATTTTGCACAAAATATGTCAAATTCAGTGTAATCCAGCGACAAAAGATATAGCCATTCGTGCAAAAAGTGCTTATCTCACCGAGTTGAAGCGTTTTTGATTAGGAGTGGAAATAACTTATGGATTTCATCAAGTTGGTTTCTACTCTTGAAATATGTTGTTTAGGACATGATTCTGCACAATATTTTACACATTTAGTGTAATCACATCATAGGTTCAAAAGATATAGCCATTCGTTCAAAAAGTGCTTATCTTATCGGGTTGAAGCGTTTTCGATTAAGAGTGGAAATAACTAATGAATTTCACCAAGTTGGTTTTTGCTGTTGATATATGTTGTTTGGGACATGATTCTGCACAATATATGTCAAATTCAGTGTAATCCAGCGACAAGTTCAAAAGATATAGCCATAATATCAAAAACTGCTTATCTTATCGAATTAAATCGTTTTTGAGTTGGAGTGGAAATAACTCATGAATTTCATCATGCTGGTTTCTGCTGTTGATATATGTTGTTTAGGACATGATTAAGCACAATATCTGTCAAATTTAGTGTAATCACATCACAGGTTCAAAAATTATAGCCATTCGTTCAAAAAGTGCTTATCTGATCGGGTTGAAGCGTTTTTGATTAGGAGTAGAAATAACTAATGGATTTCATCAAGCTGTTTTTTTTCCGTTGAATTATGTTGTTTAGAACATGATTTTGCACAAAATATGTCAAATTCAGTGTAATCCAGCGACAAAAGATATAGCCATTCGTGCAAAAAGTGCTTATCTCACCGAGTTGAAGCGTTTTTGATTAGGAGTGGAAATAACTTATGGATTTCATCAAGTTGGTTTCTACTCTTGAAATATGTTGTTTAGGACATGATTCTGCACAATATTTTACACATTTAGTGTAATCACATCATAGGTTCAAAAGATATAGCCATTCGTTCAAAAAGTGCTTATCTTATCGGGTTGAAGCGTTTTCGATTAAGAGTGGAAATAACTAATGAATTTCACCAAGTTGGTTTTTGCTGTTGATATATGTTGTTTGGGACATGATTCTGCACAATATATGTCAAATTCAGTGTAATCCAGCGACAAGTTCAAAAGATATAGCCATAATATCAAAAACTGCTTATCTTATCGAATTAAATCGTTTTTGAGTTGGAGTGGAAATAACTCATGAATTTCATCATGCTGGTTTCTGCTGTTGATATATGTTGTTTAGGACATGATTCTACACAATATATGTCAAATTCAGTGTAATCCAGATACAAGTTCAAAAGATATAGCCATAAGATCAAAAACTGCTTATCTTATCGAATTAAATCGTTTTTGAGTTGGAGTGGAAATAACTCATGAATTTCATCATGCTTGTTTCTGCTGTTGATATATGTTGTTTAGGACATGATTCTGCACAATATATGTCAAATTAAGTGTAATCCAGATACAAGCTCAAAAGATATAGCCATAAGGTCAAAAAGTGCTTATCTTACCCAGGTTAAATCTTTTTAGAGTTAGAGTGGAAATAACTAATGAATTTCATCATTCTGGTTTTTGCTATTGATATATGTTGTTTAGGACATGATTCTGCAAAATATATGTCAAATTTAGAGCAATCACATGACCGGTTTAAAAGATATCGCCATTCGTTCAAAAAGTGCTTATCTTATCGGGTTAAAGCATTTTTGAATAAGAGTGGAAAAAACTAATGAATTTCACTAACCTGGTTTCTGCTGTTGATATATGTTGTTTAGGACATGATTTTGGACAATATATGTCAAATTCAGTGTAATCCCATCACAGGTTCAAATTATATAGCCATTCGTTCAAAAAGTGCTTATCTCACCGAGGTTAAGCGTTTTTGATTAAGAGAGGAAATAACTAATGAATTTCATCAAGCCTGTTTCTGCTGTTTATAGATGTTGTATAGGACATGATTCTGCACAATATATATCAAATTCAGTGTAATCCAGCGACTAGATCAAAAGATATAGCCATTCGTTCAAAAACTGCTTATCTCACAGAGTTGAAGCGTTTTTGAGTTGGAGTGGAAATGACTAATGAATTTCGTCAAGCTGCTTTTTGCTGTTGAAATTTGTTGTTTAGGACATGATTCTGCACAATATATGTCAAATTCAGTGTAATCCAGCGACAAGTTCAAAAGATATAGCCATAATATCAAAAACTGCTTATCTTATCGAATTAAATCGTTTTTGAGTTGGAGTGGAAATAACTCATGAATTTCATCATGCTGGTTTCTGCTGTTGATATATGTTGTTTAGGACATGATTCTGCACAATATATGTCAAATTCAGTGTAATCCAGATACAAGTTCAAAAGATATAGCCATGAAGTCAAAAAGTGCTTATCTCACCCAGTTTAAATCTTTTTAGAGATAGAGTGGAAATAACTAATGAATTGCATCATACTGGTTTCTGCTGTTGATATATGTTGTTTAGGACATGATTCTGCAAAATATATGTCAAATTTAGTGTAATCACATGACAGGTTTAAAAGATATCGCCATTCGTTCAAAAAGTGCTTATCTTATCGGGTAAAAGCATTTTTGAATAAGAGAGGAAATAACTGATGGATTTCATCAAGCTGGATTTTGCCGTTGAATTATGTTGTTTAGAACATGATTTTGCACAATATATGTCAAATTCAGTGTAATCCAGCGACAAGATCAAAAGATATAGCCATTCGTGCAAACAGTGCTTATCTCACCGATGTTGAAGCGTTTTTGATTAGGAGTGGAAATAACTAATGGATTTCATCAAGTTGGTTTCTACTCTTGAAATATGTTGTTTAGGACATGATTCTGCACAATATTTTTCAAATTTAGTGTAATCAAATCATAGGTTCAGAAGATATAGCCATTCGTTCAAAAAGTGCTTATCTTATCGGGTTGAAGCGTTTTCGATTAAGAATGGAAATAACTAATGAATTTCACCAAGTTGGTTTTTGCTGTTGATATATGTTGTTCAGGACATGATTCTGCACAATATATGTCAAATTCAGTGTAATCCAGCTACAAGTTCAAAAGATATAGCCATAAGATAAAAAACTGCTTATCTTATCGAATTAAATCGTTTTTGAGTTGGAGTGGAAATAACTCATGAATTTCATCATGCTGGTTTCTGCTGTTGATATATGTTGTTTAGGACATGATTCTGCACAATATATGTCAAATTCAGTGTAATCCAGATACAAGTTCAAAAGATATAGCCATGAAGTCAAAAAGTGCTTATCTCACCCAGTTTAAATCTTTTTAGAGATAGAGTGGAAATAACTAATGAATTGCATCATACTGGTTTCTGCTGTTGATATATGTTGTTTAGGACATGATTCTGCAAAATATATGTCAAATTTAGTGTAATCACATGACAGGTTTAAAAGATATCGCCATTCGTTCAAAAAGTGCTTATCTTATCGGGTAAAAGCATTTTTGAATAAGAGAGGAAATAACTGATGGATTTCATCAAGCTGGATTTTGCCGTTGAATTATGTTGTTTAGAACATGATTTTGCACAATATATGTCAAATTCAGTGTAATCCAGCGACAAGATCAAAAGATATAGCCATTCGTGCAAACAGTGCTTATCTCACCGATGTTGAAGCGTTTTTGATTAGGAGTGGAAATAACTAATGGATTTCATCAAGTTGGTTTCTACTCTTGAAATATGTTGTTTAGGACATGATTCTGCACAATATTTTTCAAATTTAGTGTAATCAAATCATAGGTTCAGAAGATATAGCCATTCGTTCAAAAAGTGCTTATCTTATCGGGTTGAAGCGTTTTCGATTAAGAATGGAAATAACTAATGAATTTCACCAAGTTTGTTTTTGCTGTTGATATATGTTGTTCAGGACATGATTCTGCACAATATATGTCAAATTCAGTGTAATCCAGCTACAAGTTCAAAAGATATAGCCATAAGATAAAAAACTGCTTATCTTATCGAATTAAATCGTTTTTGAGTTGGAGTGGAAATAACTCATGAATTTCATCCAGTTTGTTTCTGCTGTTGATATATGTTGTTTAGGACATGATTCTGCACAATATATATCAAATTCAGTGTAATCCAGATACAAGTTCAAAAGATAGAGCCATAAGGTCAAAAAGTACTTATCTTCCCTAGGTTAAATCTTTTTAGAGTTAGAGTGGAAATAACTAATGAATTTTGTCATTCTGGTTTCTGCTGTTGATATATGTTGTATAGGACATGATTCTGCAAAATATATGTCAAATTTAGTGTAATCACATAACCGGTTTAAAAGATATAGCCATTTGTTCAAAAAGTGCTTATCTTATCGATTAAAGCATTTTTGAATAAGAGTGGAAAAAACGAATGAATTTCACTAACCTGGTTTCTGCTGTTGATATATGTTGTTTACGACATGCTTTTGCACAAATATATGTCAAATTCAGTGTAGTCCAGCTACAAGTTCAAAAGATATAGCCATTCGTTCAAAAAGTGCTTATTTTATCGAGTCAAATCGTTTTTGAGTTTGAGTGGAAATAAGTAATGAATATCTTCATGCTGGTTTCTACTGTTGAAATATGTTTTTTAGGACATGATTCTGAACAATAATTTCAAATTCACTGTAATCCAGCTACAAGTTCAAAAGATATAGCCATAAGGTTAAAAAGTGCTTATCTTACCGAGGTTTAATCTTTTTTGAGTTGCGGTGGAAATGACTAATGAATTTAGTCATGCTGGTTTCCTCTGTTGATATATGTTGTTCAGGACATGATTCTGCACAATATATGTCAAATTCAGTGTAATCCAGATACAAGTTCAAAAGATATAGCCATTCGTTCAAAAAGTGCTTATCTTACCTAGGTTAAATCTTTTTAGAGTTAGAGTGGAAATAACTAATGAATTTCGTCATTCTGGTTTTTGCTGTTGATATATGTTGTATAGGACATGATTCTGCAAAATATATGTCAAATTTAGTGTAATCACAACACCGGTTTAAAAGATATAGCCATTTGTTCAAAAAGTTCTTATCTTATCGGGTTAAAGCATTTTTGAATAAGAGTGGAAAAAACTAATGAATTTCACTAACCTGGTTTCTGCTGTTGATATATGTTGTTTAGGACATGATTTTGCATAAAAATATGTCAAATTCTGTGTCATCCAGGTACAAGTTCAAAAGATATAGCCATTTGTTCAAAAAGTGCTTCTCTCACCTAGTTGAAGCGTTTTTGATTAGGAGTGGAAATACCTAACGGATTTCATCAAGCTGGTTTTTGCCGTTGAAATATGTTGTTTAGAACATGATTTTGCACAAAATATGTCAAATTCAGTGTAATCCAGCTACAAGATCAAAAGATATAGCCATTCGTGCAAAAAGTGCTTATCTCACCGAGTTGAAGCGTTTTTGATTAGGAGTGGAAATAACTAATGAATTTCATCAAGTTTGTTTCTACTCTTAAAATCAGTTGTTTAGGACATGATTCTGCACAATATATGTCAAATTTAATGTAATCACATCATAGGTTCAAAAGATATAGCCATTCGTTCAAAAAGTGCTTATCTGATCGGGTTGAAGCGTTTTCGATTAAGAATGGAAATAACTAATGAATTTCACCAAGTTGGTTTTTGCTGTTGATATATGTTGTTTAGGACATGATTCTGCACAATATATGTCAAATTCAGTGTAATCCAGATACGAGTTCAAAAGATATAGCCAAAAGGTCAAAGAGTGCTTATCTTACCGAGGTTAAATCTTTTTTGAGTTGGAATGGAAATAACTAATGAATTTCATCATTCTGGTTTCTGCTGTTTATATATGTTTTTTAGGACAAGATTTTGTACAATAAATGTCAAATTCAGTGTAATCCTGCTACAAGTTCAAAAAATATAGCCATTCGTTCAAAAAGTGCTTATCTTATCGAGTTAAATCGTTTTTGAGTTTGAGTGGAAATAACTAATGAATTTCATCATGCTGGTTTCTGCTGTTGAAATATGTTGTTTAGGACATGATTCTGCACAATATATGTCAAATTCAGTGTAATCCAGCTACAAGTTCAAAAGTTATAGCCATAAGGTTAAAAAGGGCTTATCTTACCGAGGTTAAATCTTTTTTGATTAGGAGTGGAAATGACGAATGAATTTAGTCATGCTGGTTTCTGCTGTTGATATATGTTGTTCAGGACATGATTCTGCACAATATATGTCAAATTCAGTGTAATCCAGCGACAAGATCAAAAAATATAGCCATTCATGCAAAAAGTGCTTATCTCACAGAGTTGAAGCGTTTTTGATTAGGTGTGGAAATAACTAAAGAATTTCATCAAGTTGGTTTCTACTGTTGAAATATGCTGTTTAGGACATGATTTTGTACAATATATGTCAAATTCAGTGTAATCCCATCACAGGTTCAAAAGATATAGCCATTCATTCAAAAAGTGCTTATCTCACCGAGTTAACGCGTTTTTGATGAAGAGAGGAAATAACTATTTAATTTCACCAAGCCTGTTTCTTGTGTTGATAGATGTTGTGTAGGACATGATTCTGCACAATATATGTCAAATTCAGTGTAATCCAGCGACAAGATCAAAAGATATAGCCATTCGTTCAAAAACTGCTTATCTCTCCGAGTTGAAGCGTTTTTGAGTTGGAGTGGAAATTACTAATGAATTACAATATGCTGGTTTTTGCTGTTGATATATGTTTTTTAGGACATGATTCTGCACAATATATGTCAAATGCAGTGTAATCCAGCAACAAGTTAAAAGATATAGCCTTAAGGTCAAAAAGTGTTTATCTCACCGATGTTGAAGCGTTTTTGATTAGGAGTGGAAATAACTAATGGATTTCATCAAGTTGGTTTCTACTCTTGAAATATGTTGTTTAGGACATGATTCTGCACAATATTTTTCAAATTTAGTGTAATCACATCATAGGTTCAAAAGATATAGCCATTCGTTCAAAAAGTGCTTATCTTATCGGGTTGAAGCGTTTTCGATTAAGAATGGAAATAACTAATGAATTTCACCAAGTTGGTTTTTGCTGTTGATATATGTTGTTCAGGACATGATTCTGCACAATATATGTCAAATTCAGTGTAATCCAGCTACAAGTTCAAAAGATATAGCCATAAGATAAAAAACTCCTTATCTTATCGAATTAAATTATTTTTGAGTTGGAGTGGAAATAACTCATGAATTTCATCCAGCTGGTTTCTGCTGTTGATATATGTTGTTTAGGACATGATTCTGCACAATATATGTCAAATTCAGTGTAATCCAGATACAAGTTCAAAAGATAGAGCCATGAGGTCAAAAAGTGCTTATCTTACCTAGGTTAAATCTTTTTAGAGTTAGAGTGGAAATAACTAATGAATTTTGTCATTCTGGTTTCTGCTGTTGATATATGTTGTATAGGACATGATTCTGCAAAATATATGTCAAATTTAGTGTAATCACATAACCGGTTTAAAAGATATAGCCATTTGTTCAAAAAGTGCTTATCTTATCGATTAAAGCATTTTTGAATAAGAGTGTAGAAAAAAACAATGAATTTCACTAACCTGGTTTCTGCTGTTGACATATGTTGTTTAGGACATGCTTTTGCACAAATATATGTCAAATTCAGTGTAATCCAGCTACAAGTTCAAAAGATATAGCCATTCGTTCAAAAAGTGCTTATCTTATCGAGTCAAATCGTTTTTGAGTTTGAGTGGAAATAAGTAATGAATTTCTTCATGCTCTTTTCTTCTGTTGAAATATGTTGTTTAGGACATGATTCTGCACAATATATGTCAAATTCAGTGTAATCCAGATACAAGTTCAAAAGATATAGCCATAAGGTCAAAAAGTGCTTATCTTACCTAGGTTAAATCTTTTTAGAGTTAGAGTGGAAATAACTAATGAATTTCGTCATTCTGGTTTCTGCTGTTGATATATGTTGTATAGGACATGATTCTGCAAAATATATGTCAAATTTAGTGTAATCACAACACCGGTTTAAAAGATATAGCCATTTGTTCAAAAAGTGCTTATCTTATCGGGTTAAAGCATTTTTGAATAAGAGTGGAAAAAACTAATGAATTTCACTAACCTAGTTTCTGCTGTTGAAATATGTTGTTTAGGACATGATTTTGCATAAATATATGTCAAATTCAGTGTAATCCAGCTACAAGTTCAAAAGATATAGCCATTTGTTCAAAAAGTGCTTATCTTATCGAGTCAACGCGTTTTTGATGAAGAGAGGAAATAACTATTGAATTTCACCAAGCTTGTTTCTGGTGTTGATAGATGTTGTGTAGGACATGATTCTGCACAATATATGTCAAATTCAGTGTAATCGAGCTACAAGTTCAAAAGATATAGCCATAAGGTCAAAGAGTGCTTATCTTACCGAGGTTAAATCTTTTTTGAGTTGGAATGGAAATAACTAATGAATTTCATCATTCTGATTTCTGCTGTTTATATATGTTGTTTAGGACATGATTAAGCACAATATATGTAAAATTTAGTGTAATCACATCACCGGTTTAAAAGATATAGCCATTCGTTCAAAAAGTGCGTATCTGATCGGGTTGAAGCGTTTTCGATTAAGAATGGAAATAACTAATGAATTTCACCAAGTTGTTTTTTGCTGTTGATATATGTTGTTCAGGACATGATTCTGCACAATATATGTCAAATTCAGTGTAATCCAGCTACAAGTTCAAAAGATATAGCCATAAGATCAAAAACTGCTTATCTTATCGAATTAAATCGTTTTTGAGTTGGAGTGGAAGTAACTCATGAATTTCATCATGCTGGTTTCTGCTGTTGATATATGTTGTTGAGAACATGATTCTGCACAATATATGTCAAATTCAGTGTAATCCAGCTACAAGTTCAAAAGTTATAGCCATAAGGTTAAAAAGGGCTTATCTTACCGAGGTTAAATCTTTTTTGAGTTGGAGTGGAAATGACGAATGAATTTAGTCATGCTGGTTTCTGCTGTCCAAATATGTTGTTCAGGACATGATTCTGCACAATATATGTCAAATTCAGTGTAATCCAGCTACAAGTTCAAAAGTTATAGCCATAAGGTTAAAAAGGGCTTATCTTACCGAGGTTAAATCTTTTTTGAGTTGGAGTGGAAATGACGAATGAATTTAGTCATGCTGGTTTCTGCTGTCCAAATATGTTGTTCAGGACATGATTCTGCACAATATATGTCAAATTCAGTGTAATCCAGCGACAAGATCAAAAAATATAGCCATTCATGCAAAAAGTGCTTATCTCACAGAGTTGATGCGTTTTTGATTAGGTGTGGAAATAACTAAAGAATTTCATCAAGTTGGTTTCTACTCTTGAAATATGCTGTTTAGGACATGATTTTGTACAATATATGTCAAATTCAGTGTAATCCCATCACAGGTTCAAAAGATATAGCCATTCATTCAAAAAGTGCTTATCTCACCGAGTTAACGCGTTTTTGATGAAGAGAGTAATAACTATTGAATTTCACCAAGCCTGTTTCTTGTGTTGATAGATGTTGTGTAGGACATGATTCTGCACAATATATGTCAAATTCAGTGTAATCCAGCGACAAGATCAAAAGATATAGCCATTCGTTCAAAAACTGCTTATCTCACCGAGTTGAAGCGTTTTTGAGTTGGAGTGGAAATTACTAATGAATTACAATATGCTGGTTTTTGCTGTTGATATATGTTTTTTAGGACATGATTCTGCACAATATATGTCAAATTCAGTGTAATCCAGCAACAAGTTAAAAGATATAGCCTTAAGGTCAAAAAGTGCTTATCTTACCGAGGTTAAATCTTTTTTGAGTTGCGGTGGAAATGACTAATGAATTTAGTCATGCTGGTTTCTGCTGTTGATATATGTTGTTCAGGACATGATTCTGCACAATATATGTCAAATTCAGTGTAATCCAGCGACAAGATCAAAAGATATAGCCATTCACGCAAAAAGTGCTTATCTCACGGAGTTGAAGCGTTTTTGATTAGGAGTGGAAATAACTAATGAATTTCATCAAATTTGTTTCTACTCTTGAAATATGCTGTTTAGGACATGATTTTGTACAATATATGTCAAATTCAGTGTAATCCCATCACAGGTTCAAAAGATATAGCCATTCATTCAAAAAGTGCTTATCTCACCGAGTTAACGCGTTTTTGATGAAGAGAGTAATAACTATTGAATTTCACCAAGCCTGTTTCTTGTGTTGATAGATGTTGTGTAGGACATGATTCTGCACAATATGTGTCAAATTCAGTGTAATCCAGCGACAAGATCAAAAGATATAGCCATTCGTTCAAAAACTGCTTATCTCACCGAGTTGAAGCGTTTTTGAGTTGGAGTGGAAATTACTAATGAATTACAATATGCTGGTTTTTGCTGTTGATATATGTTTTTTAGGACATGATTCTGCACAATATATGTCAAATTCAGTGTAATCCAGCAACAAGTTAAAAGATATAGCCTTAAGGTCAAAAAGTGCTTATCTTACCGAGGTTAAATCTTTTTTGAGTTTCGGTGGAAATGACTAATGAATTTAGTCATGCTGGTTTCTGCTGTTGATATATGCTGTTTAGGACATTATTTTGTACAATATATGTCAAATTCAGTGTAATCCCATCACAAGTTCAAAAGATATAGCCATTCGTTCAAAAAGTGCTTATCTTACCGAGTTAACGCGTTTTTGATGAAGAGAGGAAATAACTATTGAATTTCACCAAGCCTGTTTCTGGTGTTGATAGATGTTGTGTAGGACATGATTCTGCACAATATATGTCAAATTCAGTGTAATCCAGCTACAAGTTCAAAAGATATAGCCATAAGGTCAAAGAGTGCTTATCTTACCGAGGTTAAATCTTTTTTGAGTTGGAATGGAAATAACTAATGAATTTCATCATTCTGGTTTCTGCTGTTTATATATGTTGTTTAGGACATGATTAAGCACAATATATGTAAAATTTAGTGTAATCACATTACAGGTTTAAAAGATATAGCCATTCGTTCAAAAAGTGCTTATCTCACCGAGGTTAAGCGTTTTTGATTAAGAGAGGAAATAACTGATGAATTTCATCAAGCCTGCTTCTGCTGTTGATAGATGTTGTAGAGGACATGATTCTGCACAATATATGTCAAATTCAGTGTAATCCAGCGACTAGATCAAAAGATATAGCCATTCGTTCAAAAACTGCTTATCTCACAGAGTTGAAGCGTTTTTGAGTTGGAGTGGAAATGACTAATGAATTTCATCAAGCTGGTTTCTGCTGTTGATATATGTTGTTTAGGACATGATTAAGCACAATATATGTCAAATTTAGTGTAATCACATCACAGGTTCAAAAGATATAGCCATTCGTTCAAAAAGTGCTTATTTAATCGGGTTGAAGCGTTTTTGATTAAGAGTGGAAATAACTAATGAATTTCACTTACCTGGTTTCTGCTGTTGATAGATGTTGTTTAGGACATGATTATGCACAAAATAAGTCAAATTCAGTGTAATCCAGCGACAAGATAAAAAGACATAGTCATTCGTGCAAAAAGTGCTTATCTCACCGAGTTGAAGCGTTTTTGATTAGGAGTGGAAATAACTAATGAATTTCACCAAGTTGGTTTTGGCTGTTGATATATGTTGTTTAGGACATGATTCTGCACAATATATTTCAAATTCAGTGTAATCCAGCTACAAGTTCAAAAGATATAGCCATAAGGTTAAAATGTGCTTATCTTACCGAGGTTTAATCTTTTTTGAGTTGGAGTGGAAATAACTAATGAATGTCATCATGCTGGTTTCTGCTGTTGATATATGTTGTTTAGGACATGATTCTGCACAATATATGTCAAATTCAGTGTCATCCAGGTACAAGTTCAAAAGATATAGCCATTTGTTCAAAAAATGCTTCTCTCACCTAGTTGAAGCGTTTTTGATTAGGAGTGGAAATACCTAAAGGATTTCATCAAGCTGGTTTTTGCCGTTGAATTATGTTGTTTAGAACGTGATTTTGCACAAAATATGTCAAATTCAGTGTAATCCAGCTACAGGATCAAAAGATATAGCCATTCGTGCAAACAGTGCTTATCTCACCGAGTTGAAGCGTTTTTGATTAGGAGTGGAAATAACTAATGAATTTCATCAAGTTGGTTTCTACTCTTGAATATGTTGTTTAGGACATGATTCTGCACAATATATGTCAAATTTAATGTAATAACATAATAGGTTCAAAAGATATAGCCATTCGTTCAAAAAGTGCTTATCTCACCGAGTTAACGCGTTTTTGATGAAGAGAGGAAATAACTACTGAATTTCACCAAGCCTGTTTCTGGTGTTGATAGATGTTGTGTAGGACATGATTCTGCACAATATATGTCAAATTCAGTGTAATCCAGCGACTAGATCAAAAGATATAGCCATTCGTTCAAAAACTGCTTATCTCACAGAGTTGAACCGTTTTTGAGTTGGAGTTGAAATGACTAATGAATTGCATCAAGCTTCTTTTTGCTGTTGAAATTTGTTGTTTAGGAAATGATTCTGCACAATATATGTCAAATTCAGTGTAATCCAGCTACAAGTTCATAAGATATAGCCTTAAGGTCAAAAAGTGCTTATCTTACCGAGTTAAATCGTTGTTTAGTTGGAGTGGAAATAACTCATGAATTTCATCCAGCTGGTTACTGCTGTTGATATATGTTGTTTAGGACATGATTAAGCACAATATATTTCAAATTTAGTGTAATCACATCACAGGTTCAAAAGATATAGCCATTCGTACAAAAAGTGCTTATCTTATCGGGTTTAAGCGTTTTCGATTAAGAGTGGAAATAACTAATGAATTTCATCATGCTGGTTTCTGCTGATGATATATGTTGTTTAGGACATGATTCTGCACAATATATGTCAAATTCAGTGTAATCCAGATACAAGTTCAAAAGATATAGCCATAAGGTCAAAAAGTGCTTATCATACCCAGGTTAAATCTTTTTAGAGATAGAGTGGAAATAACTAATGAATTTCATCATTCTGGTTTCTGCTGTTGATATATGTTGTTTAGGACATGATTCTGCAAAATATATGTCAAATTTAATGTCATCACATGACCGGTTTAAAAGATATCGCCATTCGTTCAAAAAGTGCTTATCTTATCGAGTTAAATCGTTTTTGAGTTTGAGTGGAAATAACTAATGAATTTCATCATGCTGGTTTCTGCTGTTGAAATATGTTGTTTAGGACATGATTCTGCACAATATATGTCAAATTCAGTGTAATCCAGCTACAAGTTCAAAAGATATAGGCATAAGGTTAAAAAGTGCTTATCTTACCGAGGTTAAATCTTTTTTGAGTTGGAGTGGAAATGACTAATGAATTTAGTCATGCTGGTTCCTGCTGTTGATATGTGTTGTTCAGGACATGATTCTGCACAATATATGTCAAATTCAGTGTAATCCAGCGAAAAGATCAAAAGATATAGCCATTCATGCAAAAAGTGCTTATCTTACCGACTTGAAGCGTAATTGATTCGGAGTGGAAATAACTAATGAATTTAATCAAGCTGGTTTCTGCTGTTGAAATATGTTGTTTAGGACATGATTCTACACAAAGTATGTCAAATTCAGTGTAATCCAGCGTCAATATCAAAAGATATAGCCTTACGGTCAAAAAAAGCTTTTCTTACCGAATTGAAGCGTTTTTGACTAGGAGTGGAAATAACTAATGAATTTCACCAAACTGGTTTCTGTTGTTGAAATTTGTTGTTAAGGACATGATTTTGCACAAAATAAGTCAAATTCAGTGTAATCCAGCGACAAGATCAAAAGACATAGCCATTCGTGAAAAAAGTGCTTAACTCACCGAGTTGAAGCGTTTTTGATTTTGAGTGGAAATGACTAATGAAATTCATCAAGCTGGTTTCTGCTGTTGAAATATGTTGTTTAGGACATGATTCTGCACAATATATGCCAAATTCAGTGTAATCCAGCTACAAGTTCAAAAGATATAGCCATAAGGTCAAAAACTGCTTATCTTATCGAGTTAAATCGCTTTTGAGTTGGACTGGAAATAACTCATGAATTTCATCAAGCTGGTTTCTGCTGGATATATGTTGTTTAGAACATGATTCTGCACAATATATGTCAAATTCAGTGTAATCCCATCACAGGTTCAAAAGATAAAGCCATTCGTTCAAAAAGTGTTTTTATTATCGGGTTGAAGCGTTTTTGATTAAGAGTGGAAATAACTAATGAATTTCACCAAGCTGGTTTCTGCTGTTCAAATATGTTGTTCAGTACATGATTCTGCACATTATATGTCAAATTCATAGTAATCCAGCTACATTTGCAAAACATATAGCCATTCGTTCAAAAAGTGCTTCTCTCACCGAGTTGAAGCGTTTTTGATTAGGAGTAGAAATAACTAATGGATTTCATCAAGCTGGTTTTTGCCATTGAAATATGTTGTTTAGGACTTGATTCTGCACAATATATGTCAAATTCAGTGTAATCCCAACAGCGTTTCAAAAGATAGAGCCATTCGTTCAAAGAATGCTTATCGCACCGAGTTGAAGCGTTTTTGATTAGGAGAGGAAATAACAATTGAATTTCACCAAGCCTGTTTCTGCTGTTGATAGATGTTGGATAGGACATGATTCTGTACAATATATGTCAAATTCAGTGTAATCCTGCGACAAGATCAAAAAATATAGCCATTCGTGCAAAAAGTGCTTATCTCACCGAGTTGAAGCGTTTTTGAGTTGTAGTGGAAATAACTAATGAATTTCAACATGCTGGTTTTATGCTTTTGATATATGTTGTTTATGACATGATTCTGCACAATATATGTCAAATTCAGTGTAATCCAGCTACAAGTTCAAAAGATATAGCCTTAAGGTCAAAAAGTGCTTATCTTATCGAGTTAATCGTTTTTGAGTTGGATTGGAAATAACTCATTAATTTCATCAAGCTGGTTTCTGCTGGATATATGTTGTTTAGAACATGATTCTGCACAATATATGTCAAATTCAGTGTAATCCTGCAACAAGTTCAAAAGATTAGCCATAAGGTTAAAAAGTGCTTATCATCCCGAGGTTAAATCTTTTTTGAGTTGGAGTGGAAATAACTAATGAATTCCATCATGCTGGTTTCTGCTGTTGATATATTTTGTTTAGGACATGATTCTGCACAATATATGTCAAATTCAGTGTCATCCAGGTACAAGTTCAAAAGATATAGCCATTTGTTCAAAAAGTACTTCTCTCACCGAGTTGAAGCGTTTTTGATTAGGAGTCGAAATACATAATAAATTTCATCAAGCTGGTTTTTGCCGTTGAATTATGTTGTTTAGAACATGATTTTGCACAAAATATGTCAAATTCAGTGTAATCCAGCGACAAGATCAAAAGATATAGCCATTCGTTCAAAAAGTGCTTATCTTATCGGGTTGAAGCGTTTTCGATTAAGAGTGGAAATAACTATTGAATTTCACCAAGTTGGTTTTTGCTGTTGATATATGTTGTTTAGGACATGATTCTGCACAATATATGTCAACTTCAGTGTAATCCAGATACATGTTCAAAAGATATAGCCATAAGGTCAAAAAGTGCTTATCTTACCCAGGTTAAATCTTTTTAGAGTTAGAGTGGAAATAACTAATGAATTTCATCATTCTGGTTTCTGCTGTTGATATATGTTGTTTAGGACATGATTCAGCAAAATATATTTCAAATTTAGTGTAATCACATCACCGGTTCAAAAGATATAGCCATTCGTTCAAAAAGTGCTTATCTTATCGGGTTAAAGCATTTTTGAATAAGAGTGGAAAAAACAAATGAATTTCACTAACCTGGTTTATGCCGTTGATATATGTTGTTTAGGACATGATTTTGCACAATATATGTCAAATTCAGTGTAATCCAGCTACAAGTTCAAAACATATAGCCATTCGTTCAAAAAGTGCTTATCTTATCGAGTTAAATTGTTTTTGTGTTTGAGTGGAAATAACTAATGAATTTCATCATGCTGGCTTCCGCTGTTGAAATATGATGTTTAGGACATGATTCTGCACAATATATGTCAAATTCAGTGTAATCCAGCTACAAGTTCAAAAGATATAGCCATAAGGTTAAAAAGTGCTTATCTTACCGAGGTTAAATCTTTTTTGAGTTGGAGTGGAAATGATGAATGAATTTAGTCATGCTGGTTTCTGCTGTTGATATATGTTGTTCAGGACATGATTCTGCACAATATATGTAAAATTCAGTGTAATCCAGTTTCAAGATCAAAAGATATAGCCATTCATGCAAAAAGTGCTTATCTCACGGAGTTGAAGCATTTTTGATTAGGATTGGAAATAACTAATGTATTTCATCAAGTTGGTTTCTACTGTTGAAATATGCTGTTTAGGACATGATTCTGCACAATATATGTCAAATACATTGTAATCCCATCACAGGTTCAAAAGATATAGCCAATCGTTCAAAAAGTGCTTATCTCACCGAGTTAACACGTTTTTGATTAAGAAAGGAAATAACTATTGAATTTCACCAAGCCTGTTTCTGGTGTTGATAGATGTTGTGTAGGACATGATTCTGCACAATATATGTCAAATTCAGTGTAATCCAGCGACAAGATCAAAAGATATAGCCATTCGTTCAAAAAGTGCTTATCACACTGAGTTGAAGCGTTTTTGAGTTGGAGTGGAAATTACTAATGATTTGCAATATGCTGGTTTTTGCTGTTGATATGTGTTGTTTAGGACATGATTCTGCACAATATATGTCAAAAGCAGTGTAATCCAGCTTTAAATTCAAAAGATATAGCCATAAGATCAAAAAGTGCTTATCTCACTGAGTTGAAGTGTTTTTGATTAGGAGTGGAAATAACTAATGAATTTCACCAAACTGCTTTCTGCTGTTGAAATATGTTTTTTAGGACATGATTTTGCACAAAATAAGTCAAATTCAGTGTAATCCAGCGACAAGATTAAAAGACATAGCCATTCGTGCAAAAAGTGCTTATCTCACCGAGTTGAAGCGTTTATGATTAGGAGTGGAAATAACTAATGAATTTCATCATGATGGTTTCTGCTGTTGAGATATGTTGTTTAGGACTTGATTCTGCAATATATATGTCAAATTCAGTGTAATCCCATCACCGGTTCAAAACATGTAGCCATTCGTTCAAAAAATGCTTATCACACCTAGTTGTAGCGCTTTTGATTAAGAGAGGAAATAACTAATGAAATTCACCAAGCCTGTTTCTGCTGGTGATAGATGTTGTATAGAACATGATTCTGTCCAATATATGTCAAATTCAGTGTAATCCAGCGACAAGATCAAAAGATATAGCCATTCGTGCAAAAACTGCTAATCTCAACGAGTTGAAGCGTTTTTGATTTTGAGTGGAAATGACTAATGAATTTCAATATGCTGGTTTTTGCTGTTGATACATGTTGTTTAGGACAAGATTCTGCACAATATATGTCAAATTCAGTGTAATCCAGCTACAAGTTCAAAAGATATAGCCATAAGGTCAAAAAGTGCTTATCTACACCGAGTTAAATCGTTTTTGAGTTGGAGTGGAAATAACTCATGAATTTCATCAAGCTGGTTTCTGATGGTGATATATGTTGTTTAGAACATGATTCTGCACAATATGTGTCAAATTCAGTGTAATCCCATCACAGGTTCAAAAGATGTAGCCATTCGTTCAAAAAGTGATTACCTAATTGGGTTGAAGCGTTTTTGATTAAGAGTGGAAATAACTAATGAATTTCAACGAGCTGGTTTCTGCTGTTCAAATACGTTGTTCAGTACATGATTCTGTACAATATATGTCAAATTCAGTGTAATCCAGCTACAAGTTCAAAAGATATAGCCATTCGTTCAGAAAGTGCTTCCCTCACCGTGTTGAAGAGTTTTTGATTAGGAGTGGAAATAACTAATGAATTTCATCAAGTTGGTTTCTACTGTTGAAATAATATTTAGGACATGATTCTGCACAATATATGTCAAATTCATTGTAATCCCATCACAGGTTCAAAAGATATAGCCATTCGTTCAAAAAGTGCTTATCTCACCGAGTTAACGGGTTTTTGATTAAGAGAGGAAATAACTATTGAATTTCATCAAGCCTTATTCTGCTGTTGATAGATGTTGTATAGGACATGATTCTGCACAATATATGTCAAACATAGTGTAATCCAGCGACAAGATCAAAAGATATAGCCATTCGTTCAAAAATTGCTTATCTCACCGAGTTGAAGCGTTTTTGAGTTGGAGTGGAAATTGCTAATGAATTACAATATGCTGGTTTTTGCTGTTGATATGTGTTGTGAAGAACATGATTCTGCACAATATATTTCAAATTCAGTGTAATCCAGCTACAAGTTCAAAAGATGTAGCCATTCGTTCAAAAAGCCTAGATCTCACCGACTTGAAGCGTATTTGATTCGGAGTGGAAATAACTAATGAATTTAATCAAGCTGGTTTCTGCTGTTGAAATATGTTGTTTTGGACATGATTCTACACAAAATATGTCAAATTCAGTGTAATCCAGCGTCAATATCAAAAGATATAGCCTTAAGGTCAAAAAGTGCTTATCTCACTGATTTGAAGCATTTTTGATTTTGAGTGGAAATGACGAATGAATTTCATCAAGCTGGTTTCTGATGTTTAAATATGTTGTTTAGGACATGAATCTGCACAATATATGTCAAATTCAGTGTAATCCAGCTACAAGTTCAAAAGATATAGCCATAAGGTCAAAAATTTCTTATCTTATCGAGTTAAATCGTTTTTGAGTTGGACTGGAAATAACTCATGAATTTCATCAAGCTGGTTTCTGCTGGATATATGTTGTTAAGAACATGATTCTGCACAATATATGTCAAATTCACTGTAATCCCATCACAGGTTCAAAAGATAAAGCCATTCGTTCAAAAAGTGTTTATCTTATCGGGTTGAAGCGTTTTTGAGTTGGAGTGGAAATAACTAATACATTTATTCATGCTGGTTTCTGCTGTTGATATATGTTGTTTAGGACATGATTCTGCACAATATATGACAAATTCAGTGTAATCCCGCGACAAGATCAAAATTTATAGCCATTCATGCAAAAAGTGCTGATCTCACGGAGTTGAAGCGTTTTTGTTTAAGAGAGGAAATAACTAATGAATTTCACCAAGCCTGTTTCTGCTGTTGATAGATTTTGTAAAGGACATGATTCTGCACAATATATGTCAAATTCAGTGTAATCCAGCGACAAGATCAAAAGATATAGCCATTTGTTCAAAAACTGCTTATCTCACCGAGTTGAAGCGTTTTTGAGTTGGAGTGGAAATTACTAATGAATTACAATATGCTGTTTTTTTGCTGTTGATATGTGTTGTTTAGAACATGATTCTGCACTATATATGTCAAATTCAGTGTAATCCAGCTATAAATTCAAAAGATATAGCCATAAGATCAAAAAGTGCTTATCTCTCTGAGTTTAAGCGTTTTTGATTAGGAGTGGAAATAACAAAAGAATTTCATCAAGCTGGTTTCTGCTGTTGAAATATGTTGTTTAGGACATGATTCTACACAAAATATGTCAAATTGAGTGCAATCCAGCGTCAAGATCAAAAGATATAGCCTTAAGTTCAAAAAGTGCTTATCTTACCGAGTTAAATCATTTTTGAGTTTGATTGGAAATAACTAATGACTTTCATCAAGCTGGTTTCTGCTGTTGAAATATGTTGTATCGGACATGATTCTGCACAAAATATGTCAAATTCAGGGTAATCCAGTTACAGGTTCAAAAGATATAGCCATTCGTTCAAAAAGTGCTTATCTCACTGAGTTGAGGCGTTTTTGATTAGGAGTGGAAATAACTCATTAATTTCATCAAGTTGGTTTCTACTGTTGAAATATGTTTTTTAGGACATGATTCTGCAC
The DNA here is from genome assembly GCF_037954325.1 of Fistularia commersonii. Lineage (NCBI taxonomy): Eukaryota > Metazoa > Chordata > Actinopteri > Syngnathiformes > Fistulariidae > Fistularia > Fistularia commersonii. The sequence continues at coordinate 302,449 of NW_028234007.1, forward strand.
AATATATGTCAAATTCAGTGTAATCCAGCTACAAGTTCAAAAGATATAGCCATATGGTTAAAAAGTGCTTATTTTACCGAGGTTAAATCTTTTTTTGGAGTTGGAGTGGAAATAACTAATAAATTTCATCATGCTGGTTTCTGCTGTTGATATATGTTGTTTAGGAAATGATTCTGCACAATATATGTCAAATTCAGTGTAATCCCATCACCGGTTCATAACATGTAGCCATTCGTTCAAAAAGTGCTTATCACACCTTGTTGAAGCGTTTTTGATTAAGAGAGGAAATAACTATTGAAATTCACCAAGCCTGTTTCTGCTGGTGATAGATGTTGTATAGAACATGATTCTGTCCAATATATGTCAAATTCAGTGTAATCCAGCGACAAGATCAAAAGATATAGCCATTCGTGCAAAAACTGCTAATCTCACAGAGTTGAAGCGTTTTTGAGTTGCAGTGGAAATAACTAATGAATTTCAATATGCTGGTTTTTGCTGTTGATATATGTTGTTTAGGACATGATTCTGCACAATAAACATCAAATTCAATGTAATCCAGCTATAAGTTAAAAAGATATAGCCATAAGGTCAAAAAGTGCTTATCTCACTGATTTGAAGCGTTTTTGATTTTGAGTGGAAATGACTAATGAATTTCATCAAGCTGGTTTCTGCTGTTGAAATATGTTGTTTTGGACATGATTCTACACAAAATATGTCAAATTCAGTGTAATCCAGCGTCAATATAAAAAGATATAGCCTTAAGGTCAAAAAGTGCTTATCTTACCGGGTTAAATCGTTGTTGTGTTGGAGTGGAAATAACTAATAAATTCATTCATGCTGGTTTCTGCTGTTGATATATGTTGTTTAGGACATGATTCTGCGCAATATATTTCAAATTCAGTGTAATCCCGCAACAAGATCAAAATATATAGCCATTCATGCAAAAAGTGCTTATCTCACGGAGTTGAAGCGTTTTTGATTAAGAGAGGAAATAACTATTGAATTTCAGCAAGCCTGTTTCTGCTGTTGATAGATGTTGTATAGGACATGATTCTGCACAATATATGTCAAATTCAGTGTAATCCAGCGACAAGATCAAAAGATATAGCCATTCGTTCAAAAACTGCTTATCTCACCGAGTTGAAGCGTTTTTGAGTTGGAGTGAAAATTACTAATGAATTTCAATATGCTGGTTTTTGCTGTTGATATGTGTTGTTTAGGACATGATTCTGCACAATATATGTCAAAATCAGTGTAATCCAGCTATAAATTCAAAAGATATAGCCATAAGATCAAAAAGTGCTTATCTCACTGAGTAGAAGCGTTTTTGATTTTGAGTGGAAATGACTAATAAATTTCATCAAGCTGGTTTCTGCTGTTGAAATATTTACTTTAGGACATGATTTTGCACAATATATGTCAAATTCAGTGCAATCCAGCTACAAGTTCAAAAGATATAGCCATTCGTTCAAAAAGTCTAGATCTCACCGACTTGAAGCGTAATTGATTCGGAGTGGAAATAACTAATGAATTTAATCAAGCTGGTTTCTGCTGTTGAAATATGTTGTTTAGGACATGATTCTACACAAAATATGTCAAATTCAGTGTAATCCAGCGTCAATATCAAAAGATATAGCCTTAAGGTCAAAAAAAGTTTATCTTACCGGGTTAAATCGTTTTTGAGTTGGAGTGGAAATAACTAATAAATTTATTCATGCTGGTTTCTGCTGTTGATATATGTTGTTTAGGACATGATTCTGCACAATATATGTCAAATTCAGTGTAATCCCATCACCGGTTCATAACATATAGCCATTCGTTAAAAAAGTGCTTATCACACCTAGTTGAAGCGTTTTTGATTAAGAGAGGAAATAACTATTGAAATTCACCAAGCCTGTTTCTGCTGGTGATAGATGTTGTATAGAACATGATTCTGTCCAATATATGTCAAATTCAGTGTAATCCAGCGACAAGATCAAAAGATATAGCCATTCGTGCAAAAACTGCTAATCTCACAGAGTTGAAGCGTTTTTGAGTTGCAGTGGAAATAACTAATGAATTTCAATATGCTGGTTTTTGCTGTTGATATATGTTGTTTAGGACATGATTCTGCACAATAAACATCAAATTCAGTGTAATCCAGATATAAGTTAAAAAGATATAGCCATAAGGTCAAAAAGTGCTTATCTCACTGATTTGAAGCGTTTTTGATTTTGAGTGGAAATGACTAATGAATTTCATCAAGCTGGTTTCTGCTGTTGAAATATGTTGTTTTGGACATGATTCTACACAAAATATGTCAAATTCAGTGTAATCCAGCGTCAATATAAAAAGATATAGCCTTAAGGTCAAAAAGTGCTTATCTTACCGGGTTAAATCGTTGTTGTGTTGGAGTGGAAATAACTAATAAATTCATTCATGCTGGTTTCTGCTGTTGATATATGTTGTTTAGGACATGATTCTGCGCAATATATTTCAAATTCAGTGTAATCCCGCAACAAGATCAAAATATATAGCCATTCATGCAAAAAGTGCTTATCTCACGGAGTTGAAGCGTTTTTGATTAAGAGAGGAAATAACTATTGAATTTCAGCAAGCCTGTTTCTGCTGTTGATAGATGTTGTATAGGACATGATTCTGCACAATATATGTCAAATTCAGTGTAATCCAGCGACAAGATCAAAAGATATAGCCATTCGTTCAAAAACTGCTTATCTCACCGAGTTGAAGCGTTTTTGAGTTGGAGTGAAAATTACTAATGAATTTCAATATGCTGGTTTTTGCTGTTGATATGTGTTGTTTAGGACATGATTCTGCACAATATATGTCAAAATCAGTGTAATCCAGCTATAAATTCAAAAGATATAGCCATAAGATCAAAAAGTGCTTATCTCACTGAGTAGAAGCGTTTTTGATTTTGAGTGGAAATGACTAATAAATTTCATCAAGCTGGTTTCTGCTGTTGAAATATTTACTTTAGGACATGATTTTGCACAATATATGTCAAATTCAGTGCAATCCAGCTACAAGTTCAAAAGATATAGCCATTCGTTCAAAAAGTCTAGATCTCACCGACTTGAAGCGTAATTGATTCGGAGTGGAAATAACTAATGAATTTAATCAAGCTGGTTTCTGCTGTTGAAATATGTTGTTTAGGACATGATTCTACACAAAATATGTCAAATTCAGTGTAATCCAGCGTCAATATCAAAAGATATAGCCTTAAGGTCAAAAAAAGTTTATCTTACCGGGTTAAATCGTTTTTGAGTTGGAGTGGAAATAACTAATAAATTTATTCATGCTGGTTTCTGCTGTTGATATATGTTGTTTAGGACATGATTCTGCACAATATATGTCAAATTCAGTGTAATCCCATCACCGGTTCATAACATATAGCCATTCGTTAAAAAAGTGCTTATCACACCTAGTTGAAGCGTTTTTGATTAAGAGAGGAAATAACTATTGAAATTCACCAAGCCTGTTTCTGCTGGTGATAGATGTTGTATAGAACATGATTCTGTCCAATATATGTCAAATTCAGTGTAATCCAGCGACAAGATCAAAAGATATAGCCATTCGTGCAAAAACTGCTAATCTCACAGAGTTGAAGCGTTTTTGAGTTGGAGTGGAAATAACTAATGAATTTCAATATGCTGGTTTTTGCTGTTGATAGATGTTGTATAGGTCATGATTCTGCACAATATATGTCAAATTCAGTGTAATCCAGCTATAAGTTAAAAAGATATAGCCATAAGGTCAAAAAGTGCTGATCTCACTGATTTGAAGCATTTTTGATTTTGAGTGGAAATGACTAATGAATTTCATCAAGCTGGTTTTTGTTGTTTAAATATGTTGTTTAGGACATGAATCTGCACAATATATGTCAAATTCAGTGTAATCCACGTACAAGTTCAAAAGATATAGCCATAAGGTCAAAAACTGCTTATAATATCGAGTTAAATCGTTTTTGAGTTGGACTGGAAATAACTCATGAATTTCATCAAGCTGGTTTCTGCTGGATATATGTTGTTTAGAACATGATTCTGCACAATATATGTCAAATTCAGTGTAATCCCATCACATGTTCAAAAGATAAAGCCATTCGTTCAAAAAGTGTTTATCTTATCGGGTTGAAGCTTTTTGAGTTGGAGTGGAAATAACTAATAAATTTATTCATGCTGGTTTCTGCTGTTGATATATGTTGTTTAGGACATGATTCTGCACGCATTTTTGATTAAGAGAGGAAATAACTAATGAATTTCACAGAGCCTGTTTCTGCTGTTGATAGATTTTGTATAGGACATGATTCTGCACAATATATGTCAAATTCAGTGTAATCCAGCGACAAGATCAAAAGATATAGCCATTTGTTCAAAAACTGCTTATCTCAAGTAGTTAACGCGTTTTTGATTAAGAGAGGAAATAACTATTGAATTTCACCAAGCCTTTTTCTGCTGTTTATAGATGTTGTTTAGGACATGATTCTGCACAATATATGTCAAATTCATTGTAATCCAGCGACAAGATCAAAAGATATAGCCATTCGTGCAAAAACTGCTTATCTCACCGAGTTGAAGCGTTTTTGAGTTGGAGTGGAAATTACTAATGAATTACAATATGCTGGTTTTTGCTGTTGATAGGTGTTGTATAGGACATGATTCTTTACAATATATGTCAAATTCAGTGTAATCCAGCAATAAGTTCAAAAGATATAGCCACAAGGTCAAAAAGTGCTTATCTAACTGAGTTGAAGCGTTTTTGATTTTGAGTGGAAATGACTAATGAATTTCATCAAGCTGGTTTCTGCTGTTGAAATATGTTGTTTAGGACATGATTCTACACAAAATATGTCAAATTCAGTGTAATCCAGCGTCAAGATCAAAAGTTATAGCCTTAAGGTCAAAAAGTGCTTATCTTTCCGAGTTAAATCGTTTTTGAGTTGGAGTGGAAAAGACTAATGAATTTCATCAAGCTGGTTTCTGCTGTTGAAATATGTTGTAAAGGACATGATTCAGCACAAAATATGTCAAATTCAGTGTAATCCAGCCACAAGTTCAAAATATATAGACATTCGTTCAAAAAGTGCTGATCTCACCGAGTAGAAGCGTTTTTTATTAGGAGTGGAAATAACTAATGAATTTCATCAAGTTGGTTTCTACTGTTGAAATACGTTGTTTAGGACATGATTCTGCACAATATATGTCAAATTCAGTGTAATCCAGCTACAAATTCAAAAGATATAGCCATTCGTTCAAAAAGTGCTTATCTTACCGAGGTTAAATCTTTTTTGAGTTGGAGTGGAAATAACGAATGAATGTCATCATGCTGGTTTCTGCTGTTGATATTTGTTGTTTAGGACATGATTCTGCACAATATATGTCAAATTCAGTGTAATCCCATCACAGGTTCAAAAGATATAGCCATTCGTTCAAAAAGTGCTTATCTCACCGAGTTCACGCGTTTTTGATTAAGAGAGGAAATAACTATTGAATTTCACCAAGCCTTTTTCTGCTGTTGTTAGATTTTGTATAGGACATGATTCTGCACAATATAAATCAAATTCAGTGTAATCCAGCGACAAGATCAAAAGATATAGCCATTCGTTCAAAAACTGCTTATCTCACCGAGTTGAAGCGTTTTTGAGTTGGAGTGGAAATTACTAATGAATTACAATATGCTGGTTTTTTGCTGTTGATATGTGTTGTTTATTACATGATTCTGCACTATATATGTCAAATTCAGTGTAATCCAGCTATAAATTCAAAAGATATAGCCATAAGATCAAAAAGTGCTTATGTCACTGAGTTGAAGCGTTTTTGAGTTGGAGTGGAAATAACTAATGGCTTTATCAAGCTGGTTTTTGCCGGTGGAATATGTTATTTAGAACATGATTCTGCACAATTAATATCAAATTCAGTGTAATCCAGCTACAAGTTCAAAAGATATAGCCATCCGTTCAAAAAGTGCTTTTCTCACCGAGTTGAAGCGTTTTTGATTAGGAGTGGATATATCTAATGGATTTCATCAAGCTGGTTTTTACCGTTGAAATGTGTTGTTTAGAACAAGAGTTTTACAATTTATGTCAAATTCAGTGTAATCCAGGTACATTTTCAAAAGATATAGCCATTCGTTTAAAAAGTGCTTATCTCACCGAGTTGAAACGTTTTTGAGTAGGAGTGGAAATAACTAATGAATTTCATTAATCTGGTTTCTGCTGTTGAAACATGTTGTTTAGGACATGATTCTGCACAAAATATGTCAAATTCAGTGTAATTCAGCGACAAGATCAAAAGATGTAGCCATTCGTTCAAAAAGTGATTACCTAATTGGGTTGAAGCGTTTTTGATTAAGAGTGGAAATAACTAATGAATTTCAACGAGATGGTTTCTGCTGTTCAAATACGTTGTTCAGTACATGATTCTGTACAATATATGTCAAATTCAGTGTAATCCAGCTACAAGTTCAAAAGATATAGCCATTCGTTCAAAAAGTGCTTCCCTCACCGTGTTGAAGAGTTTTTGATTAGGAGTGGAAATAACTAATGAATTTCATCAAGTTGGTTTCTACTGTTGAAATATGTTATTTAGGACATGATTCTGCACAATATATGTCAAATTCATTGTAATCCCATCACAGGTTCAAAAGATATAGCCATTCGTTCAAAAAGTGCTTATCTCACCGAGTTAACGGGTTTTTGATTAAGAGAGGAAATAACTATTGAATTTCATCAAGCCTTATTCTGCTGTTGATAGATGTTGTATAGGACATGATTCTGCACAATATATGTCAAATATAGTGTAATCCAGCGACAAGATCAAAAGATATAGCCATTCGTTCAAAAATTGCTTATCTCACCGAGTTGAAGCGTTTTTGAGTTGGAGTGGAAATTACTAATGAATTACAATATGCTGGTTTTTGCTGTTGATATGTGTTGTGAAGAACATGATTCTGCACAATATATGTCAAATTCAGTGTAATCCAGCTACAAGTTCAAAAGATGTAGCCATTCGTTCAAAAAGCCTAGATCTCACCGACTTGAAGCGTATTTGATTCGGAGTGGAAATAACTAATGAATTTAATCAAGCTGGTTTCTGCTGTTGAAATATGTTGTTTTGGACATGATTCTACACAAAATATGTCAAATTCAGTGTAATCCAGCGTCAATATCAAAAGATATAGCCTTAAGGTCAAAAAGTGCTTATCTCACTGATTTGAAGCATTTTTGATTTTGAGTGGAAATGTCGAATGAATTTCATCAAGCTGGTTTCTGATGTTTAAATATGTTGTTTAGGACATGAATCTGCACAATATATGTCAAATTCAGTGTAATCCAGCTACAAGTTCAAAAGATATAGCCATAAGGTCAAAAATTTCTTATCTTATCGAGTTAAATCGTTTTTGAGTTGGACTGGAAATAACTCATTAATTTCATCAAGCTGGTTTCTGCTGGATATATGTTGTTTAGAACATGATTCTGCACAATATATGTCAAATTCACTGTAATCCCATCACAGGTTCAAAAGATAAAGCCATTCGTTCAAAAAGTGTTTATCTTATCGGGTTGAAGCGTTTTTGAGTTGGAGTGGAAATAACTAATAAATTTATTCATGCTGGTTTCTGCTGTTGATATATGTTGTTTAGGACATGATTCTGCACAATATATGACAAATTCAGTGTAATCCCGCGACAAGATCAAAATTTATAGCCATTCATGCAAAAAGTGCTGATCTCACGGAGTTGAAGCGTTTTTGTTTAAGAGAGGAAATAACTAATGAATTTCACCAAGCCTGTTTCTGCTGTTGATAGATTTTGTAAAGGACATGATTCTGCACAATATATGTCAAATTCAGTGTAATCCAGCGACAAGATCAAAAGATATAGCCATTTGTTCAAAAACTGCTTATCTCACCGAGTTGAAGCGTTTTTGAGTTGGAGTGGAAATTACTAATGAATTACAATATGCTGTTTTTTTGCTGTTGATATGTGTTGTTTAGAACATGATTCTGCACTATATATGTCAAATTCAGTGTAATCCAGCTATAAATTCAAAAGATATAGCCATAAGATCAAAAAGTGCTTATCTCTCTGAGTTTAAGCGTTTTTGATTAGGAGTGGAAATAACAAAAGAATTTCATCAAGCTGGTTTCTGCTGTTGAAATATGTTGTTTAGGACATTATTCTACACAAAATATGTCAAATTGAGTGCAATCCAGCGTCAAGATCAAAAGATATAGCCTTAAGTTCAAAAAGTGCTTATCTTACCGAGTTAAATCATTTTTGAGTTTGATTGGAAATAACTAATGACTTTCATCAAGCTGGTTTCTGCTGTTGAAATATGTTGTATCGGACATGATTCTGCACAAAATATGTCAAATTCAGGGTACTCCAGTTACAGGTTCAAAAGATATAGCCATTCGTTCAAAAAGTGCTTATCTCACTGAGTTGAGGCGTTTTTGATTAGGAGTGGAAATAACTCATTAATTTCATCAAGTTGGTTTCTACTGTTGAAATATGTTTTTTAGGACATGATTCTGCACAATATATGTCAAATTCAGTGTAATCCAGCTACAAGTTCAAAAGATATAGCCATATGGTTAAAAAGTGCTTATTTTACCGAGGTTAAATCTTTTTTTGGAGTTGGAGTGGAAATAACTAATAAATTTCATCATGCTGGTTTCTGCTGTTGATATATGTTGTTTAGGAAATGATTCTGCACAATATATGTCAAATTCAGTGTAATCCCATCACCGGTTCATAACATGTAGCCATTCGTTCAAAAAGTGCTTATCACACCTTGTTGAAGCGTTTTTGATTAAGAGAGGAAATAACTATTGAAATTCACCAAGCCTGTTTCTGCTGGTGATAGATGTTGTATAGAACATGATTCTGTCCAATATATGTCAAATTCAGTGTAATCCAGCGACAAGATCAAAAGATATAGCCATTCGTGCAAAAACTGCTAATCTCACAGAGTTGAAGCGTTTTTGAGTTGGAGTGGAAATTACTAATGAATTACAATATGCTGGTTTTTTGCTGTTGATATGTGTTGTTTATTACATGATTCTGCACTATATATGTCAAATTCAGTGTAATCCAGCTATAAATTCAAAAGATATAGCCATAAGATCAAAAAGTGCTTATGTCACTGAGTTGAAGCGTTTTTGAGTTGGAGTGGAAATAACTAATGGCTTTATCAAGCTGGTTTTTGCCGGTGGAATATGTTATTTAGAACATGATTCTGCACAATTAATATCAAATTCAGTGTAATCCAGCTACAAGTTCAAAAGATATAGCCATCCGTTCAAAAAGTGCTTTTCTCACCGAGTTGAAGCGTTTTTGATTAGGAGTGGATATATCTAATGGATTTCATCAAGCTGGTTTTTACCGTTGAAATGTGTTGTTTAGAACAAGAGTTTTACAATTTATGTCAAATTCAGTGTAATCCAGGTACATTTTCAAAAGATATAGCCATTCGTTTAAAAAGTGCTTATCTCACCGAGTTGAAACGTTTTTGAGTAGGAGTGGAAATAACTAATGAATTTCATTAATCTGGTTTCTGCTGTTGAAATATGTTGTTTAGGACATGATTCTGCACAAAATATGTCAAATTCAGTGTAATTCAGCGACAAGATCAAAAGATGTAGCCATTCGTTCAAAAAGTGATTACCTAATTGGGTTGAAGCGTTTTTGATTAAGAGTGGAAATAACTAATGAATTTCAACGAGCTGGTTTCTGCTGTTCAAATACGTTGTTCAGTACATGATTCTGTACAATATATGTCAAATTCAGTGTAATCCAGCTACAAGTTCAAAAGATATAGCCATTCGTTCAAAAAGTGCTTCCCTCACCGTGTTGAAGAGTTTTTGATTAGGAGTGGAAATAACTAATGAATTTCATCAAGTTGGTTTCTACTGTTGAAATATGTTATTCAGGACATGATTCTGCACAATATATGTCAAATTCATTGTAATCCCATCACAGGTTCAAAAGATATAGCCATTCGTTCAAAAAGTGCTTATCTCACCGAGTTAACGGGTTTTTGATTAAGAGAGGAAATAACTATTGAATTTCATCAAGCCTTATTCTGCTGTTGATAGATGTTGTATAGGACATGATTCTGCACAATATATGTCAAATATAGTGTAATCCAGCGACAAGATCAAAAGATATAGCCATTCGTTCAAAAATTGCTTATCTCACCGAGTTGAAGCGTTTTTGAGTTGGAGTGGAAATTACTAATGAATTACAATATGCTGGTTTTTGCTGTTGATATGTGTTGTGAAGAACATGATTCTGCACAATATATGTCAAATTCAGTGTAATCCAGCTACAAGTTCAAAAGATGTAGCCATTCGTTCAAAAAGCCTAGATCTCACCGACTTGAAGCGTATTTGATTCGGAGTGGAAATAACTAATGAATTTAATCAAGCTGGTTTCTGCTGTTGAAATATGTTGTTTTGGACATGATTCTACACAAAATATGTCAAATTCAGTGTAATCCAGCGTCAATATCAAAAGATATAGCCTTAAGGTCAAAAAGTGCTTATCTCACTGATTTGAAGCATTTTTTGATTTTGAGTGGAAATGACGAATGAATTTCATCAAGCTGGTTTCTGATGTTTAAATATGTTGTTTAGGACATGAATCTGCACAATATATGTCAAATTCAGTGTAATCCAGCTACAAGTTCAAAAGATATAGCCATAAGGTCAAAAATTTCTTATCTTATCGAGTTAAATCGTTTTTGAGTTGGACTGGAAATAACTCATGAATTTCATCAAGCTGGTTTCTGCTGGATATATGTTGTTTAGAACATGATTCTGCACAATATATGTCAAATTCACTGTAATCCCATCACAGGTTCAAAAGATAAAGCCATTCGTTCAAAAAGTGTTTATCTTATCGGGTTGAAGCGTTTTTGAGTTGGAGTGGAAATAACTAATAAATTTATTCATGCTGGTTTCTGCTGTTGATATATGTTGTTTAGGACATGATTCTGCACAATATATGACAAATTCAGTGTAATCCCGCGACAAGATCAAAATTTATAGCCATTCATGCAAAAAGTGCTGATCTCACGGAGTTGAAGCGTTTTTGTTTAAGAGAGGAAATAACTAATGAATTTCACCAAGCCTGTTTCTGCTGTTGATAGATTTTGTAAAGGACATGATTCTGCACAATATATGTCAAATTCAGTGTAATCCAGCGACAAGATCAAAAGATATAGCCATTTGTTCAAAAACTGCTTATCTCACCGAGTTGAAGCGTTTTTGAGTTGGAGTGGAAATTACTAATGAATTACAATATGCTGTTTTTTTGCTGTTGATATGTGTTGTTTAGAACATGATTCTGCACTATATATGTCAAATTCAGTGTAATCCAGCTATAAATTCAAAAGATATAGCCATAAGATCAAAAAGTGCTTATCTCTCTGAGTTTAAGCGTTTTTGATTAGGAGTGGAAATAACAAAAGAATTTCATCAAGCTGGTTTCTGCTGTTGAAATATGTTGTTTAGGACATTATTCTACACAAAATATGTCAAATTGAGTGCAATCCAGCGTCAAGATCAAAAGATATAGCCTTAAGTTCAAAAAGTGCTTATCTTACCGAGTTAAATCATTTTTGAGTTTGATTGGAAATAACTAATGACTTTCATCAAGCTGGTTTCTGCTGTTGAAATATGTTGTATCGGACATGATTCTGCACAAAATATGTCAAATTCAGGGTAATCCAGTTACAGGTTCAAAAGATATAGCCATTCGTTCAAAAAGTGCTTATCTCACTGAGTTGAGGCGTTTTTGATTAGGAGTGGAAATAACTCATTAATTTCATCAAGTTGGTTTCTACTGTTGAAATATGTTTTGTAGGACATGATTCTGCACAATATATGTCAAATTCAGTGTAATCCAGCTACAAGTTCAAAAGATATAGCCATATGGTTAAAAAGTGCTTATTTTACCGAGGTTAAATCTTTTTTTGGAGTTGGAGTGGAAATAACTAATAAATTTCATCATGCTGGTTTCTGCTGTTGATATATGTTGTTTAGGAAATGATTCTGCACAATATATGTCAAATTCAGTGTAATCCCATCACCGGTTCATAACATGTAGCCATTCGTTCAAAAAGTGCTTATCACACCTTGTTGAAGCGTTTTTGATTAAGAGAGGAAATAACTATTGAAATTCACCAAGCCTGTTTCTGCTGGTGATAGATGTTGTATAGAACATGATTCTGTCCAATATATGTCAAATTCAGTGTAATCCAGCGACAAGATCAAAAGATATAGCCATTCGTGCAAAAACTGCTAATCTCACAGAGTTGAAGCGTTTTTGAGTTGCAGTGGAAATAACTAATGAATTTCAATATGCTGGTTTTTGCTGTTGATATATGTTGTTTAGGACATGATTCTGCACAATAAACATCAAATTCAGTGTAATCCAGCTATAAGTTAAAAAGATATAGCCATAAGGTCAAAAAGTGCTTATCTCACTGATTTGAAGCGTTTTTGATTTTGAGTAGAAATGACTAATGAATTTCATCAAGCTGGTTTCTGCTGTTGAAATATGTTGTTTTGGACATGATTCTACACAAAATATGTCAAATTCAGTGTAATCCAGCGTCAATATCAAAAGATATAGCCATAAGATCAAAAAGTGCTTATCTCACTGAGTAGAAGCGTTTTTGATTTTGAGTGGAAATGACTAATAAATTTCATCAAGCTGGTTTCTGCTGTTGAAATATTTACTTTAGGACATGATTTTGCACAATATATGTCAAATTCAGTGCAATCCAGCTACAAGTTCAAAAGATATAGCCATTCGTTCAAAAAGTCTAGATCTCACCGACTTGAAGCGTAATTGATTCGGAGTGGAAATAACTAATGAATTTAATCAAGCTGGTTTCTGCTGTTGAAATATGTTGTTTAGGACATGATTCTACACAAAATATGTCAAATTCAGTGTAATCCAGCGTCAATATCAAAAGATATAGTCTTAAGGTCAAAAAAAGTTTATCTTACCGGGTTAAATCGTTTTTGAGTTGGAGTGGAAATAACTAATAAATTTATTCATGCTGGTTTCTGCTGTTGATATATGTTGTTTAGGACATGATTCTGCACAATATATGTCAAATTCAGTGTAATCCCATCACCGGTTCATAACATATAGCCATTCGTTAAAAAAGTGCTTATCACACCTAGTTGAAGCGTTTTTGATTAAGAGAGGAAATAACTATTGAAATTCACCAAGCCTGTTTCTGCTGGTGATAGATGTTGTATAGAACATGATTCTGTCCAATATATGTCAAATTCAGTGTAATCCAGCGACAAGATCAAAAGATATAGCCATTCGTGCAAAAACTGCTAATCTCACAGAGTTGAAGCATTTTTGAGTTGGAGTGGAAATAACTAATGAATTTCAATATGCTGGTTTTTGCTGTTGATAGATGTTGTATAGGTCATGATTCTGCACAATATATGTCAAATTCAGTGTAATCCAGCTATAAGTTAAAAAGATATAGCCATAAGGTCAAAAAGTGCTGATCTCAATGATTTGAAGCATTTTTGATTTTGAGTGGAAATGACTAATGAATTTCATCAAGCTGGTTTTTGTTGTTTAAATATGTTGTTTAGGACATGAATCTGCACAATATATGTCAAATTCAGTGTAATCCACGTACAAGTTCAAAAGATATAGCCATAAGGTCAAAAACTGCTTATAATATCGAGTTAAATCGTTTTTGAGTTGGACTGGAAATAACTCATGAATTTCATCAAGCTGGTTTCTGCTGGATATATGTTGTTTAGAACATGATTCTGCACAATATATGTCAAATTCAGTGTAATCCCATCACATGTTCAAAAGATAAAGCCATTCGTTCAAAAAGTGTTTATCTTATCGGGTTGAAGCTTTTTGAGTTGGAGTGGAAATAACTAATAAATTTATTCATGCTGGTTTCTGCTGTTGATATATGTTGTTTAGGACATGATTCTGCACGCGTTTTTGATTAAGAGAGGAAATAACTAATGAATTTCACAGAGCCTGTTTCTGCTGTTGATAGATTTTGTATAGGACATGATTCTGCACAATATATGTCAAATTCAGTGTAATCCAGCGACAAGATCAAAAGATATAGCCATTTGTTCAAAAACTGCTTATCTCAAGTAGTTAACGCGTTTTTGATTAAGAGAGGAAATAACTATTGAATTTCACCAAGCCTTTTTCTGCTGTTTATAGATGTTGTTTAGGACATGATTCTGCACAATATATGTCAAATTCATTGTAATCCAGCGACAAGATCAAAAGATATAGCCATTCGTTCAAAAACTGCTTATCTCACCGAGTTGAAGCGTTTTTGAGTTGGAGTGGAAATTACTAATGAATTACAATATGCTGGTTTTTGCTGTTGATAGGTGTTGTATAGGACATGATTCTTTACAATATATGTCAAATTCAGTGTAATCCAGCAATAAGTTCAAAAGATATAGCCACAAGGTCAAAAAGTGCTTATCTAACTGAGTTGAAGCGTTTTTGATTTTGAGTGGAAATGACTAATGAATTTCATCAAGCTGGTTTCTGCTGTTGAAATATGTTGTTTAGGACATGATTCTACACAAAATATGTCAAATTCAGTGTAATCCAGCGTCAAGATCAAAAGTTATAGCCTTAAGGTCAAAAAGTGCTTATCTTTCCGAGTTAAATCGTTTTTGAGTTGGAGTGGAAAAGACTAATGAATTTCATCAAGCTGGTTTCTGCTGTTGAAATATGTTGTAAAGGACATGATTCAGCACAAAATATGTCAAATTCAGTGTAATCCAGCCACAAGTTCAAAATATATAGACATTCGTTCAAAAAGTGCTGATCTCACCGAGTAGAAGCGTTTTTTATTAGGAGTGGAAATAACTAATGAATTTCATCAAGTTGGTTTCTACTGTTGAAATACGTTGTTTAGGACATGATTCTGCACAATATATGTCAAATTCAGTGTAATCCAGCTACAAATTCAAAAGATATAGCCATTCGTTCAAAAAGTGCTTATCTTACCGAGGTTAAATCTTTTTTGAGTTGGAGTGGAAATAACGAATGAATGTCATCATGCTGGTTTCTGCTGTTGATATTTGTTGTTTAGGACATGATTCTGCACAATATATGTCAAATTCAGTGTAATCCCATCACAGGTTCAAAAGATATAGCCATTCGTTCAAAAAGTGCTTATCCCACCGAGTTCACGCGTTTTTGATTAAGAGAGGAAATAACTATTGAATTTCACCAAGCCTTTTTCTGCTGTTGTTAGATTTTGTATAGGACATGATTCTGCACAATATAAATCAAATTCAGTGTAATCCAGCGACAAGATCAAAAGATATAGCCATTCGTTCAAAAACTGCTTATCTCACCGAGTTGAAGCGTTTTTGAGTTGGAGTGGAAATTACTAATGAATTACAATATGCTGTTTTTTTGCTGTTGATATGTGTTGTTTATTACATGATTCTGCACTATATATGTCAAATTCAGTGTAATCCAGCTATAAATTCAAAAGATATAGCCATAAGATCAAAAAGTGCTTATGTCACTGAGTTGAAGCGTTTTTGAGTTGGAGTGGAAATAACTAATGGCTTTATCAAGCTGGTTTTTGCCGGTGGAATATGTTATTTAGAACATGATTCTGCACAATTAATATCAAATTCAGTGTAATCCAGCTACAAGTTCAAAAGATATAGCCATCCGTTCAAAAAGTGCTTTTCTCACCGAGTTGAAGCGTTTTTGATTAGGAGTGGATATATCTAATGGATTTCATCAAGCTGGTTTTTACCGTTGAAATGTGTTGTTTAGAACAAGAGTTTTACAATTTATGTCAAATTCAGTGTAATCCAGGTACATTTTCAAAAGATATAGCCATTCGTTTAAAAAGTGCTTATCTCACCGAGTTGAAACGTTTTTGAGTAGGAGTGGAAATAACTAATGAATTTCATTAATCTGGTTTCTGCTGTTGAAATATGTTGTTTAGGACATGATTCTGCACAAAATATGTCAAATTCAGTGTAATTCAGCGACAAGATCAAAAGATATAGCCATTCGTTCAAAAAGTTTTTATCTCATCGGGTTGAAGCGTTTTTGATTAGGAGTGGAAATATCTAATGAATTTCATCAAGTTGGTTTCTACTGTTAAATATGTTGTTTAGGACATGATTCTGCACAATATATGTCAAATTCAGCGTAATCCCATCACATGTTCAAAAGATATAGCCATTCGTTCAACAACGCCTTATCTAACCGAGTTGAAGCGATTTTGATTAGGAGTGGAAAAAACTAATGGATTTCATCAAGCTGGTTTCTGCTGTTGAAATATATTGTATAGGACATGATTCTGCACAATATATGTCAAATTCAGTGTAATCCAGCGACAAGATCAAAAGATATAACCATTCGTTCAAAAACTGCTTATCTCACCGAGTTGAAGCGTTTTTGAGTTGCAGTGGAAATGACTAATGAATTTCAATATGCGGGTTTTGCTGTTGATATATGTTGTTTAGGACATGATTTTGCACAATATATGTCAAATTTAGTTTAATCACATCACCGGTTTAAAAGATATAGCCTTTCGTTCAAAAAGTGCTTATCTTATCGCGTTGAAGCGTTTTTGATGAAGAGCGGAAATAACTAATGAATTTCACCAATTTGGTTTTTGCTGTTGATATATGTTGATAAGGACATGATTCTGCACAATATATGTCAAATTCATGTTAATCCAGCCACAAGTTCAAAAGATGTATCCATAAGGTCAAAAACTGATTTTCTCACCGAATTGAAGCGTTTTTGATCAGGAGTGGAAATAACTAATGGATTTCATCATTCTGGTTTCTGCTGTTGAAATATGTTGTCTAGGACATGATTCTGCACTATATATGTCAATTTCAGTGTAATCCCATCACAGGTTAAAAAGATATAGCCATTCGTTCAAAAAGTCTTCATCTCACCGAGTTGAAGCGTTTTTGATTAGGAGTGAAAATAACTAATGAATTTCATCAAGCTGGTTTCTGCTTTTGAAATATGTTGTTCATGACATGATTCTGCAATATATATATCAAATTCAGTGTAACCCTGCAACAGGATCAAAATATATAGCCATTCGTTCAAAAAGTGCTTTTCTCACCGAATTGAAGCGTTTTTGATCAGGAGTGGAAATAACTAATGGATTTCATCAAGCTGGTTTCTGCCGTTGAAATATGTTGTTTGGAACATGATTTTGCACAATATATGTCAATTTCAGTGGAATCCAGCTACAAGTTCAAAAGATATAGCCATTCGTTGAAAAATTGCTTATCTTACTGAGTTGAAGCATTTTTGATTTGGAGTGGAAATAACTAATGAATTTCATCAAGCTGGTTTCTGCTGTTGAAATATGTTGTTTAGGACAAGATTCTGCACAAAATATTTAAAATTCATTGTAATCCCATCACAGGTTAAAAAGATATAGCCATTCGTTCAAAAACTGCGTATATCACCGAGTTGAAGCGTTTTTGATTAGGAGAGGAAATAACTATTGAATTTCACTAAGCCTATTTCTGCTGTTGATAGATGTTGTATAGGACATGATTCTGCACAATATGTGTCAAATTCAGTGTAAATCAGAGACAAGATCAAAAGATATAGCCATTCGTTCAAAAACTGCTTATCTCACCGAGTTGAAGCGTTTTTGAGTTGGAATGGAAATGACTAATGAATTTCATCAAATGAATTTCATCTAGCTTTTTTCTGCTGTTGAAATATTGTTTAGGACATGATTCTACACAAAATATGTAAAATTCAGTGTAATCCCATCACAGGTTCAAAAGATATAGCCATTCGATCAAAAAGTGCTTAACTCACCGAGTTGAAGCGTTTTTGATTAAGAGAGGAAATAACTATTGAATTTCACCAAGCCTGTTTCTGCTGTTGATAGATGTTGTATAGGACATGATTCTGTACAATATATGTCATATTCAGTGTAATCCAGGGACAAGATCAAAAGATATAGCCATTCGTTCAAAAACTGCTTTTCTCACCGAGTTTAAGCGTTTTTGATTAGGAGTGGAAATAACAAATGAATTTCATCAAGCTTGTTTCTGCTGTTGAAATATGTTGTTTAGGACATGATTCTACACAAAATATGTCAAATTCAGTGCAATCCAGCGTCAAGATCAAAAGATATAGCCTTAAGTTCAAAAAGTGCTTATCTTACCGAGTTAAATCATTTTTGAGTTGGATTGGAAATAACTAATGAATTTCACCAAGCTGGTTTCTGCTATTCAAATATGTTGTTCAGTACATGATTCTGCACAGTATATGTGAATTCAGTGTAATCCAGCTACAAGTTCAAAAGATATAGCCATTCGTTCAAAAAGTGCTTCCCTCACAGAGTTGAAGCGTTTTTGATTAGGAGTGGAAATAACTAATGGATTTCATCAAGCTGGTTACTGCTGGATATATGTTGTTTAGATCATGATTCTGCACAATATATGTCAAATTCAGTGTAATCCAGCTACAAGTTCAAAAGATATAGCCATAAGGTTAAAAAGTGCTTATCTTCCCGAAGTTAAATCTTTTTTGAGTTGGAGTGGAAATAACTAATGAATTTCATCATGCTGGTTTCTGCTGTTGATATATGTTGTTTAGGACATGATTCTGCACAATATATGTCAAATTCAGTGTCATCCAGGTACAAGTTCAAAAGATATAGCCATTTGTTCAAAAAGTGCTTCTCTCACCTAGTTGAAGCGTTTTTGATTAGGAGTGGAAATACATAATGGATATCATCAAGCTGTTTTTTGCCGTTGAAATATGTTTTATAGAACATGATTTTGCACAATATATGTCAAATTCAGTTTAATCCAGCTACAAGTTCAAAAGATATAGCCATTTGTTCAAAAAGTGCTTATCTCATCAAATTGAAGTATTTTGATTTTGAGTGGAAATAACTAATGAATTTCACCAAACTGGTTTCTGCTGTTGAAATATGTTGTTTAGTACATGATTTTGCACAAAATATGTCAAATTCAGGGTAATCCAGCGACAAGATCAAAAGACACAGCCATTCGTTAAAAAAGTGCTTATCTCACCGAGTTGAAGCGTTTTTGATTGGGAGTGGAAATAACTAATGAATTTCACCAAGCCTTTTTCTGCTGTTGATAGATGTTGTATAGGACATGATTTTGTACAATATATTTCAAATTCAGTGTAATCCAGCGACATGATCAAAAAATATAGCCATTCGTGCAAAAACTGCTTATATCACCGA
The DNA here is from genome assembly GCF_037954325.1 of Fistularia commersonii. Classification (NCBI taxonomy): domain Eukaryota; kingdom Metazoa; phylum Chordata; class Actinopteri; order Syngnathiformes; family Fistulariidae; genus Fistularia; species Fistularia commersonii. Next base: position 321,725 of record NW_028234007.1, read on the forward strand.
GTGGAAGCGTTTTTGAGTTGTAGTGGAAATAACTAATGAATATCAACATGCTGGTTTTTGCTGTTGATATATGTTGTTTAGGACATGATTCTGCACAATATATGTCAAATTCAGTGTAATCCAGCTACAAGTTCAAAAGATATAGCCATAAGGTCAAAAAGTTCTTATCTCACTGAGTTGAAGCGTTTTAGATTTTGAGTGGAAATGACTAATGAATTTCATCAAGCTGGTTTCTGCTGTTGAAATATGTTGTTTAGGACATGATTCTGCACAATATATGTCAAATTCAGTGTAATCCAGCTACAAGTTCAAAAGGTATAGCCATAAGGTTAAAAAGTGCTTATCTTCCTGACGTTAAATCTTTTTTGAGTTGGAGTGGAAATAACTAATGAATTTCATCAAGTTGGTTTCTACTGTTGAAATATGTTTTTTAGGACATGATTCTACGCAAAATATGTCAAATTCAGTGTAATCCAGCGTCAAGATCAAAAGATATAGCCTTTCGTTCAAAAAGTGCTTATCTCACGGAGTTGAAGCGTTTTTGATTAAGAGAGGAAATTACTATTGAATTTCACCAAGCCTTTTTCTGCTGTTGATAGATTTTGTATAGGACATGATTCTGCACAATACATATCAAATTCAGTGTAATCCCGCTACAAGTTCAAAAGATATAGCCATTCGTTCAAAAAGTCTATATCTCACCGACTTGAAGCGTATTTGATTCGGAGTGGAAATAACAAATGAATTTCATCAAGTTGGTTTCTACTGTTGAAATATGTTGTTTAGGACATGATTCTCAACAATATATGTCAAATTCAGTGTAATCCAATCACAGGTTCAAAAGATATAGCCATTCGTTCAAAAAGTGCTTATCTCACCGAATTAAAGCGTTTTTGATTAAGAGAGGAAATAACTATTGATTTTCACCAAGCCTTTTTCTGCTGTTGATAGATGTTGTATAGGACATGATTCTGTACAATATATGTCAAATTCAGAGTAATCCAGCTATAAGTTCAAAAGATATAGCCAGAAGGTAAAAAAGTAATTATGTCACTGAATTGAAGCTTTTTTGTTTTTGAGTGGAAATGACTAATGATTTCCACCTAGCCTGTTTCTGCTGTTGATAGATGTTGTTAAAGACATGATTCTGTACAATATATGTCAAATTCAGTGTAATCCAGCCACAAGTTCAAAAGATATAGCCATAAGGTCAAAAACTGCATATCTTATCGAGTTAAATCGTTTTGGATTAGGAGTGGAAATAACAAATGAATTTCATCATGCTGGTTTCTGCTGTTGATACATGTTGTTTAGGACATGATTCTGCAAAATATATGTCAATTTCAGTGTAATCCCATCACAGGTTAAAAAGATAAAGCCATTCGTTCAAAAAGTGTTTATCTTTTTGGGTTGAAGCGTTTTTGATTAGAAGTGGAAATAACTAATGAATTTCATCAAGCTGGTTTCTGCTGTTGAAATATGTTTTTTAGGACATGATTCTGCACAATATATGTCAAATTCAGTGTAATCCAGCTACAAATTCAAAAGATATAGCCATTCGTTCAAAAAGTGCTTATCTTACCGAGGTTAAATCTTTTTTGAGTTGGAGTGGAAATAACGAATGAATGTCATCATGCTGGTTTCTGCTGTTGATATTTGTTGTTTAGGACATGATTCTGCACAATATATTTCAAATTCAGTGTAATCCCATCACAGGTTCAAAAGATATAGCCATTCGTTCAAAAAGTGCTTATCTCACCGAGTTCACGCGTTTTTGATTAAGAGAGGAAATAACTATTGAATTTCACCAAGCCTTTTTCTGCTGTTGTTAGATTTTGTATAGGACATGATTCTGCACAATATAAATCAAATTCAGTGTAATCCAGCGACAAGATCAAAAGATATAGCCATTCGTTCAAAAACTGCTTATCTCACCGAGTTGAAGCGTTTTTGAGTTGGAGTGGAAATTACTAATGAATTACAATATGCTGTTTTTTTGCTGTTGATATGTGTTGTTTATTACATGATTCTGCACTATATATGTCAAATTCAGTGTAATCCAGCTATAAATTCAAAAGATATAGCCATAAGATCAAAAAGTGCTTATGTCACTGAGTTGAAGCGTTTTTGAGTTGGAGTGGAAATAACTAATGGCTTTATCAAGCTGGTTTTTGCCGGTGGAATATGTTATTTAGAACATGATTCTGCACAATTAATATCAAATTCAGTGTAATCCAGCTACAAGTTCAAAAGATATAGCCATCCGTTCAAAAAGTGCTTTTCTCACCGAGTTGAAGCGTTTTTGATTAGGAGTGGATATATCTAATGGATTTCATCAAGCTGGTTTTTACCGTTGAAATGTGTTGTTTAGAACAAGAGTTTTACAATTTATGTCAAATTCAGTGTAATCCAGGTACATTTTCAAAAGATATAGCCATTCGTTTAAAAAGTGCTTATCTCACCGAGTTGAAACGTTTTTGAGTAGGAGTGGAAATAACTAATGAATTTCATTAATCTGGTTTCTGCTGTTGAAATATGTTGTTTAGGACATGATTCTGCACAAAATATGTCAAATTCAGTGTAATTCAGCGACAAGATCAAAAGATATAGCCATTCGTTCAAAAAGTTTTTATCTCATCGGGTTGAAGCGTTTTTGATTAGGAGTGGAAATATCTAATGAATTTCATCAAGTTGGTTTCTACTGTTAAATATGTTGTTTAGGACATGATTCTGCACAATATATGTCAAATTCAGCGTAATCCCATCACATGTTCAAAAGATATAGCCATTCGTTCAACAACGCCTTATCTAACCGAGTTGAAGCGATTTTGATTAGGAGTGGAAAAAACTAATGGATTTCATCAAGCTGGTTTCTGCTGTTGAAATATGTTGTATAGGACATGATTCTGCACAATAGATGTCAAATTCAGTGTAATCCAGCGACAAGATCAAAAGATATAACCATTCGTTCAAAAACTGCTTATCTCACCGAGTTGAAGCGTTTTTGAGTTGCAGTGGAAATGACTAATGAATTTCAATATGCGGGTTTTGCTGTTGATATATGTTGTTTAGGACATGATTTTGCACAATATATGTCAAATTTAGTTTAATCACATCACCGGTTTAAAAGATATAGCCATTCGTTCAAAAAGTGCTTATCTTATCGCGTTGAAGCGTTTTTGATGAAGAGCGGAAATAACTAATGAATTTCACCAATTTGGTTTTTGCTGTTGATATATGTTGATAAGGACATGATTCTGCACAATATATGTCAAATTCATGTTAATCCAGCCACAAGTTCAAAAGATGTATCCATAAGGTCAAAAACTGATTTTCTCACCGAATTGAAGCGTTTTTGATCAGGAGTGGAAATAACTAATGGATTTCATCATTCTGGTTTCTGCTGTTGAAATATGTTGTCTAGGACATGATTCTGCACTATATATGTCAATTTCAGTGTAATCCCATCACAGGTTAAAAAGATATAGCCATTCGTTCAAAAAGTCTTCATCTCACCGAGTTGAAGCGTTTTTGATTAGGAGTGAAAATAACTAATGAATTTCATCAAGCTGGTTTCTGCTTTTGAAATATGTTGTTCATGACATGATTCTGCAATATATATATCAAATTCAGTGTAACCCTGCAACAGGATCAAAATATATAGCCATTCGTTCAAAAAGTGCTTTTCTCACCGAATTGAAGCGTTTTTGATCAGGAGTGGAAATAACTAATGGATTTCATCAAGCTGGTTTCTGCCGTTGAAATATGTTGTTTGGAACATGATTTTGCACAATATATGTCAATTTCAGTGGAATCCAGCTACAAGTTCAAAAGATATAGCCATTCGTTGAAAAATTGCTTATCTTACTGAGTTGAAGCATTTTTGATTTGGAGTGGAAATAACTAATGAATTTCATCAAGCTGGTTTCTGCTGTTGAAATATGTTGTTTAGGACAAGATTCTGCACAAAATATTTAAAATTCATTGTAATCCCATCACAGGTTAAAAAGATATAGCCATTCGTTCAAAAACTGCGTATATCACCGAGTTGAAGCGTTTTTGATTAGGAGAGGAAATAACTATTGAATTTCACTAAGCCTATTTCTGCTGTTGATAGATGTTGTATAGGACATGATTCTGCACAATATGTGTCAAATTCAGTGTAAATCAGAGACAAGATCAAAAGATATAGCCATTCGTTCAAAAACTGCTTATCTCACCGAGTTGAAGCGTTTTTGAGTTGGAATGGAAATGACTAATGAATTTCATCAAATGAATTTCATCTAGCTTTTTTCTGCTGTTGAAATATTGTTTAGGACATGATTCTACACAAAATATGTAAAATTCAGTGTAATCCCATCACAGGTTCAAAAGATATAGCCATTCGTTGAAAAATTGCTTATCTTACTGAGTTGAAGCATTTTTGATTTGGAGTGGAAATAACTAATGAATTTCATCAAGCTGGTTTCTGCTGTTGAAATATGTTGTTTAGGACAAGATTCTGCACAAAATATTTAAAATTCATTGTAATCCCATCACAGGTTAAAAAGATATAGCCATTCGTTCAAAAACTGCGTATATCACCGAGTTGAAGCGTTTTTGATTAGGAGAGGAAATAACTATTGAATTTCACTAAGCCTATTTCTGCTGTTGATAGATGTTGTATAGGACATGATTCTGCACAATATGTGTCAAATTCAGTGTAAATCAGAGACAAGATCAAAAGATATAGCCATTCGTTCAAAAACTGCTTATCTCACCGAGTTGAAGCGTTTTTGAGTTGGAATGGAAATGACTAATGAATTTCATCAAATGAATTTCATCTAGCTTTTTTCTGCTGTTGAAATATTGTTTAGGACATGATTCTACACAAAATATGTAAAATTCAGTGTAATCCCATCACAGGTTCAAAAGATATAGCCATTCGATCAAAAAGTGCTTAACTCACCGAGTTGAAGCGTTTTTGATTAAGAGAGGAAATAACTATTGAATTTCACCAAGCCTGTTTCTGCTGTTGATAGATGTTGTATAGGACATGATTCTGTACAATATATGTCATATTCAGTGTAATCCAGGGACAAGATCAAAAGATATAGCCATTCGTTCAAAAACTGCTTTTCTCACCGAGTTTAAGCGTTTTTGATTAGGAGTGGAAATAACAAATGAATTTCATCAAGCTTGTTTCTGCTGTTGAAATATGTTGTTTAGGACATGATTCTACACAAAATATGTCAAATTCAGTGCAATCCAGCGTCAAGATCAAAAGATATAGCCTTAAGTTCAAAAAGTGCTTATCTTACCGAGTTAAATCATTTTTGAGTTGGATTGGAAATAACTAATGAATTTCACCAAGCTGGTTTCTGCTATTCAAATATGTTGTTCAGTACATGATTCTGCACAGTATATGTGAATTCAGTGTAATCCAGCTACAAGTTCAAAAGATATAGCCATTCGTTCAAAAAGTGCTTCCCTCACAGAGTTGAAGCGTTTTTGATTAGGAGTGGAAATAACTAATGGATTTCATCAAGCTGGTTACTGCTGGATATATGTTGTTTAGATCATGATTCTGCACAATATATGTCAAATTCAGTGTAATCCAGCTACAAGTTCAAAAGATATAGCCATAAGGTTAAAAAGTGCTTATCTTCCCGAAGTTAAATCTTTTTTGAGTTGGAGTGGAAATAACTAATGAATTTCATCATGCTGGTTTCTGCTGTTGATATATGTTGTTTAGGACATGATTCTGCACAATATATGTCAAATTCAGTGTCATCCAGGTACAAGTTCAAAAGATATAGCCATTTGTTCAAAAAGTGCTTCTCTCACCTAGTTGAAGCGTTTTTGATTAGGAGTGGAAATACATAATGGATATCATCAAGCTGTTTTTTGCCGTTGAAATATGTTTTATAGAACATGATTTTGCACAATATATGTCAAATTCAGTTTAATCCAGCTACAAGTTCAAAAGATATAGCCATTTGTTCAAAAAGTGCTTATCTCATCAAATTGAAGTATTTTGATTTTGAGTGGAAATAACTAATGAATTTCACCAAACTGGTTTCTGCTGTTGAAATATGTTGTTTAGTACATGATTTTGCACAAAATATGTCAAATTCAGGGTAATCCAGCGACAAGATCAAAAGACACAGCCATTCGTTAAAAAAGTGCTTATCTCACCGAGTTGAAGCGTTTTTGATTGGGAGTGGAAATAACTAATGAATTTCACCAAGCCTTTTTCTGCTGTTGATAGATGTTGTATAGGACATGATTTTGTACAATATATTTCAAATTCAGTGTAATCCAGCGACATGATCAAAAAATATAGCCATTCGTGCAAAAACTGCTTATATCACCGAGTGGAAGCGTTTTTGAGTTGTAGTGGAAATAACTAATGAATATCAACATGCTGGTTTTTGCTGTTGATATATGTTGTTTAGGACATGATTCTGCACAATATATGTCAAATTCAGTGTAATCCAGCTACAAGTTCAAAAGATATAGCCATAAGGTCAAAAAGTTCTTATCTCACTGAGTTGAAGCGTTTTAGATTTTGAGTGGAAATGACTAATGAATTTCATCAAGCTGGTTTCTGCTGTTGAAATATGTTGTTTAGGACATGATTCTGCACAATATATGTCAAATTCAGTGTAATCCAGCTACAAGTTCAAAAGGTATAGCCATAAGGTTAAAAAGTGCTTATCTTCCTGACGTTAAATCTTTTTTGAGTTGGAGTGGAAATAACTAATGAATTTCATCAAGTTGGTTTCTACTGTTGAAATATGTTTTTTAGGACATGATTCTACGCAAAATATGTCAAATTCAGTGTAATCCAGCGTCAAGATCAAAAGATATAGCCTTTCGTTCAAAAAGTGCTTATCTCACGGAGTTGAAGCGTTTTTGATTAAGAGAGGAAATTACTATTGAATTTCACCAAGCCTTTTTCTGCTGTTGATAGATTTTGTATAGGACATGATTCTGCACAATACATATCAAATTCAGTGTAATCCCGCTACAAGTTCAAAAGATATAGCCATTCGTTCAAAAAGTCTATATCTCACCGACTTGAAGCGTATTTGATTCGGAGTGGAAATAACAAATGAATTTCATCAAGTTGGTTTCTACTGTTGAAATATGTTGTTTAGGACATGATTCTCAACAATATATGTCAAATTCAGTGTAATCCAATCACAGGTTCAAAAGATATAGCCATTCGTTCAAAAAGTGCTTATCTCACCGAATTAAAGCGTTTTTGATTAAGAGAGGAAATAACTATTGATTTTCACCAAGCCTTTTTCTGCTGTTGATAGATGTTGTATAGGACATGATTCTGTACAATATATGTCAAATTCAGAGTAATCCAGCTATAAGTTCAAAAGATATAGCCAGAAGGTAAAAAAGTAATTATGTCACTGAATTGAAGCTTTTTTGTTTTTGAGTGGAAATGACTAATGATTTCCACCTAGCCTGTTTCTGCTGTTGATAGATGTTGTTAAAGACATGATTCTGTACAATATATGTCAAATTCAGTGTAATCCAGCCACAAGTTCAAAAGATATAGCCATAAGGTCAAAAACTGCATATCTTATCGAGTTAAATCGTTTTGGATTAGGAGTGGAAATAACAAATGAATTTCATCATGCTGGTTTCTGCTGTTGATACATGTTGTTTAGGACATGATTCTGCAAAATATATGTCAATTTCAGTGTAATCCCATCACAGGTTAAAAAGATAAAGCCATTCGTTCAAAAAGTGTTTATCTTTTTGGGTTGAAGCGTTTTTGATTAGAAGTGGAAATAACTAATGAATTTCATCAAGCTGGTTTCTGCTGTTGAAATATGTTTTTTAGGACATGATTCTGCACAATATATGTCAAATTCAGTGTAATCCAGCTACAAATTCAAAAGATATAGCCATTCGTTCAAAAAGTGCTTATCTTACCGAGGTTAAATCTTTTTTGAGTTGGAGTGGAAATAACGAATGAATGTCATCATGCTGGTTTCTGCTGTTGATATTTGTTGTTTAGGACATGATTCTGCACAATATATTTCAAATTCAGTGTAATCCCATCACAGGTTCAAAAGATATAGCCATTCGTTCAAAAAGTGCTTATCTCACCGAGTTCACGCGTTTTTGATTAAGAGAGGAAATAACTATTGAATTTCACCAAGCCTTTTTCTGCTGTTGTTAGATTTTGTATAGGACATGATTCTGCACAATATAAATCAAATTCAGTGTAATCCAGCGACAAGATCAAAAGATATAGCCATTCGTTCAAAAACTGCTTATCTCACCGAGTTGAAGCGTTTTTGAGTTGGAGTGGAAATTACTAATGAATTACAATATGCTGTTTTTTTGCTGTTGATATGTGTTGTTTATTACATGATTCTGCACTATATATGTCAAATTCAGTGTAATCCAGCTATAAATTCAAAAGATATAGCCATAAGATCAAAAAGTGCTTATGTCACTGAGTTGAAGCGTTTTTGAGTTGGAGTGGAAATAACTAATGGCTTTATCAAGCTGGTTTTTGCCGGTGGAATATGTTATTTAGAACATGATTCTGCACAATTAATATCAAATTCAGTGTAATCCAGCTACAAGTTCAAAAGATATAGCCATCCGTTCAAAAAGTGCTTTTCTCACCGAGTTGAAGCGTTTTTGATTAGGAGTGGATATATCTAATGGATTTCATCAAGCTGGTTTTTACCGTTGAAATGTGTTGTTTAGAACAAGAGTTTTACAATTTATGTCAAATTCAGTGTAATCCAGGTACATTTTCAAAAGATATAGCCATTCGTTTAAAAAGTGCTTATCTCACCGAGTTGAAACGTTTTTGAGTAGGAGTGGAAATAACTAATGAATTTCATTAATCTGGTTTCTGCTGTTGAAATATGTTGTTTAGGACATGATTCTGCACAAAATATGTCAAATTCAGTGTAATTCAGCGACAAGATCAAAAGATATAGCCATTCGTTCAAAAAGTTTTTATCTCATCGGGTTGAAGCGTTTTTGATTAGGAGTGGAAATATCTAATGAATTTCATCAAGTTGGTTTCTACTGTTAAATATGTTGTTTAGGACATGATTCTGCACAATATATGTCAAATTCAGCGTAATCCCATCACATGTTCAAAAGATATAGCCATTCGTTCAACAACGCCTTATCTAACCGAGTTGAAGCGATTTTGATTAGGAGTGGAAAAAACTAATGGATTTCATCAAGCTGGTTTCTGCTGTTGAAATATGTTGTATAGGACATGATTCTGCACAATAGATGTCAAATTCAGTGTAATCCAGCGACAAGATCAAAAGATATAACCATTCGTTCAAAAACTGCTTATCTCACCGAGTTGAAGCGTTTTTGAGTTGCAGTGGAAATGACTAATGAATTTCAATATGCGGGTTTTGCTGTTGATATATGTTGTTTAGGACATGATTTTGCACAATATATGTCAAATTTAGTTTAATCACATCACCGGTTTAAAAGATATAGCCATTCGTTCAAAAAGTGCTTATCTTATCGCGTTGAAGCGTTTTTGATGAAGAGCGGAAATAACTAATGAATTTCACCAATTTGGTTTTTGCTGTTGATATATGTTGATAAGGACATGATTCTGCACAATATATGTCAAATTCATGTTAATCCAGCCACAAGTTCAAAAGATGTATCCATAAGGTCAAAAACTGATTTTCTCACCGAATTGAAGCGTTTTTGATCAGGAGTGGAAATAACTAATGGATTTCATCATTCTGGTTTCTGCTGTTGAAATATGTTGTCTAGGACATGATTCTGCACTATATATGTCAATTTCAGTGTAATCCCATCACAGGTTAAAAAGATATAGCCATTCGTTCAAAAAGTCTTCATCTCACCGAGTTGAAGCGTTTTTGATTAGGAGTGAAAATAACTAATGAATTTCATCAAGCTGGTTTCTGCTTTTGAAATATGTTGTTCATGACATGATTCTGCAATATATATATCAAATTCAGTGTAACCCTGCAACAGGATCAAAATATATAGCCATTCGTTCAAAAAGTGCTTTTCTCACCGAATTGAAGCGTTTTTGATCAGGAGTGGAAATAACTAATGGATTTCATCAAGCTGGTTTCTGCCGTTGAAATATGTTGTTTGGAACATGATTTTGCACAATATATGTCAATTTCAGTGGAATCCAGCTACAAGTTCAAAAGATATAGCCATTCGTTGAAAAATTGCTTATCTTACTGAGTTGAAGCATTTTTGATTTGGAGTGGAAATAACTAATGAATTTCATCAAGCTGGTTTCTGCTGTTGAAATATGTTGTTTAGGACAAGATTCTGCACAAAATATTTAAAATTCATTGTAATCCCATCACAGGTTAAAAAGATATAGCCATTCGTTCAAAAACTGCGTATATCACCGAGTTGAAGCGTTTTTGATTAGGAGAGGAAATAACTATTGAATTTCACTAAGCCTATTTCTGCTGTTGATAGATGTTGTATAGGACATGATTCTGCACAATATGTGTCAAATTCAGTGTAAATCAGAGACAAGATCAAAAGATATAGCCATTCGTTCAAAAACTGCTTATCTCACCGAGTTGAAGCGTTTTTGAGTTGGAATGGAAATGACTAATGAATTTCATCAAATGAATTTCATCTAGCTTTTTTCTGCTGTTGAAATATTGTTTAGGACATGATTCTACACAAAATATGTAAAATTCAGTGTAATCCCATCACAGGTTCAAAAGATATAGCCATTCGATCAAAAAGTCTTCATCTCACCGAGTTGAAGCGTTTTTGATTAGGAGTGAAAATAACTAATGAATTTCATCAAGCTGGTTTCTGCTTTTGAAATATGTTGTTTATGACATGATTCTGCAATATATATATCAAATTCAGTGTAACCCAGCAACAGGATCAAAATATATAGCCATTCGTTCAAAAAGTGCTTTTCTCACCGAATTGAAGCGTTTTTGATCAGGAGTGGAAATAACTAATGGATTTCATCAAGCTGGTTTCTGCCGTTGAAATATGTTGTTTGGAACATGATTTTGCACAATATATGTCAATTTCAGTGGAATCCAGCTACAAGTTCAAAAGATATAGCCATTCGTTGAAAAATTGCTTATCTTACTGAGTTGAAGCGTTTTTGATTTGGAGTGGAAATAACTAATGAATTTCATCAAGCTGGTTTCTGCTGTTGAAATATGTTGTTTAGGACAAGATTCTGCACAAAATATTTCAAATTCAGTGTAATCCCATCACAGGTTCAAAAGATATAGCCATTCGTTCAAAAACTGCGTATATCACCGAGTTGAAGCGTTTTTGATTAGGAGAGGAAATAACTATTGAATTTCACTAAGCCTATTTCTGCTGTTGATAGATGTTGTATAGGACATGATTCTGCACAATATATGTCAAATTCAGTGTAATTCAGAGACAAGATCAAAAGATATAGCCATTCGTTCAAAAACTGCTTATCTCACCGAGTTGAAGCGTTTTTGAGTTGGAATGGAAATGACTAATGAATTTCATCAAATGAATTTCATCTAGCTTTTTTCTGCTGTTGAAATATTGTTTAGGACATGATTCTACACAAAATATGTAAAATTCAGTGTAATCCCATCACAGGTTCAAAAGATATAGCCATTCGATCAAAAAGTGCTTAACTCACCGAGTTGAAGCGTTTTTGATTAAGAGAGGAAATAACTATTGAATTTCACCAAGCCTGTTTCTGCTGTTGATAGATGTTGTATAGGACATGATTCTGTACAATATATGTCATATTCAGTGTAATCCAGGGACAAGATCAAAAGATATAGCCATTCGTTCAAAAACTGCTTTTCTCACCGAGTTTAAGCGTTTTTGATTAGGAGTGGAAATAACAAATGAATTTCATCAAGCTTGTTTCTGCTGTTGAAATATGTTGTTTAGGACATGATTCTACACAAAATATGTCAAATTCAGTGCAATCCAGCGTCAAGATCAAAAGATATAGCCTTAAGTTCAAAAAGTGCTTATCTTACCGAGTTAAATCATTTTTGAGTTGGATTGGAAATAACTAATGAATTTCACCAAGCTGGTTTCTGCTATTCAAATATGTTGTTCAGTACATGATTCTGCACAGTATATGTGAATTCAGTGTAATCCAGCTACAAGTTCAAAAGATATAGCCATTCGTTCAAAAAGTGCTTCCCTCACAGAGTTGAAGCGTTTTTGATTAGGAGTGGAAATAACTAATGGATTTCATCAAGCTGGTTACTGCTGGATATATGTTGTTTAGATCATGATTCTGCACAATATATGTCAAATTCAGTGTAATCCAGCTACAAGTTCAAAAGATATAGCCATAAGGTTAAAAAGTGCTTATCTTCCCGAAGTTAAATCTTTTTTGAGTTGGAGTGGAAATAACTAATGAATTTCATCATGCTGGTTTCTGCTGTTGATATATGTTGTTTAGGACATGATTCTGCACAATATATGTCAAATTCAGTGTCATCCAGGTACAAGTTCAAAAGATATAGCCATTTGTTCAAAAAGTGCTTCTCTCACCTAGTTGAAGCGTTTTTGATTAGGAGTGGAAATACATAATGGATATCATCAAGCTGTTTTTTGCCGTTGAAATATGTTTTATAGAACATGATTTTGCACAATATATGTCAAATTCAGTTTAATCCAGCTACAAGTTCAAAAGATATAGCCATTTGTTCAAAAAGTGCTTATCTCATCAAATTGAAGTATTTTGATTTTGAGTGGAAATAACTAATGAATTTCACCAAACTGGTTTCTGCTGTTGAAATATGTTGTTTAGTACATGATTTTGCACAAAATATGTCAAATTCAGGGTAATCCAGCGACAAGATCAAAAGACACAGCCATTCGTTAAAAAAGTGCTTATCTCACCGAGTTGAAGCGTTTTTGATTGGGAGTGGAAATAACTAATGAATTTCACCAAGCCTTTTTCTGCTGTTGATAGATGTTGTATAGGACATGATTTTGTACAATATATTTCAAATTCAGTGTAATCCAGCGACATGATCAAAAAATATAGCCATTCGTGCAAAAACTGCTTATATCACCGAGTGGAAGCGTTTTTGAGTTGTAGTGGAAATAACTAATGAATATCAACATACTGGTTTTTGCTGTTGATATATGTTGTTTAGGACATGATTCTGCACAATATATGTCAAATTCAGTGTAATCCAGCTACAAGTTCAAAAGATATAGCCATAAGGTCAAAAAGTTCTTATCTCACTGAGTTGAAGCGTTTTAGATTTTGAGTGGAAATGACTAATGAATTTCATCAAGCTGGTTTCTGCTGTTGAAATATGTTGTTTAGGACATGATTCTGCACAATATATGTCAAATTCAGTGTAATCCAGCTACAAGTTCAAAAGGTATAGCCATAAGGTTAAAAAGTGCTTATCTTCCTGACGTTAAATCTTTTTTGAGTTGGAGTGGAAATAACTAATGAATTTCATCAAGTTGGTTTCTACTGTTGAAATATGTTTTTTAGGACATGATTCTACGCAAAATATGTCAAATTCAGTGTAATCCAGCGTCAAGATCAAAAGATATAGCCTTTCGTTCAAAAAGTGCTTATCTCACGGAGTTGAAGCGTTTTTGATTAAGAGAGGAAATTACTATTGAATTTCACCAAGCCTTTTTCTGCTGTTGATAGATTTTGTATAGGACATGATTCTGCACAATACATATCAAATTCAGTGTAATCCCGCTACAAGTTCAAAAGATATAGCCATTCGTTCAAAAAGTCTATATCTCACCGACTTGAAGCGTATTTGATTCGGAGTGGAAATAACAAATGAATTTCATCAAGTTGGTTTCTACTGTTGAAATATGTTGTTTAGGACATGATTCTCAACAATATATGTCAAATTCAGTGTAATCCAATCACAGGTTCAAAAGATATAGCCATTCGTTCAAAAAGTGCTTATCTCACCGAATTAAAGCGTTTTTGATTAAGAGAGGAAATAACTATTGATTTTCACCAAGCCTTTTTCTGCTGTTGATAGATGTTGTATAGGACATGATTCTGTACAATATATGTCAAATTCAGAGTAATCCAGCTATAAGTTCAAAAGATATAGCCATAAGGTAAAAAAGTAATTATGTCACTGAATTGAAGCTTTTTTGTTTTTGAGTGGAAATGACTAATGATTTCCACCTAGCCTGTTTCTGCTGTTGATAGATGTTGTTAAAGACATGATTCTGTACAATATATGTCAAATTCAGTGTAATCCAGCCACAAGTTCAAAAGATATAGCCATAAGGTCAAAAACTGCATATCTTATCGAGTTAAATCGTTTTGGATTAGGAGTGGAAATAACAAATGAATTTCATCATGCTGGTTTCTGCTGTTGATACATGTTGTTTAGGACATGATTCTGCAAAATATATGTCAATTTCAGTGTAATCCCATCACAGGTTAAAAATATAAAGCCATTCGTTCAAAAAGTGTTTATCTTTTTGGGTTGAAGCGTTTTTGATTAGAAGTGGAAATAACTAATGAATTTCATCAAGCTGGTTTCTGCTGTTGAAATATGTTTTTTAGGACATGATTCTACGCAAAATATTTCAAATTCAGTGTAATCCAGCGTCAAGATCAAAAGATATAGCCTTTCGTTCAAAAAGTGCTTATCTCACGGAGTTGAAGCGTTTTTGATTAGGTGTGGAAATAACTAATAAATTTCATCAAGTTGGTTTCTACTGTTGAAATATGCTGTTTAGGACATGATTCTGCACAATATATGTCAAATTCATTGTAATCCCATCACAGGTTCAAAAGATATAGCCATTCGTTCAAAAAGTGCTTATCTCAACGAGTTAACGCGTTTTTGATTAAGAGAGGAAATAACTATTGAATTTCACCAAGCCTGTGTCTGCTGTTGATAGATGTTGTATAGGACATTATTCTGCACAATATATGTCAAATTCAGTGTAATCCAGCCACAAAATCAAAAGATATAGCCATTCATTCAAAAACTGCTTATCTCACGGAGTTGAAGCGTTTTTGAGTTGGAGTGGAAATTACTAATGAATTACAATATGCTGGTTTTTGCTGTTGATAGATGTTGTAAAGGACATGATTCTTTACAATATATGTCAAATTCAGTGTAATCCCGCAATAAGTTCAAAAGATATAGCCACAAGGTCAAAAAGTGCTTATCCAACTGAGTTGAAGCGTTTTTGATTTTGAGTGGAAATGACTAATGAATTTCATCAAGCTGGTTTCTGCTGTTGAAATATTTACTTTAGGACATGATTTTGCACAATATATGTCAAATTCAGTGTAATCCAATCACAGTTTCAAAAGATATAGCCATTCGTTCAAAAAGTGCTTATCTCACCGACTTGAAGCGTTTTTATTCGGAGTGGAAATAACAAATGAATTTCATCAAGCTGGTTTCTGCTGTTGAAATATGTTGTTTAGGACATGATTCTACACAAAATATGTCAAATTCAGTGTAATCCAGCGTCAAGATCAAAAGTTATAGCCTTAAGGTCAAAAAGTGCTTATCTTTCCGAGTTAAATCGTTTTTGAGTTGGAGGTGAAAAAACTTATGAATTTCATCAAGCTGGTTTCTGCTGTTGATATATGTTGTTTAGGACATTATTCTGCACAATATATATCAAATTCAGTGTAATCCCATCACAGGTTCAAAAGATATAGCCATTCGTTCAAAAAGTGCTTATCTCACCGAGTTAACGCGTTTTTGATTAAGAGAGGAAATAACTATTGAATTTCACCAAGCCTTTTTCTGCTGTTGTTAGATTTTGTATAGGACATGATTCTGCACAATATATATCAAATTCAGTGTAATCAAGCGACAAGATCAAAAGATATAGCCATTCGTTCAAAAACTGCTTATCTCACCGAGTTGAAGCGTTTTTGAGTTGTAGTGGAAAGAACTCATGAATTTCAACATGCTGGTTTTTGCTGTTGATATATGTTGTTTAGGACATGATTCTGCACAATATATGTCAAATTCAGTGTAATCCAGCTACAAGTTCAAAAGATATAGCCATAAGGTCAAAAAGTTCTTATCTCACTGAGTTGAAAAGTTTTAGATTTTGAGTGGAAATTACTAATGAATTACAATATGCTGGTTTTTTGCTGTTGATATGTCTTGTTTAGGACATGATTCTGCACTATATATGTCAAATTCAGTGTAATCCAGCTATAAATTCAAAAGATATAGCCATAAGATCAAAAAGTGCTTATGTCACTGAGTTGAAGCGTTCTTGAGTTGGAGTGGAAATAACTAATGGCTTTATCAAGCTGGTTTTTGCCGGTGGAATATGTTATTTAGAACATGATTCTGCACAATTAATATCAAATTCAGTGTAATCCAGCTACAAGTTCAAAAGATATAGCCATCCGTTCAAAAAGTGCTTTTCTCACCGAGTTGAAGCGTTTTTGATTAGGAGTGGATATATCTAATGGATTTCATCAAGCTGGTTTTTACCGTTGAAATGTGTTGTTTAGAACATGATTCTGCACAATATATGTCAAATTCAGTGTAATCCAGCTACAAGTTCAAAAGATATAGCCATAAGGTCAAAAAGTTCTTATCTCACTGAGTTGAAGCGTTTTAGATTTTGAGTGGAAATTACTAATGAATTACAATATGCTGGTTTTTTGCTGTTGATATGTGTTGTTTAGGACATGATTCTGCACTATATATGTCAAATTCAGTGTAATCCAGCTATAAATTCAAAAGATATAGCCATAAGATCAAAAAGTGCTTATGTCACTGAGTTGAAGCGTTCTTGAGTTGGAGTGGAAATAACTAATGGCTTTATCAAGCTGGTTTTTGCCGGTGGAATATGTTATTTAGAACATGATTCTGCACAATTAATATCAAATTCAGTGTAATCCAGCTACAAGTTCAAAAGATATAGCCATCCGTTCAAAAAGTGCTTTTCTCACCGAGTTGAAGCGTTTTTGATTAGGAGTGGATATATCTAATGGATTTCATCAAGCCTTTTTCTGCTGTTGTTAGATTTTGTATAGGACATGATTCTGCACAATATATATCAAATTCAGTGTAATCAAGCGACAAGATCAAAAGATATAGCCATTCGTTCAAAAACTGCTTATCTCACCGAGTTGAAGCGTTTTTGAGTTGTAGTGGAAAGAACTCATGAATTTCAACATGCTGGTTTTTGCTGTTGATATATGTTGTTTAGGACATGATTCTGCACAATATATGTCAAATTCAGTGTAATCCAGCTACAAGTTCAAAAGATATAGCCATAAGGTCAAAAAGTTCTTATCTCACTGAGTTGAAAAGTTTTAGATTTTGAGTGGAAATTACTAATGAATTACAATATGCTGGTTTTTTGCTGTTGATATGTGTTGTTTAGGACATGATTCTGCACTATATATGTCAAATTCAGTGTAATCCAGCTATAAATTCAAAAGATATAGCCATAAGATCAAAAAGTGCTTATGTCACTGAGTTGAAGCGTTCTTGAGTTGGAGTGGAAATAACTAATGGCTTTATCAAGCTGGTTTTTGCCGGTGGAATATGTTATTTAGAACATGATTCTGCACAATTAATATCAAATTCAGTGTAATCCAGCTACAAGTTCAAAAGATATAGCCATCCGTTCAAAAAGTGCTTTTCTCACCGAGTTGAAGCGTTTTTGATTAGGAGTGGATATATCTAATGGATTTCATCAAGCTGGTTTTTACCGTTGAAATGTGTTGTTTAGAACATGATTCTGCACAATATATGTCAAATTCAGTGTAATCCAGCTACAAGTTCAAAAGATATAGCCATTCGTTCAACAACGCCTTATCTAACCGAGTTGAAGCGATTTTGATTAGGAGTGGAAAAAACTAATGGATTTCATCAAGCTGGTTTCTGCTGTTGAAATATGTTGTATAGGACATGATTCTGCACAATATATGTCAAATTCAGTGTAATCCAGCGACAAGATCAAAAGATATAACCATTCGTTCAAAAACTGCTTATCTCACCGAGTTGAAGCGTTTTTGAGTTGCAGTGGAAATAACTAATGAATTTCAATATGCGGGTTTTGCTGTTGATATATGTTGTTTAGGACATGATTTTGCACAATATATGTCAAATTTAGTTTAATCACATCACCGGTTTAAAAGATATAGCCATTCGTTCAAAAAGTGCTTATCTTATCGCGTTGAAGCGTTTTTGATGACGAGCGGAAATAACTAATGAATTTCACCAATTTGGTTTTTGCTGTTGATATATGTTGATAAGGACATGATTCTGCACAATATATGTCAAATTCATGTTAATCCAGCCACAAGTTCAAAAGATTTATCCATAAGTTCAAAAACTGCTTTTCTCACCGAATTGAAGTGTTTTTGATCAGGAGTGGAAATAACTAATGGATTTCATCATTCTGGTTTCTGCTGTTGAAATATGTTGTCTAGGACATGATTCTTTACTATATATGTCAATTTCATTGTAATCCCATCACAGGTTAAAAAGATATAGCCATTCGTTCAAAAAGTCTTCATCTCACCGAGTTGAAGCGTTTTTGATTAGGAGTGAAAATAACTGATGGATTTCGTCAAGCTGGTTTCTGCTTTTGAAATATGGCGTTTAGGACATGATTCTGCAATATATATATCAAATTCAGTGTAACCCAGCAACATTATCAAAATATATAGCCATTCGTTCAAAAAGTGCTTTTCTCACCGAATTGAAGCGTTTTTGATCAGGAGTGGAAATAACTAATGGATTTCATCAAGCTGGTTTTTGCCGTTGAAATATGTTGTTTGGAACATGATTTTGCACAATATATGTCAATTTCAGTGGAATCCAGCTACAAGTTCAAAAGATATAGCCATTCGTTGAAAAATTGCTTATCTTACTGAGTTGAAGCGTTTTTGATTTGGAGTGGAAATAACTAATGAATTTCATCAAGCTGGTTTCTGCTGTTGAAATATGTCGTTTAGGACATGATTCTGCACAAAATATTTCAAATTCAGTGTAATCCCATCACAGGTTCAAAAGATATAGCCATTCGTTCAAAAACTGCGTATCTCACCGAGTTCAAGCGTTTTTGATTAGGAGAGGAAATAACTATTGAATTTCACTAAGCCTATTTCTGCTGTTGATAGATGTTGTATAGGACAAGATTCTGCACAATATATGTCAAATTCAGTGTAATTCAGCGACAAGATCAAAAGATATAGCCAGTCGTTCAAAAACTGCTTATCTCACCGAGTTGAAGCGTTTTTGAGTTGGAATGGATATGACTAATGAATTTCATCAAGTTGGTTTCTGCTGTTGAAATATGTTGTTTAGGACATGATTCTGCACAATATATGTCAAATTCTGTGTCATCCAGCTACAAGTTCAAAAGATATAGCCATAAGGTCAAAAAGTACTTATCTTACCGAGTTAAATCGCTTTTGATTAGGAGTGGAAATAACTCATGAATTTCATCAAGCTGGTGTCTACTGGTGATATATGTTGTTTGAGACATGATTCTGCACAATATATGTTAAATTCAGTGTAATCCCATCACATGTTCAAATAATATAGCCATTCGTTCAAAAAGTGTTTATCTTATTGGATTGAAGCGTTTTCGATTGAGTGGAAATAACTCATGAATTTCATCAAGCTGGTTTCTGCTGTTCATATATGATGTTCAGTACATGATTCTGCACAACTAATGTCAATATCAGTGTAATCCAGCGGCAAGTTCAAAAGATATAGCCATTCGTTAAAAAAGTGCTTATCTTATCGAGTTAAATTGTTTTTGAGTTGGAGTGGAAATAACTGATGAATTTCATCAAGCTGGTTTCTGCTGTTGATACATGTTGTCTTGGACATGATTCTGCACAAAATATTTCAAATTCAGTGTAATCCCATCACAGGTTCAAAAGATATAGCCATTCGTTCAAAAACTGCGTATCTCACCGAGTTGAAGCGTTTTTGATTAAGAGAGGAAATTACTATTGAATTTCACCAAGCCTTTTTCTGCTGTTGATAGATTTTGTATAGGACATGATTCTGCACAATACATATCAAATTCAGTGTAATCCCGCTACAAGTTCAAAAGATATAGCCATTCGTTCAAAAAGTCTATATCTCACCGACTTGAAGCGTATTTGATTCGGAGTGGAAATAACAAATGAATTTCATCAAGTTGGTTTCTACTGTTGAAATATGTTGTTTAGGACATGATTCTCAACAATATATGTCAAATTCAGTGTAATCCAATCACAGTTTCAAAAGATATAGCCATTCGTTCAAAAAGTGCTTATCTCACCGAATTAAAGCGTTTTTGATTAAGAGAGGAAATAACTATTGATTTTCACCAAGCCTGTTTCTGCTGTTGATAGATGTTGTATAGGACATGATTCTGTACAATATATGTCAAATTCAGAGTAATCCAGCTATAAGTTCAAAAGATATTGCCACAAGGTCAAAAAGTGCTTATCTCACTGAATTGAAGCGTATTTGATTTTGAGTGGAAATGACTAATGAATTTCATCAAGCTGGTTTCTGCTGTTGAAATATTTACTATAGGACATGATTTCGCACAATATATGTAAAATTCAGTGTAATCCAGCTACAAGTTCAAAAGATATAGCCATTCGTTCAAAAAGTCTATATCTCACCGACTTGAAGCGTATTAGATTCGGAGTGGAAATAACAAATTAATTTCATCAAGCTTTTTCCTGCTATTGAAATATGTTGTTCAGGACATGATTCTACACAAAATATGTAAAATTCAGTGTAATCCCATCACAGGTTCAAAAGATATAGCCATGCGATCAAAAAGTGCTTATCTCACCGAGTTGAAGCGTTTTTGATTAAGAGAGGAAATAACTATTGAATTTCACCAAGCCTGTTTCTGCTGTTGATAGATATTGTATAGGACATGATTCTGTACAATATATGTCATATTCAGTGTAATCCAGCGACAAGATCAAAAGATATAGCCATTCGTTAAAAAACTGCTTTTCTCACCGAGTTGAAGCGTTTTCTAGTTGGAGTTGAAATAACTAATGAATATCAATATGCTGGTTTTTGCTGTTGATATATGTTGTTTAGGACATGATTCTGCACAATATATGTCAAATTCAGTGTAATCCAGCTATAAGTTCAAAAGATATAGCCATAAGGTAAAAAAGTAATTATGTCACTGAATTGAAGCTTTTTTGTTTTTGAGTGGAAATGACTAATGATTTCCACCAAGCCTGTTTCTGCTGTTGATAGATGTTATTAAAGACATGATTCTGTACAATATATGTCAAATTCAGTGTAATCCAGCCACAAGTTCAAAAGATATAGCCATAAGGTCAAAAACTGCATATCTTATCGAGTTAAATCGTTTTGGATTAGGAGTGGAAATAACTAATGAATTTCATCATGCTGGTTTCTGCTGTTGATATTGGTTGTTTAGGACATGATTCTGCACAATATATTTCAATTTCAGTGTAATCCCATCACAGGTTAAAAAGATAAAGCCATTCGTTCTGAAAGTCTTCATCTCACCGAGTTGAAGCGTTTTTG
Source organism: Fistularia commersonii (assembly GCF_037954325.1). Lineage (NCBI taxonomy): Eukaryota > Metazoa > Chordata > Actinopteri > Syngnathiformes > Fistulariidae > Fistularia > Fistularia commersonii. The sequence goes on from NW_028234007.1 coordinate 343,249, forward strand.
ATTAGGAGTGGAAATAACTAACGAATTCCATTAAGCTGGTTTCTACTGTTGAAATATGTTTTCTAGGACATGATTCTGCACAATATATGTCAATTTCAGTGTAATCCCATTACAGGTTAAAAAGATATAGCCATTCGTTCAAAAAGTCTTCACACCGAGTTGAACCGTTTTTGATTAGGAGTGGAAATAACTAATGAATTTCATCAAGCCGGTTTCTGCTGTTGAAATATCTTGTTTAGAACATGATTCTGCACAATATATGTCAAATATATGTTAATCCAGCCACAAGTTCAAAAGATGTAGCCATAAGGTCAAAAAGTGCTTATCTCACTGAGTTGAAGCGTTTTTGATGTTGAGTGGAAATGACTAATGAATTTCATCAAGCTGGTTTCTGCCGTTGACAAATGTTGTTTAGGACATCATTCTGCACAAAATATGTCAACTTCAGTGTAATCCCATCACAGGTTCAAAAGATATAGCCATTCGTTCAAAAAGGACTTATCTCACCGAGTTGAAGCGTTTTTGATTGTGAGTGGAAATAACTAATGAATTTCATCTAGCTGGTTTCTGATGTTGAAATATGTTTTTTAGGACATGATTCAGCACAAAATATTTCAAATTCAGTGTAATCCCATCACAGGTTCAAAAGATATAGCCATTCGTTCAAAAAGTGTTTATCTTTTTGGGTTGAAGCGTTTTTGATTAGAAGTGGAAATAACTAATGAATTTCATCAAGCTGGTTTCTGCTGATGAAATATGTTTTATAGGACATGATTTTACGCAAAATATGTCAAATTCAGTGTATCCCAGCTACAAGATCAAAATATATAGCCATTCGTTCAAAAAGTGCTTATCTCACCGAGTTGAAGAGTTTTTGTTTAAAAGTGGAAATAACTTATGGATTTCATCAAGCTGGTTTCTGCTGTTGAAATATGTTGTTTAGGACAAGAGTTTTACAATTTATGTCAAATTCAGTGTAATCCAGGTACATTTTCAAAAGATATAGCCATTCGTTTAAAAAGTGCTTATCTCACCGAGTTGAAGCGTTTTTGAGTAGGAGTGGAAATAACTAATGAATTTCATTAATCTGGTTTCTGCTGTTGAAATATGTTGTTTAGGACATGATTCTGCACAAAATATGTCAAATTCAGTGTAATTCAGCGACAAGATCAAAAGATATAGCCATTCGTTCAAAAAGTTTTTATCTTATCGGGTTGAAGCGTTTTTGATTAGGAGTGGAAATATCTAATGAATTTCATCAAGTTGGTTTCTACTGTTAAATATGTTGTTTAGGACATGATTCTGCACAATATATGTCAAATTCAGCGTAATCCCATCACATGTTCAAAAGATATAGCCATTTGTTCAACAACGCCTTATCTAACCGAGTTGAAGCGATTTTGATTAGGAGTGGAAAAAACTAATGGATTTCATCAAGCTGGTTTCTGCTGTTGAAATATGTTGTATAGGACATGATTCTGCACAATATATGTCAAATTCAGTGTAATCCAGCGACAAGATCAAAAGATAGAACCATTCGTTCAAAAACTGCTTATCTCACCGAGTTGAAGCGTTTTTGAGTTGCAGTGGAAATAACTAATGAATTTCAATATGCGGGTTTTGCTGTTGATATATTTTTTTTAGGACATGATTTTGCACAATATATGTCAAATTTAGTTTAATCACATCACCGGTTTAAAAGATATAGCCATTCGTTCAAAAAGTGCTTATCTTATCGCGTTGAAGGGTTTTTGATGAAGAGTGGAAATAACTAATGAATTTCATCAAGCCGGTTTCTGCTGTTGAAATATCTTGTTTAGGACATGATTCTGCACAATATATGTCAAATTCATGTTAATCCAGCCACAAGTTCAAAAGATGTATCCATAAGGTCAAAAACTGCTTTTCTCACCGAATTGAAGCGTTTTTGATCAGCAGTGGAAATAACTAATGGATTTCATCATTCTGGTTTCTGCTGTTGAAATATGTTGTCTAGGACATGATTCTGCACTATATATGTCAATTTCAGTGTAATCCCATCACAGGTTAAAAAGATATAGCCATTCGTTCAAAAAGTCTTCATCTCACCGAGTTGAAGCGTTTTTGATTAGGAGTGAAAATAACTAATGAATTTCATCAAGCTGGTTTCTGCTTTTGAAATATGTTGTTTAGGACATGATTCTGCAATATATATATCAAATTCAGTGTAACCCAGCACCAGGATCAAAATATATAGCCATTCGTTCAAAAAGTGCTTTTCTCACCGAATTGAAGCGTTTTTGATCAGGAGTGGAAATAACTAATGGATTTCATCAAGCTGGTTTTTGCCGTTGACATTTGTTGTTTGGAACATGATTTTGCACAATATATGTCAATTTCAGTGGAATCCAGCTACAAGGTCAAAAGATATAGCCATTCGTTGAAAAATTGCTTATCTTACTGAGTTGAAGCGTTTTTGATTTGGAGTGGAAATAACTAATGAATTTCATCAAGCTGGTTTCTGCTGTTGAAATATGTTTTTTAGGACATGATTCTGCACAAAATATTTCAAATTCAGTGTAATCCCATCACAGGTTCAAAAGATATAGCCATTCGTTCAAAAACTGCGTATCTCACCGAGTTGAAGCGTTTTTGATTAGGAGAGGAAATAACTATTGAATTTCACTAAGCCTATTTCTGCTGTTGATAGATGTTGTATAGGACATGATTCTGCACAATATATGTCAAATTCAGTGTAATTCAGAGACAAGATCAAAAGATATAGCCATTCGTTCAAAAACTGCTTATCTCAACGAGTTGAAGCGTTTTTGAGTTGGAATGGAAATGACTAATGAATTTCATCAAGCTGGTTTCTGCTGTTGAAATATGTTGTTTAGGACATGATTCTGCACAATATATGTCAAATTCTGTGTCATCCAGCTACAAGTTCAAAAGATATAGCCATAAGGTCAAAAAGTACTTATCTTACCGAGTTAAATCGCTTTTGATTAGGAGTGGAAATAACTCATGAATTTCATCAAGCTGGTGTCTACTGGTGATATATGTTGTTTAGGACATGATTCTGCACAATATATGTTAAATTCAGTGTAATCCCATCACATGTTCAAATAATATAGCCATTCGTTCAAAAAGTGTTTATCTTATCGGATTGAAGCGTTTTTGATTGAGTGGAAATAACTCATGAATTTCATCAAGCTGGTTTCTGCTGTTCATATATGATGTTCAGTACATGATTCTGTACAATTAATGTCAATTTCAGTGTAATCCAGCGGCAAGTTCAAAAGATATAGCCATTCGTTAAAAAAGTGCTTATCTTATCGAGTTAAATTGTTTTTGAGTTGGAGTGGAAATAACTGATGAATTTCATCAAGCTGGTTTCTGCTGTTGATACATGTTGTCTTGGACATGATTCTGCACAAAATATTTCAAATTCAGTGTAATCCCATCACAGGTTCAAAAGATATAGCCATTCGTTCAAAAACTGCGTATCTCACCGAGTTGAAGCGTTTTTGATTAAGAGAGGAAATTACTATTGAATTTCACCAAGCCTTTTTCTGCTGTTGATAGATTTTGTATAGGACATGATTCTGCACAATACATATCAAATTCAGTGTAATCCCGCTACAAGTTCAAAAGATATAGCCATTCGTTCAAAAAGTCTATATCTCACCGACTTGAAGCGTATTTGATTCGGAGTGGAAATAACAAATGAATTTCATCAAGTTGGTTTCTACTGTTGAAATATGTTGTTTAGGACATGATTCTCAACAATATATGTCAAATTCAGTGTAATCCAATCACAGGTTCAAAAGATATAGCCATTCGTTCAAAAAGTGCTTATCTCACCGAATTAAAGCGTTTTTGATTAAGAGAGGAAATAACTATTGATTTTCACCAAGCCTTTTTCTGCTGTTGATAGATGTTGTATAGGACATGATTCTGTACAATATATGTCAAATTCAGAGTAATCCAGCTATAAGTTCAAAAGATATTGCCACAAGGTCAAAAAGTGCTTATCTCACCGAATTGAAGCGTATTTGATTTTGAGTGGAAATGACTAATGAATTTCATCAAGCTGGTTTCTGCTGTTGAAATATTTACTATAGGACATGATTTTGCACAATATATGTAAAATTCAGTGTAATCCAGCTACAAGTTCAAAAGATATAGCCATTCGTTCAAAAAGTCTATATCTCACCGACTTTAAGCGTATTTGATTCGGAGTGGAAATAACAAATGAATTTCATCAAGCTTTTTTCTGCTGTTGAAATATTGTTTAGGACATGATTCTACACAAAATATGTAAAATTCAGTGTAATCCCATCACAGGTTCAAAAGATATAGCCATTCGATCAAAAAGTGCTTATCTCACCGAGTTGAAGCGTTTTTGATTAAGAGAGGAAATAACTATTGAATTTCACCAAGCCTGTTTTTGCTGTTGATAGATGTTGTATAGGACATGATTCTGTACAATATATGTCATAATCAGTGTAATCCAACGACAAGATCAAAAGATATAGCCATTCGTTCAAAAACTGCTTTTCTCACCGAGTTGAAGCGTTTTCTAGTTGGAGTTGAAATAACTAATGAATATCAATATGCTGGTTTTTGCTGTTGATATATGTTGTTTAGGACATGATTCTGCACAGTATATGTCAAATTCAGTGTAATCCAGCTATAAGTTCAAAAGATATAGCCATAAGGTAAAAAAGTAATTATGTCACTGAATTGAAGCTTTTTTGTTTTTGAGTGGAAATGACTAATGATTTCCACCAAGCCTGTTTCTGCTGTTGATAGATGTTGTTAAAGACATGATTCTGTACAATATATGTCAAATTCAGTGTAATCCAGCCACAAGTTCAAAAGATATAGCCATAAGGTCAAAAACTGCATATCTTATCGAGTTAAATCGTTTTGGATTAGGAGTGGAAATAACAAATGAATTTCATCATGCTGGTTTCTGCTGTTGATATATGTTGTTTAGGACATGATTCTGCAAAATATATGTCAATTTCAGTGTAATCCCATCACAGGTTAAAAAGATAAAGCCATTCGTTCAAAAAGTCTTCATCTCACCGAGTTGAAGCGTTTTTGATTAGGAGTGGAAATATCTAACAAATTCCATTAAGCTGGTTTCTGCTGTTGAAATATGTTGTCTAGGACATGATTCTGCACAATATATGTCAATTTCAGTGTAATCCCATTACAGGTTAAAAAGATATAGCCATTCGTTCAAAAAGTCTTCACACCGAGTTGAACCGTTTTTGATTAGGAGTTGAAATAACTAATGAATTTCATCAAGCCGGTTTCTGCTGTTGAAATATCTTATTTAGAACATGATTCTGCACAAAATATGACAAATTCATGTTAATCCAACCACAAGTTCAAAAGATGTATCCATAAGGTCAAAAAGTGTTTATCTCACTGAGTTGAAGCGTTTTTGATTTTGAGTGGAAATGACTAATGAATTTCATCAAGCTGGTTTCTGACGTTGATAGATGTTGTTTAGGACATGATTCTGCACAAAATATGTCAAATTCAGTGTCATCCCATCACAGGTTCAAAAGATATAGCCATTCGTTCAAAAAGTGTTTATCTTTTTGGGTTGAAGCGTTTTTGATTAGAAGTGGAAATAACTAATGAATTTCATCAAGCTGGTTTCTGCTGTTGAAATATGTTTTTTAGGACATGATTCTATGCAAAATATTTCAAATTCAGTGTAATCCAGCGTCAAGATCAAAAGATATAGCCTTTCGTTCAAAAAGTGCTTATCTCACGGAGTTGAAGCGTTTTTGATTAGGAGTGGAAATAACTAATCAATTTCATCAAGCTGGTTTCTGTTGTTGAAATATGTTTTATAGGACATGATTCAGCACAAAAAATGTAAAATTCAGGGTAATCCAGCTACAAGTTCAAAAGATACAGCCATTAGTTCAAAAAGTGCTTATCTCACCGAGTTGAAGAGTTTTTGTTTAAAAGTGGAAATAACTTATGGATTTCATCAAGCTGTATTCTGCTGTTGAAATATGTTGTTTAGGACAAGATTTTTTTACAATTTATGTCAAATTCAGTGTAATCCAGGTACATTTTCAAAAGATATAGCCAATCGTTCAAAAAGTGCATATCTTACCGAGCTTAAATCTTTTTTTGAGTTGGAGTGGAAATAACTAATAAATTTCATCATGCTGGTTTCTGCTGTTGATATATGTTGTTTAGGAAATTATTCTGCACAACATATATCAAATTCAGTGTAATTCAGCGACAAGATCAAAAGATATAGCCATTCATGCAAAAATTGCTTATCTCACGGAGTTGAAGCGTTTTTGATTAGGTGTGGAAATAACTAATGAATTTCATCAAGTTGGTTTCTACTGTTGAAATATGCTGTTTAGGACATGATTCTGCACAATACATGTCAAATTCATTGTAATCCCATCACAGGTTCAAAAGATATAGCCATTCGTTCAAAAAGTGCTTATCTCAACGAGTTAACGCGTTTTTGATTAAGAGAGGAAATAACTATTGAATTTCACCAAGCCTGTGTCTGCTGTTGATAGATGTTGTATAGGACATGATTCTGCACAATATATGTCAAATTCAGTGTAATCCAGCGACAAAATCAAAAGATATAGCCATTCATTCAAAAACTGCTTATCTCACGGAGTTGAAGCGTTTTTGAGTTGGAGTGGAAATTACTAATGAATTACAATATTTTGGTTTTTGCTGTTGATAGATGTTGTAAAGGACATGATTCTTTACAATATATGTCAAATTCAGTGTAATCCAGCAATAAGTTCAAAAGATATAGCCACAAGGTCAAAAAGTGCTTATCCAACTGAGTTGAAGCGTTTTTGATTTTGAGTGGAAATGACTAATGAATTTCAACAAGCTGGTTTCTGCTGTTGAAATATTTACTTTAGGACATGATTTTGCACAATATATGTCAAATTCAGTGTAATCCAATCACAGTTTCAAAAGATATAGCCATTCGTTCAAAAAGTGCTTATCTCACCGACTTGCAGCGTTTTTATTCGGAGTGGAAATAACAAATGAATTTCATCAAGCTGGTTTCTGCTGTTGAAATATGTTGTTTAGGACATGATTCTACACAAAATATGTCAAATTCAGTGTAATCCAGCGTCAAGATCAAAAGATGTATCCATAAGGTCAAAAACTGCTTTTCTCACCGAATTGAAGCCTTTTTTGATCAGGAGTGGAAATAACTAATGGATTTCATCATTCTGGTTTCTGCTGTTGAAATATGATGTCTAGGACATGATTCTGCACTATATATGTCAATTTCAGTGTAATCCCATCACAGGTTAAAAAGATATAGCCATTCGTTCAAAAAGTCTTCATCTCACCGAGTTGAAGCGTTTTTGATTAGGAGTGAAAATAACTAATGAATTTCATCAAGCTGGTTTCTGCTTTTGAAATATGTTGTTTAGGACATGATTCTGCAATATATATATCAAATTCAGTGTAACCCAGCAACAGGATCAAAATATATAGCCATTCGTTCAAAAAGTGCTTTTCTCACCGAATTATAGCGTTTTTGATCAGGAGTGGAAATAACTAATGGATTTCATCAAGGTGGTTTTTGCCGTTGACATTTGTTGTTTGGAACATGATTTTGCACAATATATGTCAAATTCAGTGTAATCCAGCGACAAGATCAAAAGATATAGCCATTCGTTGAAAAATTGCTTATCTTACTGAGTTGAAGCGTTTTTGATTTGGAGTGGAAATAACTAATGAATTTCATCAAGCTGGTTTCTGCTGTTGAAATATGTTGTTTAGGACATGATTCTGCACAAAATATTTCAAATTCAGTGTAATTCCATCACAGGTTCAAAAGATATAGCCATTCGTTCAAAAACTGCGTATCTCACCGAGTTGAAGCGTTTTTGATTAGGAGAGTAAATAACTATTGAATTTCACTAAGCCTATTTCTGCTGTTGATAGATGTTGTATAGGACATGATTCTGCACAATATATGTCAAATTCAGTGTAATTCAGAGACAAGATCAAAAGATATAGCCATTCGTTCAAAAACTGCTTATCTCACCGAGTTGAAGCGTTTTTGAGTTGGAATGGAAATGACTAATGAATTTCATCAAGCTGGTTTCTGCTGTTGAAATATGTTGTTTAGGACATGATTCTGCACAATATATGTCAAATTCTGTGTCATCCAGCTACAAGTTCAAAAGATATAGCCATAAGGTCAAAAAGTACTTATCTTACCGAGTTAAATCGCTTTTGATTAGGAGTGGAAATAACTCATGAATTTCATCAAGCTGGTGTCTACTGGTGATATATGTTGTTTAGGACATGATTCTGCACAATATATGTTAAATTCAGTGTAATCCCATCACATGTTCAAATAATATAGCCATTCGTTCAAAAAGTGTTTATCTTATCGGATTGAAGCGTTTTTGATTGAGTGGAAATAACTCATGAATTTCATCAAGCTGGTTTCTGCTGTTCATATATGATGTTCAGTACATGATTCTGCACAATTAATGTCAATTTCAGTGTAATCTAGCGGCAAGTTCAAAAGATATAGCCATTCGTTAAAAAAGTGCTTATCTTATCGAGTTAAATTGTTTTTGAGTTGGAGTGGAAATAACTGATGAATTTCATCAAGCTGGTTTCTGCTGTTGATATATGTTGTCTTGGACATGATTCTGCACAAAATATTTCAAATTCAGTGTAATCCCATCACAGGTTCAAAAGATATAGCCATTCGTTCAAAAACTGCGTATCTCACCGAGTTGAAGCGTTTTTGATTAAGAGAGGAAATTACTATTGAATTTCACCAAGCCTTTTTCTGCTGTTGATAGATTTTGTATAGGACATGATTCTGCACAATACATATCAAATTCAGTGTAATCCCGCTACAAGTTCAAAAGATATAGCCATTCGTTCAAAAAGTCTATATCTCACCGACTTGAAGCGTATTTGATTCAGAGTGGAAATAACAAATGAATTTCATCAAGTTGGTTTCTACTGTTGAAATATGTTGTTTGGGACATGATTCTCAACAATATATGTCAAATTCAGTGTAATCCAATCACAGGTTCAAAAGATATAGCCATTCGTTCAAAAAGTGCTTATCTCACCGAATTAAAGCGTTTTTGATTAAGAGAGGAAATAACTATTGATTTTCACCAAGCCTGTTTCTGCTGTTGATAGATGTTGTATAGGACATGATTCTGTACAATATATGTCAAATTCAGAGTAATCCAGCCATAAGTTCAAAAGATATTGCCATGCGATCAAAAAGTGCTTATCTCACTGAATTGAAGCGTATTTGATTTTGAGAGGAAATGACTAATGAATTTCATCAAGCTGGTTTCTGCTGTTGAAATATTTACTATAGGACTTGATTTTGCACAATATATGTAAAATTCAGTGTAATCCAGCTACAAGTTCAAAAGATATAGCCATTCGTTCAAAAAGTCTATATCTCACCGACTTGAAGCGTATTTGATTCGGAGTGAAAATAACAAATGAATTTCATTAAGCTTTTTTCCGCTGTTGAAATATGTTGTTTAGGACATGATTCTACACAAATTATGTAAAATTCAGTGTAATCCCATCACAGGTTCAAAAGATATAGCCATTCGATCAAAAAGTGCTTATCTCACCGAGTTGAAGCGTTTTTGATTAAGAGAGGAAATAACTATTGAATTTCACCAAGCCTGTTTCTGCTGTTGATAGATATTGTATAGGACATGATTCTGTACAATATATGTCATATTCAGTGTAATCCAGCGACAAGATCAAAAGATATAGCCATTCGTTAAAAAACTGCTTTTCTCACCGAGTTGTAGTTTTTTCTAGTTGGAGTTGAAATAACTAATGAATTTCAATATGCTGGTTTTTGCTGTTGATATATGTTGTTTAGGACATGATTCTGCACAATATATGTCAATTTCAGTGTAATCCCATTACAGGTTAAAAAGATATAGCCATTCGTTCAAAAAGTCTTCACACCGAGTTGAACCGTTTTTGATTAGGAGTGGAAATAACTAATGAATTTCATCAAGCCGGTTTCTGCTGTTGAAATATCTTGTTTAGAACATGATTCTGCACAATAAATGTCAAATTCATGTTAATCCAGCCACAAGTTCAAAAGATGTATCCATAAGGTCAAAAAGTGCTTATCTCACTGAATTGAAGCGTTTTTGATGTTGAGTGGAAATGACTAATGAATTTCATCAAGCTGGTTTCTGCTGTTAAGATATGTTGTTTAGGACATGATTCTGCACAATATATGTCAAATTCAGTGTAATCCAGCGTCAAGATCAAAAGATATAGCCATTCGTTCAAAAAGACTTTATCTCACCGACTTGAAGCGTTTTTGATTCGGAGTGGAAATAACTAATGAATTTCATCAAGTTGGTTTCTACTGTTGAAATATGCTGTTTAGGACATGATTCTGCACAATATATGTCAAATTCATTGTAATCCCATCACAGGTTCAAAAGATATAGCCATTCGTTCAAAAAGTGCTTATCTCAACGAGTTAACGCGTTTTTGATTAAGAGAGGAAATAACTATTGAATTTCACCAAGCCTGTGTCTGCTGTTGATAGATGTTGTATAGGACATGATTCTGCACAATATATGTCAAATTCAGTATAATCCAGCGACAAAATCAAAAGATATAGCCATTCATTCAAAAACTGCTTATCTCACGGAGTTGAAGCGTTTTTGAGTTGGAGTGGAAATTACTAATGAATTACAATATTTTGGTTTTTGCTGTTGATAGATGTTGTAAAGGACATGATTCTTTACAATATATGTCAAATTCAGTGTAATCCAGCAATAAGTTCAAAAGATATAGCCACAAGGTCAAAAAGTGCTTATCCAACTGAGTTGAAGCGTTTTTGATTTTGAGTGGAAATGACTAATGAATTTCAACAAGCTGGTTTCTGCTGTTGAAATATCTACTTTAGGACATGATTTTGCACAATATATGTCAAATTCAGTGTAATCCAATCACAGTTTCAAAAGATATAGCCATTCGTTCAAAAAGTGCTTATCTCACCGACTTGCAGCGTTTTTATTCGGAGTGGAAATAACAAATGAATTTCATCAAGCTGGTTTCTGCTGTTGAAATATGTTGTTTAGGACATGATTCTACACAAAATATGTCAAATTCAGTGTAATCCAGCGTCAAGATCAAAAGATGTATCCATAAGGTCAAAAACTGCTTTTCTCACCGAATTGAAGCGTTTTTGATCAGGAGTGGAAATAACTAATGGATTTCATCATTCTGGTTTCTGCTGTTGAAATTTGATGTCTAGGACATGATTCTGCACTATATATGTCAATTTCAGTGTAATCCCATCACAGGTTAAAAAGATATAGCCATTCGTTCAAAAAGTCTTCATCTCACCGAGTTGAAGCGTTTTTGATTAGGAGTGAAAATAACTAATGAATTTCATCAAGCTGGTTTCTGCTTTTGAAATATGTTGTTTAGGACATGATTCTGCAATATATATATCAAATTCAGTGTAACCCAGCAACAGGATCAAAATATATAGCCATTCGTTCAAAAAGTGCTTTTCTCACCGAATTATAGCGTTTTTGATCAGGAGTGGAAATAACTAATGGATTTCATCAAGCTGGTTTTTGCCGTTGACATTTGTTGTTTGGAACATGATTTTGCACAATATATGTCAAATTCAGTGTAATCCAGCGACAAGATCAAAAGATATAGCCATTCGTTGAAAAATTGCTTATCTTACTGAGTTGAAGCGTTTTTGATTTGGAGTGGAAATAACTAATGAATTTCATCAAGCTGGTTTCTGCTGTTGAAATATGTTGTTTAGGACATGATTCTGCACAAAATATTTCAAATTCAGTGTAATTCCATCACAGGTTCAAAAGATATAGCCATTCGTTCAAAAACTGCGTATCTCACCGAGTTGAAGCGTTTTTGATTAGGAGAGTAAATAACTATTGAATTTCACTAAGCCTATTTCTGCTGTTGATAGATGTTGTATAGGACATGATTCTGCACAATATATGTCAAATTCAGTGTAATTCAGAGACAAGATCAAAAGATATAGCCATTCGTTCAAAAACTGCTTATCTCACCGAGTTGAAGCGTTTTTGAGTTGGAATGGAAATGACTAATGAATTTCATCAAGCTGGTTTCTGCTGTTGAAATATGTTGTTTAGGACATGATTCTGCACAATATATGTCAAATTCTGTGTCATCCAGCTACAAGTTCAAAAGATATAGCCATAAGGTCAAAAAGTACTTATCTTACCGAGTTAAATCGCTTTTGATTAGGAGTGGAAATAACTCATGAATTTCATCAAGCTGGTGTCTACTGGTGATATATGTTGTTTAGGACATGATTCTGCACAATATATGTTAAATTCAGTGTAATCCCATCACATGTTCAAATAATATAGCCATTCGTTCAAAAAGTGTTTATCTTATCGGATTGAAGCGTTTTTGATTGAGTGGAAATAACTCATGAATTTCATCAAGCTGGTTTCTGCTGTTCATATATGATGTTCAGTACATGATTCTGCACAATTAATGTCAATTTCAGTGTAATCTAGCGGCAAGTTCAAAAGATATAGCCATTCGTTAAAAAAGTGCTTATCTTATCGAGTTAAATTGTTTTTGAGTTGGAGTGGAAATAACTGATGAATTTCATCAAGCTGGTTTCTGCTGTTGATATATGTTGTCTTGGACATGATTCTGCACAAAATATTTCAAATTCAGTGTAATCCCATCACAGGTTCAAAAGATATAGCCATTCGTTCAAAAACTGCGTATCTCACCGAGTTGAAGCGTTTTTGATTAAGAGAGGAAATTACTATTGAATTTCACCAAGCCTTTTTCTGCTGTTGATAGATTTTGTATAGGACATTATTCTGCACAATACATATCAAATTCAGTGTAATCCCGCTACAAGTTCAAAAGATATAGCCATTCGTTCAAAAAGTCTATATCTCACCGACTTGAAGCGTATTTGATTCAGAGTGGAAATAACAAATGAATTTCATCAAGTTGGTTTCTACTGTTGAAATATGTTGTTTAGGACATGATTCTCAACAATATATGTCAAATTCAGTGTAATCCAATCACAGGTTCAAAAGATATAGCCATTCGTTCAAAAAGTGCTTATCTCACCGAATTAAAGCGTTTTTGATTAAGAGAGGAAATAACTATTGATTTTCACCAAGCCTGTTTCTGCTGTTGATAGATGTTGTATAGGACATGATTCTGTACAATATATGTCAAATTCAGAGTAATCCAGCTATAAGTTCAAAAGATATTGCCACAAGGTCAAAAAGTGCTTATCTCACTGAATTGAAGCGTATTTGATTTTGAGAGGAAATGACTAATGAATTTCATCAAGCTGGTTTCTGCTGTTGAAATATTTACTATAGGACATGATTTTGCACAATATATGTAAAATTCAGTGTAATCCAGCTACAAGTTCAAAAGATATAGCCATTCGTTCAAAAAGTCTATATCTCACCGACTTGAAGCGTATTTGATTCGGAGTGAAAATAACAAATGAATTTCATTAAGCTTTTTTCCGCTGTTGAAATATGTTGTTTAGGACATGATTCTACACAAAATATGTAAAATTCAGTGTAATCCCATCACAGGTTCAAAAGATATAGCCATTCGATCAAAAAGTGCTTATCTCACCGAGTTGAAGCGTTTTTGATTAAGAGAGGAAATAACTATTGAATTTCACCAAGCCTGTTTCTGCTGTTGATAGATATTGTATAGGACATGATTCTGTACAATATATGTCATATTCAGTGTAATCCAGCGACAAGATCAAAAGATATAGCCATTCGTTAAAAAACTGCTTTTCTCACCGAGTTGTAGTTTTTTCTAGTTGGAGTTGAAATAACTAATGAATTTCAATATGCTGGTTTTTGCTGTTGATATATGTTGTTTAGGACATGATTCTGCACAATATATGTCAATTTCAGTGTAATCCCATTACATGTTAAAAAGATATAGCCATTCGTTCAAAAAGTCTTCACACCGAGTTGAACCGTTTTTGATTAGGAGTGGAAATAACTAATGAATTTCATCAAGCCGGTTTCTGCTGTTGAAATATCTTGTTTAGAACATGATTCTGCACAATAAATGTCAAATTCATGTTAATCCAGCCACAAGTTCAAAAGATGTATCCATAAGGTCAAAAAGTGCTTATCTCACTGAGTTGAAGCGTTTTTGATGTTGAGTGGAAATGACTAATGAATTTCATCAAGCTGGTTTCTGCTGTTAAGATATGTTGTTTAGGACATGATTCTGCACAATATATGTCAAATTCAGTCTAATCCAGCGTCAAGATCAAAAGATATAGCCATTCGTTCAAAAAGACTTTATCTCACCGACTTGAAGCGTTTTTGATTCGGAGTGGAAATAACAGATGAATTTCATCAAGCTGGTTTCTGCCGTTGACAAATGTTGTTTAGGACATCATTCTGCACAAAATATGTCAACTTCAGTGTAATCCCATCACATGTTCAAAAGATATAGCCATTCGTTCAAAAAGGACTTATCTCACCGAGTTGAAGCGTTTTTGATGATAAGTGGAAATAACTAATGAATTTCATCTAGCTGGTTTCTGATGTTGAAATATGTTTTTTAGGACATGATTCTGCACAAAATATGTCAAATTCAGTGTAATCCCATCACAGGTTCAAAAGATATAGCCATTTGTTCAAAAAGTGTTTATATTTTTGGGTTGGAGCGTTTTTGATTAGGAGTGGAAATAACTAATCAATTTCATCAAGCTGGTTTCTGTTGTTGAAATATGTTGTATAGGACATGATTCAGCACAAAAAATGTAAAATTCAGGGTAATCCAGCAACAAGTTCAAAAGATACAGCCATTAGTTCAAAAAGTGCTTATCTCACCGAGTTGAAGCGTTTTTGATTAGGAGTGGAAATAACTAATGAATTTCATCAAGTTGGTTTCTACTGTTGAAATATGTTGTTTAGGACATGATTCTGCACAATATATGTCAAATTCTGTGTAATCCCATCGAAGGTTCAAAAGATATAGCCATTCGTTCAAAAAGTTCTTATCTTATCGAGTTGAAGCGTTTTTGATTAAGAGAGGAAATAACTATTGAATTTCACCAAGCCTTTTTCTGCTATTGATAGATGTTGTAAAGGACATGATTCTGTACAATATATGTCATATTCAGTGTAATCCAGCGACAAGATCAAAAGATATAGCCATTCGTTCGAAAACTGCTCATCTCACCGAGTTGAAGCGTTTTTGAGTTGGAGTTGAAATAACTAATGAATTTCAATATGCTGGTTTTTGCTGTTGATATATGTTGTTTAGGACATGATTCTGCACAATATATCAAATTCAGTGTAATCCAGCTATAAGTTCAAAAGATATAGCCATAAGGTCAAAAAGTGCTTATCTCGCTGAGTTGAAACTTTTTTTGTTTTTGAGTGGAAATGACTAATGAATTTCATCTAGCTGGTTTCTGCTGGTGAGATATGTTGTTTAGGACATGATTCTGCAACATATATGTCAAATTCAGTGTAATCCACCTACAAGTTCAAAAGATATAGCCATAGGGTCAAAGAGTGCTTATCTTACCGAGGTTAAATCTTTTTTGAGTTGGAAAGGAAATAACTAATGAATTTCATCATTCTGGTTTCTGCTGTTTATATATGTTGTTTCGGACATGATTATGCACAATATATGTCAAATTTAGTGTAATCACATCACGGGTTCAAAAGATATAGCCATTCATTCAAAAAGTGCTTATCTTATCGGGTTGAAGCGTTTTTGATTAAGAGTGGAAATAACTAATGAATTTCACCAAGTTGGTTTTTGCTGTTGACATATGTTGTTTAGAACATGATTCTGCACAATACATGTCAAATTCTGTGTAATCCAGCTACAAGTTCAAAAGATATAGCCATAACGTCAAAAAGTGCTTATCTTACAGAGTTAAATCTTTTTTGAGTTGGAGTGGAAATAACTAATCAATTTCATCATGCTGGTTTCTGCTGTTGATATATGTTGTTTAGGACAAGATTCTGCACAATATATGTCAAATTCAATGTGATCGCATCACAGGTTCAAAAGATATATCCATTCGTTCAAAAAATCATCATCTCACTGAGTTGAAGCGTTTTTGATTAGGAGTGGAAAAAAAAAAAGGATTCATTAAGATGGTTTCTGCTGTGGAAATATGTTGTTTCGGACATGATTCTGCACAAAATATGTCAAATTCAGTGTAATCCAGGTACAAATTCAAAAGATATAGCCATTCGTTCAAAAAGTTCTTATATCACTGACTTGAAGCGTTTTTGACTAGTAGTGGAAATAACTAATGAATTTCATTAAGCCGGTTTCTGCTGTTGAAATATCTTGTTTAGAACATGATTCTGCATAATATATGTCAAATTCAGTGTAACCCAGCTACAAGATCAAAATATATAGCCATTCGGAAAAAAAGTGCTTTTCTCACCGAGTTGAAGCGTTATTGATTAGGAGTGGAAATAACTAATGAATTTCATTAATCTGGTTTCTGCTGTTGAAATATGTTGTTTAGGACAATATTCTGCACAAAATATGTCAAATTCAGTGTAATACAACTACAAGTTCAAAAGATATAGCCATAAGGTCAAAAACTACTTATATTATCGAGTTAAATCGTTTTTGAGTTGGAGTGGAAATAACTAATGAATTTCAATATGCTGGTTTTTGCTGTTGATATATGTTGTTTAGGACATGATTCTGCACAATATATGTGAAATTCAGTGTAAGTCAGCTATAAGTTCAAAAGATATAGCCATAAGGTAAAAAAGTAATTATCTCACTGAGTTGAAGCTTTTTTGTTTTTGAGTGGAAATGACTAATGATTTCCACCAAGCCTGTTTCTGCTGTTGATAGATGTTGTATAGGACATGATTTTGTACAATATATGTCAAATTCAGTGTAATCCAGCCACAAGTTCAAAAGATAAAGCCATAAGGTCAAAAACTGCATATCTTATCGAGTTAAATCGTTTTTGATTAGGAGTGGAAATAACTAATGAATTTCATCATGCTGGTTTCTGTTGTTGATATATGTTGTTTAGGACACGATTCTGCACGATATATGTCAATTTCAGTGTAATCCCATCACAGGTTAAAAAGATAAAGCCATTCGTTCAAAAAGTCTTCATCTCACCGAGTTGAAGCGTTTTTGATTAGGAGTGGAAATAACTAACGAATTCCATTAAGCTGGTTTCTACTGTTGAAATATGTTGTCTAGGACATGATTCTGCACAATATATGTCAATTTCAGTGTAATCCCATCACAGGTTAAAAAGATATAGCCATTCGTTCAAAAAGTCTTCACACCGAGTTGAACCGTTTTTGATTAGGAGTGGAAATAACTAATGAATTTCATAAAGCCGGTTTCTGCTGTTGAAATATCTTGTTTAGAACATGATTCTGCACAATATATGTCAAATTCATGTTAATCCAGCCACAAGTTCAAAAGATGTATCCATAAGGTTAAAAAGTGCTTATCTCACTGAGTTGAAGCGTTTTTGATGTTGAGTGGAAATGACTCATGAATTTCATCAAGCTGGTTTCTGCTGTTAAGATATGTTGTTTAGGACATGATTCTGCACAATATATGTCAAATTCAGTGTAATCCAGCGTCAAGATCAAAAGATATAGCCATTCGTTCAAAAAGACTTTATCTCACCAACTTGAAGCGTATTTGATTCGGAGTGGAAATAACAAATTAATTTCATCAAGCTGGTTTCTTCCGTTGAAAAATGTTGTGTAGGACATCATTCTGCACAAAATATGTCAACTTCAGTGTAATCCCATCACAGGTTCAAAAGATATAGCCATTCGTTCATAAAGGACTTATCTCACCGAGTTGAAGCGTTTTTGATTAGGAGTGGAAATAACTAATGAATTTCATCTAGCTGGTTTCTGATGTTGAAATATGTTTTTTAGGACATGATTCTGTACAAAATATGTCAAATTCAGTGTAATTCCATCACAGGTTAAAAACATATAGCCATTCGTTCAAAAAGTGTTTATCTTATCGGGTTGAAGCGTTTTTGATTAGAAGTGGAAATAACTAATGAATTTCATCAAGCTGGTTTCTGCTGTTGAAATATGTTTTTTAGGACATGATTCTACGCAAAATATGTCAAATTCAGTGTAATCCAGCGTCAAGATCAAAAGATATAACCTTTCGTTCAAAAAGTGCTTATCTCACGGAGTTGAAGAGTTTTTGATTAGGAGTGGAAATAAATAATTAATTTCATCAAGCTGGTTTCTGTTGTTGAAATATGTTGTACAGGACATGATTCAGCACAAAAAATGTAAAATTCAGGGTAATCCAGCTACAAGTTCAAAAGATACAGCCATTAGTTCAAAAAGTGCTTATCTCACCGAGTTGAAGCGTTTTTGATTAGGAGTGGAAATAACTAATGAATTTCATCAAGCTGGTTTCTGCTGTTGAAATATCTTGTTTAGAACATGATTCTGCACAATATATGTCAAATTCATGTTAATCCAGCCACAAGTTCAAAAGATGTATCCATAAGGTCAAAAAGTGCTTATCTCACTGAGTTGAAGGGTTTTTGATGTTGAGTGGAAATGACTCATGAATTTCATCAAGCTGGTTTCTGCTGTTAAGATATGTTGTTTCGGACATGATTCAGCACAATATATGTCAAATTCAGTGTAATCCAGCGTCAAGATCAAAAGATATAGCCATTCGTTCAAAAAGACTTTATCTCACCAACTTGAAGCGTATTTGATTCGGAGTGGAAATAACAAATGAATTTCATCAAGCTGGTATCTGCCGTTGAAAAATGTTGTGTAGGACATCATTCTGCACAAAATATGTCAACTTCAGTGTAATCCCATCACAGGTTCAAAAGATATAGCCATTCGTTCATAAAGGACTTATCTCACCGAGTTGAAGCGTTTTTGATTAGGAGTGGAAATAACTAATGAATTTCATCTAGCTGGTTTCTGATGTTGAAATATGTTTTTTAGGACATGATTCTGCACAAAATATGTCAAATTCAGTGTAATCCCATCACAGGTTAAAAACAGATAGCCATTCGTTCAAAAAGTGTTTATCTTATCGGGTTGAAGCGTTTTTGATTAGAAGTGGAAATAACTAATGAATTTCATCAAGCTGGTTTCTGCTGTTGAAATATGTTTTTTAGGACATGATTCTACGCAAAATATGTCAAATTCAGTGTATTCCAGCGTCAAGATCAAAAGATATAGCCTTTCGTTCAAAAAGCGCTTATCTCACGGAGTTGAAGAGTTTTTGATTAGGAGTGGAAATAAATAATTAATTTCATCAAGCTGGTTTCTGTTGTTGAAATATGTTGTACAGGACATGATTCAGCACAAAAAATGTAAAATTCAGGGTAATCCAGCTACAAGTTCAAAAGATACAGCCATTAGTTCAAAAAGTACTTATCTTATCGAGTTGAAGCGTTTTTGATTAAGAGAGGAAATAACTATTGAATTTCACCAAGCCTTTTTCTGCTGTTGATAGATGTTGTATAGGACATGATTCTGTACAATATATGTCAAATTCAGTGTAATCCAGCGACAAGATCAAAAGATATAGCCATTCGTTCGAAAACTGCTCATCTCACCGAGTTGAAGCGTTTTTGAGTTGGAGTTGAAATAACTAATGAATTTCAATATGCTGGTTTTTACTGTTGATATATGTTGTTTAGGACAAGATTCTGCACAATATATGTCAAATTCAGTGTGATCCCATCGCAGGTTCAAAAGATATATCCATTCGTTCAAAAAGTCTTAATCTCACTGAGTTGAAGCGTTTTTGATTAGGAGTGGAAAAAAAAAAAAGAATTTCATTAAGCTGGTTTTTGCTGTGGAAATATGTTGTTTCGGACATGATTCTGCACAAAATATGTCAAATTCAGTGTAATCCAGGTACAAATTCAAAAGATATAGCCATTCGTTCAAAAAGTTCTTATATCACTGACTTGAAGCATTTTTGACTAGTAGTGGAAATAACTAATGAATTTCATCAAGCCGGTTTCTGCTGTTGAAATATCTTGTTTAGAACATGATTCTGCACAATATATGTCAAATTCAGTGTAACCCAGCTACAAGATCAAAATATATAGCCATTCGTTAAAAAAGTGCTTTTCTCACCGAGTTGAAGCGTTATTGATTAGGAGATGAAATAACTAATGAATTTCATTAATCTGGTTTCTGCTGTTGAAATATGTTGTTTAGGACAATATTCTGCACACAATATGTCAAATTCAGTGTAATCCAGCTATAAGTTCAAAAGATATAGCCATAAGGTAAAAAAGTAATTATCTCACTGAGTTGAAGCTTTTTTGTTTTTGAGTGGAAATGACTAATGATTTCCACCAAGCCTGTTTCTGCTGTTGATAGATGTTGTATAGGACATGATTTTGTACAATATATGTCAAATTCAGTGTAATCCAGCCACAAGTTCAAAAGATATAGCCATAAGGTCAAAAACTGCATATCTTATCGAGTTAAATCGTTTTTGATTAGGAGTGGAAATAACTAATGAATTTCATCATGCTGGTTTCTGCTGTTGATATATGTTGTTTAGGACATGATTCTGCACAATATATGTCAATTTCAGTGTAATCCCATCACAGGTTAAAAAGATAAAACCATTCGTTCAAAAAGTCTTCATCTCACCGAGTTGAAGCGTTTTTGATTAGGAGTGGAAATAACTAACGAATTCCATTAAGCTGGTTTCTACTGTTGAAATATGTTGTCTAGGACATGATTCTGCACAATATATGTCAATTTCAGTGTAATCCCATCAAATGTTCAAAAGATATAGCCATTCGTTCAAAAACGTCTTATCTAACCGAGTTGAAGCGTTTTTGATTAGGAGTGGAAAAAACTAATGGATTTCATCAAGCTGGTTTCTGCTGTTGAAATATGTTGTATAGGACATGATTCTGCACAATATATGTCAAATTCAGTGTAATCCAGCGACAAGATCAAAAGATATAGCCATTCGTTAAAAAACTGCTTATCTCACCGAGTTGAAGCGTTTTTTAGTTGGACTGGAAATAACTAATGAATTTCAATATGCTGGTTTTTGCTGTTGATATATGTTGTTTAGGACATGATTTTGCACAATATATGTCAAATTTAGTGTAATCACATCACAGGTTCAAAAGATATAGCCATTCGTTCAAAAAGTGCGTATCTTATCGGGTTGAAGCGTTTTTGATTAAGAGTGAAAATAACTAATGAATTTCATTAAGCTGGTTTCTGATTTTGAAATATGTTGTTTAGGACATGATTCTGCAATATATATGTCAAATTGAGTGAAACCCAGCTACAGGATCAAAATATATAGCCATTCGTTCAGAAAGTGCTTCTCTCACCGAGTTGAAGCGTTTTTTATTAGGGATGGAAATAACTAATGAATTTCATCAAGCTGGTTTCTCCTGTTGAAATATGTTGTTTAGAAAATGATTCTGCACAATTAATGTCAAATTCAGTGTAATCCAGCTACAAGTTCAAAAGATATCGCCATTCGTTAAAAAAGTGCTTATCTCACCGAGTTGAAGCGTTTTTTATTAGGGATGGAAATAACTAATGAATTTCATCAAGCTGGTTTCTCCTGTTGAAATATGTTGTTTAGAAAATGATTCTGCACAATATATGTCAACTTCAGTGTTATCCAGCTACAAGTTAAAAAGATATATCTATAAGGTCAAAAACTGCTTATCTAATCGAGTTAAATTGTTTTTGAGTGTGAGTGGAAATAACTAATGAATTTCATCAAGCTGGTTTTCTGCTGTTGATATATGTTGTCTAGGACATGATTCTGCACGATATATGTCAATTTCAGTGTAATCCCATCACATGTTAAAAACATATAGCCATTCATTCAAAAAGTCTTCATCTCACCGAGTTGAAGCGTTTTTGATTAGGAGTGAAAATAACTAATGAATTTCATCGAGCTGGTTTCTACTGTTGAAATATGTTGTTTAGGAATTGATTCTGCAATATATATGTCAAATTCAGTGTAACCCAGCTACAGGATCAAAATTTATAGCCATTCGTTCAAAAAGTGCTTTTCTCACCGAGTTGAAGCGTTTTTGAGTTGGAGTGGAAATTACTAATGATTTGCAATATGCTGGTTTTTTTCTGTTGATATGTGTTGTCACAATATATGTCAAATTCAGTGTAATCCAGCTCCAAGTTCAAAAGATATAGCCATTCGTTCAAAAAGTGATTACCTAATTGTGTTGAAGCGTTTTTGATTAAGAGTGGAAATAACTAATGAATTTCAACGAGCTGGTTTCTACTGTTCAAATATGTTGTTCAGTACATGATTCTGCACAATATATGTCAAATTCAGAGTAATCCAGCTACAAGTTCAAAAGATATAGCCATTCGTTCAAAAAGTGCTTCCTTCACCGAGTTGAAGCGTTTTTGATTAGGAGTGGAAATAACTAATGGATTTCATCAAGCTGGTTACTGCCGTTGAAATATGTTTTATAGAACATGATTCTGCACAATTAATGTCAAATTCACTTTAATCCAGTACAAGTTCAAAAGATATAGCCATTCGTTCAAAAAGTGCTTATCACACCGAGTTGAAGCGTTTTTGAGTTGGACAGTAAATAACTCATGAATTTCATCAAGCTGGTTTCTTCTTGATATATGTTGTTTAGGACATAATTCTGCACAATATATGTCAAATTCAGTGTAATCCAGCAACAAGATCAAAAGATATAGCCATTAGTTCAAAAACTGCTTATCTCACCGAGTTGAAGCGTTTTTGAGTTGGAGTGCAAATTACTAATGAATTAAAATGTGCTGGTTTTTGCCGTTGATATATGTTTTTTAGGACATGATTCTGCACAATATATGTCAAATTCAGTGTAATTCAGCTATAAGTTCAAAAGATATAGCCATAAGGTAAAAAAGTAATTATCTCACTGAGTTGAAGCTTTTTTGTTTTTGAGTGGAAATGACTAATGATTTCCACCAAGCCTGTTTCTGCTGTTGATAGATGTTGTATAGAACATGATTTTGTACAATATATGTCAAATTCAGTGTAATCCAGCCACAAGTTCAAAAGATATAGCCATAAGGTCAAAAACTGCATATCTTATCGAGTTAAATCGTTTTTGATTAGGAGTGGAAATAACTAATGAATTTCATCATGCTGGTTTCTGCTGTTGACATATGTTGTTTAGGACATGATTCTGCACAATATATGTCAATTTCAGTGTAATCCCATCACAGGTTAAAAAGATATAGCCATTCGTTCAGAAAGTCTTCACACCGAGTTGAACCGTTTTTGATTAGGAGTGGAAATAACTAATGAATTTCATCAAGCCGGTTTCTGCTGTTGAAATATCTTGTTTAGAACATGATTCTGCACAATATATGTCAAATTCATGTTAATCCAGTCACAAGTTCAAAAGATGTATCCATAAGGTCAAAAAGTGCTTATCTCACTGAGTTGAAGCGTTTTTGATGTTGAGTGGAAATGACTAATGAATTTCATCAAGCTGGTTTCTGCTGTTAAGATATGTTGTTTAGGACATGATTCTGCACAATATATGTCAAATTCATTGTAATCCAGCGACAAGATCAAAAGATATAGCCATTCGTGCAAAATCTGCTTATCTCAAAGAGTTGAAGCGTTTTTGAGTTGGAGTGGAAATAACTAATGAATTTCAATATGCTGGTTTTTGCTGTTGATATATGTTGTTTAGCACATGATTCTGCACAATATATGTCAAATTCAGTGTAATCCAGCTATAAGTTAAAAAGATATAGCCATAAGGTCAAAAAGTTCTTATCTCACTGATTTGAAGCGTTTTTGATTTTGAGTGGAAATGACTAATGATTTCCACCAAGCCTGTTTCTGCTGTTGATAGATGTTGTATAGGACATGATTTTGTACAATATATGTCAAATTCAGTGTAATCCAGCCACAAGTTCAAAAGATATAGCCATAAGGTCAAAAACTTCATATCTTATCGAGTTAAATCGTTTTTGATTAGGAGTGGAAATAACTAATGAATTTCATCATGCTGGTTTCTGCTGTTGATATATGTTGTTTAGGACATGATTCTGCACAATATATGTCAATTTCAGTGTAATCCCATCACAGGTTAAAAAGATAAAGCCATTCGTTCAAAAAGTCTTCATCTCACCGAGTTGAAGCGTTTTTGATTAGGAGTGGAAATAACTAACGAATTCCATTAAGCTGGTTTCTACTGTTGAAATATGTTGTCTAGGACATGATTCTGCACAATATATGTCAATTTCAGTGTAATCCCATCAAATGTTCAAAAGATATAGCCATTCGTTCAAAAACGTCTTATCTAACCGAGTTGAAGCGTTTTTGATTAGGAGTGGAAAAAACTAATGGATTTCATCAAGCTGGTTTCTGCTGTTGAAATATGTTGTATAGGACATGATTCTGCACAATATATGTCAAATTCAGTGTAATCCAGCGACAAGATCAAAAGATATAGCCATTCGTTAAAAAACTGCTTATCTCACCGAGTTGAAGCGTTTTTTAGTTGGACTGGAAATAACTAATGAATTTCAATATGCTGGTTTTTGCTGTTGATATATGTTGTTTAGGACATGATTTTGCACAATATATGTCAAATTTAGTGTAATCACATCACAGGTTCAAAAGATATAGCCATTCGTTCAAAAAGTGCGTATCTTATCGGGTTGAAGCGTTTTTGATTAAGAGTGAAAATAACTAATGAATTTCATTAAGCTGGTTTCTGATTTTGAAATATGTTGTTTAGGACATGATTCTGCAATATATATGTCAAATTGAGTGAAACCCAGCTACAGGATCAAAATATATAGCCATTCGTTCAGAAAGTGCTTCTCTCACCGAGTTGAAGCGTTTTTTATTAGGGATGGAAATAACTAATGAATTTCATCAAGCTGGTTTCTCCTGTTGAAATATGTTGTTTAGAAAATGATTCTGCACAATTAATGTCAAATTCAGTGTAATCCAGCTACAAGTTCAAAAGATATCGCCATTCGTTAAAAAAGTGCTTATCTCACCGAGTTGAAGCGTTTTTTATTAGGGATGGAAATAACTAATGAATTTCATCAAGCTGGTTTCTCCTGTTGAAATATGTTGTTTAGAAAATGATTCTGCACAATATATGTCAACTTCAGTGTTATCCAGCTACAAGTTAAAAAGATATATCTATAAGGTCAAAAACTGCTTATCTAATCGAGTTAAATTGTTTTTGAGTGTGAGTGGAAATAACTAATGAATTTCATCAAGCTGGTTTTCTGCTGTTGATATATGTTGTCTAGGACATGATTCTGCACGATATATGTCAATTTCAGTGTAATCCCATCACATGTTAAAAACATATAGCCATTCATTCAAAAAGTCTTCATCTCACCGAGTTGAAGCGTTTTTGATTAGGAGTGAAAATAACTAATGAATTTCATCGAGCTGGTTTCTACTGTTGAAATATGTTGTTTAGGAATTGATTCTGCAATATATATGTCAAATTCAGTGTAACCCAGCTACAGGATCAAAATTTATAGCCATTCGTTCAAAAAGTGCTTTTCTCACCGAGTTGAAGCGTTTTTGAGTTGGAGTGGAAATTACTAATGATTTGCAATATGCTGGTTTTTTTCTGTTGATATGTGTTGTCACAATATATGTCAAATTCAGTGTAATCCAGCTCCAAGTTCAAAAGATATAGCCATTCGTTCAAAAAGTGATTACCTAATTGTGTTGAAGCGTTTTTGATTAAGAGTGGAAATAACTAATGAATTTCAACGAGCTGGTTTCTACTGTTCAAATATGTTGTTCAGTACATGATTCTGCACAATATATGTCAAATTCAGAGTAATCCAGCTACAAGTTCAAAAGATATAGCCATTCGTTCAAAAAGTGCTTCCTTCACCGAGTTGAAGCGTTTTTGATTAGGAGTGGAAATAACTAATGGATTTCATCAAGCTGGTTACTGCCGTTGAAATATGTTTTATAGAACATGATTCTGCACAATTAATGTCAAATTCACTTTAATCCAGTACAAGTTCAAAAGATATAGCCATTCGTTCAAAAAGTGCTTATCACACCGAGTTGAAGCGTTTTTGAGTTGGACAGTAAATAACTCATGAATTTCATCAAGCTGGTTTCTTCTTGATATATGTTGTTTAGGACATAATTCTGCACAATATATGTCAAATTCAGTGTAATCCAGCAACAAGATCAAAAGATATAGCCATTAGTTCAAAAACTGCTTATCTCACCGAGTTGAAGCGTTTTTGAGTTGGAGTGCAAATTACTAATGAATTAAAATGTGCTGGTTTTTGCCGTTGATATATGTTTTTTAGGACATGATTCTGCACAATATATGTCAAATTCAGTGTAATTCAGCTATAAGTTCAAAAGATATAGCCATAAGGTAAAAAAGTAATTATCTCACTGAGTTGAAGCTTTTTTGTTTTTGAGTGGAAATGACTAATGATTTCCACCAAGCCTGTTTCTGCTGTTGATAGATGTTGTATAGAACATGATTTTGTACAATATATGTCAAATTCAGTGTAATCCAGCCACAAGTTCAAAAGATATAGCCATAAGGTCAAAAACTGCATATCTTATCGAGTTAAATCGTTTTTGATTAGGAGTGGAAATAACTAATGAATTTCATCATGCTGGTTTCTGCTGTTGACATATGTTGTTTAGGACATGATTCTGCACAATATATGTCAATTTCAGTGTAATCCCATCACAGGTTAAAAAGATATAGCCATTCGTTCAGAAAGTCTTCACACCGAGTTGAACCGTTTTTGATTAGGAGTGGAAATAACTAATGAATTTCATCAAGCCGGTTTCTGCTGTTGAAATATCTTGTTTAGAACATGATTCTGCACAATATATGTCAAATTCATGTTAATCCAGTCACAAGTTCAAAAGATGTATCCATAAGGTCAAAAAGTGCTTATCTCACTGAGTTGAAGCGTTTTTGATGTTGAGTGGAAATGACTAATGAATTTCATCAAGCTGGTTTCTGCTGTTAAGATATGTTGTTTAGGACATGATTCTGCACAATATATGTCAAATTCATTGTAATCCAGCGACAAGATCAAAAGATATAGCCATTCGTGCAAAATCTGCTTATCTCAAAGAGTTGAAGCGTTTTTGAGTTGGAGTGGAAATAACTAATGAATTTCAATATGCTGGTTTTTGCTGTTGATATATGTTGTTTAGCACATGATTCTGCACAATATATGTCAAATTCAGTGTAATCCAGCTATAAGTTAAAAAGATATAGCCATAAGGTCAAAAAGTTCTTATCTCACTGATTTGAAGCGTTTTTGATTTTGAGTGGAAATGACTAATGATTTCCACCAAGCCTGTTTCTGCTGTTGATAGATGTTGTATAGGACATGATTTTGTACAATATATGTCAAATTCAGTGTAATCCAGCCACAAGTTCAAAAGATATAGCCATAAGGTCAAAAACTTCATATCTTATCGAGTTAAATCGTTTTTGATTAGGAGTGGAAATAACTAATGAATTTCATCATGCTGGTTTCTGCTGTTGATATATGTTGTTTAGGACATGATTCTGCACAATATATGTCAATTTCAGTGTAATCCCATCACAGGTTAAAAAGATAAAGCCATTCGTTCAAAAAGTCTTCATCTCACCGAGTTGAAGCGTTTTTGATTAGGAGTGGAAATAACTAACAAATTCCATTAAGCTGGTTTCTACTGTTGAAATATGTTGTCTAGGACATGATTCTGCACAATATATGTCAATTTCAGTGTAATCCCATCAAATGTTCAAAAGATATAGCCATTCGTTCAAAAACGTCTTATCTAACCGAGTTGAAGCGTTTTTGATTAGGAGTGGAAAAAACTAATGGATTTCATCAAGCTGGTTTCTGCTGTTGAAATATGTTGTATAGGACATGATTCTGCACAATATATGTCAAATTCAGTGTAATCCAGCGACAAGATCAAAAGATATAGCCATTCGTTAAAAAACTGCTTATCTCACCGAGTTGAAGCGTTTTTTAGTTGGACTGGAAATAACTAATGAATTTCAATATGCTGGTTTTTGCTGTTGATATATGTTGTTTAGGACATGATTTTGCACAATATATGTCAAATTTAGTGTAATCACATCACAGGTTCAAAAGATATAGCCATTCGTTCAAAAAGTGCGTATCTTATCGGGTTGAAGCGTTTTTGATTAAGAGTGAAAATAACTAATGAATTTCATTAAGCTGGTTTCTGATTTTGAAATATGTTGTTTAGGACATGATTCTGCAATATATATGTCAAATTGAGTGAAACCCAGCTACAGGATCAAAATATATAGCCATTCGTTCAGAAAGTGCTTCTCTCACCGAGTTGAAGCGTTTTTTATTAGGGATGGAAATAACTAATGAATTTCATCAAGCTGGTTTCTCCTGTTGAAATATGTTGTTTAGAAAATGATTCTGCACAATTAATGTCAAATTCAGTGTAATCCAGCTACAAGTTCAAAAGATATCGCCATTCGTTAAAAAAGTGCTTATCTCACCGAGTTGAAGCGTTTTTTATTAGGGATGGAAATAACTAATGAATTTCATCAAGCTGGTTTCTCCTGTTGAAATATGTTGTTTAGAAAATGATTCTGCACAATATATGTCAACTTCAGTGTTATCCAGCTACAAGTTAAAAAGATATATCTATAAGGTCAAAAACTGCTTATCTAATCGAGTTAAATTGTTTTTGAGTGTGAGTGGAAATAACTAATGAATTTCATCAAGCTGGTTTTCTGCTGTTGATATATGTTGTCTAGGACATGATTCTGCACGATATATGTCAATTTCAGTGTAATCCCATCACATGTTAAAAACATATAGCCATTCATTCAAAAAGTCTTCATCTCACCGAGTTGAAGCGTTTTTGATTAGGAGTGAAAATAACTAATGAATTTCATCGAGCTGGTTTCTACTGTTGAAATATGTTGTTTAGGAATTGATTCTGCAATATATATGTCAAATTCAGTGTAACCCAGCTACAGGATCAAAATTTATAGCCATTCGTTCAAAAAGTGCTTTTCTCACCGAGTTGAAGCGTTTTTGAGTTGGAGTGGAAATTACTAATGATTTGCAATATGCTGGTTTTTTTCTGTTGATATGTGTTGTCACAATATATGTCAAATTCAGTGTAATCCAGCTCCAAGTTCAAAAGATATAGCCATTCGTTCAAAAAGTGATTACCTAATTGTGTTGAAGCGTTTTTGATTAAGAGTGGAAATAACTAATGAATTTCAACGAGCTGGTTTCTACTGTTCAAATATGTTGTTCAGTACATGATTCTGCACAATATATGTCAAATTCAGAGTAATCCAGCTACAAGTTCAAAAGATATAGCCATTCGTTCAAAAAGTGCTTCCTTCACCGAGTTGAAGCGTTTTTGATTAGGAGTGGAAATAACTAATGGATTTCATCAAGCTGGTTACTGCCGTTGAAATATGTTTTATAGAACATGATTCTGCACAATTAATGTCAAATTCACTTTAATCCAGTACAAGTTCAAAAGATATAGCCATTCGTTCAAAAAGTGCTTATCACACCGAGTTGAAGCGTTTTTGAGTTGGACAGGAAATAACTCATGAATTTCATCAAGCTGGTTTCTTCTGGATATATGTTGTTTAGGACATAATTCTGCACAATATATGTCAAATTCTGTGTAATCCCATCACAGGTTCAAAAGATATAGCCATTCGTTCAAAAAGTGCTTATCTTATCGGGTTGAAGCGTTTTTGATTAAGAGTGGAAATAACTAATGAATTTCACTAACCTGGTTTCTGCTGTTGATATACGTTGTTTAGGACATGATTCTGCACAATATATGTCAAATTCAGTGTAATCCAGCAACAAGATCAAAAGATATAGCCATTAGTTCAAAAACTGCTTATCTCACCGAGTTGAAGCGTTTTTGAGTTGGAGTGCAAATTACTAATGAATTAAAATGTGCTGGTTTTTGCCGTTGATATATGTTTTTTAGGACATGATTCTGCACAATATATGTCAAATTCAGTGTAATTCAGCTATAAGTTCAAAAGATATAGCCATAAGGTAAAAAAGTAATTATCTCACTGAGTTGAAGCTTTTTTGTTTTTGAGTGGAAATGACTAATGATTTCCACCAAGCCTGTTTCTGCTGTTGATAGATGTTGTATAGAACATGATTTTGTACAATATATGTCAAATTCAGTGTAATCCAGCCACAAGTTCAAAAGATATAGCCATAAGGTCAAAAACTGCATATCTTATCGAGTTAAATCGTTTTTGATTAGGAGTGGAAATAACTAATGAATTTCATCATGCTGGTTTCTGCTGTTGACATATGTTGTTTAGGACATGATTCTGCACAATATATGTCAATTTCAGTGTAATCCCATCACAGGTTAAAAAGATATAGCCATTCGTTCAGAAAGTCTTCACACCGAGTTGAACCTTTTTTTATTAGGAGTGGAAATAACTAATGAATTTCATCAAGCCGGTTTCTGCTGTTGAAATATCTTGTTTAGAACATGATTCTGCACAATATATGTCAAATTCATGTTAATCCAGTCACAAGTTCAAAAGATGTATCCATAAGGTCAAAAAGTGCTTATCTCACTGAGTTGAAGCGTTTTTGATGTTGAGTGGAAATGACTAATGAATTTCATCAAGCTGGTTTCTGCTGTTAAGATATGTTGTTTAGGCCATGATTCTGCACAATATATGTCAAATTCATTGTAATCCAGCGACAAGATCAAAAGATATAGCCATTCGTGCAAAATCTGCTTATCTCAAAGAGTTGAAGCGTTTTTGAGTTGGAGTGGAAATAACTAATGAATTTCAATATGCTGGTTTTTGCTGTTGATATATGTTGTTTAGCACATGATTCTGCACAATATATGTCAAATTCAGTGTAATCCAGCTATAAGTTAAAAAGATATAGCCATAAGGTCAAAAAGTTCTTATCTCACTGATTTGAAGCGTTTTTGATTTTGAGTGGAAATGACTAATGAATTTCATCAAGCTGGTTTCTGCTGTTAAGATATGTTGTTTAGGACATGATTCTGCACAATATATGTCAAATTCAGTGTAATCCAGCGACAAGATCAAAATATATAGCCATTCGTGCAAAATCTGCTTATCTCAAAGAGTTGAAGCGTTTTTGAGTTGGAGTGGAAATAACTAATGAATTTCAATATGCTGGTTTTTGCTGTTGATATATGTTGTTTAGGACATGATTCTGCACAATATATGTCAAATTCAGTGTAATCCAGCTATAAGTTAAAAAGATATAGCCATAAGGTCAAAAAGTTCTTATCTCACTGATTTGAAGCGTTTTTGATTTTGAGTGGAAATGACTAATGAATTTCATCAAGCTGGTTTCTGCGGTTGAAATATGTTGTTTAGGACATGATTCTGCACAATATATGTCAAATTCAGTGTAATCCAGCTACAAGTTCAAAAGATATAGCCATAAGGTCAAAAACTGCTTATCTTATCGAGTTAAATCGTTTTTGAGTTGGACTGGAAATAACTCATGAATTTCATCAAGCTGGTTTCTTCTGGATATATGTTGTTTAGGACATGATTCTGCACAATATATGTCAAATTCTGTGTAATCCAGCTACAAGATCAAAAGATATAGCCATTAGTTCAAAAACTGCTTATCTCACCGAGTTGAAGCGTTTTTGAGTTGGAGTGAAAATTACAAATGAATTAAAATATGCTGGTTTTTGCCGTTGATATATGTTTTTTAGGACATGATTCTGCACAATATATGTCAAATTCAGTGTAATTCAGCTATAAGTTCAAAAGATATAGCCATAAGGTAAAAAAGTAATTATTTCACTGAGTTGAAGCTTTTTTGTTTTTGAGTGGAAATGACTAATGATTTCCACCAAGCCTGTTTCTGCTGTTGATAGATGTTGTATAGGACATGATTTTGTACAATATATGTCAAATTCAGTGTAATCCAGCCACAAGTTCAAAAGATATAGCCATAAGGTCAAAAACTGCATATCTTATCGAGTTAAATCGTTTTTGATTAGGAGTGGAAATAACTAATGAATTTCATCATGCTGGTTTCTGCTGTTGATATATGTTGTTTAGGACATGATTCTGCACAATATATGTCAATTTCAGTGTAATCCCATCACAGGTTAAAAAGATAAAGCCATTCGTTCAAAAAGTCTTCATCTCACCGAGTTGAAGCGTTTTTGATTAGGAGTGGAAATAACTAACGAATTCCATTAAGCTGGTTTCTACTGTTGAAATATCTTGTTTAGAACATGATTCTGCACAATATATGTCAAATTCATGTTAATCCAGCCACAAGTTCAAAAGATGTATCCATAAGGTCAAAAAGTGCTTATCTCACTGAGTTGAAGCGTTTTTGATATTGAGTGGAAATGACTAATGAATTTCATCAAGCTGGTTTCTGCTGTTAAGATATGTTGTTTAGGACATGATTCTGCACAATATATGTCAAATTCAGTGTAATCCAGCGTCAAGATCAAAAGATATAGCCATTCGTTCAAAAAGACTTTATCTCACCGACTTGAAGCGTATTTCATTCGGACTGGAAATAACAAATGAATTTCATCAAGCTGGTTTCTGCCGTTGAAAAATGTTGTGTAGGACATCATTCTGCACAAAATATGTCAACTTAAGTGTAATCCCATCTCAGGTTAAAAAAAAAAAGCCATTCGTTCAAAAAGAACTTATCTCACCGAGTTGAAGCGTTTTTGATTAGGAGTGGAAATAACTAATGAGTTTCATCTAGCTTTTTTCTGATGTTGAAATATGTTTTTTAGGACATGATTCTACGCAAAATATGTCAAATTCAGTGTAATCCAGCGTCAAGATCAAAAGATATAGCCTTTCGTTCAAAAAGTGCTTATCTCTCGGAGTTGAAGAGTTTTTGATTAGGAGTGGAAATAACTAATCAATTTCATCAAGCTGGTTTCTGTTGTCGAAATATGTTGTACAGGACATGATTCAGCACAAAAAATGTAAAATTCAGTGTAATCCAGCTACAAGTTCAAAAGATACAGCCATTAGTTCAAAAAGTGCTTATCTCACCGAGTTGAAGCGTTTTTGATTAGGAGTGGAAATAACTAATGAATTTCATCAAGTTAGTTTCTACTGTTGAAATATGTTGTTTAGGACAAGATTCTGCACAATATATGTCAAATTCTGTGTAATCCCATCGAAGGTTCAAAAGATATAGCCATTCGTTCAAAAAGTTCTTATCTTATCGAGTTGAAGCGTTTTTGATTAAGAGAGGAAATAACTATTGAATTTCACCAAGCCTTTTTCTGCTGCTGATAGATGTTGTATAGGACATGATTCTGTACAATATATGTCAAATTCAGTGTAATCCAGCGACAAGATCAAAAGATATAGCCATTCGTTCAAAAAGTGCTTATCACACCGAGTTGAAGCGTTTTTGAGTTGGAGTGGAAATTACTAATGATTTGCAATATGCTGGTTTTTGCTGTTGATATGTGTTGTTTAGGACATGATTTTGCACAATATATGTCAAATTCAGTGTAATCCAGCTACAAGTTCAAAAGATATAGCCATTCGTTCAAAAAGTCTAGATCTCACCGACTTGAAGCGTATTTGATTCGGAGTGGAAATAACTAATGAATTTAATCAAGCTGGTTTCTGCTGTTGAAATATGTTGTTTAGGACAATATTCTGCACAAAATATGTCAAATTCAGTGTAATTCAGCGACAAAATCAAAAGATATAGCCATTCGTTCAAAAAGTGTTTATCTTTTCGGGTTGAAATATGTTGTTTAGGACAAGATTTTGTACAATTTATGTCAAATTCAGTGTAATCCAGGTACATTTTCAAAAGATATACCCATTCGTTAAAAAAGTGCTTTTCTCAACGAGTTGAAGCGTTATTGATTAGGAGTGGAAATAACTAATGAATTTCATTAATCTGGTTTCTGCTGTTGAAATATGTTGTTTAGGACATGATTCTGCAAAAAATATGTCAAATTCAGCTTAAACCCATCACATGTTCAAAAGATATAGCCATTCGTTCAAAAATGTCTTATCTAACCGAGTTGAAGCGTTTTTGATTAGGAGTGGAAAAAACTAATGGATTTCATCAAGCTGGTTTCTGCTGTTGAAATATGTTGTATAGGACATGATTCTGCACAATATATGTCAAATTCAGTGTAATCCAGCGAAAAGATCAAAAGATATAGCCATTCGTTCAAAAACTGCTTATCTCACCGAGTTGAAGCGTTTTTTAGTTGGAGTGGAAATAACTAATGAATTTCAATTTGCTGGTTTTTACTGTTGATATATGTTGTTTAGGACATGATTTTACACAATATATGTCAAATTTAGTGTAATCACATCACAGGTTCAAAAGATATAGCCATTCGTTCAAAAAGTGAGTATCTTATCGGGTTTAAGCGTTTTTGATTAAGAGTGAAAATAACTAATGAATTTCATCAAGCTGGTTTCTGCTTTTGAAATATGTTGTTTAGGACATGATTCTGCAATATATATGTCAAATTCAGTGAAACCCAGCTACAGGATCAAAATATATAGCCATTCGTTCAGAAAGTGCTTCTCTCACCGAGTTGAAGCGTTTTTTATTAGGGATGGAAATAACTAATGAATTTCATCAAGCTGGTTTCTCCTGTTGAAATATGTTGTTTTGAAAATGATTCTGCACAATTAATGTCAAATTCAGTGTAATCCAGCTACAAGTTCAAAAGATATAGCCATTCGTTAAAAAAGTGCTTAATTCACCGAGTTGAAGCGTTTTTATTAGGGATGGACATAACTAATGATTTTCATCAAGCTGGTTTCTCCTGTTGAAATATGTTGTTTAGAAAATGATTCTGCACAATATATGTCAACTTCAGTGTTATCCAGCTACAAGTTAAAAAGATATATCTATAAGGTCAAAAACTGCTTATCTTATCGAGTTAAATTGTTTTTGAGTTGGAGTGGAAATAACTAATGAATTTCATCAAGCTGGTTTCTGCTGTTGATATATGTTGTCTAGGACATGATTCTGCACGATATATGTCAATTTCAGTGTAATCCCATCACATGTTAAAAACATATAGCCATTCATTCAAAAAGTCTTCATCTCACCGAGTTGAAGCGTTTTTGATTAGGAGTGAAAATAACAAATGAATTTCATCGAGCTGGTTTCTACTGTTGAAATATGTTGTTTAGGACATGATTCAGCAATATA
Organism: Fistularia commersonii; assembly: GCF_037954325.1. Taxonomy (NCBI): domain Eukaryota; kingdom Metazoa; phylum Chordata; class Actinopteri; order Syngnathiformes; family Fistulariidae; genus Fistularia; species Fistularia commersonii. The sequence continues at coordinate 378,561 of NW_028234007.1, forward strand.
TATGTCAAATTCAGTGTAACCCAGCTACAGGATCAAAATTTATAGCCATTCGTTCAAAAAGTGCTTTTCTCACCGAGTTGAAGCGTTTTTGATTAGGAGTGGAAATAACTAATGAATTTCATCAAGCTGGTTTCTGCTGTTGAAATATGTTTTTTAGGACATGATTCTGCACAAAATATGTCAAATTCAGTGTAATCCAGCGTCAAGATCAAAAGATAAAGCCTTTCGTTCAAAAAGTACTTATCTCACCGAGTTGAAGCGTTTTTGATTAGGAGTGGAAATAACTAATGAATTTCATCAAGCTTGTTTCTGCCGTTGAAATATCTTGTTTAGGACATGATTCTGCACAATATATGTCAAATTCAGTGGGATCCCATGACAAGTTCAAAAGATATAGCCCTTGGTTCAAAAAGGACTTATCTCACCGAGTTGAAGCGTTTTTGATTAGGATTGGAAACAACTAATGGATTTCAACAAACTGGTTTCTGCTGTTGAAATATGTTGTTTAGGACATGATTCTATAAAAAAATATGTCAAATTCAGTGTAATCCCATCACAGGTTCAAAAGATATAGCCATTCGTTCAAAAACTGTTTATCTTATCGGGTTGAAGCGTTTTTGATTAGGAGAGGAAATAACTAATGAATTTCATCAAGCTGGTTTCTGCTGTTGAAATATGTTGTTTAGGACATGATTCTATAAAAAAATATGTCAAATTCAGTGTAATCCAGCGTCAAGATCAAAAGATAAAGCCTTTCGTTCAAAAAGTACTTATGTCACCGAGTTGAAGCGTTTTTGATTTGGAGTGGAAATAACTCATGAATTCCATCAAGCTGGTTTTTGCTGTTGATATATGTTGTTTAGGACATGATTCTGAAAAATATATGTCAAATTCAGTGTGATCCCATCACATGTTCAAAAGATATAGCCATTCGTTCAAAAACTGCTTATGTCACCGAGTATAAGCGTTTTTGAGTTGGAGTGGAAATAACTAATGAATTTCAATATGCTGGTTTTTGCTGTTGATATATGTTGTTTAGGACATGATCCTATACAATATATGTCAAATTCAGTGTAATCCCATTACAAGTTAAAAACATATCGCCATTCGTTCAAAAAGTCTTCATCTCACCCAGTTGAAGCGTTTTTGATTAGGAGTGAAAATAACTAATGAATTTCATCAAGCTGTTTTCTACTGTTGAAATATGTTGTTTAGGACATGATTCTGCAATATATATATCAAATTCAGTGTAACCCAGCTACAGGATCAAAATATATAGCCATTCGTTCATAAAGTGCTTTACTCACCGAGTTGAACTATTTTTGATTAGGAGTGGATATAACTAATGGATTTCATCAAGCTGGTTTTTGCTGTTGACATATGTTGTTTGAAACATGATTTTGCACAATATATGTCAAATTTAGTGTGATCCCATCACAGGTTCAAAAGATATATCCATTCGTTCAAAAAGTCTTCATCTCACTGAGTTGAAGCGTTTTTGATTAGGAGTGGAAATAACTAATGAATTTCATCGAGCTGGTTTCTACTGTTGAAATATGTTTTTTAGGACATGATTCTGCACAAAATATGTCAAATTCAGTGTAATCCCATCACAGGTTCAAAAGATATAGCCATTCGTTCAAAAACTGTTTATCTTATCGAGTTGAAGCGTTTTTGATTTGGAGTGGAAATAACTCATGAATTCCATCAAGCTGGTTTTTGCTGTTGATATATGTTGTTTAGGACATGATTCTGAAAAATATATGTCAAATTCAGTGTGATCCCATCACATGTTCAAAAGATATAGCCATTCGTTCAAAAACTGCTTATGTCACCGAGTATAAGCGTTTTTGAGTTGGAGTGGAAATAACTAATGAATTTCAATATGCTGGTTTTTGCTGTTGATATATGTTGTTTAGGACATGATTCTGCACAATATATGTCAATATCAGTATAATCCAGCGACAAGATCAAAAGATATAGCCATTCGTTCAAAAACTGCTTATCTCACCGAGTTGAAGCGTTTTTGAGTTGGAGTGGAAATAACTAATGAATTTCAATATGCTGGTTTTTGCTGCTGATATATGTTGTTTAGGACATGATCCTACACAATATATGTCAAATTCAGTGTAATCCCATTACAAGTTAAAAACATATCGCCATTCGTTCAAAAAGTCTTCATCTCACCCAGTTGAAGCGTTTTTGATTAGGAGTGAAAATAATAAATTTCATCAAGCTGTTTTCTACTGTTGAAATATGTTGTTTAGGACATGATTCTGCAATATATATATCAAATTCAGTGTAACCCAGCTACAGGATCAAAATATATAGCCATTCGTTCATAAAGTGCTTTACTCACCGAGTTGAACTATTTTTGATTAGGAGTGGAAATAACTAATGGATTTCATCAAGCTGGTTTTTGCTGTTGACATATGTTGTTTGAAACATGATTTTGCACAATATATGTCAAATTCAGTGTGATCCCATCACAGGTTCAAAAGATATATCCATTCGTTCAAAAAGTCTTCATCTCACTGAGTTGAAGCGTTTTTGATTAGGAGTGGAAATAACTAATGAATTTCATCGAGCTGGTTTCTACTGTTGAAATATGTTTTTTAGGACATGATTCTGCACAAAATATGTCAAATTCAGTGTAATCCCATCACAGGTTCAAAATATATAGCCATTCGTTCAAAAACTGTTTATCTTATCGGGTTGAAGCGTTTTTGATTAGGAGAGGAAATAACTAATGAATTTCATCAAGCTGGTTTTTGCTGTTGAAATATGTTGTTTAGGACATGATTCTATAAAAAAATATGTCAAATTCAGTGTAATCCAGCGTCAAGATCAAAAGATAAAGCCTTTCGTTCAAAAAGTACTTATCTCACCGAGTTGAAGCGTTTTTGATTTGGAGTGGAAATAACTCATGAATTTCATCAAGCTTGTTTCTGCCGTTGAAATATCTTGTTTAGGACATGATTCTACACATTATATGTCAAATTCAGTGTAATCCAGCTACAAGTTCAAAAGATATAGCCATAAGGTTAAAAAGTGCTTATCTTCCCGAGGTTAAATCTTTTTTGAGTTGGAGTGGAAATAACTAATGAATTTCATCATGCTGGTTTCTGCTGTTGATATATGTTGTTTAGGACATGATCCTACACAATATATGTCAAATTCAGTGTAATCCCATTACAAGTTAAAAACATATCGCCATTCGTTCAAAAAGTCTTCATCTCACCCAGTTGAAGCGTTTTTGATTAGGAATGAAAATAACTAATGAATTTCATCAAGCTGTTTTCTACTGTTGAAATATGTTTTTTAGGACATGATTCTACGCAAAATATGTCAAATTCAGTGTAATCCAGCGTCAAGATCAAAAGATATAGCCTTTCGTTCAAAAAGTGCTTATCTCTCGGAGTCGAAGAGTTTTTGATTAGGAGTGGAAATAACTAATCAATTTCATCAAGCTGGTTTCTGTTGTCGAAATATGTTGTACAGGACATGATTCAGCACAAAAAATATAAAATTCAGTGTAATCCAGCTACAAGTTCAAAAGATACAGCTATTAGTTCAAAAAGTGCTTATCTCACCGAGTTGAAGCGTTTTTGATTAGGAGTGGAAATAACTAATGAATTTCATCAAGTTAGTTTCTACTGTTGAAATATGTTGTTTAGGACAAGATTCTGCACAATATATGTCAAATTCTGTGTAATCCCATCGAAAGTTCAAAAGATATAGCCATTCGTTCAAAAAGTTCTTATCTTATCGAGTTGAAGCGTTTTTGATTAAGAGAGGAAATAACTATTGAATTTCACCAAGCCTTTTTCTGCTGCTGATAGATGTTGTATAGGACATGATTCTGTACAATATATGCCAAATTCAGTGTAATCCAGCGACAAGATCAAAAGATATAACCATTCGTTCGAAATCTGCTCATCTCACCGAGTTGAAGCGTTTTTGAGTTGGAGTTGAAATAACTAATGAATTTCAATATGCTGGTTTTTGCTGTTGATATATGTTGTTTAGGACAAGATTCTGCACAATATATGTCAAATTCAGTGTGATCCCATCACAGGTTCAAAAGATATATCCATTCGTTCAAAAAGTCTTCATCTCACTGAGTTGAAGCGTTTTTGATTAGGAGTGGAAAAAAAAAAAAGAATTTCATTAATCTGGTTTCTGTTGTTGAAATATGTTGTTTAGGACATGATTCTGCATAAAATATGTCAAATTCAGTGTAATTCAGCGACAAAATCAAAAGATATAGCCATTCGTTCAAAAAGTGTTTATCTTATCGGGTTGAAAAATTGTTTAGGAAAAGATTTTGTACAATTTATGTCAAATTCAGTGTAATCCAGGCACATTTTCAAAAGCTATACCCATTCGTTAAAAAAGTGCTTTTCTCACCGAGTTGAAGCGTTATTGAGTTGGAGTGGAAATTACTAATGATTTGCAATATGCTGGTTTTTGCTGTTGATATGTGTTGTTTAGGACATGATTTTGCACAATATATGTCAAATTCAGTGTAATCCAGCTAAAAGTTCAAAAGATATAGCCATGCGTTCAAAAAGTGCTTATGTCACCGAGTTGAAGCGTTTTTGATTAAGAGAGGAAATAACTATTGAATATCATCAAGCTGGTTTCTGCTTTTGAAATATGTTGTTTAGGACATGATTCTGCACAATATATGTCAAATTCAGTGTAATCCAGCTACATGTTCAAAAGATATAGCCTTAAGGTCAAAAAGTGCTTATCTTATCGAGTTAATCGTTTTTGAGTTGGATTGGAAATAACTCATTAATTTCATCAAGCTGACTTCTGCTGGATATATGTTGTTTAGAACATGATTCTGCACAATATATGTCAAATTCAGTGTAATCCTGCAACAAGTTCAAAAGATTAGCCATAAGATTAAAAAGTGCTTATCTTCCCGGGGTTAAATCTTTTTTGAGTTGGAGTGGAAATAACTAATGAATTTCATCATGCTGGTTTCTGCTGTTGATATATGTTGTTTAGGACATGATTCTGTGCAATATATGTCAAATTCAGTGTCATCCAGGTACAAGTTCAAAAGAAATAGCCATTTGTTCAAAAAGTGCTTCTCTCACCTAGTTGAAGCGTTTATTATTAGGAGTGGAAATACCTAATGGATTTCATCAAGCTGGTTTTTGCCGTTGAATTATGTTGTTTAGAACATGTTTTTGCACAAAATATGTCAAATTCAGTGTAATCCAGCCACAAGATCAAAAGATATAGCCATTCGTGCAAAAATTGCTTATCTCACCGAGTTGAAGCATTTTGGATTAGGAGTGGAAATAACTAATGAATTTCACCAAGTTGGTTTTTGCTGTTGATATATGTTGTTTAGGACATGATTCTGCACAATATATATCAAATTCAGTGTAATCCAGCCACAAGTTCAAAAGATATAGCCAAAAGGTCAAAAACTGCTTATCTTATCGAGTTAAATCCTATTTGAGTTGGAGTGGAATAACTCATGAATTTCATCATGCTGGTTTCTGCTGTTGAAATATGTTGTTTAGGACTTGATTCTGCAGAACACATGTCAAATTCACTGTAATCCCATCACCGGTTCAAAACATGTAGCCATTCGTTAAAAAAATGCTTATCACACCTAGTTGAAGCGCTTTTGATTAAGAGAGGAAATAACTATTGAAATACACCAAGCCTGTTTCTGCTGGTGATAGATGTTGTATCGAACATGATTCTGTCCAATATATGTCAAATTCAGTGTAATCCAGTGACCAGATCAAAAGATATAGCCATTCGTGCAAAAACTGCTAATCTCACCGAGTTGAAGCATTTTTGATTTTGAGTGGAAATGACTTATGAATTCAATATGCTGGTTTTTGCTGTTGATATATGTTGTTTAGGACAAGATTCTGCACAATATATGTCAAATTCAGTGTAATCCAGCTACAAGTTCAAAAGATATAGCCATAAGGTCAAAAAGTGCTTATCTACACCGAGTTAAATCTTTTTTGAGTTGGAGTGGAAATGACTAATGAATCTAGTCATGCTGGTTTCTGCTGTTTATATATGTTGTTCAGGACATGATTCTGCACAATATATGTCAAATTCAGTGTAATCCAGCGACAAGATCAAAAGATATAGCCATTCATGCAAAAAGTGCTTATCTCACGGAGTTGAAGCGTTTTTGATGAGGATTGGAAATATCTAATGTATTTCATCAAGTTGGTTTCTACTGTTGAAATATGCTGTTTAGAACATGATTTTTTACAATATATATCAAATTCATTGTAATCCCATCACAGGTTCAAAAGATATAGCCAATCGTTCAAAAAGTGCTTATCTCACCGAGTTAACGCGTTTTTGATTAAGAAAGGAAATAACTATTGAATTTCACCAAGCCTGTTTCTGGTGTTGATAGATGTTGTGTAGGACATGATTCTGCACAATATATGTCAAATTCAGTGTAATCCAGCGACAAGATCAAAAGATATAGCCATTCGTTCAAAAAGTGCTTATCACACCGAGTTGAAGCGTTTTTGAGTTGGAGTGGAAATTACTAATGATTTGCAATATGCTGGTTTTTGCTGTTGATATGTGTTGTTTAGGACATGATTTTGCACAATATATGTCAAATTCAGTGTAATCCAGCTACAAGTTCAAAAGATATAGCCATAAGGTCAAAAAGTGCTTATCTACACCGAGTTAAATTGTTTTTGAGTTTGAGTGGAAATAACTAATGAATTTCATCATGCTGGCTTCTGCTGTTGAAATATGTTGTTTAGGACATGATTCTGCACAATATATGTCAAATTCAGTGTAATCCAGCTACAAGTTCAAAAGATATAGCCATAAGGTTAAAAAGTGCTTATCTTACCGAGGTTAAATCTTTTTTGAGTTGGAGTGGAAATGACTAATGAATCTAGTCATGCTGGTTTCTGCTGTTGATATATGTTGTTCAGGACATGATTCTGCACAATATATGTCAAATTCAGTGTAATCCAGCGACAAGATCAAAAGACATAGCCATTCATGCAAAAAGTGCTTATCTCACGGAGTTGAAGCGTTTTTGATTAGGATTGGAAATATCTAATGTATTTCATCAAGTTGGTTTCTACTGTTGAAATATGCTGTTTAGAACATGATTTTTTACAATATATATCAAATTCATTGTAATCCCATCACAGGTTCAAAAGATATAGCCAATCGTTCAAAAAGTGCTTATCTCACCGAGTTAACGCGTTTTTGATTAAGAAAGGAAATAACTATTGAATTTCACCAAGCCTGTTTCTGGTGTTGATAGATGTTGTGTAGGACATGATTCTGCACAATATATGTCAAATTCAGTGTAATCCAGCGACAAGATCAAAAGATATAGCCATTCGTTCAAAAAGTGCTTATCACACCGAGTTGAAGCGTTTTTGAGTTGGAGTGGAAATTACTGATGATTTGCAATATGCTGGTTTTTGCTGTTGATATGTGTTGTTTAGGACATGATTTTGCACAATATATGTCAAATTCAGTGTAATCCAGCTACAAGTTCAAAAGATATAGCCATAAGGTCAAAAAGTGCTTATCTACACCGAGTTAAATTGTTTTTGAGTTTGAGTGGAAATAACTAATGAATTTCATCATGCTGGCTTCTGCTGTTGAAATATGTTGTTTAGGACATGATTCTGCACAATATATGTCAAATTCAGTGTAATCCAGCTACAAGTTCAAAAGATATAGCCATAAGGTTAAAAAGTGCTTATCTTACCGAGGTTAAATCTTTTTTGAGTTGGAGTGGAAATGACTAATGAATCTAGTCATGCTGGTTTCTGCTGTTGATATATGTTGTTCAGGACATGATTCTGCACAATATATGTCAAATTCAGTGTAATCCAGCGACAAGATCAAAAGACATAGCCATTCATGCAAAAAGTGCTTATCTCACGGAGTTGAAGCGTTTTTGATTAGGATTGGAAATATCTAATGTATTTCATCAAGTTGGTTTCTACTGTTGAAATATGCTGTTTAGAACATGATTTTTTACAATATATATCAAATTCATTGTAATCCCATCACAGGTTCAAAAGATATAGCCAATCGTTCAAAAAGTGCTTATCTCACCGAGTTAACGCGTTTTTGATTAAGAAAGGAAATAACTATTGAATTTCACCAAGCCTGTTTCTGGTGTTGATAGATGTTGTGTAGGACATAATTCTGCACAATATATGTCAAATTCAGTGTAATCCAGCGACAAGATCAAAAGATATAGCCATTCGTTCAAAAAGTGCTTATCACACCGAGTTGAAGCGTTTTTGAGTTGGAGTGGAAATTACTAATGATTTGCAATATGCTGGTTTTTGCTGTTGATATGTGTTGTTTAGGACATGATTTTGCACAATATATGTCAAATTCAGTGTAATCCAGCTACAAGTTCAAAAGATATAGCCATTCATTAAAAAGTCTAGATCTCACCGACTTGAAGCGTATTTGATTCGGAGTGGAAATAACTAATGAATTTAATCAAGCTGGTTTCTGCTGTTGAAATATGTTGTTTAGGACATGATTCTACACAAAATATGTCAAATTCAGTGTAATCCAGCGTCAAAATCAAAAGATATAGCCTTAAGGTCAAAAAGTGCTTATCTTACCGGGTTAAATTGTTTTTAAATTGGAGTGGAAATAACTAATAAATTTATTCATGCTGGTTTCTGCTGTTGATATATGTTATTTAGGACATGATTCTGCACAATATATGTCAAAATCAGTGTAATCCAGCTACAAATTCAAAAGATATAGCCATTCGTTCAAAAAGTTCTTATATCACTGACTTGAAGCGTTTTTGACTAGTAGAGGAAATAACTAATGAATTTCATCAAGCTGGTTTCTGCTGTTGAAATATGTTGTTTAGGACATGATTCTGCACAATATATGTCAAATTCTTGTGAGCCCATTACAGGTTCAAAGGATATAGCCATTCGTTCAAAACATGCTTATGAGACCGAGTTGAAGCGTTTTTGATTAGGAGTGGATATAACTAATGGATTTCATCAAGCTGGTTGCTGCTGTTGAAATAAGTTGTTTAGGACAAGATTTTGCACAAAATATGTCAAATTCAGTACAATCCAGCGACAAGTTCAAAAGATATTGCCATTCGATCAAAAAGTGCTTATCTCACCGAGTTGAGCGTTTTTGATTCGGAGTAGAAATAACTAATGAATTTCATCAAGCTGGTTTCTGCTGTTGAAATATGTTGTTTAGGACATGATTCTGCAGAAAATATTTCAAATTCAGTGTAATCCAGCAACAAGATCAAAAGATATAGCCATTCTTGCAAATAATGCTTATCTCACCGAGTTGAAGCGTTTTTGTTTAGGAGTGGAAATAACTAATGAATTTCATCAATTGGTTTCTGCTGTTGAAATATGTTTTTTGTGATATGATTCTGCACAATATATGTCAAATTCAGTGTGATCCCATTAAAGGTTCAAAGGATATAACCATTCTTTCAAAAAGGACTTATCTCACCGAGTTGAAGCGTTTTTGATTAGGAGTGGAAATAACTTTTGAATTTCATCAAGCTGGTTACTGCTGTTGAAATATGTTTTTTTGGGATATGATTCTGCACAATATATGTCCAATTAAGTGTAATCACATCACAGGTACAAAAGACATAGCCATTCGTTCAAAAACTACTTATCTTATCGGGTTGAAGTGTTTTTGATAGAGATTGGAATTAACTAATGGATTTAATCAAGCTGGTTTCTGCTGTTGAAATATGTTGTTTTGGACATGATTCTGCAGAACACATGTCAAATTCAGTATAATCCAGCGACAAGATCAAAAGATATAGCCATTCGTGCAAAAAGTGCTTATCTCACCGAGTTGAAGCAATTTTGATTAGGAGTGGCAATAACTAATGAATTTCATCAAGTAGATTTCTACTGTTGAAATATGTTGTTTATGACATGATTCTGCACAATATATGTCAAATTCAGTGTAATCCCTTCACAAGTTCAAAAGATATAGCATTTCGTTCAAAAATTGCTCATCTCACCGAGTTGAAGCATTTTTGATTAGGAGTGAAATTAACTAATGAATTTCATCAAGCTGGTTTCTGCTGTTGAAATATGTTGTTTAGGATATGATTCTGCACAATATATGTCAAAGTCAGTGTGATCCCATTACAGGTTCAAAGGATATAGCCATTCGTTCAAAAACGACTTATCTCACCGAGTTGAAGCGTTTTTGATTAGGAGTGGAAATAACTATTGAATTTCATCAAGCTGGTTTCTGCTGTTGAAATATGTTGTTTAGGACATGATTATGCACAATATATGTCAAATTCAGTGTAATCCCTTCACAAGTTCAAAAGATATAGCCATTCGTTCAAAAAGTGCTTATCTCACCGAGTTGAAGCGTTTTTGATTCGGAGTGGAAATAACTCATGAATTTCATCAAACTGGTTTTTGCTGTTGAAATATGTTGTTTAGAACATGATTCTGCACAATATATGTCCAATTCAGTGTAATCCCTTCATAGGTTCAAAAGAAATCGCCAGTCGTTCCAAAAGAACTTATCTCACCGAGTTGAGGCGTTTTTGATTCGGAGTGGAAATAACCAATGAATTTCATCAAGCTGGTTTCTGCTGTTGAAATATGTTTTTTAGGATATGATTCTGAACAATATATGTCAAATTTAGTGTAATCACATCACAGGTTCAAAAGATATAGCCATTCGTTCAAAAACTGCTTATCTTATCGGGTTGAAGCGTTTTTTATTAGGAGTGGAAATAACTGATGGATTTCGTCAAGCTGGTTTCTGCTGTTGAAATATGTTGTTTAGGACATGATTCTGCAAAACATATGTCAAATTAAGTGTAATCCAGCGATAAGATCAAAAGATATAGCCATTTGTGAAAAAAGTGCTTATCTCACCGAGTTTAGACGTTTCTGATTAGGAGTGGAAATAACTAATGAATTTCATCAAGCTGGTTCCCGCTGTTGAAATTTGTTGTTTAGGACAAGATTCTGCACAAAATATGTCAAATTCAGTATAATCCAGTGACAAGTTCAAAAGATATAGCCATTCGATCAAAAACTGCTTATCTCACCGAGTTGAAGCATTTTTGATTCGGAGTGGAAATAACTAATGAATTTCATCAAGCTGGTTTCTGCTGTTGAAATATGTTGTCTAGGACAAGATTCTGCACAATATATGTCAAATTCAGTGAAATCCCATCACAGGTTCAAAAAATATAGCCATTCGTTCAAAAATTGCTTATCTCACCAAGTTGAAGAGTTTTTGATTAATATTGGAAATAACTTTTGAATTTCATCAAGCTGGTTTCTGCTCTTGAAATTTGTTGTTTAGGACATGATTCTGGACAATATATTTCAAATTCAGTTTAATCCCTTCACAAGTTCAAAAGATATAGCCATTCGTTCAAAAAGTACTTATCTCACCGAGTTGAAGCATTTTTGATTAGGAGCGGAAATAACTATTGAATTTCATCAAGCTGGTTTCTGCTGTTGAAATATGTTGTTTAGGACATGATTCTGCACAATATACGTCAAATTCTTGTGAGCCCATTACAGGTTGAAAGGATATAGCCATCCGTTCAAAACGTGCTTATGAGACCGAGTTGAAGCGTTTTTGATTAGGAATGGAAATAACTAAGGGATATTATCAAGCTGGTTTCTGCTGTTGAAATATGTTGTTTATGACATAATTCTGCACAATATATGTCAAATTAAGTGTAATCCCTTCACAAGTTCAAAAGATATAGCCATTCGTTCAAAAAGTACTTATCTCACCGAGTTGAAGCGTTTTTGATTCGGAGTGGAAATAACTAATGAATTTCATCAAGCTGGTTTCTGCTGTTGGAATATGTTGTTTAGGACAAGATTCTGCACAATATATGTCAAATTCAGTGAAATCCCATCACAGGTTCAAAAAATATAGCCATTCGTTCAAAAATTGCTTATCTCACCAAGTTGAAGAGTTTTTGATTAGTATTGGAAATAACTAATGCATTTCATCAAGCTGGTTTTTGCTGTTGAAATATGTTGTTTAGGACATGATTCTGGACAATATATGTCAAATTCAGTGTAATCCCTTCACAAGTTAAAAAGATATAGCCATTCGTTCAAAAAGTACTTATCTCACCGGGTTGAAGCGTTTTTGATTAGGAGTGGAAATAACTTTTAAATTTTATCAAGCTGGTTTCTGCTGTTGAAATATGTTTTTTAGGACATGATTCTGCACAATATTTGTCAAATTTAGTGAAATCCCATTACAGGTTCAAAGGATATAGCCATTCGTCCAAAAAGTACTTATGTCAGCAAGTTGAAGAGTTTTTGATTAGTATTGGAAATTACCAATGAATTACGTCAAGCTGGTTTCTGCTGTTGAAATATGTTGTTAGGTCAAGATTCTGCACAATATATGTCATATTCAGAGATATCCCATCAAAAGTCCAAAAGATATAGCCATTCGTTCAAAAAGTGCTTAACTCACCGAGTTGAGACGTTTCTGATTAGGAGTGGAAATAACTAATGAATTTCATCAAGCTGGTTTCTGCTGTTGAAATATGTTGTTTAGGACATGATTATGCACAATATATGTCAAATTCAGTGTAATCCCTTCACAAGTTCAAAAGATATAGCCATTCGTTCAAAAAGTGCTTATCTCACCGAGTTGAAGCGTTTTTGATTCGGAGTGGAAATAACTCATGAATTTCATCAAACTGGTTTTTGCTGTTGAAATATGTTGTTTAGAACATGATTCTGCACAATATATGTCCAATTCAGTGTAATCCCTTCATAGGTTCAAAAGAAATCGCCAGTCGTTCCAAAAGAACTTATCTCACCGAGTTGAGGCGTTTTTGATTCGGAGTGGAAATAATTGATGGATTTCGTCAAGCTGGTTTCTGCTGTTGAAATATGTTGTTTAGGAAGTGATTCTGAACAATATATATCAAATTTAGTGTAATCCAGACACAAGTTCAAAAGATATAGCCATTCGATCAAAAAGTGCTTATGTCATCGAGTTGAAGCGTTTATGATTCGCAGTGGAAATAACTAATGAAAGAATCAAGATGCTTTCTGCTGTCTAAATATGTTGTTCAGGACATGATTCTGCACAATATATGTCAACTTCAGTGTAATCCCTTCATAGGTTCAAAAGATATAGCCATTCGTTCAAAAAGTGCTTATCTCACCGAGTTCAAGCGTTTTTGATTCGGAGTGGAAATAACCAGTGAATTTCATCATGCTGGTTTCTGCTGTTGAAATATGTTGTTTAGGATATGATTCTGCACAATATATGTCAAAGTCAGTGTGATCCCATTACAGGTTCAAAGGATATAGCCATTCATTCAAAAAGTACTTATCTCACCGAGTTGAAGCGTTTTTGATTAGGAGTGGAAATAACCGATGGATTTCATCAAGCTGGTTACTGCTGTTGAAATATGTTGTTTAGGACATGATTCTGCAAAACACATGTCAAATTCAGTGTAATCCAGCTACAAGTTCAAAAGATATAGCTATTCGATAAAAAGTGCTTATCTCACCGAGTTGAAGCGTTTTTGATTCGGAGTGGAAATAACTAATGAATTTCATCAAACTGGTTTCTGCTGTTGAAATATGTTGTTTAGGACATGATTCTGCACAATATATGTCAAATTCTTGTGAGCCCATTACAGGTTCAAAGGATATAGCCATTCGTTCAAAACATGCTTATGAGACCGAGTTGAAGCGTTTTTGATTAGGAGTGGATATAACTAATGAATTTCATCAAGCTGGTTGCTGCTGTTGAAATAAGTTGTTTAGGACAAGATTTTGCACAAAATATGTCAAATTCAGTACAATCCAGCGACAAGTTCAAAAGATTTTGCCATTCTTTCAAAAAGGACTTATCTCACCGAGTTGAAGCGTTTTTGATTAGGAGTGGAAATAACTTTTGAATTTCATCAAGCTGGTTACTGCTGTTGAAATATGTTTTTTTGGGATATGATTCTGCACAATATATGTCCAATTAAGTGTAATCACATCACAGGTACAAAAGACATAGCCATTCGTTCAAAAACTACTTATCTTATCGAGTTGAAGTGTTTTTGATTGAGAGTGGAATTAACTAATGGATTTAATCAAGCTGGTTTCTGCTGTTGAAATATGTTGTTTTGGACATGATTCTGCAGAACACATGTCAAATTCAGTATAATCCAGCGACAAGATCAAAAGATATAGCCATTTGTGCAAAAAGTGCTTATCTCACCGAGTTGAAGCAATTTTGATTAGGAGTGGCAATAACTAATGAATTTCATCAAGTAGATTTCTACTGTTGAAATATGTTGTTTATGACATGATTCTGCACAATATATGACAAATTCAGTGTAATCCCTTCACAAGTTCAAAAGATATAGCATTTCGTTCAAAAATTGCTCATCTCACCGAGTTGAAGCATTTTTGATTAGGAGTGAAATTAACTAATGAATTTCATCAAGCTGGTTTCTGCTGTTGAAATATGTTGTTTAGGATATGATTCTGCACAATATATTTCAAAGTCAGTGTGATCCCATTACAGGTTCAAAGGATATAGCCATTCGTTCAAAAACGACTTATCTCACCGAGTTGAAGCGTTTTTGATTAGGAGTGGAAATAACTATTGAATTTCATCAAGCTGGTTTCTGCTGTTGAAATATGTTGTTTAGGACATGATTATGCACAATATATGTCAAATTCAGTGTAATCCCTTCACAAGTTCAAAAGATATAGCCATTCGTTCAAAAAGTGCTTATCTCACCGAGTTGAAGCGTTTTTGATTCGGAGTGGAAATAACTCATGAATTTCATCAAACTGGTTTTTGCTGTTGAAATATGTTGTTTAGAACATGATTCTGCACAATATATGTCCAATTCAGTGTAATCCCTTCATAGGTTCAAAAGAAATCGCCAGTCGTTCCAAAAGAACTTATCTCACCGAGTTGAGGCGTTTTTGATTCGGAGTGGAAATAACCAATGAATTTCATCAAGCTGGTTTCTGCTGTTGAAATATGTTTTTTAGGATATGATTCTGAACAATATATGTCAAATTTAGTGTAATCACATCACAGGTTCAAAAGATATAGCCATTCGTTCAAAAACTGCTTATCTTATCGGGTTGAAGCGTTTTTGATTAGGAGTGGAAATAACTGATGGATTTCGTCAAGCTGGTTTCTGCTGTTGAAATATGTTGTTTAGGACATGATTCTGCAAAACATATGT
Organism: Fistularia commersonii; assembly: GCF_037954325.1. Taxonomy (NCBI): domain Eukaryota; kingdom Metazoa; phylum Chordata; class Actinopteri; order Syngnathiformes; family Fistulariidae; genus Fistularia; species Fistularia commersonii. The sequence continues at coordinate 393,808 of NW_028234007.1, forward strand.
CAAATTAAGTGTAATCCAGCGATAAGATCAAAAGATATAGCCATTCGTGAAAAAAGTGCTTATCTCACCGAGTTTAGACGTTTCTGATTAGGAGTGGAAATAACTAATGAATTTCATCAAGCTGGTTCCCGCTGTTGAAATTTGTTGTTTAGGACAAGATTCTGCACAAAATATGTCAAATTCAGTATAATCCAGTGACAAGTTCAAAAGATATAGCCATTCGATCAAAAACTGCTTATCTCACCGAGTTGAAGCATTTTTGATTCGGAGTGGAAATAACTAATGAATTTCATCAAGCTGGTTTTTGCTGTTGAAATATGTTGTCTAGGACAAGATTCTGCACAATATATGTCAAATTCAGTGAAATCCCATCACAGGTTCAAAAAATATAGCCATTCGTTCAAAAATTGCTTATCTCACCAAGTTGAAGAGTTTTTGATTAATATTGGAAATAACTTTTGAATTTCATCAAGCTGGTTTCTGCTCTTGAAATTTGTTGTTTAGGACATGATTCTGGACAATATATTTCAAATTCAGTGTAATCCCTTCACAAGTTCAAAAGATATAGCCATTCGTTCAAAAAGTACTTATCTCACCGAGTTGAAGCGTTTTTGATTAGGAGCGGAAATAACTATTGAATTTCATCAAGCTGGTTTCTGCTGTTGAAATATGTTGTTTAGGACATGATTCTGCACAATATACGTCAAATTCTTGTGAGCCCATTACAGGTTGAAAGGATATAGCCATCCGTTCAAAACGTTCTTATGAGACCGAGTTGAAGCGTTTTTGATTAGGAATGGAAATAACTAAGGGATATTATCAAGCTGGTTTCTGCTGTTGAAATATGTTGTTTATGACATAATTCTGCACAATATATGTCAAATTAAGTGTAATCTCTTCACAAGTTCAAAAGATACAGCCATTCGTTCAAAAAGTACTTATCTCACCGAGTTGAAGCGTTTTTGATTCGGAGTGGAAATAACTAATGAATTTCATCAAGCTGGTTTCTGCTGTTGAAATATGTTGTTTAGGACAAGATTCTGCACAATATATGTCAAATTCAGTGAAATCCCATCACAGGTTCAAAAAATATAGCCATTCGTTCAAAAATTGCTTATCTCACCAAGTTGAAGAGTTTTTGATTAGTATTGGAAATAACTAATGCATTTCATCAAGCTGGTTTTTGCTGTCAAAATATGTTGTTTAGGACATGATTCTGGACAATATATGTCAAATTCAGTGTAATCCCTTCACAAGTTAAAAAGATATAGCCATTCGTTCAAAAAGTACTTATCTCACCGGGTTGAAGCGTTTTTGATTAGGAGTGGAAATAACTTTTAAATTTTATCAAGCTGGTTTCTGCTGTTGAAATATGTTTTTTAGGACATGATTCTGCACAATATTTGTCAAATTTAGTGAAATCCCATTACAGGTTCAAAGGATATAGCCATTCGTCCAAAAAGTACTTATGTCAGCAAGTTGAAGAGTTTTTGATTAGTATTGGAAATTACCAATGAATTACGTCAAGCTGGTTTCTGCTGTTGAAATATGTTGTTAGGTCAAGATTCTGCACAATATATGTCATATTCAGAGATATCCCATCAAAAGTCCAAAAGATATAGCCATTCGTTCAAAAAGTGCTTAACTCACCGAGTTGAGACGTTTCTGATTAGGAGTGGAAATAACTAATGAATTTCATCAAGCTGGTTTCTGCTGTTGAAATATGTTGTTTAGGACATGATTATGCACAATATATGTCAAATTCAGTGTAATCCCTTCACAAGTTCAAAAGATATAGCCATTCGTTCAAAAAGTGCTTATCTCACCGAGTTGAAGCGTTTTTGATTCGGAGTGGAAATAACTCATGAATTTCATCAAACTGGTTTTTGCTGTTGAAATATGTTGTTTAGAACATGATTCTGCACAATATATGTCCAATTCAGTGTAATCCCTTCATAGGTTCAAAAGAAATCGCCAGTCGTTCCAAAAGAACTTATCTCACCGAGTTGAGGCGTTTTTGATTCGGAGTGGAAATAACCAATGAATTTCATCAAGCTGGTTTCTGCTGTTGAAATATGTTTTTTAGGATATGATTCTGAACAATATGTGTCAAATTTAGTGTAATCACATCACAGGTTCAAAAGATATAGCCATTCGTTCAAAAACTGCTTATCTTATCGGGTTGAAGCGTTTTTGATTAGGAGTGGAAATAACTGATGGATTTCGTCAAGCTGGTTTCTGCTGTTGAAATATGTTGTTTAGGACATGATTCTGCAAAACATATGTCAAATTAAGTGTAATCCAGCGATAAGATCAAAAGATATAGCCATTCGTGCAAAAAGTGCTTATCTCACCGAGTTTAGACGTTTCTGATTAGGAGTGGAAATAACTAATGAATTTCATCAAGCTGGTTCCCGCTGTTGAAATATGTTGTTTAGGACAAGATTCTGCACAAAATATGTCAAATTCAGTATAATCCAGTGACAAGTTCAAAAGATATAGCCATTCGATCAAAAACTGCTTATCTCACCGAGTTGAAGCATTTTTGATTCGGAGTGGAAATAACTAATGAATTTCATCAAGCTGGTTTCTGCTGTTGAAATATGTTGTCTAGGACAAGATTCTGCACAATATATGTCAAATTCAGTGAAATCCCATCACAGGTTCAAAAAATATAGCCATTCGTTCAAAAATTGCTTATCTCACCAAGTTGAAGAGTTTTTGATTAATATTGGAAATAACTTTTGAATTTCATCAAGCTGGTTTCTGCTCTTGAAATTTGTTGTTTAGGACATGATTCTGGACAATATATTTCAAATTCGGTGTAATCCCTTCACAAGTTCAAAAGATATAGCCATTCGTTCAAAAAGTACTTATCTCACCGAGTTGAAGCGTTTTTGATTAGGAGCGGAAATAACTATTGAATTTCATCAAGCTGGTTTCTGCTGTTGAAATATGTTGTTTAGGACATGATTCTGCACAATATACGTCAAATTCTTGTGAGCTCATTACAGGTTGAAAGGATATAGCCATCCGTTCAAAACGTGCTTATGAGACCGAGTTGAAGCGTTTTTGATTAGGAATGGAAATAACTAAGGGATATTATCAAGCTGGTTTCTGCTGTTGAAATATGTTGTTTATGACATAATTCTGCACAATATATGTCAAATTAAGTGTAATCTCTTCACAAGTTCAAAAGATATAGCCATTCGTTCAAAAAGTACTTATCTCACCGAGTTGAAGCGTTTTTGATTCGGAGTGGAAATAACTAATGAATTTCATCAAGCTGGTTTCTGCTGTTGAAATATGTTGTTTAGGACAAGATTCTGCACAATATATGTCAAATTTAGTGAAATCCCATCACAGGTTCAAAAAATATAGCCATTCGTTCAAAAATTGCTTATCTCACCAAGTTGAAGAGTTTTTGATTAGTATTGGAAATAACTAATGCATTTCATCAAGCTGGTTTTTGCTGTTGAAATATGTTGTTTAGGACATGATTCTGGACAATATATGTCAAATTCAGTGTAATCCCTTCACAAGTTAAAAAGATATAGCCATTCGTTCAAAAAGTACTTATCTCACCGGGTTGAAGCGTTTTTGATTAGGAGTGGAAATAACTTTTAAATTTTATCAAGCTGGTTTCTGCTGTTGAAATATGTTTTTTAGGACATGATTCTGCACAATATTTGTCAAATTTAGTGAAATCCCATTACAGGTTCAAAGGATATAGCCATTCGTCCAAAAAGTACTTATGTCAGCAAGTTGAAGAGTTTTTGATTAGTATTGGAAATTACCAATGAATTAAGTCAAGCTGGTTTCTGCTGTTGAAATATGTTGTTAGGTCAAGATTCTGCACAATATATGTCATATTCAGAGATATCCCATCAAAAGTCCAAAAGATATAGCCATTCGTTCAAAAAGTGCTTAACTCACCGAGTTGAGACATTTCTGATTAGGAGTGGAAATAACTAATGAATTTCATCAAGCTGGTTTCTGCTGTTGAAATATGTTGTTTAGGACATGATTCTGCACAATATATGTCAAATTCAGTATAATCCCTTCATAGGTTCAAAAGATATCGCCATTCGTTCAAAAAGTACTTATATCACCGAGTTGAAGCGTTTTTGGATTCGGAGTGGAAATAATCAATGAATTTCATCAAGCTGGTTTCTGCTGTTGAAATATGTTTTTTAGGATATGAATATGCACAATATATGTCAAATTCAGTGTAATCACATCACAGGATCAAAGATATAGCCATTCGTTCAAAAACTCCTTATCTTATCGGGTTAAAGCGTTTTTGATTAGGAGTGGAAATAACTGATGGATTTCATCAAGCTGGTTACTGCTGTTGAAATATGTTGTTTAGGACATGATTCTGCAAAACACATGTCAAATTCAGTGTAATCCAGCTACAAGTTCAAAAGATATAGCTATTCGATCCAAAAGTGCTTATCTCACCGAGTTGAAGTGTTTTTAATTCGGAGTGGAAATAACTAATGAATTTCATCAAACTGGTTTCTGCTGTTGAAATATGTTGTTTAGGACATGATTCTGCACAATATATGTCAAATTCTTGTGAGCCCATTACAGGTTCAAAGGATATAGACATTCTTTCAAAATGTGCTCACGAGACCGAGTTAAAGTGTTTCTGATTAGGAGTGGATATAACTAATGAATTTCATCTAGCTGGTTCCCGCTGTCGAAATATGTTGTTTAGGACAAGATTCTGCACAAAATATGTCAAATTCAGTATAATCCAGCGACAAGTTCAAAAGATATAGCCATTCGATCAAAAAGTGCTTATCTCACAGAGTTGAAGCGTTTTTGATTCGGAGTGGAAATAACTAATGAATTTCATCAAGCTGGTTACTGCTGTTGAAATATGTTGTTTAGGACAAGATTCTGCACAATATATGTCAAATTCAGTGAAATCCCATCACATGTTCAAAACATATAGCCATTCGTTCAAAAATTGCTTATCTCACCAAGTTGAAGAGGTTTTGATTAGGAGCGGAAATAACTATTGAATTTCATCAAGCTGGTTTCTGCTGTTGAAATATGTTGTTTAGGACATGATTCTGCACAATATATGTCAAATTCATGTGAGCCCATTACAGGTTCAAAGGATATAGCCATTTGTTCAAAACACGCTTATGAGACCGAGTTGAAGCGTTTTTGATTAGGAGTGGATATAACTAATGAATTTCATCAAGCTGGTTCCTGCTGTTGAAATATGTTGTTTAGGACAAGATTTTGCACAAAATATGTCAAATTCTGTATAATCCAGCGACAAGTTCAAAAGATATTGCCATTCGATCAAAAAGTGCTTATCTCACCGAGTTGAGCGTTTTTGATTCGGAGTAGAAATAACTAATGAATTTCATCAAGCTGGTTTCTGCTGTTGAAATATGTTGTTTAGGACATGATTCTGCAGAAAATATTTCAAATTATGTGTAATCCAGCAACAAGATCAAAAGATATAGCCGTTCTTGCAAATAATGCTTATCTCACCGAGTTGAAGCGTTTTTGTTTAGGAGTGGAAATAACTAATGAATTTCATCAAGCTGGTTTCTGCTGTTGAAATATGTTTTTTGGGATATGATTCTGCACAATATATGTATAATTCAGTGTGATCCCATTAAAGGTTCAAAGGATATAGCCATTCTTTCAAAAAGGACTTATCTCACCGAGTTGAAGCGTTTTTGATTCGGAGTGAAAATAACTAATGGTTATCATCAAGCTGGTTTCTGCTGTTGAAATATGTTGTGTATGACATAATTCTGCACAATATATGTCAAATTAAGTGTAACCCCTTCACAAGTTCAAAAGATATAGCCATTCGTTCAAGAAGTACTTATATCACCGAGTTGAAGCATTTTTGATTAGGAGTGGAAATAACTTTTGAATTTCATCACGCTGGTTTCTGCTGTTGAAATATGTTGTTTAGGACATAATTCTGCACAATATATGTCAAATTCAGTGTAATCCCTTCATAGGTTCAAAAGATATCGCCATTCGTTCAAAAAGTACTTATCTCACCGAGTTGATGCGTTTTTGGATTCGGAGTGGAAATAATCAATGAATTTCATCAAGCTGGTTTCTGCTCTTGAAATATGTTTTTTAGGATATGATTCTGCACAATATATGTCAAATTTAGTGTAATCACATTACAGGTTCAAAAGACATAGCCATTCGTTCAAAAACTGCTTATCTTATCGAGTTGAAGCGTTTTTGATTGAGAGTGGAAATAACTAATGGATTTAATCAAGCTGGTTTCTGCTGTTGAAATATGTTGTTTAGGACATGATTCTGCAGAACACATGTCAAATTCAGTGTAATCCAGCGACAAGATCAAACGATATAGCCATTCGTGCAAAAAGTGCTTATCTCGCCGAGTTGAAGCAATTTTGATTAGGAGTGGCAATAACTAATGAATTTCATCAAGTAGATTTCTACTGTTGAAATATGTTGTTTAGGACATGATTCTGCACAATATATGTCAAATTCAGTGTAATCCCTTCCCAAGTTCAAAAGATATAGCCATTCGTTCAAAAAGTGCTTATCTCACCGAGTTGAAGCGTTTTTGATTAGGAGTGGAAATAACTTTTGAATTTCATCAAGCTGGTTTCTGTTGTTGAAATATGTTGTTTAGAACATAATTCTGCACAATATATGTCCAATTCAGTGTAATCCCTTCATAGGTTCAAAAGAAATCGCCAGTCGTTCCAAAAGAACTTATCTCACCGAGTTGAGGCGTTTTTGATTCGGAGTGGAAATAACCAATGAATTTCATCAAGCTCGTTTCTGCTGTTGAAATATGTTTTTTAGGATATGATTCTGAACAATATATGTCAAATTTAGTGTAATCACATCACAGGTTCAAAAGATATAGCCATTCGTTCAAAAACTGCTTATCTTATCGGGTTGAAGCGTTTTTGATTAGGAGTGGAAATAACTGATGGATTTCGTCAAGCTGGTTTCTGCTGTTGAAATATGTTGTTTAGGACATGATTTTGCAAAACACATGTCAAATTAAGTGTAATCCAGCGATAAGATCAAAAGATATAGCCATTCGTGAAAAAAGTGCTTATCTCACCGAGTTGAGACGTTTCTGATTAGGAGTGGCAATAACTTTTAAATTTCATCACGCTGGTTTCTGCTGTTGAAATATGTTGTTTAGGACATGATTCTGCAGAACACATGTCAAATTCAGTGTAATCCAGCGACAAGATCAAAAGATATAGCCATTCGTGCAAAAAGTGCTTATCTCACCGAGTTGAAGCAATTTTGATTAGGAGTGGCAATAACTAATGAATTTCATCAAGTAGATTTCTACTGTTGAAATATGTTGTTTAGGACATGATTCTGCACAATATATGTCAAATTCAGTGTAATCCCTTCACAAGTTCAAAAGATATAGCCATTCGTTCAAAAAGTGCTTATCTCACCGAGTTGAAGCATTTTTGATTAGGAGTGGAAATAACTAATGAATTTCATCAAGCTGGTTTCTGCTGTTGAAATATGTTGTTTAGGATATGATTCTGCACAATATATGTCAAAGTCAGTGTGATCCCATTACAGATTCAAAGGATATAGCCATTCGTTCAAAAAGGCCTTATCTCACCGAGTTGAAGCGTTTTTGATTCTGAGTGGAAATAACTAATGAATTTCATCAAGCTGGTTTCTGCTGTTGAAATATGTTGTTTAGGATATGATTCTGCACAATAAATGTCAAAGCCAGTGTGATCCCATTACAGGTTCAAAGGATATAGCCATTCGTTCAAAAAGTGCTTATCTCACCAAGTTGAAGCGTTTTTGATTAGAAGTGGAAATAACTTTTGAATTTCATCAAGCTGGTTTCTGCTGTTGAAATATGTTCTTTAGGACATGATTCTGCACAATATACGTCAAATTCTTTTGAGCCCTTTAAAGGTTGAAAGGATATAGCCATCCGTTCAAAACGTCCTTATGAGACCGAGTTGAAGCGTTTTTGATTAGGAGTGGAAATAACTAAGGGACATTATCAAGCTGGTTTCTGCTGTTGAAATATGTTTTTTATGACATAATTCTGCACAATATATGTCAATCTAAGTGTAATCCCTTCACAAGTTCAAAAGATATAGCCATTCGTTCAAAAAGTACTTATCTCACCGAGTTGAAGCGTTTTTGATTCGGAGTGGAAATAACTAATGAATTTCATCAAGCTGGTTTCTGCTGTTGAAATATGTTGTTTAGGACAAGATTCTGCACAATATATGTCAAATTCAGTGAAATCCCATCACAGGTTCAAAAAATATAGCCATTCGTTCAAAAAGTGCTTATCTCACCAAGTTGAAGAGTTTTTGATTAGTATTGGAAATAACTAATGAATTTCATCAAGCTGGTTTCTGCTGTTGAAATATGTTATTTAGGAAATGATTCCGGACAATATATGTCAAATTCAGTGTAATCCCTTCACAAGTTAAAAAGATATAGCCTTTCGTTCAAAAAGTACTTATCTCACCGGGTTGAAGCGTTTTTGATTAGGAGTGGAAATAACTTTTGAATTTCATCAAGCTGGTTTCTGCTGTTGAAATATGTTTTTTAGGACATGATTCTGCACAATGTTTGTCAAATTTAGTGAAATCCCATTACAGGTTCAAAGGATATAGCCATTCGTCCAAAAAGTACTTATGTCACCAAGTTGAAGAGTTTTTGATTAGTATTGGAAATAACCAATGAATTACGTCAAGCTGGTTTCTGCTGTTGAAATATGTTTTTTAGGATATGATTCTGCACAATATATGTCAAATTCAGTGTAATCACATCACAGGTTCAAAAGATGTCGCCATTCGTTCAAAAAGTACTTATCTTACCGATTTGAAGCGATTTTGATTAGGAGTGGAAATAACTAATGAATTTCATCAAGTTGGTTTCTGCTGTTGAAATATGTTGTTTAGGATATGATTCTGCACAACATATGTCAGATTCAGTGTAATCCCTTCACTGGTTCAAAAGATATAGCCATTCGTTCAAAAAGTACTTATCTCACCGAGTTGAAGTGTTTTTTATTCAGAGTTGAATTAACAGGTAAATTTCATCAAGCTGGTTTCTGCTGTTGAAATATGTTGTTTAGGATATGATTCTGCACAATATATGTCAAATTAAGTGTAACCCCTTCACAAGTTCAAAAGATATAGCCATTCGTTCAAGAAGTACTTATATCACCGTGTTGAAGCGTTTTTGATTAGGAGTGGAAATAACTTTTGAATTTCATCACGCTGGTTTCTGCTGTTGAAATATGTTGTTTAGGACATAATTCTGCACAATATATGTCAAATTCAGTGTAATCCCTTCATAGGTTCAAAAGATATCGCCATTCGTACAAAAAGTACTTATCTCACCGAGTTGATGCGTTTTTGGATTCGGAGTGGAAATAATCAATGAATTTCATCAAGCTGGTTTCTGCTCTTGAAATATGTTTTTTAAGATATGATTCTGCACAATATATGTCAAATTTAGTGTAATCACATTACAGGTTCAAAAGACATAGCCATTCGTTCAAAAACTGCTTATCTTATCGAGTTGAAGCGTTTTTGATTGAGAGTGGAAATAACTAATGGATTTAATCAAGCTGGTTTCTGCTGTTGAAATATGTTGTTTAGGACTTGATTCTGCAGAACACATGTCAAATTCAGTGTAATCCAGCGACAAGATCAAACGATATAGCCATTCGTGCAAAAAGTGCTTATCTCACCGAGTTGAAGCAATTTTGATTAGGAGTGGCAATAACTAATGAATTTCATCAAGTAGATTTCTACTGTTGAAATATGTTGTTTAGGACATGATTCTGCACAATATATGTCAAATTCAGTGTAATCCCTTCCCAAGTTCAAAAGATATAGCCATTCGTTCAAAAAGTGCTTATCTCACCGAGTTGAAGCGTTTTTGATTAGGAGTGGAAATAACTTTTGAATTTCATCAAGCTGGTTTCTGTTGTTGAAATATGTTGTTTAGAACATGATTCTGCACAATATATGTCCAATTCAGTGTAATCCCTTCATAGGTTCAAAAGAAATCGCCAGTCGTTCCAAAAGAACTTATCTCACCGAGTTGAGGCGTTTTTGATTCGGAGTGGAAATAACCAATGAATTTCATCAAGCTCGTTTCTGCTGTTGAAATATGTTTTTTAGTATATGATTCTGAACAATATATGTCAAATTTAGTGTAATCACATCACAGGTTCAAAAGATATAGCCATTCGTTCAAAAACTGCTTATCTTATCGGGTTGAAGCGTTTTTGATTAGGAGTGGAAATAACTGATGGATTTCGTCAAGCTGGTTTCTGTTGTTGAAATATGTTGTTTAGGACATGATTTTGCAAAACACATGTCAAATTAAGTGTAATCCAGCGATAAGATCAAAAGATATAGCCATTCGTGAAAAAAGTGCTTATCTCACCGAGTTGAGACGTTTCTGATTAGGAGTGGCAATAACTTTTGAATTTCATCACGCTGGTTTCTGCTGTTGAAATATGTTGTTTAGGACATGATTCTGCAGAACACATGTCAAATTCAGTGTAATCCAGCGACAAGATCAAAAGATATAGCCATTCGTGCAAAAAGTGCTTATCTCACCGAGTTGAAGCATTTTTGATTAGGAGTGGAAATAACTAATGAATTTCATCAAGCTGGTTTCTGCTGTTGAAATATGTTGTTTAGGATATTATTCTGCACAATATATGTCAAAGTCAGTGTGATCCCATTACAGGTTCAAAGGATATAGCCATTCGTTCAAAAAGGCCTTATCTCACCGAGTTGAAGCGTTTTTGATTCTGAGTGGAAATAACTAATGAATTTCATCAAGCTGGTTTCTGCTGTTGAAATATGTTGTTTAGGATATGATTCTGCACAATATATGTCAAAGTCAGTGTGATCCCATTACAGGTTCAAAGGATATAGCCATTCGTTCAAAAAGGACTTATCTCACCGAGTTTAGGCGTTTGTGATTAGGAGTGGAAATAACTAATGAATTTCATCAAGCTGGTTTCTGCTGTTGAAATATGTTGTTTAGGACATGATTCTGCACAATATATGTCAAATTCAGTGTAATCCCTTCACAAGTTCAAAAGATATAGCCATTCGTTCAAAAATTGCTTATCTCACCAAGTTGAAGAGTTTTTGATTAGGAGCGGAAATAACTATTGAATTTCATCAAGCTGGTTTCTGCTGTTGAAATATGTTGTTTAGGACATGATTCTGCACAATATACGTCAAATTCTTGTGAGCCCATTACAGGTTGAAAGGATATAGCCATCCGTTCAAAACGTGCTTATGAGACCGAGTTGAAGCGTTTTTGATTAGGAGTGGAAATAACTAAGGGATATTATCAAGCTGGTTTTTGCTGTTGAAATATGTTTTTTATGACATAATTCTGCACAATATATGTCAAATTCAGTGTAATCCCTTCACAAGTTCAAAAGATATAGCCACTCGTTCAAAAAGTACTTATCTCACCGAGTTGAAGCGTTTTTGATTCGGAGTGGAAATAACTAATGAATTTCATCAAGCTGGTTTCTGCTGTTGAAATATGTTGTTTAGGACAAGATTCTGCACAATATATGTCAAATTCAGTGAAATCCCATTACAGGTTCAAAAAATATAGCCATTCGTTCAAAAATTGCTTATCTCACCAAGTTGAAGAGTTTTTGATTAGTATTGGAAATAACTAATGAATTTCATCAAGCTGGTTTCTGCTGTTGAAATATGTTATTTAGGAAATGATTCCGGACAATATATGTCAAATTCAGTGTAATCCCTTTACAAGTTAAAAAGATATAGCCTTTCGTTCAAAAAGTACTTATCTCACCGGGTTGAAGCGTTTTTGATTAGGAGTGGAAATAACTTTTGAATTTCATCAAGCTGGTTTCTGCTGTTGAAATATGTTTTTTAGGACATGATTCTGCACAATGTTTTTCAAATTTAGTGAAATCCCATTACAGATTCAAAGGATATAGCCATTCGTCCAAAAAGTACTTATGTCACCAAGTTGAAGAGTTTTTGATTAGTATTGGAAATAACCAATGAATTACGTCAAGCTGGTTTCTGCTGTTGAAATATGTTGTTTAGGATATGATTCTGCACAACATATGTCAAATTCAGTGTAATCCCTTCACAGGTTCAAAAGATATAGCCATTCGTTCAAAAAGTACTTATCTCACCGAGTTGAAGTCTTTTTTATTCAGAATTAAATTAACAGGTAAATTTCATCAAGCTGGTTTCTGCTGTTGAAATATGTTGTTTAGGATATGATTCTGCACAATATATGTCAAATTTAGTGTAATCACATCACAGGTTCAAAAGATATAGCCATTCGTGCAAAAACTGCTTATCTTATCGGGTTGAAGCGTTTTTGATTAGGAGTGGAAATAAATGATGGATTTCGTCAAGCTGGTTTCTGCTGTTGAAATATGTTGTTTAGGAAGTGATTCTGCACAATATATATCAAATTTAGTGTAATCCAGACACAAGTTCAAAAGATATAGCCATTCGATCAAAAAGTGCTTATGTCATCGAGTTGAAGCGTTTATGATTCGCAGTGGAAATAACTAATGAAAGAATCAAGATGCTTTCTGCTGTCTAAATATGTTGTTCAGGACATGATTCTGCACAATATATGTCAACTTCAGTGTAATCCCTTCATAGGTTCAAAAGATATAGCCATTCGTTCAAAAAGTGCTTATCTCACCGAGTTCAAGCGTTTTTGATTCGGAGTGGAAATAACCAATGAATTTCATCAAGCTGGTTTCTGCTGTTGAAATATGTTTTTAGGATATGATTCTGCACAATATATGTCAAATTTAGTGTAATCACAACACAGGTTCAAAAGATATAGCCATTCGTTCAAAAACTCCTTATCTTTTCGGGTTGAAGCGGTTTTGATTAGGAGTGGAAATAACCGATGGATTTCATCAAGCTGGTTACTGCTGTTGAAATATGTTGTTTAGGACATGATTCTGCAAAACACATGTCAAATTCAGTGTAATCCAGCTACATGTTCAAAACATATAGCCATTCGTTCAAAAATTGCTTATCTCACCAAGTTGAAGAGGTTTTGATTCGGAGTGGAAATAACTAATGAATTTCATCAAACTGGTTTCTGCTGTTGAAATATGTTGTTTAGGACATGATTCTGCACAATATATGTCAAATTCAGTGAAATCCCATCACAGGTTCAAAAGATATAGCCATTCGTTCAAAAATTGCTTATCTCACCAAGTTGAAGAGTTTTTGATTAGGAGCGGAAATAACTATTGAATTTCATCAAGCTGGTTTCAGCTGTTGAAATATGTTGTTTAGGACATGATTCTGCACAATATATGACAAATTCTTGTGAGCCCATTACAGGTTCAAAGGATATAGACATTACTTCAAAACATGCTTATGAGACCGAGTTAAAGCGTTTTTGATTAGGAGTGGAAATAACTAATGAATTTCATCAAGCTGGTTCCTGCTGTTGAAATAAGTTGTTTAGGACAAGATTTTGCACAAAATATGTCAAATTCAGTGTAATCCAGCAACAAGATCAAAAGATATAGCCATTCTTGCAAATAATGCTTATCTCACCGAGTTGAAGCGTTTTTGTTTAGGAGTGGAAATAACTAATGAATTTCATCAATTGGTTTCTGCTGTTGAAATATGTTTTTTGTGATATGATTCTGCACAATATATGTCAAATTCAGTGTGATCCCATTAAAGGTTCAAAGGATATAACCATTCTTTCAAAAAGGACTTATCTCACCGTGTTGAAGCGTTTTTGATTAGGAGTGGAAATAACTTTTGAATTTCATCAAGCTGGTAACTGCTGTTGAAATATGTTTTTTGGGATATGATTCTGCACAATATATGTCAAATTCAATTTGATCCCATTAAAGGTTCAAAAGATATCGCCATACGTTCAAAAAGTAATTATCTCACCGAGTTGAAGCGTTTTTGAATTCGGAGTGGAAATGATCAATGAATTTCATCAAGCTGGTTTCTGCTCTTGAAATATGTTTTTTAGGATATGATTCTGCACAATATATGTCAAATTTAGTGTAATCACATCACAGATACAAAAGACATAGCCATTCGTTTAAAAACTACTTATCTTATCGGGTTGAAGCGTTTTTGATTGAGAGTGGAAATAACTAATGGATTTAATCAAGCTGGTTTCTGCTGTTGAAATATGTTGTTTTGGACATGATTCTGCAGAACATATGTCAAATTCAGTGTAATCCAGCGACAAGATCAAAAGATATAGCCATTCGTGCAAAAAGTGCTTATCTCAACGAGTTGAAGCAATTTTGATTAGGAGTGGCAATAACTAATGAATTTCATCAAGTAGATTTCTACTGTTGAAATATGTTGTTTAGGACATGATTCTGCACAATATATGTCCAATTCAGTGTAATCCCTTCATAGGTTCAAAAGAAATCGCCAGTCGTTCCAAAAGAACTTATCTCACCGAGTTGAGGCGTTTTTGATTCAGAGTGGAAATAACCAATGAATTTCATCAAGCTGGTTTCTGCTGTTGAAATATGTTTTTTAGGATATTATTCTGAACAATATATGTCAAATTTAGTGTAATCAAATCACAGGTTCAAAAGATATAGCCATTCGTTCAAAAACTGCTTATCTTATCAGGTTGAAGCGTTTTTGATTAGGAGTGGAAATAACTGATGGATTTCGTCAAGCTGGTTTCTGCTGTTGAAATATGTTGTTTAGGACATGATTCTGCAAAACATATGTCAAATTAAGTGTAATCCAGTGATAAGATCAAAAGATATAGCCATTCGTGAAAAAAGTGCTTATCTCACCGAGTTTAGACGTTTCTGATTAGGAGTGGAAATAACTAATGAATTTCATCAAGCTGGTTCCCGCTGTTCAAATATGTTATTTAGGACAAGATTCTGCACAAAATATGTCAAATTCAGTATAATCCAGTGACAAGTTCAAAAGATATAGCCATTCGATCAAAAACTGCTTATCTCACCGAGTTGAAGCATTTTTGATTCGGAGTGGAAATAACTAATGAATTTCATTAAGCTGGTTTCTGCTGTTGAAATATGTTGTCTAGGACAAGATTCTGCACAATATATGTCAAATTCAGTGAAATCCCATCACAGGTTCAAAAAATATAGCCATTCGTTCAAAAATTGCTTATCTCACCAGGTTGAAGAGTTTTTGATTAATATTGGAAATAACTTTTGAATTTCATCAAGCTGGTTTCTGCTCTTGAAATTTGTTGTTTAGGACATGATTCTGGACAATATATTTCAAATTCAGTGTAATCCCTTCACAAGTTCAAAAGATATAGCCATTCGTTCAAAAAGTACTTATCTCACCGAGTTGAAGCGTTTTTGATTAGGAGCGGAAATAACTATTGAATTTCATCAAGCTGGTTTCTGATGTTGAAATATGTTGTTTAGGACATGATTCTGCACAATATACGTCAAATTCTTGTGAGCCCATTACAGGTTGAAAGGATATAGCCATCCATTCAAAACGTGCTTATGAGACCGAGTTGAAGCGTTTTTGATTAGGAGTGGAAATAACAAAGGGATATTATCAAGCTGGTTTCTGCTGTTGAAATATGTTGTTTATGACATAATTCTGCACAATATATGTCAAATTAAGTGTAATCCCTTCACAAGTTCAAAAGATATAGCCATTCGTTCAAAAAGTACTTATCTCACCGAGTTGAAGCGTTTTTGATTCGGAGTGGAAATAACTAATGAATTTCATCAAGCTGGTTTCTGCTGTTGAAATATGTTGTTTAGGACAAGATTCTGCACAATATATGTCAAATTCAGTGAAATCCCATCACAGGTTCAAAAAATATAGCCATTCGTTCAAAAATTGCTTATCTCACCAAGTTGAAGAGTTTTTGATTAGTATTGGAAATAACTAATGAATTTCATCAAGCTGGTTTCTGCTGTTGAAATATGTTGTTTAGGACAAGATTCTGGACAATATATGTCAAATTCAGTGTAATCCCTTCACAAGTTAAAAAGATATAGCCATTCGTTCAAAAAGTACTTATCTCACCGGGTTGAAGCGTTTTTGATTAGGAGTGGAAATAACTTTTGAATTTCATCAAGCTGGTTTCTGCTGTTGACATATGTTTTTTAGGACATGATTCTGCACAATATTTGTCAAATTTAGTGAAATCCCATTACAGGTTCAAAGGATATAGCCATTCGTCCAAAAAGTACTTATGTCACCAAGTTGAAGAATTTTTGATTAGTATTAGAAATAACCAATGAATTACGTCAAGCTGGTTTCTGCTGTTGAAATATGTTGTTAGGTCAAGATTCTGCACAATATATGTCATATTCAGAGATATCCCATCAAAAGTCCAAAAGATATAGCCATTCGTTCAAAAAGTGCTTAACTCACCGAGTTGAGACGTTTCTGATTAGGAGTGGAAATAATCAATGAATTTCATCAAGCTGGTTTCTGCTGTTGAAATATGTTTTTTAGGACATGATTCTGCACAATATATGTCAAATTCAGTATAATCCCTTCATAGGTTCAAAAGATATCGCCATTCGTTCAAAAAGTACTTATATCACCGAGTTGAAGTGTTTTTGATTAGGAGTGGAAATAAGTGATGGATTTCATCAAGCTGGTTACTGCTGTTGAAATATGTTGTTTAGGACATGATTCTGCAAAACACATGTCAAATTCAGTGAAATCCCATCACATGTTCAAAACATATAGCCATTCGTTCAAAAATTGCTTATCTCACCAAGTTGAAGAGGTTTTGATTAGGAGCGGAAATAACTATTGAATTTCATCAAGCTGGTTTCAGCTGTTGAAATATGTTGTTTAGGACATGATTCTGCACAATATATGTCAAATTCTTATGAGCCGATTACAGGTTCAAAGGATATAGCCATTCGTTAAAAACACGCTTATGAGACCGAGTTGAAGCGTTTTTGATTAGGAGTGGAAATAACTGATGGATTTCATCAAGCTGGTTTCTGATGTTGAAATATGTTGTTTAGGACATGATTCTTCAAAACACATGTCAAATTCAGTGAAATCCCATCACATGTTCAAAACATATAGCCATTCGTTCAAAAATTGCTTATCTCACCAAGTTGAAGAGGTTTTGATTAGGAGCGGAAATAACTATTGAATTTCATCAAGCTGGTTTCAGCTGTTGAAATATGTTGTTTAGGACATGATTCTGCACAATATATGTCAAATTCTTATGAGCCCATTACAGGTTCAAAGGATATAGCCATTCGTTCAAAACACGCTTATGAGACCGAGTTGAAGCGTTTTTGATTAGGAGTGGATATAACTAATGAATTTCATCAAGCTGGTTCCTGCTGTTGAAATATGTTCTTTAGGACAAGATTTTGCACAAAATATGTCAAATTCTGTATAATCCAGCGACAAGTTCAAAAGATATTGCCATTCGATCAAAAAGTGCTTATCTCACCGAGTTGAGCGTTTTTGATTCGGAGCAGAAATAACTAATGAATTTCATCAAGCTGGTTTCTGCTGTTGAAATATGTTGTTTAGGACATGATTCTGCAGAAAATATTTCAAATTATGTATAATCCAGCAACAAGATCAAAAGATATAGCCATTCTTGCAAATAATGCTTATCTCACCGAGTTGAAGCGTTTTTGTTTAGGAGTGGAAATAACTAATGAATTTCATCAAGCTGGTTTCTGCTGTTGAAATATGTTTTTTGGGATATGATTCTGCACAATATATGTATAATTCAGTGTGATCCCATTAAAGGTTCAAAGGATATAGCCATTCTTTCAAAAAGGACTTATCTCACCGAGTTGAAGCGTTTTTGATTCGGAGTGGAAATAACTAATGGATATCATCAAGCTGGTTTCTGCTGTTGAAATATGTTGTTTATGACATAATTCTGCACAATATATGTCAAATTAAGCGTAACCCCTTCACAAGTTCAAAAGATATAGCCATTCGTTCAAGAAGTACTTATATCACCGAGTTGAAGCGTTTTTGATTAGGAGTGGAAACAACTTTTGAATTTAATCACGCTGGTTTCTGCTGTTGAAATATGTTGTTTAGGACATAATTCTGCACAATATATGTCAAATTCAGTGTAATCCCTTCATAGGTTCAAAAGATATCGCCATTCGTTCAAAAAGTACTTATCTCACCGAGTTGATGAGTTTTTGGATTCGGAGTGGAAATAATCAATGAATTTCATCAAGCTGGTTTCTGCTGTTGAAATTTGTTTTTTAGGATATGATTCTGCACAATATATGTCAAATTTAGTGTAATCACATTACAGGTTCAAAAGACATAGCCATTCGTTCAAAAACTGCTTATCTTATCGAGTTGAAGCGTTTTTGATTGAGAGTGGAAATAACTAATAGATTTAATCAAGCTGGTTTCTGCTGTTGAAATATGTTGTTTAGGACATGATTCTGCAGAACACATGTCAAATTCAGTGTAATCCAGCGACAAGATCAAAAGATATAGCCATTCGTGCAAAAAGTGCTTATCTCACCGAGTTGAAGCAATTTTGATTAGGAGTGGCAATAACTAATGAATTTCATCAAGTAGATTTCTACTGTTGAAATATGTTGTTTAGGACATGATTCTGCACAATATATGTCAAATTCAGTTTAATCCCTTCACAAGTTCAAAAGATATAGCCATTCGTTCAAAAAGTGCTTATCTCACCGAGTTGAAGCGTTTTTGATTCGGAATGGAAATAACTAATGAATTTCATCAAGCTGGTTTCTGCTTTTGAAATATGTTGTTTAGGACATGATTCTGCACAATATATGTCAAATTCAGTTTAATCCCTTCACAAGTTCAAAAGATATAGCCATTCGTTCAAAAAGTGCTTATCTCACCGAGTTGAAGCGTTTTTGATTAGGAGTGGAAATAACTTTTGAATTTCATCAAGCTGGTTTCTGCTGTTGAAATATGTTGTTTAGAACATGATACTGCACAATATATGTCCAATTCAGTGTAATCCCTTCATAGGTTCAAAAGAAATCGCCAGTCCTTCCAAAAGAACTTATCTGACCGAGTTGAGGCGTTTTTGATTCGGAGTGGAAATAACCAATGAATTTCATCAAGCTCGTTTCTGCTGTTGAAATATGTTGTTTAGGATATGATTCTGAACAATATATGTCAAATTTAGTGTAATCACATCACATGTTCAAAAGATATAGCCATTCGTTCAAAAACTGCTTATCTTATCGGGTTGAAGCGTTTTTGATTCTGAGTGGAAATAACCAATGAATTTCATCAAGCTGGTTTCTGCTGTTGAAATATGTTGTTTAGGACATGATTCTGCACAATATATGTCAATCTAAGTGTAAATCCTTCACAAGTTCAAAAGATATAGCCATTCGTTCAAAAAGTGCTTATCTCACCGAGTTGAAGCGTTTTTGATTAGGAGTGGAAATAACTTTTGAATTTCATCAAGCTGGTTTCTGCTGTTGAAATTTGTTGTTTAGGACATAATTGTGCACAATATATGTCAAATTCAGTGTAATCCCTTCATAGGTTCAAAAGATATCGCCATTCGTTCAAAAAGTACTTATCACACCGAGTTGATGCGTTTTTGGATTCGGAGTGGAAATAATCAATGAATTTCATCAAGCTGGTTTCTGCTGTTGAAATATGTTTTTTAGGATATGATTCTGCACAATATATGTCAAATTTAGTGTAATCACATTACAGGTTCAAAAGACATAGCCATTCGTTCAAAAACTGCTTATCTTATCGAGTTGAAGCGTTTTTGATTGACAGTGGAAATAACTAATGGATTTAATCAAGCTGGTTTCTGCTGTTGAAATATGTTGTTTAGGACATGATTCTGCAGAACACATGTCAAATTCAGTGTAATCCATTGACAAGATCAAAAGATATAGCCATTCGTGCAAAAAGTGCTTATCTCACCGAGTTGAAGCAATTTTGATTAGGAGTGGCAATAACTAATGAATTTCATCAAGTAGATTTCTACTATTGGAATATGTTGTTTAGGACATGATTCTGCACAATATATGTCAAATTCAGTGTAATCCCTTCACAAGTTCAAAAGATATAGCCATTCGTTCAAAAAGTGCTTATCTCACCGAGTTGAAGCATTTTTGATTAGGAGTGGCAATAACTAATGAATTTCATCAAGCTGGTTTCTGCTGTTGAAATATGTTGTTTAGGATATGATTCTGCACAATATATGTCAAAGTCAGTGTGATCCCATTACAGGTTCAAAGGATATAGCCATTCGTTCAAAAAGGCCTTATCTCACCGAGTTGAAGCGTTTTTGATTAGGAGTGGAAATAACTAATGAATTTCATCAAGCTGGTTTCTGCTGTTGAAATATGTTGGTTAGGATATGATTCTGCACAATATATGTCAAAGTCAGTGTGATCCCATTAGAGGTTCAAAGGATATAGCCATTCGTTCAAAAAGGACTTATCTCACCGAGTTGAAGCGTTTGTGATTAGGAGTGGAAATAACTAATGAATTTCATCAAGCTGGTTTCTGCTGTTGAAATATGTTGTTTAGGATATGATTTTGAACAATATATGTCAAATTTAGTGTAATCACATCACAGGTTCAAAAGATGTAGCCATTCGTTCAAAAACTGCTTATCTTATCGGGTTGAAGCGTTTTTGATTAGGAGTGGAAATAACTGATGGATTTCGTTAAGCTGGTTTCTGCTGTTGAAATATGTTGTTAAGGACATGATTCCGAAAAACACATGTCAAATTAAGTGTAATCCAGCGATAAGATAAAAAGATATAGCCATTCTTGAAAAAAGTGCTTATCTCACCGAGTTGAGACGTTTCTGATTAGGAGTGGAAATAACTTATGAATTTCATCAAGCTGGTTCCCGCTGTTGAAATATGCTGTTTAGAACAAGATTCTGCACAAAATATGTCAAATTCAGTATAATCCAGTGACAAGTTCAAAAGATATAGCCATTCGATCAAAAAGTGCTTATCTCACCGAGTTGAAACATTTTTGATTCGGAGTGGAAATAACTAATGAATTTCATCAAGCTGGTTTCTGCTGTTGAAATATGTTGTTTAGGACATGATTCTGCAGAAAATATTTCAAATTCATTGTAATCCAGCAACAAGATCAAAGGATATAGCCATTCTTGCAAATAATGCTTATCTCACCGAGTTGAAGCGTTTTTGATTAGGAGTGGAAATAACTTTTGAATTTCATCAAGCTGGTTTCTGCTGTTGAAATATGTTGTTTAGAACATGATTCTGCACAATATATGTCCAATTCAGTGTAATCCCTTCATAGGTTCAAAAGAAATCGCCAGTCGTTCCAAAAGAACTTATCTGACCGAGTTGAGGCGTTTTTGATTCGGAGTGGAAATAACCAATGAATTTCATCAAGCTCGTTTCTGCTGTTGAAATATGTTTTTTAGGATATGATTCTGAACAATATATGTCAAATTTAGTGTAATCACATCACAGGTTCAAAAGATATAGCCATTCGTTAAAAAACTGCTTATCTTATCGGGTTGAAGCGTTTTTGATTAGGAGTGGAAATAACTGATGGATTTCGTCAAGCTGGTTTCTGCTGTTGAAATATGTTGTTTAGGACATGATTTTGCAACTGACATGTCAAATTAAGTGTAATCCAGCGATAAGATCAAAAGATATAGCCATTCGTGAAAAAAGTGCTTATCTCATCGAGTTGAGACGTTTCTGATTAGGAGTGGAAATAACTAATGAATTTCATCAAGCTGGTTCCCGCTGTTGAAATATGTTGTTTATGACAAGATTCTGCAATAAATATGTCAAATTCAGTATAATCCAGTGACAAGTTCAAAAGATATAGCCATTCGATCAAAAAGTGCTTATCTCACCGAGTTGAAGCATTTTTGATTCGGAGTGGAAATAACTAATGAATTTCATCAAGCTGGTTTCTGCTGTTGAAATATGTTGTTTAGGACAAGATTCTGCACAATATATGTCAACTTCAGTGAAATCCCATCACAGGTTCAAAAAAAATAGCCATTCGTTCAAAAATTGCTTATCTCACCAAGTTGAAGAGTTTTTGATTAGTATTGGAAATAACTTTTGAATTTCATCAAGCTGGTTTCTGCTCTTGAAATTTGTTGTTTAGGACATGATTCTGGACAATATATTTCAAATTCAGTGTAATCCCTTCACAAGTTCAAAAGATATCGCCATTCGTTCAAAAAGTACTTATCTCACCGAGTTGAAGCGTTTTTGATTAGGAGTGGAAATAACTTTTGAATTTCATCAAGCTGGTTTCTGCTGTTGAAATATGTTGTTTAGGACATGATTCTGCACAATATATGTCAAATTCAGTGAAATCCCATCACAGGTTCAAAAGATATAGCAATTCTTTCAAAAATTGCTTATCTCACCAAGTTGAAGAGTTTTTGATTAGGAGTGGAAATAACTTTTGAATTTCATCACGCTGGTTTCCGCTGTTGAAATATGTTGTTTAGGACATGATTCTGCAGAACACATGTCAAATTCAGTGTAATCCAGCGACAAGATCAAAAGATATAGCCATTCGTGCAAAAAGTGCTTATCTCACCGAGTTGAAGCAATTTTGATTAGGAGTGGCAATAAGTAATGAATTTCATCAAGTAGATTTCTACTGTTGAAATATGTTGTTTAGGACATGATTCTGCACAATATATGTAAAATTCAGTGTAATCCCTTCACAAGTTCAAAAGATATAGCCATTCGTTCAAAAAGTGCTTATCTCACCGAGTTGAGGAATTTTTGATTAGGAGTGGAAATAACTAATGAATTTCATCAAGCTGGTTTCTGCTGTTGAAATATGTTGTTTAGGATATGATTCTGCACAATATATGTCAAAGTCAGTGTGATCCCATTACAGGTTCAAAGTATATATCCATTCGTTCAAAAGGGCCTTATCTCACCGAGTTGAAGCGTTTTTGATTAGGAGTGGAAATAACTAATGAATTTCATTAAGCTGGTTTCTGCTGTTGAAATATGTTGTTTAGGATATGATTCTGCACAATATATGTCAAAGTCAGTGTGATCCCATTACAGGTTCAAAGGATACAGCCATTCGTTCAAAAAGGACTTATCTCACCGAGTTGAGGCGTTTGTGATTAGGAGTGGAAATAACTAATGAATTTCATCAAGCTGGTTTCTGCTGTTGAAATATGTTGTTTAGGACTTGATTCTGCACAATATATGTCGAATTCAGTGTAATCCCTTCATAGGTTCAAAAGAAATCGCCAGTCATTCCAAAAGAACTTATGTCACCGAGTTGAGGCGTTTTTGATTCTGAGTGGAAATAACCAATGAATTTCATCAAGCTGGTTTCTGCTGTTGAAATATGTTGTTTAGGATATGATTTTGAACAATATATGTCAAATTTAGTGTAATCACATCACAGGTTCAAAAGATATAGCCATTCGTTCAAAAAGTGCTTATCTCACCGAGTTGAAGCGTTTTGATTAGGAGTGGAAATAACTTTTGATTTTCATCAAGCTGGTTTCTGCTGTTGAAATATGTTGTTTAGGACATGATTCTGCACAATATATGTCAAATTCAGTGAAATCCCATCACAGGTTCAAAAGATATAGCAATTCTTTCAAAAATTGCTTATCTCACCAAGTTGAAGAGTTTTTGATTAGGAGTGGAAATAACTTTTGAATTTCATCACGCTGGTTTCCGCTGTTGAAATATGTTGTTTAGGATATGATTCTGCACAATATATGTCAAAGTCAGTGTGATCCCATTACAGGTTCAAAGTATATATCCATTCGTTCAAAAGGGCCTTATCTCACCGAGTTGAAGCGTTTTTGATTAGGAGTGGAAATAACTAATGAATTTCATTAAGCTGGTTTCTGCTGTTGAAATATGTTGTTTAGGATATGATTCTGCACAATATATGTCAAAGTCAGTGTGATCCCATTACAGGTTCAAAGGATACAGCCATTCGTTCAAAAAGGACTTATCTCACCGAGTTGAGGCGTTTGTGATTAGGAGTGGAAATAACTAATGAATTTCATCAAGCTGGTTTCTGCTGTTGAAATATGTTGTTTAGGACTTGATTCTGCACAATATATGTCGAATTCAGTGTAATCCCTTCATAGGTTCAAAAGAAATCGCCAGTCATTCCAAAAGAACTTATGTCACCGAGTTGAGGTGTTTTTGATTCTGAGTGGAAATAACCAATGAATTTCATCAAGCTGGTTTCTGCTGTTGAAAT
This sequence comes from Fistularia commersonii, assembly GCF_037954325.1. Lineage (NCBI taxonomy): Eukaryota > Metazoa > Chordata > Actinopteri > Syngnathiformes > Fistulariidae > Fistularia > Fistularia commersonii. The sequence continues at coordinate 418,047 of NW_028234007.1, forward strand.
ATGTTGTTTAGGATATGATTTTGAACAATATATGTCAAATTTAGTGTAATCACATCACAGGTTCAAAAGATATAGCCATTCGTTCAAAAAGTGCTTATCTCACCGAGTTGAAGCGTTTTTGATTAGGAGTGGAAATAACTTTTGATTTTCATCAAGCTGGTTTCTGCTGTTGAAATATGTTGTTTAGAACAAGATTCTGCACAATATATGTCCAATTCAGTGTAATCCCTTCATAGGTTCAAAAGAAATCGCCAATCATTCCAAAAGAACTTATGTCACCGAGTTGAGGCGTTTTTGATTCTGAGTGGAAATAACCAATGAATTTCATCAAGCTGGTTTCTGCTGTTGAAATATGTTGTTTAGGATATGATTTTGAACAATATATGTCAAATTCAGTGAAATCCCATCACAGTTTCAAAAGATATAGCCATTCGTTCAAAAATTGCTTATCTCACCAAGTTGAAGAGTTTTTGATTAGGAGCGGAAATAACTATTGAATTTCATCAAGCTGGTTTCTGCTGTTGAAATATGTTGTTTAGGACATGATTCTGCACAATATACGTCAAATTCTTGTGAGCCCATTACAGGTTGAAAGGATATAGCCATCCGTTCAAAACGTGCTTATGAGACCGAGTTGAAGCGTTTTTGATTAGGAGTGGAAATAACTAATAGATATTATCAAGCTGGTTTCTGCTGTTGAAATATGTTGTTTATGACATAATTCTGCACAATATATGTCAAATTAAGTGTAATCCCTTCACAAGTTCAAAAGATATAGCCATTCGTTCAAAAAGTACTTATCTCACCGAGTTGAAGCGTTTTTGATTAGGAGTGGAAATAACTTTTGAATTTCATCACGCTGGTTTCTGCTGTTGAAATATGTTGTTTAGGACATGATTCTGCACAATATATGTCAAATTCAGTGTTATCCCTTCATAGGTTCAAAAGATATCGCCAGTCGTTCAAAAAGTACTTATCTCACCGAGTTGATGCGTTTTTGGATTCGGAGTGGAATTAATCAATGAATTTCATCAAGCTGGTTTCTGCTGTTGAAATATGTTTTTTAGGATATGATTCTGCACAATATATGTCAAATTTAGTGTAATCACATTACAGGTTCAAAAGACATAGCCATTCGTTCAAAAACTGCTTATCTTATCGGGTTGAAGCGTTTTTGATTGAGAGTGGAAATAACTAATGGATTTAATCAAGCTGGTTTCTGCTGTTGAAATATGTTGTTTAGGACATGATTCTGCAGAACACATGTCAAATTCAGTGTAATCCAGCGACAAGATCAAAAGATATAGCCATTCGTGCAAAAAGTGCTTATCTCACCGAGTTGAAGCAATTTTGATTAGGAGTGGCAATAACTAATGAATTTCATCAAGTACATTTCTACTGTTGAAATATGTTGTTTAGGACAGGATTCTGCACAATATATGTCAAATTCAGTGTAATCCCTTCACAAGTTCAAAAGATATAGCCATTCGTTCAAAAAGTGCTTATCTCACCGAGTTGAAGCATTTTTGATTAGGAGTGGAAATAACTAATGAATTTCATCAAGCTGGTTTCTGCTGCTGAAATATGTTGTTTAGGATATGATTCTGCACAATATATGTCAAAGTCAGTTTGATCCCATTACAGGTTCAAAGGATATAGCCATTCGTTCAAAAAGGACTTATCTCACCGAGTTGAAGCGTTTTTGATTAGGAGTGGAAATAACTAATGAATTTCATCAAGCTGGTTTCTGCTGCTGAAATATGTTGTTTAGGATATGATTCTGCACAATATATGTCAAATTCAGTGTAATCCTTTCACAAGTTCAAAAGACATAGCCATTCGTTCAAAAACTGCTTATCTTATCGGGTTGAAGCGTTTTTGATTGAGAGTGGAAATAACTAATGGATTTAATCAAGCTGGTTTCTGCTGTTGAAATATGTTGTTTAGGACATGATTTTGCAGAACACATTTCAAATTCAGTGTAATCCAGCGACAAGATCAAAAGATATAGCCATTCGTGCAAAAAGTGCTTAACTCACCGAGTTGAAGCAATTTTGATTAGGAGTGGCAATAACTAATGAATTTCATCAAGTAGATTTCTACTGTTGAAATATGTTGTTTAGGACAGGATTCTGCACAATATATGTCAAATTCAGTGTAATCCCTTCACAAGTTCAAAAGATATAGCCATTCGTTCAAAAAGTGCTTATCTCACCAAGTTGAAGCGTTTTTGATCAGGAGTGGAAATAACTCATGAATTTCATCAAGCTGGTTTCTGCTGTTGAAATATGTTGTTTAGGACATGATTCTGCACAATATATGTCAAATTCAGTGTAATCCCTTCACAAGTTCAAAAGATATAGCCATTCGTTCAAAAAGTGCTTATCTCACCGAGTTGAAGCGTTTTTGATTAGGAGTGGAAATAACTAATGAATTTCATCAAGCTGGTTTCTGCTCTTGAAATTTGTTGTTTAGGACAGGATTCTGGACAATATATTTCAAATTCAGTGTAATCCCATCACAGGTTCAAAAAATATAGCCATTCGTTCAAAAATTGCTTATCTCACCAAGTTGAAGAGTTTTTGATTAGTATTGGAAATAACTTTTGAATTTCATCACGCTGGTTTCTGCTCTTGAAATTTGTTGTTTAGGACATGATTCTGGACAATATATTTCAAATTCAGTGTAATCCCTTCACAAGTTCAAAAGATATCGCCATTCGTTCAAAAAGTGCTTATCTCACCGAGTTGAAGCGTTTTTGATTAGGAGTGGAAATAACTTTTGAATTTCATCAAGCTGGTTTCTGCTGTTGAAATATGTTGTTTAGAACATGTTTTTGCACAATATATGTCAAATTCAGTGTAATCCCTTCATAGGTTCAAAAGATATCGCCAGTCTTTCCAAAAGAACTTATCTCACCGAGTTGAAGCGTTTTTGATTAGGAGTGGAAATAACTAATGAATTTCTACAAGCTGGTTTCTGCTGTTGAAATATGTTGTTTAGGACATGATTCTGCACACTATATGTAAAATTCAGTGTAATCCCTTCACAAGTTCAAAAGATATAGACATTTGTTCAAAAAGTACTTATCTCACCGAGTTGAAGAGTTTTTGATTAGTATTGGAAATAACTAATGAATTTCATCAAGCTGGTTTCTGCTGTTGAAATATGTTGTTTAGGACATGATTCTGCACAATATATGTCAAATTCAGTGTAATCCCTTCATAGGTTCAAAAGACATCGCCAGTCATTCCAAAAGAACTTATGTCACCGAGTTGAGGCGTTTTTGATTCTGAGTGGAAATAACCAATGAATTTCATCAAGCTGGTTTCTGCTGTTGAAATATGTTGTTTAGGATATGATTTTGAACAATATATGTCAAATTTAGTGTAATCACATCACAGGTTCAAAAGATATAGCCATTCGTTCAAAAAGTGCTTATCTCACCGAGTTGAAGCGTTTTTGATTAGGAGTGGAAATAACTTTTGAATTTCATCAAGTTGGTTTCTGCTGTTGAAATATGTTGTTTAGAACATGTTTCTGCACAATATATGTCAAATTCAGTGTAATCCCTTCATAGGTTCAAAAGATATCGCCAGTCGTTCCAAAAGAACTTATTTCACCGAGTTGAGGCGTTTTTGATTCGGAGTGGAAATAACCAATGAATTTCATCAAGCTGGTTTCTGCTGTTGAAATATGTTGTTTAGGATATGATTCTGCACAATATATGTCAAATTTAGTGTAATCACATCACAGGTTCAAAAGATATAGCCATTCGTTCAAAAACTGCTTATCTTATCGGGTTGAAGGGTTTTTGATTAGGAGTGGAAATAACTAATGAATTTCATCAAGCTGGTTTTTGCTGTTGAAATATGTTGTTTAGGATATGATTCTGCACAATATATATCAAAGTCAGTGTGATCCCATTACAGGTTCAAAGGATATAGCCATTCGTTCAAAAAGGACTTATCTCACCGAGTTGAGGCGTTTGTGATTCGGAGTGGAAATAACTAATGAATTTCATCAAGCTGGTTTCTGCTGTTGAAATATGTTGTTTAGGACATGATTCTGCACAATATATGTCGAATTCAGTGTAATACCTTCATAGGTTCAAAAGAAATCGCCAGTCATTCCAAAAGAACTTATGTCACAGAGTTGAGGCGTTTTTGATTCTGAGTGGAAATAACCAATGAATTTCATCAAGCTGGTTTCTGCTGTTGAAATATGTTGTTTAGGATATGATTTTGAACAATATATGTCAAATTTAGTGTAATCACATCACAGGTTCAAAAGATATAGCCATTCGTTCAAAAAGTGCTTATCTCACCGAGTTGAAGCGTTTTTGATTAGGAGTGGAAATAACTTTTGAATTTCAGCAAGCTGGTTTCTGCTGTTGAAATATGTTGTTTAGAACATGATTCTGCACAATATATGTCCAATTCAGTGTAATCCCTTCATAGGTTCAAAAGAAATCGCCAGTCGTTCCAAAAGAACTTATCTGACCGAGTTGAGGCGTTTTTGATTCGGAGTTGAAATAACCAATGAATTTCATCAAGCTCGTTTCTGCTGTTGAAATATGTTTTTTAGGATATGATTCTGAACAATATATGTCAAATTTAGTGTAATCACATCACAGGTTCAAAAGATATAGCCATTCGTTAAAAAACTGCTTATCTTATCGGGTTGAAGCGTTTTTGATTAGGAGTGGAAATAACTGATGGATTTCGTCAAGCTGGTTTCTGCTGTTGAAATATGTTGTTTAGGACATGATTTTGCAACTGACATGTCAAATTAAGTGTAATCCAGCGATAAGATCAAAAGATATAGCCATTCGTGAAAAAAGTGCTTATCTCATCGAGTTGAGACGTTTCTGATTAGGAGTGGAAATAACTAATGAATTTCATCAAGCTGGTTCCCGCTGTTGAAATATGTTGTTTATGACAAGATTCTGCAATAAATATGTCAAATTCAGTATAATCCAGTGACAAGTTCAAAAGATATAGCCATTCGATCAAAAAGTGCTTATCTCACCGAGTTGAAGCATTTTTGATTCGGAGTGGAAATAACTAATGAATTTCATCAAGCTGGTTTCTGCTGTTGAAATATGTTGTTTAGGACAAGATTTTGCACAATATATGTCAACTTCAGTGAAATCCCATCACAGGTTCAAAAAATATAGCCATTCGTTCAAAAATTGCTTATCTCACCAAGTTGAAGAGTTTTTGATTAGTATTGGAAATAACTTTTGAATTTCATCAAGCTGGTTTCTGCTCTTGAAATTTGTTGTTTAGGACATGATTCTGGACAATATATTTCAAATTCAGTGTAATCCCTTCACAAGTTCAAAAGATATCGCCATTCGTTCAAAAAGTACTTATCTCACCGAGTTGAAGCGTTTTTGATTAGGAGTGGAAATAACTTTTGAATTTCATCAAGCTGGTTTCTGCTGTTGAAATATGTTGTTTAGGACATGATTCTGCACAATATATGTCAAATTCAGTGAAATCCCATCACAGGTTCAAAAGATATAGCAATTCTTTCAAAAATTGCTTATCTCACCAAGTTGAAGAGTTTTTGATTAGGAGTGGAAATAACTTTTGAATTTCATCACGCTGGTTTCCGCTGTTGAAATATGTTGTTTAGGACATGATTCTGCAGAACACATGTCAAATTCAGTGTAATCCAGCGACAAGATCAAAAGATATAGCCATTCGTGCAAAAAGTGCTTATCTCACCGAGTTGAAGCAATTTTGATTAGGAGTGGCAATAAGTAATGAATTTCATCAAGTAGATTTCTACTGTTGAAATATGTTGTTTAGGACATGATTCTGCACAATATATGTAAAATTCAGTGTAATCCCTTCACAAGTTCAAAAGATATAGCCATTCGTTCAAAAAGTGCTTATCTCACCGAGTTGAGGAATTTTTGATTAGGAGTGGAAATAACTAATGAATTTCATCAAGCTGGTTTCTGCTGTTGAAATATGTTGTTTAGGATATGATTCTGCACAATATATGTCAAAGTCAGTGTGATCCCATTACAGGTTCAAAGTATATATCCATTCGTTCAAAAGGGCCTTATCTCACCGAGTTGAAGCGTTTTTGATTAGGAGTGGAAATAACTAATGAATTTCATTAAGCTGGTTTCTGCTGTTGAAATATGTTGTTTAGGATATGATTCTGCACAATATATGTCAAAGTCAGTGTGATCCCATTACAGGTTCAAAGGATACAGCCATTCGTTCAAAAAGGACTTATCTCACCGAGTTGAGGCGTTTGTGATTAGGAGTGGAAATAACTAATGAATTTCATCAAGCTGGTTTCTGCTGTTGAAATATGTTGTTTAGGACATGATTCTGCACAATATATGTCGAATTCAGTGTAATCCCTTCATAGGTTCAAAAGAAATCGCCAGTCATTCCAAAAGAACTTATGTCACCGAGTTGAGGCGTTTTTGATTCTGAGTGGAAATAACCAATGAATTTCATCAAGCTGGTTTCTGCTGTTGAAATATGTTGTTTAGGATATGATTTTGAACAATATATGTCAAATTTAGTGTAATCACATCACAGGTTCAAAAGATATAGCCATTCGTTCAAAAAGTGCTTATCTCACCGAGTTGAAGCGTTTTTGATTAGGAGTGGAAATAACTTTTGATTTTCATCAAGCTGGTTTCTGCTGTTGAAATATGTTGTTTAGAACAAGATTCTGCACAATATATGTCCAATTCAGTGTAATCCCTTCATAGGTTCAAAAGAAATCGCCAATCATTCCAAAAGAACTTATGTCACCGAGTTGAGGCGTTTTTGATTCTGAGTGGAAATAACCAATGAATTTCATCAAGCTGGTTTCTGCTGTTGAAATATGTTGTTTAGGATATGATTTTGAACAATATATGTCAAATTCAGTGAAATCCCATCACAGTTACAAAAGATATAGCCATTCGTTCAAAAATTGCTTATCTCACCAAGTTGAAGAGTTTTTGATTAGGAGCGGAAATAACTATTGAATTTCATCAAGCTGGTTTCTGCTGTTGAAATATGTTGTTTAGGACATGATTCTGCACAATATACGTCAAATTCTTGTGAGCCCATTACAGGTTGAAAGGATATAGCCATCCGTTCAAAACGTGCTTATGAGACCGAGTTGAAGCGTTTTTGATTAGGAGTGGAAATAACTAATGGATATTATCAAGCTGGTTTCTGCTGTTGAAATATGTTGTTTATGACATAATTCTGCACAATATATGTCAAATTAAGTGTAATCCCTTCACAAGTTCAAAAGATATAGCCATTCGTTCAAAAAGTACTTACCTCACCGAGTTGAAGCGTTTTTGATTAGGAGTGGAAATAACTTTTGAATTTCATCACGCTTGTTTCTGCTGTTGAAATATGTTGTTTAGGACATGATTCTGCACAATATATGTCAAATTCAGTGTAATCCCTTCATAGGTTCAAAAGATATCGCCAGTCGTTCAAAAAGTACTTATCTCACCGAGTTGATGCGTTTTTGGATTCGGAGTGGAAATAATCAATGAATTTCATCAAGCTGGTTTCTGCTGTTGAAATATGTTTTTTAGGATATGATTCTGCACAATATATGTCAAATTTAGTGTAATCACATTACAGGTTCAAAAGACATAGCCATTCGTTCAAAAACTGCTTATCTTATCGGGTTGAAGCGTTTTTGATTGAGAGTGGAAATAACTAATGGATTTAATCAAGCTGGTTTCTGCTGTTGAAATATGTTGTTTAGGACATGATTCTGCAGAACACATGTCAAATTCAGTGTAATCCAGCGACAAGATCAAAAGATATAGCCATTCGTGCAAAAAGTGCTTATCTCACCGAGTCGAAGCAATTTTGATTAGGAGTGGCAATAACTAATGAATTTCATCAAGTACATTTCTACTGTTGAAATATGTTGTTTAGGACAGGATTCTGCACAATATATGTCAAATTCAGTGTAATCCCTTCACAAGTTCAAAAGATATAGCCATTCGTTCAAAAAGTGCTTATCTCACCGAGTTGAAGCATTTTTGATTAGGAGTGGAAATAACTAATGAATTTCATCAAGCTGGTTCCTGCTGCTGAAATATGTTGTTTAGGATATGATTCTGCACAATATATGTCAAAGTCAGTTTGATCCCATTACAGGTTCAAAGGATATAGCCATTCGTTCAAAAAGGACTTATCTCACCGAGTTGAAGCGTTTTTGATTAGGAGTGGAAATAACTAATGAATTTCATCAAGCTGGTTTCTGCTGCTGAAATATGTTGTTTAGGATATGATTCTGCACAATATATGTCAAATTCAGTGTAATCCCTTCACAAGTTCAAAAGACATAGCCATTCGTTCAAAAACTGCTTTTCTTATCGGGTTGAAGCGTTTTTGATTGAGAGTGGAAATAACTAATGGATTTAATCAAGCTGGTTTCTGCTGTTGAAATATGTTGTTTAGGACATGATTTTGCAGAACACATGTCAAATTCAGTGTAATCCAGCGACAAGATCAAAAGATATAGCCATTCGTGCAAAAAGTGCTTAACTCACCGAGTTGAAGCAATTTTGATTAGGAGTGGCAATAACTAATGAATTTCATCAAGTAGATTTCTACTGTTGAAATATGTTGTTTAGGACAGGATTCTGCACAATATATGTCAAATTCAGTGTAATCCCTTCACAAGTTCAAAAGATATAGCCATTCGTTCAAAAAGTGCTTATCTCACCAAGTTGAAGCGTTTTTGATCAGGAGTGGAAATAACTAATGAATTTCATCAAGCTGGTTTCTGCTGTTGAAATATGTTGTTTAGGACATGATTCTGCACAATATATGTCAAATTCAGTGTAATCCCTTCACAAGTTCAAAAGATATAGCCATTCGTTCAAAAAGTGCTTATCTCACCGAGTTGAAGCGTTTTTGATTAGGAGTGGAAATAACTTTTGAATTTCATCAAGCTGGTTTCTACTGTTGAAATATGTTGTTTAGAACATGATTCTGCACAATTTATGTCCAATTCAGTGTAATCCCTTCATAGGTTAAAAAGAAATCGCCAGTCGTTCCAAAAGAACTTATCTCACCGAGTTGAGGCGTTTTTGATTCGGAGTGGAAATAACCAATGAATTTCATCAAGCTGGTTTCTGCTGTTGAAATATGTTGTTTAGGACAAGATTCTGCACAAAATATGTCAAATTCAGTATAATCCAGTGACAAGTTCAAAAGATATAGCCATTCGATCAAAAAGTGCTTATCTCACCGAGTTGAAGCATTTTTGATTCGGAGTGGAAATTACTAATGAATTTCATCAAGCTGGTTTCTGCTCTTGAAATTTGTTGTTTAGGACAGGATTCTGGACAATATATTTCAAATTCAGTGTAATCCCATCACAGGTTCAAAAAATATAGCCATTCGTTCAAAAATTGCTTATCTCACCAAGTTGAAGAGTTTTTGATTAGTATTGGAAATAACTTTTGAATTTCATCACGCTGGTTTCTGCTCTTGAAATTTGTTGTTTAGGACATGATTCTGGACAATATATTTCAAATTCAGTGTAATCCCTTCACAAGTTCAAAAGATATCGCCATTCGTTCAAAAAGTGCTTATCTCACCGAGTTGAAGCGTTTTTGATTAGGAGTGGAAATAACTTTTGAATTTCATCAAGCTGGTTTCTGCTGTTGAAATATGTTGTTTAGAACATGTTTTTGCACAATATATGTCAAATTCAGTGTAATCCCTTCATAGGTTCAAAAGATATCGCCAGTCGTTCCAAAAGAACTTATCTCACCGAGTTGAAGCGTTTTTGATTAGGAGTGGAAATAACTAATGAATTTCTACAAGCTGGTTTCTGCTGTTGAAATATGTTGTTTAGGACATGATTCTGCACACTATATGTAAAATTCAGTGTAATCCCTTCACAAGTTCAAAAGATATAGACATTTGTTCAAAAAGTACTTATCTCACCGAGTTGAAGCGTTTTTGATTAGGAGTGGAAATAACTTTTGAATTTCATCAAGTTGGTTTCTGCTGTTGAAATATGTTGTTTAGAACATGTTTCTGCACAATATATGTCAAATTCAGTGTAATCCCTTCATAGGTTCAAAAGATATCGCCAGTCGTTCCAAAAGAACTTATTTCACCGAGTTGAGGCGTTTTTGATTCGGAGTGGAAATAACCAATGAATTTCATCAAGCTGGTTTCTGCTGTTGAAATATGTTGTTTAGGACTTGATTCTGCACAATATATGTCGAATTCAGTGTAATCCCTTCATAGGTTCAAAAGAAATCGCCAGTCATTCCAAAAGAACTTATGTCACCGAGTTGAGGCGTTTTTGATTCTGAGTGGAAATAACCAATGAATTTCATCAAGCTGGTTTCTGCTGTTGAAATATGTTGTTTAGGATATGATTTTGAACAATATATGTCAAATTTAGTGTAATCCCATCACAGGTTCAAAAGATATAGCCATTCGTTCAAAAAGTGCTTATCTCACCGAGTTGAAGCGTTTTTGATTAGGAGTGGAAATAACTTTTGATTTTCATCAAGCTGGTTTCTGCTGTTGAAATATGTTGTTTAGGACATGATTCTGCACAATATATGTCAAATTCAGTGAAATCCCATCACAGGTTCAAAAGATATAGCAATTCTTTCAAAAATTGCTTATCTCACCAAGTTGAAGAGTTTTTGATTAGGAGTGGAAATAACTTTTGAATTTCATCACGCTGGTTTCCGCTGTTGAAATATGTTGTTTAGGATATGATTCTGCACAATATATGTCAAAGTCAGTGTGATCCCATTACAGGTTCAAAGTATATATCCATTCGTTCAAAAGGGCCTTATCTCACCGAGTTGAAGCGTTTTTGATTAGGAGTGGAAATAACTAATGAATTTCATTAAGCTGGTTTCTGCTGTTGAAATATGTTGTTTAGGATATGATTCTGCACAATATATGTCAAAGTCAGTGTGATCCCATTACAGGTTCAAAGGATACAGCCATTCGTTCAAAAAGGACTTATCTCACCGAGTTGAGGCGTTTGTGATTAGGAGTGGAAATAACTAATGAATTTCATCAAGCTGGTTTCTGCTGTTGAAATATGTTGTTTAGGACTTGATTCTGCACAATATATGTCGAATTCAGTGTAATCCCTTCATAGGTTCATAAGAAATCGCCAGTCATTCCAAAAGAACTTATGTCACCGAGTTGAGGCGTTTTTGATTCTGAGTGGAAATAACCAATGAATTTCATCAAGCTGGTTTCTGCTGTTGAAATATGTTGTTTAGGATATGATTTTGAACAATATATGTCAAATTTAGTGTAATCACATCACAGGTTCAAAAGATATAGCCATTCGTTCAAAAAGTGCTTATCTCACCGAGTTGAAGCGTTTTTGATTAGGAGTGGAAATAACTTTTGATTTTCATCAAGCTGGTTTCTGCTGTTGAAATATGTTGTTTAGAACAAGATTCTGCACAATATATGTCCAATTCAGTGTAATCCCTTCATAGGTTCAAAAGAAATCGCCAATCATTCCAAAAGAACTTATGTCACCGAGTTGAGGCGTTTTTGATTCTGAGTGGAAATAACCAATGAATTTCATCAAGCTGGTTTCTGCTGTTGAAATATGTTGTTTAGGATATGATTTTGAACAATATATGTCAAATTCAGTGAAATCCCATCACAGTTACAAAAGATATAGCCATTCGTTCAAAAATTGCTTATCTCACCAAGTTGAAGAGTTTTTGATTAGGAGCGGAAATAACTATTGAATTTCATCAAGCTGGTTTCTGCTGTTGAAATATGTTGTTTAGGACATGATTCTGCACAATATACGTCAAATTCTTGTGAGCCCATTACAGGTTGAAAGGATATAGCCATCCGTTCAAAACGTGCTTATGAGACCGAGTTGAAGCGTTTTTGATTAGGAGTGGAAATAACTAATGGATATTATCAAGCTGGTTTCTGCTGTTGAAATATGTTGTTTATGACATAATTCTGCACAATATATGTCAAATTAAGTGTAATCCCTTCACAAGTTCAAAAGATATAGCCATTCGTTCAAAAAGTACTTATCTCACCGAGTTGAAGCGTTTTTGATTAGGAGTGGAAATAACTTTTGAATTTCATCACGCTGGTTTCTGCTGTTGAAATATGTTGTTTAGGACATGATTCTGCACAATATATGTCAAATTCAGTGTAATCCCTTCATAGGTTCAAAAGATATCGCCAGTCGTTCAAAAAGTACTTATCTCACCGAGTTGATGCGTTTTTGGATTCGGAGTGGAAATAATCAATGAATTTCATCAAGCTGGTTTCTGCTGTTGAAATATGTTTTTTAGGATATGATTCTGCACAATATATGTCAAATTTAGTGTAATCACATTACAGGTTCAAAAGACATAGCCATTCGTTCAAAAACTGCTTATCTTATCGGGTTGAAGCGTTTTTGATTGAGAGTGGAAATAACTAATGGATTTAATCAAGCTGGTTTCTGCTGTTGAAATATGTTGTTTAGGACATGATTCTGCAGAACACATGTCAAATTCAGTGTAATCCAGCGACAAGATCAAAAGATATAGCCATTCGTGCAAAAAGTGCTTATCTCACCGAGTCGAAGCAATTTTGATTAGGAGTGGCAATAACTAATGAATTTCATCAAGTACATTTCTACTGTTGAAATATGTTGTTTAGGACAGGATTCTGCACAATATATGTCAAATTCAGTGTAATCCCTTCACAAGTTCAAAAGATATAGCCATTCGTTCAAAAAGTGCTTATCTCACCGAGTTGAAGCATTTTTGATTAGGAGTGGAAATAACTAATGAATTTCATCAAGCTGGTTTCTGCTGCTGAAATATGTTGTTTAGGATATGATTCTGCACAATATATGTCAAAGTCAGTTTGATCCCATTACAGGTTCAAAGGATATAGCCATTCGTTCAAAAAGGACTTATCTCACCGAGTTGAAGCGTTTTTGATTAGGAGTGGAAATAACTAATGAATTTCATCAAGCTGGTTTCTGCTGCTGAAATATGTTGTTTAGGATATGATTCTGCACAATATATGTCAAATTCAGTGTAATCCCTTCACAAGTTCAAAAGACATAGCCATTCGTTCAAAAACTGCTTATCTTATCGGGTTGAAGCGTTTTTGATTGAGAGTGGAAATAACTAATGGATTTAATCAAGCTGGTTTCTGCTGTTGAAATATGTTGTTTAGGACATGATTTTGCAGAACACATGTCAAATTCAGTGTAATCCAGCGACAAGATCAAAAGATATAGCCATTCGTGCAAAAAGTGCTTAACTCACCGAGTTGAAGCAATTTTGATTAGGAGTGGCAATAACTAATGAATTTCATCAAGTAGATTTCTACTGTTGAAATATGTTGTTTAGGACAGGATTCTGCACAATATATGTCAAATTCAGTGTAATCCCTTCACAAGTTCAAAAGATATAGCCATTCGTTCAAAAAGTGCTTATCTCACCAAGTTGAAGCGTTTTTGATCAGGAGTGGAAATAACTAATGAATTTCATCAAGCTGGTTTCTGCTGTTGAAATATGTTGTTTAGGACATGATTCTGCACAATATATGTCAAATTCAGTGTAATCCCTTCACAAGTTCAAAAGATATAGCCATTCGTTCAAAAAGTGCTTATCTCACCGAGTTGAAGCGTTTTTGATTAGGAGTGGAAATAACTTTTGAATTTCATCAAGCTGGTTTCTACTGTTGAAATATGTTGTTTAGAACATGATTCTGCACAATTTATGTCCAATTCAGTGTAATCCCTTCATAGGTTAAAAAGAAATCGCCAGTCGTTCCAAAAGAACTTATCTCACCGAGTTGAGGCGTTTTTGATTCGGAGTGGAAATAACCAATGAATTTCATCAAGCTGGTTTCTGCTGTTGAAATATGTTGTTTAGGACAAGATTCTGCACAAAATATGTCAAATTCAGTATAATCCAGTGACAAGTTCAAAAGACTTTGCCATTCGTGCAAAAAGTGCTTATCTCACCGAGTTTAAGCATTTTGGATTAGGAGTGGAAATAAGGAATGAATTTCATCAAGCTGGTTTCTGCTCTTGAAATTTGTTGTTTAGGATATGATTCTGCACAATATATGTCAAATTCAGTGTAATCCCTTCATAGGTTCAAAAGATATCGCCAGTCGTTCCAAAAGAACTTATCTCACCGAGTTGAAGCGTTTTTGATTCGGAGTGGAAATAACTAATGAATTTCTACAAGCTGGTTTCTGCTGTTGAAATATGTTGTTTAGGACATGATTCTGCACACTATATGTAAAATTCAGTGTAATCCCTTCACAAGTTCAAAAGATATAGACATTTGTTCAAAAAGTACTTATCTCACCGAGTTGAAGCGTTTTTGATTAGGAGTGGAAATAACTTTTGAATTTCATCAAGTTGGTTTCTGCTGTTGAAATATGTTGTTTAGAACATGTTTCTGCACAATATATGTCAAATTCAGTGTAATCCCTTCATAGGTTCAAAAGATATCGCCAGTCGTTCCAAAAGAACTTATTTCACCGAGTTGAGGCGTTTTTGATTCGGAGTGGAAATAACCAATGAATTTCATCAAGCTGGTTTCTGCTGTTGAAATATGTTGTTTAGGATATGATTCTGCACAATATATGTCAAATTTAGTGTAATCACATCACAGGTTCAAAAGATATAGCCATTCGTTCAAAAACTGCTTATCTTATCGGGCTGAAGGGTTTTTGATTAGGAGTGGAAATAACTAATGAATTTCATCAAGCTGGTTTCTGCTGTTGAAATATGTTGTTTAGGATATGATTCTGCACAATATATATCAAAGTCAGTGTGATCCCATTACAGGTTCAAAGGATATAGCCATTCGTTCAAAAAGGACTTATCTCACCGAGTTGAGGCGTTTGTGATTCGGAGTGGAAATAACTAATGAATTTCATCAAGCTGGTTTCTGCTGTTGAAATATGTTGTTTAGGACATGATTCTGCACAATATATGTCGAATTCAGTGTAATACCTTCATAGGTTCAAAAGAAATCGCCAGTCATTCCAAAAGAACTTATGTCACAGAGTTGAGGCGTTTTTGATTCTGAGTGGAAATAACCAATGAATTTCATCAAGCTGGTTTCTGCTGTTGAAATATGTTGTTTAGGATATGATTTTGAACAATATATGTCATATTTAGTGTAATCACATCACAGGTTCAAAAGATATAGCCATTCGTTCAAAAAGTGCTTATCTCACCGAGTTGAAGCGTTTTTGATTAGGAGTGGAAATAACTTTTGAATTTCATCAAGCTGGTTTCTGCTGTTGAAATATGTTGTTTAGAACATGATTCTGCACAATATATGTCCAATTCAGTGTAATCCCTTCATAGGTTCAAAAGAAATCGCCAGTCATTCCAAAAGAACTCATGTCACCGAGTTGAGGCGTTTTTGATTCTGAGTGGAAATAACCAATGAATTTCATCAAGCTGGTTTCTGCTGTTGAAATATGTTGTTTAGGATATGATTTTGAACAATATATGTCAAATTCAGTGAAATCCCATCACAGTTTCAAAAGATATAGCCATTCGTTCAAAAATTGCTTATCTCACCAAGTTGAAGAGTTTTTGATTAGGAGCGGAAACAACTATTGAATTTCATCAAGCTGGTTTCTGCTGTTGAAATATGTTGTTTAGGACATGATTCTGCACAATATACGTCAAATTCTTGTGAGCCCATTACAGGTTGAAAGGATATAGCCATCCGTTAAAAACGTGCTTATGAGACCGAGTTGAAGCGTTTTTGATTAGGAGTGGAAACAACTAATGGATATTATCAAGCTGGTTTCTGATGTTGAAATATGTTGTTTATGACATAATTCTGCACAATATATGTCAAATTAAGTGTAATCTCTTCACAAGTTCAAAAGATATAGCCATTCGTTCAAAAAGTACTTATCTCACCGAGTTGAAGCGTTTTTGATTAGGAGTGGAAATAACTTTTGAATATCATCACGCTGGTTTCTGCTGTTGAAATATGTTGTTTAGGACATGATTCTGCACAATATATGTCAAATTCAGTGTAATCCCTTCATAGGTTCAAAAGATATCGCCAGTCGTTCAAAAAGTACTTATCTCACCGAGTTGATGCGTTTTTGGATTCGGAGTGGAAATAATCAATGAATTTCATCAAGCTGGTTTCTGCTGTTGAAATATGTTTTTTAGGATATGATTCTGCACAATATATGTCAAATTTAGTGTAATCACATCACAGGTTCAAAAGATATAGCCATTCGTTCAAAAACTGCTTATCTTATCGGGTTGAAGGGTTTTTGATTATGAGTGGAATTAACTGATGGATTTCGTCAAGCTGGTTTCTGCTGTTGAAATATGTTGTTTAGGACATGATTCTGCAAAACACATGTCAAATTCAGTGTAATCCAGCGATAAGATCAAAAGATATAGCCATTCGTGCAAAAAGTGCTTATCTCACCGAGTTGAAGCGTTTTTGATTCGGAGTGGAAATAACTAATGAATTTCATCAAGCTGGTTTCTGCTGTTGAAATATGTTGTTTAGGACAATATTCTGCACAATATATGTCAAATTCAGTGAAATCCATCACAGGTTAAAAAACTATAGCCATTTGTTCAAAAATTGCTTATCTCACCAAGTTGAAGAGTTTTTGATTAGTATTGGAAATAACTAATGAATTTCATCAAGCTGGTTTCTGCTGTTGAAATATGTTGTTTAGGACAATATTCTGCACAATATATGTCAAATTCAGTGAAATCCATCACAGGTTAAAAAACTAAAGCCATTTGTTCAAAAATTGCTTATCTCACCAAGTTGAAGAGTTTTTGATTAGTATTGGAAATAACCAATGAATTACGTCAAGCTGGTTTCTGCTGTTGAAATATGTTGTTAGGTCAAGATTCTGCACAATATATGTCATATCCATCAAAAGTCCAAAAGATATAGCCATTCGTTCAAAAAGTGCTTAACTCACCGAGTTGAGACGTTTCTGATTAGGAGTGGAAATAACTAATGAATTTCATCAAGCTGGTTTCTGCTGTTGAAATATGTTGTTTAGGACATGATTCTGCACAATATATGTCAAATTTAGTGTAATCACATTACAGGTTCAAAAGACATAGCCATTCATTCAAAAACTGCTTATCTTATCGGGTTGAAGCGTTTTTGATTGAGAGTGGAAATAACTAATGGATTTAATCAAGCTGGTTTCTGCTGTTGAAATATGTTGTTTAGGACATGATTCTTCAGAACACATGTCAAATTCAGTGTAATCCAGCGACAAGATCAAAAGATATAGCCATTCGTGCAAAAAGTGCTTAACTCACCGAGTTGAAGCAATTTTGATTAGGAGTGGCAATAACTAATGAATTTCATCAAGTACATTTCTACTGTTGAAATATGTTGTTTAGGACAGGATTCTGCACAATATATGTCAAATTCAGTGTAATCCCTTCACAAGTTCAAAAGATATAGCCATTCGTTCAAAAAGTGCTTATCTCACCGAGTTGAAGCGTTTTTGATCAGGAGTGGATATAACTAATGAATTTCATCAAGCTGGTTTCTGCTGTTGAAATATGTTGTTTAGGACATGATTCTGCACAATATATGTCAAATTCAGTGTAATCCCTTCACAAGTTCAAAAGATATAGCCATTCGTTCAAAAAGTGCTTATCTCACCGAGTTGAAGCGTTTTTGATTAGGAGTGGAAATAACTTTTGAATTTCATCAAGCTGGTTTCTACTGTTGAAATATGTTGTTTAGAACATGATTCTGCACAATTTATGTCCAATTCAGTGTAATCCCTTCATAGGTTAAAAAGAAATCGCCAGTCGTTCCAAAAGAACTTATCTTACCGAGTTGATGCGTTTTTTATTCGGAGTGGAAATAACCAATGAATTTCATCAAGCTGGTTTCTGCTGTTGAAATATGTTGTTTAGGAAAAGGTTCTGCACAAAATATGTCAAATTCAGTATAATCCAGTGACAAGTTCAAAAGATATAGCCATTCGATCAAAAAGTGCTTATCTCACCGAGTTGAAGCATTTTTGATTCGGAGTGGAAATAAGGAATGAATTTCATCAAGCTGGTTTCTGCTCTTGAAATTTGTTGTTTAGGACATGATTCTGGACAATATATTTCAAATTCAGTGTAATCCCATCACAGGTTCAAAAAATATATAGCCATTCGTTCAAAAATTGCTTATCTCACCAAATTGAAGAGTTTTTGATTAGTATTGGAAATAACTTTTGAATTTCATCACGCTGGTTTCTGCTCTTGAAATTTGTTGTTTAGGACATGATTCTGGACAATATATTTCAAATTCAGTGTAATCCCTTCACAAGTTCAAAAGATATCGCCATTCGTTCAAAAAGTGCTTATCTCACCGAGTTGAAGCGTTTTTGATTAGGAGTGGAAATAACTTTTGAATTTCATCAAGCTGGTTTCTGCTGTTGAAATATGTTGTTTAGAACATGTTTTTGCACAATATATGTCAAATTCAGTGTAATCCCTTCATAGGTTCAAAAGATATCGCCAGTCGTTCCAAAAGAACTTATTTCACCGAGTTGAGGCGTTTTTGATTCGGAGTGGAAATAACCAATGAATTTCATCAAGCTGGTTTCTGCTGTTGAAATATGTTGTTTAGGATATGATTCTGCACAATATATGTCAAATTTAGTGTAATCACATCACAGGTTCAAAAGATATAGCCATTCGTTCAAAAACTGCTTATCTTATCGGGTTGAAGGGTTTTTGATTATGAGTGGAATTAACTGATGGATTTCGTCAAGCTGGTTTCTGCTGTTGAAATATGTTGTTTAGGACATGATTCTGCAAAACACATGTCAAATTCAGTGTAATCCAGCGATAAGATCAAAAGATATAGCCATTCGTGCAAAAAGTGCTTATCTCACCGAGTTGAAGCGTTTTTGATTCGGAGTGGAAATAACTAATGAATTTCATCAAGCTGGTTTCTGCTGTTGAAATATGTTGTTTAGGACAATATTCTGCACAATATATGTCAAATTCAGTGAAATCCATCACAGGTTAAAAAACTATAGCCATTTGTTCAAAAATTGCTTATCTCACCAAGTTGAAGAGTTTTTGATTAGTATTGGAAATAACTAATGAATTTCATCAAGCTGGTTTCTGCTGTTGAAATATGTTGTTTAGGACAATATTCTGCACAATATATGTCAAATTCAGTGAAATCCATCACAGGTTAAAAAACTAAAGCCATTTGTTCAAAAATTGATTATCTCACCAAGTTGAAGAGTTTTTGATTAGTATTGGAAATAACCAATGAATTACGTCAAGCTGGTTTCTGCTGTTGAAATATGTTGTTAGGTCAAGATTCTGCACAATATATGTCATATCCATCAAAAGTCCAAAAGATATAGCCATTCGTTCAAAAAGTGCTTAACTCACCGAGTTGAGACGTTTCTGATTAGGAGTGGAAATAACTAATGAATTTCATCAAGCTGGTTTCTGCTGTTGAAATATGTTGTTTAGGACATGATTCTGCACAATATATGTCAAATTCGTGTGATCCCATTACAGGTTGAAAGGATATAGCCATTCGTTCAAAACGTGCTTATGAGACTGAGTTGAAGAGTTTTTCATTAGGAGTGCAAATAGCTAATGAATTTCATCAAGCTGGTTCCTGCTGTTGAAATATGTTGTTAAGGACATGATTCTGCACAAAATATGTCAAATTCAGTATAATCCAGCGACAAGTTCAAAAGACTTTGCCATTCGTGCAAAAAGTGCTTATCTCACCGAGTTGAAGCATTTTTGATTAGGAGTGGAAATAACTATTGAATTTCATCAAGCTGGTTTCTGCTGTTGAAATATGTTGTTTAGGACATGATTCTGCACAATATATGTCAAATTCGTGTGAGCCCATTACAGGTTGAAAGGATATAGCCATTCGTTCAAAACGTGCTTATGACACTGAGTTGAAGAGTTTTTCATTAGGAGTGCAAATAGCTAATGAATTTCATCAACTTGGTTCCTGCTGTTGAAATATGTTGTTTAGGACATGATTCTGCACAAAATATGTCAAATTCAGTATAATCCAGCGACAAGTTCAAAAGACTTTGCCATTCGTGCAAAAAGTGCTTATCTCACCGAGTTTAAGCATTTTGGATTAGGAGTGTAAATAACTATTGAATTTCATCAAGCTGGTTTCTGCTGTTGAAATATGTTGTTTAGGACATGATTCTGCACAATATACGTCAAATTCTTGTGAGCCCATTACAGGTTGAAAGGATATAGCTATCCGTTCAAAACGTGCTTATGAGACAAAGTTGAAGCGTTTTTGATTAGGAGTGGAAATAACTAATGGATATTATCAAGCTGGTTTCTGCTGTTGAAATATGTTGTTTATGACATAATTCTGCACAATATATGTCAAATTAAGTGTAATCCCTTCACAAGTTCAAAAGATATAGCCATTCGTTCAAAAAGTACTTATCTCACCGAGTTGAAGCGTTTTTGATTAGGAGTGGAAATAACTTTTGAATTTCATCACGCTGGTTTCTGCTGTTGAAATATGTTGTTTAGGACATGATTCTGCACAATATATGTCAAATTCAGTGTAATCCCTTCATAGGTTCAAAAGATATCGCCATTCGTTCAAAAAGTACTTATCTCACCGAGTTGAAGCATTTTTGATTTGGAGTGGAAATAACTAATGAATTTCATCAAGCTGGTTTCTGCTGTTGAAATATGTTGTTTAGGACATGATTCTGCACAATATATGTCAAATTCAGTGTAATCCCTTCACAAGTTCAAAAGATATAGCCATTTGTTCAAAAAGAACTTATTTCACCGAGTTGAGGCGTTTTTGATTCGGAGTGGAAATAACCAATGAATTTCATCAAGCTGGTTTCTGCTGTTGAAATATGTTGTTTAGAACATGTTTCTGCACAATATATGTCAAATTCAGTGTAATCCCTTCATAGGTTCAAAAAATATCGCCAGTCGTTCCAAAAGAACTTATCTCACCGAGTTGAGGCGTTTTTGATTCGGAGTGGAAATAACCAATGAATTTCATCAAGCTGGTTTCTGCTGTTGAAATATGTTGTGAAGGACATGATTCTGAAAACACATGTCAAATTCAGTGTAATCCAGCGATAAGATCAAAAGATATAGCCATTCGTGCAAAAAGTGCTTATCTCACCGAGTTGAAGGAATTTTGATTAGGAGTGGCAATAACTAATGAATTTCATCAAGTAGATTTCTACTGTTGAAATATGTTGTTCAGGACATGATTCTGCACAATATATTTAAAATTAAGTGTAATCCCTTCACAAGTTCAAAAGATATAGCCATTCGTTCAAAAATTGCTTATCTCACCGAGTTGAAGTATTTTTGATTAGGAGTGGAAATAACTAATGAATTTCATCAAGCTGGTTTCTGCTGTTGAAATATGTTGTTTAGGATATGATTCTGCAAAATATGCGTCAAAGTCAGTGTGATCCCATGACAGGTTCAAAGGATATAGCCATTCGTTCAAAAAGGCCTTATCTCACCGAGTTGAAGCGTTTTTGATTAGGAGTGGAAATAACTAATGAATTTCATCAAGCTGGTTTCTGCTGTTGAAATATGTTGTTTAGGACATGATTCTGCACAATATATGTCAAAGTCAGTGTGATCCCATTACAGGTTCAAAGGATATAGCCATTCGTTCAAAAAGGACTTATCTCACCGAGTTGAGGCGTTTGTGATTATGAGTGGAAATAACTAATGAGTTTCATCAAGCTGGTTTCTGCTGTTGAAATATGTTTTTTAGGACATGATTCTGCACAATATATGTCAAATTCAGTGTAATCCCTTCATAGGTTCAAAAGACATCGCCAGTCATTCCAAAAGAACTTATGTCACCGAGTTGAGGCGTTTTTGATTCTGAGTGGAAATAACCAATGAATTTCATCAAGCTGGTTTCTGCTGTTGAAATATGTTGTTTAGGATATGATTTTGAACAATATATGTCAAATTTAGTGTAATCACATCACAGGTTCAAAAGATATAGCCATTCGTTCAAAAAGTGCTTATCTCACCGAGTTGAAGCGTTTTTGATTAGGAGTGGAAATAACTTTTGAATTTCATCAAGCTGGTTTCTGCTGTTGAAATATGTTGTTTAGGACATGATTCTGCACAATATATGTCCAATTCAGTGTAATCCCTTCATAGGTTCAAAAGAAATCGCCAGTCATTCCAAAAGAACTTATATCACCGAGATGAGGCGTTATTGATTCTGAGTGGAAATAACCAATGAATTTCATCAAGCTGGTTTCTGCTGTTGAAATATGTTGTTTAGGATATGATTTTGAACAATATATGTCAAATTTAGTGTAATCACATCACAGGTTCAAAAGATATAGCCATTCGTTCAAAAACTGCTTATCTTATCGGGTTGAAGCGTTTTTGATTAGGAGTGGAAATAACTGATGGATTTCGTTAAGCTGGTTTCTGCTGTTGAAATATGTTGTTAAGGACATGATTCTGCAAAACACATGTCAAATTAAGTGTAATCCAGCGATAAGATAAAAAGATATAGCCATTCGTGAAAAAAGTGCTTATCTCACCGAGTTGAGACGTTTCTGATTAGGAGTGGAAATAACTAATGAATTTCATCAAGCTGGTTCCCGCTGTTGAAATATGCTGTTTAGAACAAGATTCTGCACAAAATATGTCAAATTCAGTATAATCCAGTGACAAGTTCAAAAGATATAGCCATTCGATCAAAAAGTGCTTATCTCACCGAGTTGAAGCATTTTTGATTCGGAGTGGAAATAACTAATGAATTTCATCAAGCTGGTTTCTGCTGTTGAAATATGTTGTTTAGGACAAGATTCTGCACAATATATGTCAACTTCAGTGAAATCCCATCACAGGTTCAAAAAATATAGCCATTCGTTCAAAAATTGCTTATCTCACCAAGTTGAAGAGTTTTTGATTAGTATTGGAAATAACTAATGAATTTCATCACGCTGGTTTCTGCTCTTGAAATTTGTTGTTTAGGACATGATTCTGGACAATATATTTCAAATTCAGTGTAATCCCTTCACAAGTTCAAAAGATATCGCCATTCGTTCAAAAAGTACTTATCTCACCGAGTTGAAGCGTTTTTGATTAGGAGTGGAAATAACTTTTGAATTTCATCAAGCTGGTTTCTGCTGTCTAAATATGTTCTTTAGGACATGATTCTGCACACTATATGTCAAATTCAGTGAAATCCCATCACAGGTTCAAAAGATATAGCCATTCGTTCAAAAATTGCTTATCTCACCAAGTTGAAGAGTTTTTGATTAGGAGCGGAAATAACTATTGAATTTCATCAAGCTGGTTTCTGCTGTTGAAATATGTTGTTTAGGACATGATTCTGCACAATATACGTCAAATTCTTGTGAGCCCATTACAGGTTGAAAGGATATAGCCATCCGTTCAAAACGTGCTTATGAGACCGAGTTGAAGCGTTTTTGATTAGGAGTGGAAATAACTAATGGATATTATCAAGCTGGTTTCTGCTGTTGAAATATGTTGTTTATGACATAATTCTGCACAATATATGTCAAATTAAGTGTAATCCCTTCACAAGTTCAAAAGATATAGCCATTCGTTCAAAAATTGCTTATCTCACCAAGTTGAAGAGTTTTTGATTAGTATTGGAAATAACTTTTGAATTTCATCACGCTGGTTTCTGCTCTTGAAATTTGTGTTTTAGGACATGATTCTGTTCAATATATTTCAAATTCAGTGTAATCCCTTCACAAGTTCAAAAGATATCGCCATTCGTTCAAAAAGTACTTATCTCACCGAATTGAAGCGTTTTTGATTAGGAGTGGAAATAACTTTTGAATTTCATCAAGCTGGTTTCTGCTGTTGAAATATGTTCTTTAGGACATGATTCTGCACACTATATGTCAAATTCAGTGAAATCCCATCACAGGTTCAAAAGATATAGCCATTCGTTCAAAAATTGCTTATCTCACCAAGTTGAAGAGTTTTTGATTAGGAGCGGAAATAACTATTGAATTTCATCAAGCTGGTTTCTGCTGTTGAAATATGTTGTTTAGGACATGATTCTGCACAATATACGTCAAATTCTTGTGAGCCCATTACAGGTTGAAAGGATATAGCCATCCGTTCAAAACGTGCTTATGAGACCAGGTTGAAGCGTTTTTGATTAGGAGTGGAAATAACTTTTGAATTTCATCACGCTGGTTTCTGCTGTTGAAATATGTTGTTTAGGACATGATTCTGCACAATATATGTCAAATTCAGTGTAATCCCTTCATAGGTTCAAAAGATATCGCCAGTCGTTCAAAAAGTACTTATCTCACCGAGTTGATGCGTTTTTGGATTCGGAGTGGAAATAATCAATGAATTTCATCAAGCTGGTTTCTGCTGTTGAAATATGTTTTTTAGGATATGATTCTGCATAATATATGTCAAATTTAGTGTAATCACATTACAGGTTCAAAAGACATAGCCATTCGTTCAAAAACTGCTTATCTTATCGGGTTTAAGCGTTTTTGATTGAGAGTGGAAATAACTAATGGATTTAATCAAGCTGGTTTCTGCTGTTGAAATATGTTGTTTAGGACATGATTTTGCAGAACACATGTCAAATTCAGTGTAATCCAGCGACAAGTTCAAAAGATATAGCCATTCGTTCAAAAAGTGCTTATCTCACCGAGTTGAAGCATTTTTGATTAGGAGTGGAAATAGCTAATGAATTTCATCAAGCTGGTTTCTGCTGCTGAAATATGTTGTTTAGGATATGATTTTGCACAATATATGTCAAAGTCAGTGTGATCCCATTACAGGTTCAAAGGATATAGCCATTCGTTCAAAAAGGACTTATCTCACCGAGTTGAAGCGTTTTTGATTAGGAGTGGAAATAACTAATGAATTTCATCAAGCTGGTTTCTGCTGTTGAAATATGTTGTTTAGGACATGATTCTGCACAATATATGTCAAATTAAGTGTAATCCCTTCACAAGTTCAAAAGACATAGCCTTTCGTTCAAAAACTGCTTATCTTATCGGGTTGAAGCGTTTTTGATTGAGAGTGGAAATAACTAATGGATTTAATCAAGCTGGTTTCTGCTGTTGAAATATGTTGTTTGGGACATGATTCTGCAGAACACATGTCAAATTCAGTGTAATCCAGCGACAAGATCAAAAGATATAGCCATTCGTGCAAAAAGTGCTTATCTCACCGAGTTGAAGCGTTTTTGATTAGGAGTGGAAATAACTTTTGAATTTCATCAAGCTGGTTTCTGCTGTTGAAATATGTTGTATAGGACATGATTCTGCACAATATACGTCAAATTCTTGTGAGCCCATTACAGGTTGAAAGGATATAGCCATCCGTTCAAAACGTGCTTATGAGACCGAGTTGAAGCGTTTTTGATTAGGAGTGGAAATAACTAATGGATATTATCAAGCTGGTTTCTGATGTTGAAATATGTTGTTTATGACATAATTCTGCACAATATATGTCAAATTAAGTGTAATCCCTTCACAAGTTCAAAAGATATAGCCATTCGTTCAAAAAGTACTTATCTCACCGAGTTGAAGCGTTTTTGATTAGGAGTGGAAATAACTTTTGAATATAATCACGCTGGTTTCTGCTGTTGAAATATGTTGTTTAGGACATGATTCTGCACAATATATGTCAAATTCAGTGTAATCCCTTCATAGGTTCAAAAGATATCGCCAGTCGTTCAAAAAGTACTTATCTCACCGAGTTGATGCGTTTTTGGATTCGGAGTGGAAATAATCAATGAATTTCATCAAGCTGGTTTCTGCTGTTGAAATATGTTTTTTAGGATATGATTCTGCACAATATATGTCAAATTTAGTGTAATCACATTACAGGTTCAAAAGACATAGCCATTCGTTCAAAAACTGCTTATCTTATCGGGTTGAAGCGTTTTTGATTGAGAGTGGAAATAACTAATGGATTTAATCAAGCTGGTTTCTGCTGTTGAAATATGTTGTTTAGGACATGATTCTTCAGAACACATGTCAAATTCAGTGTAATCCAGCGACAAGATCAAAAGATATAGCCATTCGTGCAAAAAGTGCTTAACTCACCGAGTTGAAGCAATTTTGATTAGGAGTGGCAATAACTAATGAATTTCATCAAGTACATTTCTACTGTTGAAATATGTTGTTTAGGACAGGATTCTGCACAATATATGTCAAATTCAGTGTAATCCCTTCACAAGTTGAAAAGATATAGCCATTCGTTCAAAAAGTGCTTATCTCACCGAGTTGAAGCGTTTTTGATCAGGAGTGGAAATAACTAATGAATTTCATCAAGCTGGTTTCTGCTGTTGAAATATGTTGTTTAGGACATGATTCTGCACAATATATGTCAAATTCAGTGTAATCCCTTCACAAGTTCAAAAGATATAGCCATTCGTTCAAAAAGTGCTTATCTCACCGAGTTGAAGCGTTTTTGATTAGGAGTGGAAATAACTTTTGAATTTCATCAAGCTGGTTTCTACTGTTGAAATATGTTGTTTAGAACATGATTCTGCACAATTTATGTCCAATTCAGTGTAATCCCTTCATAGGTTAAAAAGAAATCGCCAGTCCTTCCAAAAGAACTTATCTTACCGAGTTGATGCGTTTTTGATTCGGAGTGGAAATAACCAATGAATTTCATCAAGCTGGTTTCTGCTGTTGAAATATGTTGTTTAGGACAAGATTCTGCACAAAATATGTCAAATTCAGTATAATCCAGTGACAAGTTCAAAAGATATAGCCATTCGATCAAAAAGTGCTTATCTCACCGAGTTGAAGCCTTTTTATATTCGGAGTGGAAATAAGTAATGAATTTCATCAAGCTGGTTTCTGCTCTTGAAATTTGTTGTTTAGGACATGATTCTGGACAATATATTTCAAATTCAGTGTAATCCCATCACAGGTTCAAAAAATATATAGCCATTCGTTCAAAAATTGCTTATCTCACCACGTTGAAGAGTTTTTGATTAGTATTGGAAATAACTTTTGAATTTCATCACGCTGGTTTCTGCTCTTGAAATTTGTTGTTTAGGACATGATTCTGGACAATATATTTCAAATTCAGTGTAATCCCTTCACAAGTTCAAAAGATATCGCCATTCGTTCAAAAAGTGCTTATCTCACCGAGTTGAAGCGTTTTTGATTAGGAGTGGAAATAACTTTTGAATTTCATCAAGCTGGTTTCTGCTGTTGAAATATGTTGTTTAGAACATGTTTTTGCACAATATATGTCAAATTCAGTGTAATCCCTTCATAGGTTCAAAAGATATCGCCAGTCGTTCCAAAAGAACTTATTTCACCGAGTTGAGGCGTTTTTGATTAGGAGTGGAAATAACCAATGAATTTCATCAAGCTGGTTTCTGCTGTTGAAATATGTTGTTTAGGATATGATTCTGCACAATATATGTCAAATTTAGTGTAATCACATCACAGGTTCAAAAGATATAGCCATTCGTTCAAAAACTGCTTATCTTATCGGGTTGAAGGGTTTTTGATTATGAGTGGAATTAACTGATGGATTTCGTCAAGCTGGTTTCTGCTGTTGAAATATGTTGTTTAGGACATGATTCTGCAAAACACATGTCAAATTCAGTGTAATCCAGCGATAAGATCAAAAGATATAGCCATTCGTGCAAAAAGTGCTTATCTCACCGAGTTGAAGCGTTTTTGATTCGGAGTGGAAATAACTAATGAATTTCATCAAGCTGGTTTCTGCTGTTGAAATATGTTGTTTAGGACAATATTCTGCACAATATATGTCAAATTTAGTGTAATCACATCACAGGTTCAAAAGATATAGCCATTCGTTCAAAAACTGCTTATCTTATCGGGTTGAAGAGTTTTTGATTAGTATTGGAAATAACTAATGAATTTCATCAAGCTGGTTTCTGCTGTTGAAATATGTTGTTTAGGACATGATTCTGCACAATATATGTCAAATTCAGTGTAATCCCTTCATAGGTTCAAAAGACATCGCCAGTCATTCCAAAAGAACTTATGTCACCGAGTTGAGGCGTTTTTGATTCTGAGTGGAAATAACCAATGAATTTCATCAAGCTGGTTTCTGCTGTTGAAATATGTTGTTTAGGATATGATTTTGAACAATATATGTCAAATTTAGTGTAATCACATCACAGGTTCAAAAGATATAGCCATTCGTTCAAAAAGTGCTTATCTCACCGAGTTGAAGCGTTTTTGATTAGGAGTGGAAATAACTTTTGAATTTCATCAAGCTGGTTTCTGCTGTTGAAATATGTTGTTTAGAACATGATTCTGCACAATATATGTCCAATTCAGTGTAATCCCTTCATAGGTTCAAAAGAAATCGCCAGTCATTCCAAAAGAACTTATGTCACCGAGATGAGGCGTTTTTGATTCTGAGTGGAAATAACCAATGAATTTCATCAAGCTGGTTTCTGCTGTTGAAATATGTTGTTTAGGATATGATTTTGAACAATATATGTCAAATTTAGTGTAATCACATCACAGGTTCAAAAGATATAGCCATTCGTTCAAAAACTGCTTATCTTATCGGGTTGAAGCGTTTTTGATTAGGAGTGGAAATAACTGATGGATTTCGTTAAGCTGGTTTCTGCTGTTGAAATATGTTGTTAAGGACATGATTCTGCAAAACACATGTCAAATTAAGTGTAATCCAGCGATAACATAAAAAGATATAGCCATTCGTGAAAAAAGTGCTTATCTCACCGAGTTGAGACGTTTCTGATTAGGAGTGGAAATAACTAATGAATTTCATCAAGCTGGTTCCCGCTGTTGAAATATGCTGTTTAGAACAAGATTCTGCACAAAATATGTCAAATTCAGTATAATCCAGTGACAAGTTCAAAAGATATAGCCATTCGATCAAAAAGTGCTTATCTCACCGAGTTGAAGCATTTTTGATTCGGAGTGGAAATAACTAATGAATTTCATCAAGCTGGTTTCTGCTGTTGAAATATGTTGTTTAGGACAAGATTGTGCACAATATATGTCAACTTCAGTGAAATCCCATCACAGGTTCAAAAAATATAGCCATTCGTTCAAAAATTGCTTATCTCACCAAGTTGAAGAGTTTTTGATTAGTATTGGAAATAACTAATGAATTTCATCACGCTGGTTTCTGCTCTTGAAATTTGTTGTTTAGGACATGATTCTGGACAATATATTTCAAATTCAGTGTAATCCCTTCACAAGTTCAAAAGATATCGCCATTCGTTCAAAAAGTACTTATCTCACCGAGTTGAAGCGTTTTTGATTAGGAGTGGAAATAACTTTTGAATTTCATCAAGCTGGTTTCTGCTGTCTAAATATGTTCTTTAGGACATGATTCTGCACACTATATGTCAAATTCAGTGAAATCCCATCACAGGTTCAAAAGATATAGCCACTCGTTCAAAAATTGCTCATCTCACCAAGTTGAAGAGTTTTTGATTAGGAGCGGAAATAACTATTGAATTTCATCAAGCTGGTTTCTGCTGTTGAAATATGTTGTTTAGGACATGATTCTGCACAATATACGTCAAATTCTTGTGAGCCCATTACAGGTTGAAAGGATATAGCCATCCGTTCAAAACGTGCTTATGAGACCGAGTTGAAGCGTTTTTGAATAGGAGTGGAAATAACTAATGGATATTATCAAGCTGGTTTCTGCTGTCGAAATATGTTGTTTATGACATAATTCTGCACAATATATGTCAAATTAAGTGTAATCCCTTCACAAGTTCAAAAGATATAGCCATTCGTTCAAAAAGTACTTATCTCACCGAGTTGAAGCGTTTTTGATTAGGAGTGGAAAAAACTTTTGATTTTCATCAAGCTGGTTTCTGCTGTTTAAATATGTTGTTTAGGACATGATTCTGCAGAAAATATTTCAAATTCAGTGTAATCCAGCAACAAGATCAAAGGATATAGCCAATCTTGCAAATAATGCTTATCTCACCGAGTTGAAGCGTTTTTGTTTAGGAGTGGAAATAACTAATGAATTTCATCAAGCTGGTTACTGCTGTTGAAATATGTTTTTTGGGATATGATTCTACACAATATATGTCAAATTCAGTGTGATCCCATTAAAGGTTCAAACGATATAGCCATTCATTCAAAAAGGACTTATCTCACCGAGTTGAAGCGTTTTTGAGTTGGAGTGGAAATAACTAATGAATTTCATCAAGCTGGTTTCTGCTGTTGAAATATGTTGTTTATGACATAATTCTGCACAATATATGTCAAATTAAGTGTAATCCCTTCACAAGTTCAAAAGATATAGCCATTCATTCAAAAAGTACTTATATCACCGAGTTGAAGCGTTTTTGATTAGGAGTGGAAATAACTTTTGAATTTCGTCACGCTGGTTTCTGCTGTTGAAATATGTTGTTTAGGACATGATTCTGCACAATTTTTGTCAAATTCAGTGTAATCCCTTCATAGGTTCAAAATATATCGCCATTCGTTCAAAAAGTACTTATCTCACCGAGTTGATGCGTTTGTGGATTCGGAGTGGAAATAATCAATGAATTTCATCAAGCTGGTTTCTGCTGTTGAAATATGTTTTTAAGGATATGATTCTGCACAATATAGGTCAAATTTAGTGTAATCATATTACAGGTTCAAAAGACATAGCCATTCGTTCAAAAACTGCTTATCTTATCGGGTTGAAGCGTTTTTGATTGAGAGTGGAAATAACTAATGGATTTAATCAAGCTGGTTTCTGCTGTTGAAATATGTTGTTTAGGACATGATTCTGCAAAACACATGTCAAATTAAGTGTAATCCAGCGATAAGATCAAAAGATATAGCCATTCGTGAAAAAAAGTGCTTATCTCAACGAGTTGAGACGTGTCTGATTAGGAGTGGAAATAACTAATGAATTTCATCAAGCTGGTTCCCGCTGTTGAAATATGTTGTTTAGAACAAGATTCTGCACAAAATATGTCAAATTCAGTATAATCCAGTGACAAGTTCAAAAGATATAGCCATTCGATCAAAAAGTGCTTATCTCACCGAGTTGAAGCATTTTTGATTTGGAGTGGAAATAACTAATGAATTTCATCAAGCTGGTTTCTGCTGTTGAAAATGTTGTTTAGGACAAGATTCTGCACAATATATGTCAACTTCAGTGAAATCCCATCACAGGTTCAAAAAATATAGCCATTCGTTCAAAAATTGCTTATCTCACCAAGTTGAAGAGTTTTTGATTAGTATTGGAAATAACTAATGAATTTCATCAAGCTGGTTTCTGCTGTTGAAATATGTTGTTTAGGACATGATTCTGCACAATATATGTCAAATTCAGTGTAATCCCTTCATAGGTTCAAAAGACATCGCCAGTCATTCCAAAAGAACTTATGTCACCGAGTTGAGGCGTTTTTGATTCTGAGTGGAAATAACCAATGAATTTCATCAAGCTGGTTTCTGCTGTTGAAATATGTTGTTTAGGATATGATTTTGAACAATATATGTCAAATTTAGTGTAATCACATCACAGGTTCAAAAGATATAGCCATTCGTTCAAAAAGTGCTTATCTCACCGAGTTGAAGCGTTTTTGATTAGGAGTGGAAATAACTTTTGAATTTCATCAAGCTGGTTTCTGCTGTTGAAATATGTTGTTTAGAACATGATTCTGCACAATATATGTCCAATTCAGTGTAATCCCTTCATAGGTTCAAAAGAAATTGCCAGTCATTCCAAAAGAACTTATGTCACCGAGATGAGGCGTTTTTGATTCTGAGTGGAAATAACCAATGAATTTCATCAAGCTGGTTTCTGCTGTTGAAATATGTTGTTTAGGATATGATTTTGAACAATATATGTCAAATTTAGTGTAATCACATCACAGGTTCAAAAGATATAGCCATTCGTTCAAAAACTGCTTATCTTATCGGGTTGAAGCGTTTTTGATTAGGAGTGGAAATAACTGATGGATTTCGTTAAGCTGGTTTCTGCTGTTGAAATATGTTGTTAAGGACATGATTCTGCAAAACCAATGTCAAATTAAGTGTAATCCAGCGATAAGATAAAAAGATATAGCCATTCGTGAAAAAAGTGCTTATCTCACCGAGTTGAGACGTTTCTGATTAGGAGTGGAAATAACTAATGAATTTCATCAAGCTGGTTTCTGCTGTTGAAATATGTTGTTTAGGACAAGATTCTGCACAATATATGTCAACTTCAGTGAAATCCCATCACAGGTTCAAAAAATATAGCCATTCGTTCAAAAATTGCTTATCTCACCAAGTTGAAGAGTTTTTGATTAGTATTGGAAATAACTAATGAATTTCATCACGCTGGTTTCTGCTCTTGAAATTTGTTGTTTAGGACATGATTCTGGACAATATATTTCAAATTCAGTGTAATCCCTTCACAAGTTCAAAAGATATCGCCAGTCGTTCAAAAAGTACTTATCTCACCGAGTTGATGCGTTTTTGGATTCGGAGTGGAAATAATCAATGAATTTCATCAAGCTGGTTTCTGCTGTTGAAATATGTTTTTTAGGATATGATTCTGCACAATATATGTCAAATTTAGTGTAATCACATTACAGGTTCAAAAGACATAGCCATTCGTTCAAAAACTGCTTATCTTATCGGGTTGAAGCGTTTTTGATTGAGAGTGGAAATAACTAATGGATTTAATCAAGCTGGTTTCTGCTGTTGAAATATGTTGTTTAGGACATGATTCTTCAGAACACATGTCAAATTCAGTGTAATCCAGCGACAAGATCAAAAGATATAGCCATTCGTGCAAAAAGTGCTTAACTCACCGAGTTGAAGCAATTTTGATTAGGAGTGGCAATAACTAATGAATTTCATCAAGTAGATTTCTACTGTTGAAATATGTTGTTTAGGACAGGATTCTGCACAATATATGTCAAATTCAGTGTAATCCCTTCACAAGTTGAAAAGATATAGCCATTCGTTCAAAAAGTGCTTATCTCACCGAGTTGAAAGCGTTTTTGATTAGGAGTGGAAATAACTTTTGAATTTCATCAAGCTGGTTTCTACTGTTGAAATATGTTGTTTAGAACATGAT
Organism: Fistularia commersonii; assembly: GCF_037954325.1. Classification (NCBI taxonomy): domain Eukaryota; kingdom Metazoa; phylum Chordata; class Actinopteri; order Syngnathiformes; family Fistulariidae; genus Fistularia; species Fistularia commersonii. The sequence continues at coordinate 451,128 of NW_028234007.1, forward strand.
TCTGCACAATTTATGTCCAATTCAGTGTAATCCCTTCATAGGTTAAAAAGAAATCGCCAGTCGTTCCAAAAGAACTTATCTTACCGAGTTGATGCGTTTTTTATTCGGAGTGGAAATAACCAATGAATTTCATCAAGCTGGTTTCTGCTGTTGAAATATGTTGTTTAGGAAAAGGTTCTGCACAAAATATGTCAAATTCAGTATAATCCAGTGACAAGTTCAAAAGATATAGCCATTCGATCAAAAAGTGCTTATCTCACCGAGTTGAAGCATTTTTGATTCGGAGTGGAAATAAGGAATGAATTTCATCAAGCTGGTTTCTGCTCTTGAAATTTGTTGTTTAGGACATGATTCTGAACAATATATTTCAAATTCAGTGTAATCCCATCACAGGTTCAAAAAATATATAGCCATTCGTTCAAAAATTGCTTATCTCACCAAATTGAAGAGTTTTTGATTAGTATTGGAAATAACTTTTGAATTTCATCACGCTGGTTTCTGCTCTTGAAATTTGTTGTTTAGGACATGATTCTGGACAATATATTTCAAATTCAGTGTAATCCCTTCACAAGTTCAAAAGATATCGCCATTCGTTCAAAAAGTGCTTATCTCACCGAGTTGAAGCGTTTTTGATTAGGAGTGGAAATAACTTTTGAATTTCATCAAGCTGGTTTCTGCTGTTGAAATATGTTGTTTAGAACATGTTTTTGCACAATATATGTCAAATTCAGTGTAATCCCTTCATAGGTTCAAAAGATATCGCCAGTCGTTCCAAAAGAACTTATTTCACCGAGTTGAGGCGTTTTTGATTCGGAGTGGAAATAACCAATGAATTTCATCAAGCTGGTTTCTGCTGTTGAAATATGTTGTTTAGGATATGATTCTGCACAATATATGTCAAATTTAGTGTAATCACATCACAGGTTCAAAAGATATAGCCATTCGTTCAAAAACTGCTTATCTTATCGGGTTGAAGGGTTTTTGATTATGAGTGGAATTAACTGATGGATTTCGTCAAGCTGGTTTCTGCTGTTGAAATATGTTGTTTAGGACATGATTCTGCAAAACACATGTCAAATTCAGTGTAATCCAGCGATAAGATCAAAAGATATAGCCATTCGTGCAAAAAGTGCTTATCTCACCGAGTTGAAGCGTTTTTGATTCGGAGTGGAAATAACTAATGAATTTCATCAAGCTGGTTTCTGCTGTTGAAATATGTTGTTTAGGACAATATTCTGCACAATATATGTCAAATTCAGTGAAATCCATCACAGGTTAAAAAACTATACCCATTTGTTCAAAAATTGCTTATCTCACCAAGTTGAAGAGTTTTTGATTAGTATTGGAAATAACTAATGAATTTCATCAAGCTGGTTTCTGCTGTTGAAATATGTTGTTTAGGACAATATTCTGCACAATATATGTCAAATTCAGTGAAATCCATCACAGGTTAAAAAACTAAAGCCATTTGTTCAAAAATTGCTTATCTCACCAAGTTGAAGAGTTTCTGATTAGTATTGGAAATAACCAATGAATTACGTCAAGCTGGTTTCTGCTGTTGAAATATGTTGTTAGGTCAAGATTCTGCACAATATATGTCATATCCATCAAAAGTCCAAAAGATATAGCCATTCGTTCAAAAAGTGCTTAACTCACCAAGTTGAGACGTTTCTGATTAGGAGTGGAAATAACTAATGAATTTCATCAAGCTGGTTTCTGCTGTTGAAATATGTTGTTTAGGACATGATTCTGCACAATATATGTCAAATTCGTGTGATCCCATTACAGGTTGAAAGGATATAGCCATTCGTTCAAAACGTGCTTATGAGACTGAGTTGAAGAGTTTTTCATTGGGAGTGCAAATAGCTAATAAATTTCATCAAGCTGGTTCCTGCTGTTGAAATATGTTGTTTAGGACATGATTCTGCACAAAATATGTCAAATTCAGTATAATCCAGCGACAAGTTCAAAAGACTTTGCCACTCGTGCAAAAAGTGCTTATCTCACCGAGTTGAAGCATTTTTGATTAGGAGTGGAAATAACTATTGAATTTCATCAAGCTGGTTTCTGCTGTTGAAATATGTTGTTTAGGACATGATTCTGCACAATATACGTCAAATTCTTGTGAGCCCATTACAGGTTGAAAGGATATAGCTATCCGTTCAAAACGTGCTTATGAGACAAAGTTGAAGCGTTTTTGATTAGGAGTGGAAATAACTAATGGATATTATCAAGCTGGTTTCTGCTGTTGAAATATGTTGTTTATGACATAATTCTGCACAATATATGTCAAATTAAGTGTAATCCCTTCACAAGTTCAAAAGATATAGCCATTCGTTCAAAAAGTACTTATCTCACCGAGTTGAAGCGTTTTTGATTAGGAGTGGAAATAACTTTTGAATTTCATCACGCTGGTTTCTGCTGTTGAAATATGTTGTTTAGGACATGATTCTGCACAATATATGTCAAATTCAGTGTAATCCCTTCATAGGTTCAAAAGATATCGCCATTCGTTCAAAAAGTACTTATCTCACCGAGTTGAAGCGTTTTTGATTAGGAGTGGAAATAACTAATGAATTTCTACAAGCTGGTTTCTGCTGTTGAAATATGTTGTTTAGGACATGATTCTGCACAATATATGTCAAATTCAGTGTAATCCCTTCACAAGTTCAAAAGATATAGCCATTTGTTCAAAAAGAACTTATTTCACCGAGTTGAGGCGTTTTTGATTCGGAGTGGAAATAACCAATGAATTTCATCAAGCTGGTTTCTGCTGTTGAAATATGTTGTTTAGAACATGTTTCTGCACAATATATGTCAAATTCAGTGTAATCCCTTCATAGGTTCAAAAAATATCGCCAGTCGTTCCAAAAGAACTTATCTCACCGAGTTGAGGCGTTTTTGATTCGGAGTGGAAATAACCAATGAATTTCATCAAGCTGTTTTCTGCTGTTGAAATATGTTGTGAAGGACATGATTCTGAAAACACATGTCAAATTCAGTGTAATCCAGCGATAAGATCAAAAGATATAGCCATTCGTGCAAAAAGTGCTTATCTCACCGAGTTGAAGCGTTTTTGATTCGGAGTGGAAATAACTAATGAATTTCATCAAGCTGGTTTCTGCTGTTGAAATATGTTGTTTAGGACAATATTCTGCACAATATATTTAAAATTAAGTGTAATCCCTTTACAAGTTCAAAAGATATAGCCATTCGTTCAAAAATTGCTTATCTCACCGAGTTGAAGTATTTTTGATTAGGAGTGGAAATAACTAATGAATTTCATCAAGCTGGTTTCTGCTGTTGAAATATGTTGTTTAGGATATGATTCTGCAAAATATATGTCAAAGTCAGTGTGATCCCATGACAGGTTCAAAGGATATAGCCATTCGTTCAAAAAGGCCTTATCTCACCGAGTTGAAGCGTTTTTGATTAGGAGTGGAAATAACTAATGAATTTCATCAAGCTGGTTTCTGCTGTTGAAATATGTTGTTTAGGACATGATTCTGCACAATATATGTCAAAGTCAGTGTGATCCCATTACAGGTTCAAAGGATATAGCCATTCGTTCAAAAAGGACTTATCTCACCGAGTTGAGGCGTTTGTGATTAGGAGTGGAAATAACTAATGAATTTCATCAAGCTGGTTTCTGCTGTTGAAATATGTTTTTTAGGACATGATTCTGCACAATATATGTCAAATTCAGTGTAATCCCTTCATAGGTTCAAAAGACATCGCCAGTCATTCCAAAAGAACTTATGTCACCGAGTTGAGGCGTTTTTGATTCTGAGTGGAAATAACCAATGAATTTCATCAAGCTGGTTTCTGCTGTTGAAATATGTTGTTTAGGATATGATTTTGAACAATATATGTCAAATTTAGTGTAATGACATCACAGGTTCAAAAGATATAGCCATTCGTTCAAAAAGTGCTTATCTCACCGAGTTGAAGCGTTTTTGATTAGGAGTGGAAATAACTTTTGAATTTCATCAAGCTGGTTTCTGCTGTTGAAATATGTTGTTTAGAACATGATTCTGCACAATATATGTCCAATTCAGTGTAATCCCTTCATAGGTTCAAAAGAAATCGCCAGTCATTCCAAAAGAACTTATGTCACCGAGATGAGGCGTTTTTGATTCTGAGTGGAAATAACCAATGAATTTCATCAAGCTGGTTTCTGCTGTTGAAATATGTTGTTTAGGATATGATTTTGAACAATATATGTCAAATTTAGTGTAATCACATCACAGGTTCAAAAGATATAGCCATTCGTTCAAAAACTGCTTATCTTATCGGGTTGAAGCGTTTTTGATTAGGAGTGGAAATAACTGATGGATTTCGTTAAGCTGGTTTCTGCTGTTGAAATATGTTGTTAAGGACATGATTCTGCAAAACACATGTCAAATTAAGTGTAATCCAGCGATAACATAAAAAGATATAGCCATTCGTGAAAAAAGTGCTTATCTCACCGAGTTGAGACGTTTCTGATTAGGAGTGGAAATAACTAATGAATTTCATCAAGCTGATTCCCGCTGTTGAAATATGCTGTTTAGAACAAGATTCTGCACAAAATATGTCAAATTCAGTATAATCCAGTGACAAGTTCAAAAGATATAGCCATTCGATCCAAAAGTGCTTATCTCACCGAGTTGAAGCATTTTTGATTCGGAGTGGAAATAACTAATGAATATCATCAAGCTGGTTTCTGCTGTTGAAATATGTTGTTTAGGACAAGATTCTGCACAATATATTTCAAATTCAGTGTAATCCCTTCACAAGTTCAAAAGATATCGCCATTCGTTCAAAAAGTACTTATCTCACCGAGTTGAAGCGTTTTTGATTAGGAGTGGAAATAACTTTTGAATTTCATCAAGCTGGTTTCTGCTGTTGAAATATGTTCTTTAGGACATGATTCTGCACACTATATGTCAAATTCAGTGAAATCCCATCACAGGTTCAAAAGATATAGCCATTCGTTCAAAAATTGCTTATCTCACCAAGTTGAAGAGTTTTTGATTAGGAGCGGAAATAACTATTGAATTTCATCAAGCTGGTTTCTGCTGTTGAAATATGTTGTTTAGGACATGATTCTGCACAATATACGTCAAATTCTTGTGAGCCCATTACAGGTTGAAAGGATATAGCCATCCGTTCAAAACGTGCTTATGAGACCGAGTTGAAGCGTTTTTGAATAGGAGTGGAAATAACTAATGGATATTATCAAGCTGGTTTCTGCTGTTGAAATATGTTGTTTATGACATAATTCTGCACAATATATGTCAAATTAAGTGTAATCCCTTCACAAGTTCAAAAGATATAGCCATTCGTTCAAAAAGTACTTATCTCACCGAGTTGAAGCGTTTTTGATTAGGAGTGGAAAAAACTTTTGATTTTCATCAAGCTGGTTTCTGCTGTTGAAATATGTTGTTTAGGACATGATTCTGCAGAAAATATTTCAAATTCAGTGTAATCCAGCAACAAGATCAAAGGATATAGCCAATCTTGCAAATAATGCTTATCTCACCGAGTTGAAGCGTTTTTGTTTAGGAGTGGAAATAACTAATGAATTTCATCAAGCTGGTTACTGTTGTTGAAATATGTTTTTTGGGATATGATTCTACACAATATATGTCATATTCAGTGTGATCCCATTAAAGGTTCAAAGGATATAGCCATTCTTTCAAAAAGGACTTATCTCACCGAGTTGAAGCGTTTTTGATTAGGAGTGGAAATAACTAATGAATTTCATCAAGCTGGTTTCTGCTGTTGAAATATGTTGTTTATGACATAATTCTGCACAATATATGTCAAATTAAGTGTAATCCCTTCACAAGTTCAAAAGATATAGCAATTCATTCAAAAAGTACTTATATCACCGAGTTGAAGCGTTTTTGATTAGGAGTGGAAATAACTTTTGAATTTCGTCACGCTGGTTTCTGCTGTTGAAATATGTTGTTTAGGACATGATTCTGCACAATTTTTGTCAAATTCAGTGTAATCCCTTCATAGGTTCAAAATATATCGCCAGTCGTTCAAAAAGTACTTATCTCACCGAGTTGATGCGTTTGTGGATTCGGAGTGGAAATAATCAATGAATTTCATCAAGCTGGTTTCTGCTGTTGAAATATGTTTTTAAGGATATGATTCTGCACAATATAGGTCAAATTCAGTGTAATCATATTACAGGTTCAAAAGACATAGCCATTCGTTCAAAAACTGCTTATCTTATCGGGTTGAAGCGTTTTTGATTGAGAGTGGAAATAACTAATGGATTTAATCAAGCTGGTTTCTGCTGTTGAAATATGTTGTTTAGGACATGATTCTGCAAAACACATGTCAAATTAAGTGTAATCCAGCGATAAGATCAAAAGATATAGCCATTCGTGAAAAAAAGTGCTTATCTCACCGAGTTGAGACGTGTCTGATTAGGAGTGGAAATAACTAATGAATTTCATCAAGCTGGTTCCCGCTGTTGAAATATGTTGTTTAGAACAAGATTCTGCACAAAATATGTCAAATTCAGTATAATCCAGTGACAAGTTCAAAAGATATAGCCATTCGATCAAAAAGTGCTTATCTCACCGAGTTGAAGCATTTTTGATTTGGAGTGGAAATAACTAATGAATTTCATCAAGCTGGTTTCTGCTGTTGAAAATGTTGTTTAGGACAAGATTCTGCACAATATATGTCAACTTCAGTGAAATCCCATCACAGGTTCAAAAAATATAGCCATTCGTTCAAAAATTGCTTATCTCACCAAGTTGAAGAGTTTTTGATTAGTATTGGAAATAACTTTTGAATTTCATCACGCTGGTTTCTGCTCTTGAAATTTGTGTTTTAGGACATGATTCTGTTCAATATATTTCAAATTCAGTGTAATCCCTTCACAAGTTCAAAAGATATCGCCATTCGTTCAAAAAGTACTTATCTCACCGAATTGAAGCGTTTTTGATTAGGAGTGGAAATAACTTTTGAATTTCATCAAGCTGGTTTCTGCTGTTGAAATATGTTCTTTAGGACATGATTCTGCACACTATATGTCAAATTCAGTGAAATCCCATCACAGGTTCAAAAGATATAGCCATTCGTTCAAAAATTGCTTATCTCACCAAGTTGAAGAGTTTTTGATTAGGAGCGGAAATAACTATTGAATTTCATCAAGCTGGTTTCTGCTGTTGAAATATGTTGTTTAGGACATGATTCTGCACAATATACGTCAAATTCTTGTGAGCCCATTACAGGTTGAAAGGATATAGCCATCCGTTCAAAACGTGCTTATGAGACCAGGTTGAAGCGTTTTTGATTAGGAGTGGAAATAACTTTTGAATTTCATCACGCTGGTTTCTGCTGTTGAAATATGTTGTTTAGGACATGATTCTGCACAATATATGTCAAATTCAGTGTAATCCCTTCATAGGTTCAAAAGATATCGCCAGTCGTTCAAAAAGTACTTATCTCACCGAGTTGATGCGTTTTTGGATTCGGAGTGGAAATAATCAATGAATTTCATCAAGCTGGTTTCTGCTGTTGAAATATGTTTTTTAGGATATGATTCTGCACAATATATGTCAAATTTAGTGTAATCACATTACAGGTTCAAAAGACATAGCCATTCGTTCAAAAACTGCTTATCTTATCGGGTTTAAGCGTTTTTGATTGAGAGTGGAAATAACTAATGGATTTAATCAAGCTGGTTTCTGCTGTTGAAATATGTTGTTTAGGACATGATTTTGCAGAACACATGTCAAATTCAGTGTAATCCAGCGACAAGTTCAAAAGATATAGCCATTCGTTCAAAAAGTGCTTATCTCACCGAGTTGAAGCATTTTTGATTAGGAGTGGAAATAGCTAATGAATTTCATCAAGCTGGTTTCTGCTGCTGAAATATGTTGTTTAGGATATGATTCTGCACAATATATGTCAAAGTCAGTGTGATCCCATTACAGGTTCAAAGGATATAGCCATTCGTTCAAAAAGGACTTATCTCACCGAGTTGAAGCGTTTTTGATTAGGAGTGGAAATAACTAATGAATTTCATCAAGCTGGTTTCTGCTGTTGAAATATGTTGTTTAGGACATGATTCTGCACAATATATGTCAAATTAAGTGTAATCCCTTCACAAGTTCAAAAGACATAGCCATTCGTTCAAAAACTGCTTATCTTATCGGGTTGAAGCGTTTTTGATTGAGAGTGGAAATAACTAATGGATTTAATCAAGCTGGTTTCTGCTGTTGAAATATGTTGTTTGGGACATGATTCTGCAGAACACATGTCAAATTCAGTGTAATCCAGCGACAAGATCAAAAGATATAGCCATTCGTGCAAAAAGTGCTTATCTCACCGAGTTGAAGCGTTTTTGATTAGGAGTGGAAATAACTTTTGAATTTCATCAAGCTGGTTTCTGCTGTTGAAATATGTTGTTTAGAACATGTTTTTGCACAATATATGTCAAATTCAGTGTAATCCCTTCATAGGTTCAAAAGATATCGCCAGTCGTTCCAAAAGAACTTATCTCACCGAGTTGAAGCGTTTTTGATTAGGAGTGGAAATAACTAATGAATTTCTACAAGCTGGTTTCTGCTGTTGAAATATGTTGTTTAGGACATGATTCTGCACAATATATGTCAAATTCAGTGTAATCCCTTCACAAGTTCAAAAGATATAGCCATTTGTTCAAAAAGTACTTATCTCACCGAGTTGAAGCGTTTTTGATTAGGAGTGGATATAACTAATGAATTTCATCAAGCTGGTTTCTGCTGTTGAAATATGTTGTTTAGAAAATGTTTCTTTCACAATATATGTCAAATTCAGTGTAATCCCTTCATAGGTTCAAAAGATATCGCCAGTCGTTCCAAAAGAACTTATCTCACCGAGTTGAGGCGTTTTTGATTTGGAGTGGAAATAACCAATGAATTTCATCAAGCTGGTTTCTGCTGTTGAAATATGTTTTTTAGGATATGATTCTGCACAATATATGTCAAATTTAGTGTAATCACATCACAGGTTCAAAATATATAGCCATTCGTTCAAAAACTGCTTATCTTATCGGGTTGAAGGGTTTTTGATTAGGAGTGGAAATAACTGATGGATTTCGTCAAGCTGGTTTCTGCTGTTGAAATATGTTGTTTAGGACATGATTCTGCAAAACACATGTCAAATTAAGTGTAATCCAGCGATAAGATCAAAAGATATAGCCATTCGTTCAAAAATTGCTTATCTCACCAAGTTGAAGAGTTTTTGATTAGTATTGGAAATAACTAATGAATTTCATCAAGCTGCTTTCTGCTGTTGAAATTTGTTGTTTAGGACATGATTCTGCACAATATATGTCAAATTTAGTGAAATCCCATTACAGGTTCAAAGGATATAGCCATTCGTCCAAAAAGTACTTATGTCACCAAGTTGAAGAGTTTTTGATTAGTATTGGAAATAACCAATGAATTACGTCAAGCTGGTTTCTGCTGTTGAAATATGTTGTTAGGTCAAGATTCTGCACAATATATGTCATATCCATCAAAAGTCCAAAAGATATAGCCATTCGTTCAAAAAGTGCTTAACTCACCGAGTTGTGACGTTTCTGATTAGGAGTGGAAATAACTAATGAATTTAATCAAGCTGGTTTCTGCTGTTGAAATATGTTGTTTAGGACATGATTCTGCACAATATATGTCAAATTCGTGTGAGCCCAATACAGGTTGAAAGGATATAGCCATTCGTTCAAAACGTGCTTATGAGACTGAGTTGAAGAGTTTTTCATTAGGAGTGCAAATAGCTAATGAATTTCATCAAGCTGGTTCCTGCTGTTGAAATATGTTGTTTAGGACATGATTCTGCACAAAATATGTCAAATTCAGTATAATCCAGCGACAAGTTCAAAAGATATTGCCATTCGATCAAAAAGTGCTTATCTCACCGAGTTGAAGCGTTTTTGATTAGGAGTGGAAATAACTAATGAATTTCTACAAGCTGGTTTCTGCTGTTGAAATATGTTGTTTAGGACATGATTCTGCAAAACACATGTCAAATTCAGTGTAATCCAGCGATAAGATCAAAAGATATAGCCATTCGTGAAAAAAGTGCTTATCTCACCGAGTTGAAGCGTTTTTGATTCGGAGTGGAAATAACTAATGAATTTCATCAAGCTGGTTTCTGCTGCTGAAATATGTTGTTTAGGATATGATTCTGCACAATATATGTCAAAGTCAGTGTAATCCCATTACAGGTTCAAAGGATATAGCCATTCGTTCAAAAAGGACTTATCTCACCGAGTTGAAGCGTTTTTGATTAGGAGTGGAAATAACTAATGAATATCATCAAGCTGGTTTCTGCTGTTGAAATATGTTTTTTAAGATATGATTCTGCACAATATATGTCAAATTTAGTGTAATCACATCACATGTTCAAAAGATATAGCCATTCGTTCAAAAACTGCTTATCTTATCGGGTTGAAGCGTTTTTGATTAGGAGTGGAAATAACTGATGGATTTCGTAAAGCTGGTTTCTGCTGTTGAAATATGTTGTTTAGGACATGATTCTGTAAAACACATGTCAAATTCAGTGTAATCCAGCGATAAGATCAAAAGATATAGCCATTCGTGAAAAAAGTGCTTATCCTACCGAGTTGAAGCGTTTTTGATTCGGAGTGGAAATAACTAATGAATTTCATCAAGCTGGTTTCTGCTGTTGAAATATGTTGTTTAGGACATGATTCTGTACAATATATGTCAAATTCAGTCTAATCCCTTCATAGGTTCAAAAGAAATCGCCAGTCATTCCAAAAGAACTTATGTCACCGAGTTGAGGCGTTTTTGATTCTGAGTGGAAATAACCAATGAATTTCATCAAGCTGGTTTCTGCTGTTGAAATATGTTGTTTAGGATATGATTCTGCACAATATATGTCAAATTTAGTGTAATCACATTACAGGTTCAAAAGACATAGCCATTCGTTCAAAAACTGCTTATCTTATCGGGTTGAAGCGTTTTTGATTGAGAGTGGAAATAACTAATGGATTTAATCAAGCTGGTTTCTGCTGTTGAAATATGTTGTTTAGGACATGATTCTGCAGAACACATGTCAAATTCAGTGTAATCCAGCGACAAGATCAAAAGATATAGCCATTCGTGCAAAAAGTGCTTATCTCACCGAGTTGAAGCAATTTTGATTAGGAGTGGCAATAACTAATGAATTTCATCAAGTATATTTCTACTGTTGAAATATGTTGTTTAGGACAGGATTCTGCACAATATATGTCAAATTCAGTGTAATCCCTTCACAAGTTCAAAAGATATCGCCAGTCGTTCAAAAAGTGCTTATCTCACCGAGTTGAAGCATTTTTGATTAGGAGTGGAAATAACTAATGAATTTCAACAAGCTGGTTTCTGCTGCTGAAATATGTTGTTTAGGATATGATTCTGCACAATATATGTCAAAGTCAGTGTGATCCCATTACAGATTCTAAGGATATAGCCATTTGTTCAAAAAGGACTTATCTCACCGAGTTGAAGCGTTTTTGATTAGGAGTGGAAATAACTAATGAATTTCATCAAGCTGGTTTCTGCTGCTGAAATATGTTGTTTAGGATATGATTCTGCACAATATATGTCAAATTCAGTGTAATCCCTTCACAAGTTCAAAAGACATAGCCATTCGTTCAAAAACTGCTTATCTTATCGTGTTGAAGCGTTTTTGATTGAGAGTGGAAATAACTTTTTAATTTCATCTAGCTGCTTTCTGCTGTTGAAATATGTTGTTTAGGATATGATTCTGCACAATATATGTCAAAGTCAGTGTGATCCCATTACAGGTTCAAAGGATATAGCCATTCGTTCAAAAAGGACTTATCTCACCGAGTTGAGGCGTTTTTGATTAGGAGTGGAAATAACTTTTGAATTTCATCAAGCTGGTTTCTGCTGTTGAAATATGTTGTTTAGGACATGATTCTGCACAATATATGTCAAATTCAGTGTAATCCCTTCATAGGTTCAAAAGAAATCGCCAGTCATTCCAAAAGAACTTATGTCACCGAGTTGAGGCGTTTTTGATTTTGAGTGGAAATAACCAATGAATTTCATCAAACTGGTTTATGCTGTTGAAATATGTTGTTTAGGATATGATTTTGAACAATATATGTCAAATTTAGTGTAATCACATCCCCGGTTCAAAAGATATAGCCATTCGTTCAAAAAGTGCTTATCTCACCGAGTTGAAGCGTTTTTGATTAGGAGTGTAAATAACTTTTGAATTTCATCAAGCTGGTTTCTGCTGTTGAAATATGTTGTTTAGAACATGATTCTGCACAATATATGTCCAATTCAGTGTAATCCCTTCATAGGTTCAAAAGAAATCGCCAGTCATTCCAAAAGAACTTATGTCACCGAGTTGAGGCGTTTTTGATTCTGAGTGGAAATAATCAATGAATTTCATCAAGCTGGTTTCTGCTGTTGATATATGTTGTTTAGGATATGATTTTGAACAATATATGTCAAATTTAGTGTAATCACATCACAGGTTCAAAAGATATAGCCATTCGTTCAAAAACTGCTTATCTTATCGGGTTGAAGCGTTTTTGATTAGGAGTGGAAATAACTGATGGATTTCGTTAAGCTGGTTTCTGCTGTTGAAATATGTTGTTAAGGACTTGATTCTGCAAAACACATGTCAAATTAAGTGTAATCCAGCGATAAGATCAAAAGATATAGCCATTCGTGAAAAAAGTGCTTATCTCACCGAGTTGAGACGTTTCTGATTAGGAGTGGAAATAACTAATGAATTTCATCAAGCTGGTTCCCGCTGTTGAAATATGCTGTTTAGAACAAGATTCTGCACAAAATATGTCAAATTCAGTATAATCCAGTGACAAGTTCAAAAGATATAGCCATTCGATCAAAAAGTGCTTATCTCACCGAGTTGAAGCATTTTTGATTCGGAGTGGAAATAACTAATGAATTTCATCAAGCTGGTTTCTGCTGTTGAAATATGTTTTTTAGGATATGATTCTGCACAATATATTTCAAATTCAGTGTAATCCCTTCACAAGTTCAAAAGATATCGCCATTCGTTCAAAAAGTACTTATCTCACCGAGTTGAAGCGTTTTTGATTAGGAGTGGAAATAACTTTTGAATTTCATCAAGCTGGTTTCTGCTGTTGAAATATGTTTTTTAGGATATGATTCTGCACAATATATTTCAAATTTAGTGTAATCATTTTACAAGTTCAAAAGACATAGCCATTCGTTCAAAAAGTGCTTATCTCACCGAGTTGAAGCGTTTTTGATTAGGAGTGGAAATAACTAATGAATTCCATCAAGCTGGTTTCTGCTGCTGAAATATGTTGTTTAGGATATGATTCTGCACAATATATGTCAAATTCAGTGTAATCCCTTCACAAGTTCAAAAGACATAGCCATTCGTTCAAAAACTGCTTATCTTATCGGGTTGAAGCGTTTTTGATTGAGAGTGGAAATAACTAATGGATTTAATCAAGCTGGTTTCTGCTGTTGAAATATGTTGTTTAGGACATGATTCTGCAGAACACATGTCAAATTCAGTGTAATCCAGCGATAAGATCAAAAGATATAGCCATTCGTGAAAAAAGTGCTTATCTCACCGAGTTGAAGCGTTTTTGATTCGGAGTGGAAATAACTAATGAATTTCATCAAGCTGGTTTCTGCTGTTGAAATATGTTTTTTAGGACAAGATTCTGCACAATATATGTCAAATTCAGTTAAATCCATCACAGGTTCAAAAAATATAGCCATTCGTTCAAAAAGTACTTATCTCACCGGGTTGAAGCGTTTTTGATTAGGAGTGGAAATAACTTTTGAATTTCATCTAGCTGGTTTCTGCTGTCGAAATATGTTGTTTAGGATATGATTTTGAACAATATATGTCAAATTTAGTGTAATCACATCACAGGTTCAAAAGATATAGCCATTCGTTCAAAAAGTGCTTATCTCACCGAGTTGAAGCGTTTTTGATTAGGAGTGGAAATAACTTTTGAATTTCATCAAGCTGGTTTCTGCTGTTGAAATAGGTTGTTTAGAACATGATTCTGCACAATATATGTCCAATTCAGTGTAATCCCTTCATAGGTTCAAAAGAAATCGCCAGCCATTCCAAAAGAACTTATGTCACCGAGTTGAGGCGTTTTTGATTCTGAGTGGAAAAAACCAATGAATTTCATCAAGCTGGTTTCTGCTGTTGAAATATGTTGTTTAGGATATGATTTTGAACAATATATGTCAAATTTAGTGTAATCACATCACAGGTTCAAAAGATATAGCCATTCGTTCAAAAACTGCTTATCTTATCGGGTTGAAGCGTTTTTGATTAGGAGTGGAAATAACTGATGGATTTCGTTAAGCTGGTTTCTGCTGTTGAAATATGTTGTTAAGGACTTCATTCTGCAAAACACATGTCAAATAAAGTGTAATCCAGCGATAAGATCAAAAGATATAGCCATTCGTGAAAAAAGTGCTTATCTCACCGAGTTGAGACGTTTCTGATTAGGAGTGGAAATAACTAATGAATTTCATCAAGCTGGTTCCCGCTGTTGAAATATGCTGTTTAGAACAAGATTCTGCACAAAATATGTCAAATTCAGTATAATCCAGTGACAAGTTCAAAAGATATAGCCATTCGATCAAAAAGTGCTTATCTCACCGAGTTGAAGCATTTTTGATTCGGAGTGGAAATAACTAATGAATTTCATCAAGCTGGTTTCTGCTGTTGAAATATGTTGTTTAGGACAAGATTCTGCACAATATATGTCAACTTCAGTGAAATCTCATCACAGGTTCAAAAAATATAGCCATTCGTGAAAAAAGTGCTTATCTCACCAAGTTGAAGAGTTTTTGATTAGTATTGGAAATAACTTTTGAATTTCATCACGCTGGTTTCTGCTCTTGAAATTTGTTGTTCAGGACATGATTCTGGGAAATATATTTCAAATTCAGTGTAATCCCTTCACAAGTTCAAAAGATATCGCCATTCGTTCAAAAAGTACTTATCTCACCGAGTTGAAGCGTTTTTGATTAGGAGTGGAAATAACTTTTGAATTTCATCAAGCTGGTTTCTGCTGTTGAAATATGTTCTTTAGGGCATGATTCTGCACACTATATGTCAAATTCAGTGAAATCCCATCACAGGTTCAAAAGATATAGCCATTCGTTCAAAAATTGCTTATCTCACCAAGTTGAAGAGTTTTTGATTAGGAGTGGAAATAACTATTGAATTTCATCAAGCTGGTTTCTGCTGTTGAAATATGTTGTTTAGGACATGATTCTGCACAATATACGTCAAATTCTTGTGAGCCCATTACAGGTTGAAAGGATATAGCCATCCGTTCAAAACGTGCTTATGAGACCGAGTTGAAGCGTTTTTGATTAGGAGTGGAAATAACTAATGGATATTATCAAGCTGGTTTCTGCTGTTGAAATATGTTGTTTATGACATAATTCTGCACAATATATGTCAAATTAATTGTAATCCCTTCACAAGTTCAAAAGATATAGCCATTCGTTCAAAAAGTACTTATCTCACCGAGTTGAAGCGTTTTTGATTAGGAGTGGAAATAACTTTTGAATTTCATCACGCTGGTTTCTGCTGTTGAAATATGTTGTTTAGGACATGATTCTGCACAATATATGTCAAATTCAGTGTAATCCCTACATAGGTTCAAAAGATATCGCCAGTCATTCAAAAAGTACTTATCTCACCGAATTGATGCGTTTTTGGATTCGGAGTGGAAATAATCAATGAATTTCATCAAGCTGGTTTCTGCTGTTGAAATATGTTTTTTAGGATATGATTCTGCACAATATATGTCAAATTTAGTGTAATCACATTACAGGTTCAAAAGACATAGCCATTCGTTCAAAAAGGGCTTATCTTATCGGGTTGAAGCGTTTTTGATTGAGAGAGGAAATAACTAATGGATTTAATCAAGCTGGTTTCTGCTGTTGAAATATGTTGTTTAGGACATGATTCTGCAGAACACATGTCAAATTCAGTGTAATCCAGCGACAAGATCAAAAGATATCGCCAGTCGTTCCAAAAGAACTTATCTCACCGAGTTGAGGCGTTTTTGATTCGGAGTGGAAATAACCAATGAATTTCATCAAGCTGGTTTCTGCTGTTGAAATATGTTGTTTAGGACATGATTATGCAAAACACATGTCAAATTCAGTGTAATCCAGCGATAAGATCAAAAGATATAGCCATTCGTGCAAAAAGTGCTTATCTCACCGAGTTGAAGCATTTTTGATTAGGAGTGGAAATAACTAATGAATTTCATCAAGCTGGTTTCTGCTGCTGAAATATGTTGTTTAGGATATGATTCTGCACAATATATGTCAAATTCAGTGTAATCCCTTCACAAGTTCAAAAGATATAGCCATTCGTTCAAAAAGTGCTTATCTCACCGAGTTGAGGCGTTTTTGATTAGGAGTGGAAATAACTTTTGAATTTCATCAAGCTGGTTTCTACTGTTGAAATATGTTGTTTAGAACATGATTCTGCAAAATTCATGTCCAATTCAGTGTAATCCCTTCATAGGTTAAAAAGAAATCGCCAGTCGTTCCAAAAGAACTTATCTCACCGAGTTGAGGCGTTTTTGATTCGGAGTGGAAATTACCAATGAATTTCATCAAGCTGGTTTCTGCTGTTGAAATATGTTGTTTAGGACAAGATTCTGCACAAAATATGTCAAATTCAGTATAATCCAGTGACAAGTTCAAAAGATATTGCCATTCGATCAAAAAGTGCTTATCTCACCGAGTTGAAGCATTTTTCATTCGGAGTGGAAATAACTAATGAATTTCATCAAGCTGGTTTCTGCTCTTGAAATTTGTTGTTTAGGACATGATTCTGCACAATATATGTCAAATTCAGTGTAATTCCATCACAGGTTTAAAAAAATATAGCCATTCGTTCAAAAATTGCTTATCTCACCAAGTTGAAGAGTTTTTGATTAGGAGTGGAAATAACTTTTGAATTTCATCAAACTGGTTTCTGCTGTTGAAATATGTTGTTTAGAACATGTTTTTGCACAATATATGTCAAATTCAGTGTAATCCCTTCATAGGTTCAAAAGATATCGCCAGTCGTTCCAAAAGAACTTATCTCACCGAGTTGAAGAGTTTTTGATTAGGAGTGGAAATAACTAATGAATTTCTACAAGCTGGTTTCTGCTGTTGAAATATGTTGTTTAGGACATGATTCTGCACACTATATGTCAAATTCAGTGTAATCCCTTCACAAGTTCAAAAGATATAGCCATTTGTTCAAAAAGTACTTATCTCACCGAGTTGAAGCGTTTTTGATTAGGAGTGGAAATAACTTTTGAATTTCATCAAGCTGGTTTCTGCTGTTGAAATATGTTGTTTAGAACATGTTTCTGCACAATATATGTCAAATTCAGTGTAATCCAGCGATAAGATCAAAAGATATAGCCATTCGTGAAAAAAGTGCTTATTTCACCGAGTTGAGGCGTTTTTGATTCGGAGTGGAAATAAACCAGTCTAATTTCATCAAGCTGGTTTCTGCTGTTGAAATATGTTGTTAGGTCAAGATTCTGCACAATATATGTCATATCCATCTAAAGTCCAAAAGATATAGCCATTCGTTCAAAAAGTGCTTAACTCACCGAGTTGAGACGTTTCTGATTAGGAGTGGAAATAACTAATGAATTTCATCAAGCTGGTTTCTGCTGTTGAAATATGTTGTTTAGGACATGATTCTGCACAATATATGTCAAATTCAGTGTAATCCCTTCATAGGTTCAAAAGACATCGCCAGTCATTCCAAAAGAACTTATGTCACCGAGTTGAGGCGTTTTTGATTCTGAGTGGAAATAACCAATGAATTTCATCAAGCTGGTTTCTGCTGTTGAAATATGTTGTTTAGGATATGATTTTGAACAATATATGTCAAATTTAGTGTAATGACATCACAGGTTCAAAAGATATAGCCATTCGTTCAAAAAGTGCTTATCTCACCGAGTTGAAGCGTTTTTGATTAGGAGTGGAAATAACTTTTGAATTTCATCAAGCTGGTTTCTGCTGTTGAAATATGTTGTTTAGAACATGATTCTGCACAATATATGTCCAATTCAGTGTAATCCCTTCATAGGTTCAAAAGAAATCGCCAGTCATTCCAAAAGAACTTATGTCACCGAGATGAGGCGTTTTTGATTCTGAGTGGAAATAACCAATGAATTTCATCAAGCTGGTTTCTGCTGTTGAAATATGTTGTTTAGGATATGATTTTGAACAATATATGTCAAATTTAGTGTAATCACATCACAGGTTCAAAAGATATAGCCATTCGTTCAAAAACTGCTTATCTTATCGGGTTGAAGCGTTTTTGATTAGGAGTGGAAATAACTGATGGATTTCGTTAAGCTGGTTTCTGCTGTTGAAATATGTTGTTAAGGACATGATTCTGCAAAACACATGTCAAATTAAGTGTAATCCAGCGATAACATAAAAAGATATAGCCATTCGTGAAAAAAGTGCTTATCTCACCGAGTTGAGACGTTTCTGATTAGGAGTGGAAATAACTAATGAATTTCATCAAGCTGATTCCCGCTGTTGAAATATGCTGTTTAGAACAAGATTCTGCACAAAATATGTCAAATTCAGTATAATCCAGTGACAAGTTCAAAAGATATAGCCATTCGATCCAAAAGTGCTTATCTCACCGAGTTGAAGCATTTTTGATTCGGAGTGGAAATAACTAATGAATATCATCAAGCTGGTTTCTGCTGTTGAAATATGTTGTTTAGGACAAGATTCTGCACAATATATTTCAAATTCAGTGTAATCCCTTCACAAGTTCAAAAGATATCGCCATTCGTTCAAAAAGTACTTATCTCACCGAGTTGAAGCGTTTTTGATTAGGAGTGGAAATAACTTTTGAATTTCATCAAGCTGGTTTCTGCTGTTGAAATATGTTCTTTAGGACATGATTCTGCACACTATATGTCAAATTCAGTGAAATCCCATCACAGGTTCAAAAGATATAGCCATTCGTTCAAAAATTGCTTATCTCACCAAGTTGAAGAGTTTTTGATTAGGAGCGGAAATAACTATTGAATTTCATCAAGCTGGTTTCTGCTGTTGAAATATGTTGTTTAGGACATGATTCTGCACAATATACGTCAAATTCTTGTGAGCCCATTACAGGTTGAAAGGATATAGCCATCCGTTCAAAACGTGCTTATGAGACCGAGTTGAAGCGTTTTTGAATAGGAGTGGAAATAACTAATGGATATTATCAAGCTGGTTTCTGCTGTTGAAATATGTTGTTTATGACATAATTCTGCAGAATATATGTCAAATTAAGTGTAATCCCTTCACAAGTTCAAAAGATATAGCCATTCGTTCAAAAAGTACTTATCTCACCGAGTTGAAGCGTTTTTGATTAGGAGTGGAAAAAACTTTTGATTTTCATCAAGCTGGTTTCTGCTGTTGAAATATGTTGTTTAGGACATGATTCTGCAGAAAATATTTCAAATTCAGTGTAATCCAGCAACAAGATCAAAGGATATAGCCAATCTTGCAAATAATGCTTATCTCACCGAGTTGAAGCGTTTTTGTTTAGGAGTGGAAATAACTAATGAATTTCATCAAGCTGGTTACTGTTGTTGAAATATGTTTTTTGGGATATGATTCTACACAATATATGTCATATTCAGTGTGATCCCATTAAAGGTTCAAAGGATATAGCCATTCTTTCAAAAAGGACTTATCTCACCGAGTTGAAGCGTTTTTGATTAGGAGTGGAAATAACTAATGAATTTCATCAAGCTGGTTTCTGCTGTTGAAATATGTTGTTTATGACATAATTCTGCACAATATATGTCAAATTAAGTGTAATCCCTTCACAAGTTCAAAAGATATAGCAATTCATTCAAAAAGTACTTATATCACCGAGTTGAAGCGTTTTTGATTAGGAGTGGAAATAACTTTTGAATTTCGTCACGCTGGTTTCTGCTGTTGAAATATGTTGTTTAGGACATGATTCTGCACAATTTTTGTCAAATTCAGTGTAATCCCTTCATAGGTTCAAAATATATCGCCAGTCGTTCAAAAAGTACTTATCTCACCGAGTTGATGCGTTTGTGGATTCGGAGTGGAAATAATCAATGAATTTCATCAAGCTGGTTTCTGCTGTTGAAATATGTTTTTAAGGATATGATTCTGCACAATATAGGTCAAATTCAGTGTAATCATATTACAGGTTCAAAAGACATAGCCATTCGTTCAAAAACTGCTTATCTTATCGGGTTGAAGCGTTTTTGATTGAGAGTGGAAATAACTAATGGATTTAATCAAGCTGGTTTCTGCTGTTGAAATATGTTGTTTAGGACATGATTCTGCAAAACACATGTCAAATTAAGTGTAATCCAGCGATAAGATCAAAAGATATAGCCATTCGTGAAAAAAAGTGCTTATCTCACCGAGTTGAGACGTGTCTGATTAGGAGTGGAAATAACTAATGAATTTCATCAAGCTGGTTCCCGCTGTTGAAATATGTTGTTTAGAACAAGATTCTGCACAAAATATGTCAAATTCAGTATAATCCAGTGACAAGTTCAAAAGATATAGCCATTCGATCAAAAAGTGCTTATCTCACCGAGTTGAAGCATTTTTGATTTGGAGTGGAAATAACTAATGAATTTCATCAAGCTGGTTTCTGCTGTTGAAAATGTTGTTTAGGACAAGATTCTGCACAATATATGTCAACTTCAGTGAAATCCCATCACAGGTTCAAAAAATATAGCCATTCGTTCAAAAATTGCTTATCTCACCAAGTTGAAGAGTTTTTGATTAGTATTGGAAATAACTTTTGAATTTCATCACGCTGGTTTCTGCTCTTGAAATTTGTGTTTTAGGACATGATTCTGTTCAATATATTTCAAATTCAGTGTAATCCCTTCACAAGTTCAAATATATCGCCATTCGTTCAAAAAGTACTTATCTCACCGAATTGAAGCGTTTTTGATTAGGAGTGGAAATAACTTTTGAATTTCATCAAGCTGGTTTCTGCTGTTGAAATATGTTCTTTAGGACATGATTCTGCACACTATATGTCAAATTCAGTGAAATCCCATCACAGGTTCAAAAGATATAGCCATTCGTTCAAAAATTGCTTATCTCACCAAGTTGAAGAGTTTTTGATTAGGAGCGGAAATAACTATTGAATTTCATCAAGCTGGTTTCTGCTGTTGAAATATGTTGTTTAGGACATGATTCTGCACAATATACGTCAAATTCTTGTGAGCCCATTACAGGTTGAAAGGATATAGCCATCCGTTCAAAACGTGCTTATGAGACCAGGTTGAAGCGTTTTTGATTAGGAGTGGAAATAACTTTTGAATTTCATCACGCTGGTTTCTGCTGTTGAAATATGTTGTTTAGGACATGATTCTGCACAATATATGTCAAATTCAGTGTAATCCCTTCATAGGTTCAAAAGATATCGCCAGTCGTTCAAAAAGTACTTATCTCACCGAGTTGATGCGTTTTTGGATTCGGAGTGGAAATAATCAATGAATTTCATCAAGCTGGTTTCTGCTGTTGAAATATGTTTTTTAGGATATGATTCTGCACAATATATGTCAAATTTAGTGTAATCACATTACAGGTTCAAAAGACATAGCCATTCGTTCAAAAACTGCTTATCTTATCGGGT
This sequence comes from Fistularia commersonii, assembly GCF_037954325.1. Taxonomy (NCBI): domain Eukaryota; kingdom Metazoa; phylum Chordata; class Actinopteri; order Syngnathiformes; family Fistulariidae; genus Fistularia; species Fistularia commersonii. The sequence continues at coordinate 472,827 of NW_028234007.1, forward strand.
TTAAGCGTTTTTGATTGAGAGTGGAAATAACTAATGGATTTAATCAAGCTGGTTTCTGCTGTTGAAATATGTTGTTTAGGACATGATTTTGCAGAACACATGTCAAATTCAGTGTAATCCAGCGACAAGTTCAAAAGATATAGCCATTCGTTCAAAAAGTGCTTATCTCACCGAGTTGAAGCATTTTTGATTAGGAGTGGAAATAGCTAATGAATTTCATCAAGCTGGTTTCTGCTGCTGAAATATGTTGTTTAGGATATGATTCTGCACAATATATGTCAAAGTCAGTGTGATCCCATTACAGGTTCAAAGGATATAGCCATTCGTTCAAAAAGGACTTATCTCACCGAGTTGAAGCGTTTTTGATTAGGAGTGGAAATAACTAATGAATTTCATCAAGCTGGTTTCTGCTGTTGAAATATGTTGTTTAGGACATGATTCTGCACAATATATGTCAAATTAAGTGTAATCCCTTCACAAGTTCAAAAGACATAGCCATTCGTTCAAAAACTGCTTATCTTATCGGGTTGAAGCGTTTTTGATTGAGAGTGGAAATAACTAATGGATTTAATCAAGCTGGTTTCTGCTGTTGAAATATGTTGTTTGGGACATGATTCTGCAGAACACATGTCAAATTCAGTGTAATCCAGCGACAAGATCAAAAGATATAGCCATTCGTGCAAAAAGTGCTTATCTCACCGAGTTGAAGCGTTTTTGATTAGGAGTGGAAATAACTTTTGAATTTCATCAAGCTGGTTTCTGCTGTTGAAATATGTTGTTTAGAACATGTTTTTGCACAATATATGTCAAATTCAGTGTAATCCCTTCATAGGTTCAAAAGATATCGCCAGTCGTTCCAAAAGAACTTATCTCACCGAGTTGAAGCGTTTTTGATTAGGAGTGGAAATAACTAATGAATTTCTACAAGCTGGTTTCTGCTGTTGAAATATGTTGTTTAGGACATGATTCTGCACAATATATGTCAAATTCAGTGTAATCCCTTCACAAGTTCAAAAGATATAGCCATTTGTTCAAAAAGTACTTATCTCACCGAGTTGAAGCGTTTTTGATTAGGAGTGGATATAACTAATGAATTTCATCAAGCTGGTTTCTGCTGTTGAAATATGTTGTTTAGAAAATGTTTCTTTCACAATATATGTCAAATTCAGTGTAATCCCTTCATAGGTTCAAAAGATATCGCCAGTCGTTCCAAAAGAACTTATCTCACCGAGTTGAGGCGTTTTTGATTTGGAGTGGAAATAACCAATGAATTTCATCAAGCTGGTTTCTGCTGTTGAAATATGTTTTTTAGGATATGATTCTGCACAATATATGTCAAATTTAGTGTAATCACATCACAGGTTCAAAATATATAGCCATTCGTTCAAAAACTGCTTATCTTATCGGGTTGAAGGGTTTTTGATTAGGAGTGGAAATAACTGATGGATTTCGTCAAGCTGGTTTCTGCTGTTGAAATATGTTGTTTAGGACATGATTCTGCAAAACACATGTCAAATTAAGTGTAATCCAGCGATAAGATCAAAAGATATAGCCATTCGTTCAAAAATTGCTTATCTCACCAAGTTGAAGAGTTTTTGATTAGTATTGGAAATAACTAATGAATTTCATCAAGCTGCTTTCTGCTGTTGAAATTTGTTGTTTAGGACATGATTCTGCACAATATATGTCAAATTTAGTGAAATCCCATTACAGGTTCAAAGGATATAGCCATTCGTCCAAAAAGTACTTATGTCACCAAGTTGAAGAGTTTTTGATTAGTATTGGAAATAACCAATGAATTACGTCAAGCTGGTTTCTGCTGTTGAAATATGTTGTTAGGTCAAGATTCTGCACAATATATGTCATATCCATCAAAAGTCCAAAAGATATAGCCATTCGTTCAAAAAGTGCTTAACTCACCGAGTTGAGACGTTTCTGATTAGGAGTGGAAATAACTAATGAATTTAATCAAGCTGGTTTCTGCTGTTGAAATATGTTGTTTAGGACATGATTCTGCACAATATATGTCAAATTCGTGTGAGCCCAATACAGGTTGAAAGGATATAGCCATTCGTTCAAAACGTGCTTATGAGACTGAGTTGAAGAGTTTTTCATTAGGAGTGCAAATAGCTAATGAATTTCATCAAGCTGGTTCCTGCTGTTGAAATATGTTGTTTAGGACATGATTCTGCACAAAATATGTCAAATTCAGTATAATCCAGCGACAAGTTCAAAAGATATTGCCATTCGATCAAAAAGTGCTTATCTCACCGAGTTGAAGCGTTTTTGATTAGGAGTGGAAATAACTAATGAATTTCTACAAGCTGGTTTCTGCTGTTGAAATATGTTGTTTAGGACATGATTCTGCAAAACACATGTCAAATTCAGTGTAATCCAGCGATAAGATCAAAAGATATAGCCATTCGTGAAAAAAGTGCTTATCTCACCGAGTTGAAGCGTTTTTGATTCGGAGTGGAAATAACTAATGAATTTCATCAAGCTGGTTTCTGCTGCTGAAATATGTTGTTTAGGATATGATTCTGCACAATATATGTCAAAGTCAGTGTAATCCCATTACAGGTTCAAAGGATATAGCCATTCGTTCAAAAAGGACTTATCTCACCGAGTTGAAGCGTTTTTGATTAGGAGTGGAAATAACTAATGAATATCATCAAGCTGGTTTCTGCTGTTGAAATATGTTTTTTAAGATATGATTCTGCACAATATATGTCAAATTTAGTGTAATCACATCACATGTTCAAAAGATATAGCCATTCGTTCAAAAACTGCTTATCTTATCGGGTTGAAGCGTTTTTGATTAGGAGTGGAAATAACTGATGGATTTCGTAAAGCTGGTTTCTGCTGTTGAAATATGTTGTTTAGGACATGATTCTGTACAATATATGTCAAATTCAGTCTAATCCCTTCATAGGTTCAAAAGAAATCGCCAGTCATTCCAAAAGAACTTATGTCACCGAGTTGAGGCGTTTTTGATTCTGAGTGGAAATAACCAATGAATTTCATCAAGCTGGTTTCTGCTGTTGAAATATGTTGTTTAGGATATGATTCTGCACAATATATGTCAAATTTAGTGTAATCACATTACAGGTTCAAAAGACATAGCCATTCGTTCAAAAACTGCTTATCTTATCGGGTTGAAGCGTTTTTGATTGAGAGTGGAAATAACTAATGGATTTAATCAAGCTGGTTTCTGCTGTTGAAATATGTTGTTTAGGACATGATTCTGCAGAACACATGTCAAATTCAGTGTAATCCAGCGACAAGATCAAAAGATATAGCCATTCGTGCAAAAAGTGCTTATCTCACCGAGTTGAAGCAATTTTGATTAGGAGTGGCAATAACTAATGAATTTCATCAAGTATATTTCTACTGTTGAAATATGTTGTTTAGGACAGGATTCTGCACAATATATGTCAAATTCAGTGTAATCCCTTCACAAGTTCAAAAGATATCGCCAGTCGTTCAAAAAGTGCTTATCTCACCGAGTTGAAGCATTTTTGATTAGGAGTGGAAATAACTAATGAATTTCAACAAGCTGGTTTCTGCTGCTGAAATATGTTGTTTAGGATATGATTCTGCACAATATATGTCAAAGTCAGTGTGATCCCATTACAGATTCTAAGGATATAGCCATTTGTTCAAAAAGGACTTATCTCACCGAGTTGAAGCGTTTTTGATTAGGAGTGGAAATAACTAATGAATTTCATCAAGCTGGTTTCTGCTGCTGAAATATGTTGTTTAGGATATGATTCTGCACAATATATGTCAAATTCAGTGTAATCCCTTCACAAGTTCAAAAGACATAGCCATTCGTTCAAAAACTGCTTATCTTATCGTGTTGAAGCGTTTTTGATTGAGAGTGGAAATAACTTATGGATTTCGTAAAGCTGGTTTCTGCTGTTGAAATATGTTGTTTAGGACATGATTCTGCAAAAAAAATGTCAAATTCAGTGTAATCCAGCGATAAGATCAAAAGATATAGCCATTCGTGAAAAAAGTACTTATCTCACCGGGTTGAAGCGTTTTTGATTAGGAGTGGAATTAACTTTTTAATTTCATCTAGCTGCTTTCTGCTGTTGAAATATGTTGTTTAGGATATGATTCTGCACAATATATGTCAAAGTCAGTGTGATCCCATTACAGGTTCAAAGGATATAGCCATTCGTTCAAAAAGGACTTATCTCACCGAGTTGAGGCGTTTGTGATTAGGAGTGGAAATAACTAATGAATTTCATCAAGCTGGTTTCTGCTGTTGAAATATGTTGTTTAGGACATGATTCTGCACAATATATGTCAAATTCAGTGTAATCCCTTCATAGGTTCAAAAGAAATCGCCAGTCATTCCAAAAGAACTTATGTCACCGAGTTGAGGCGTTTTTGATTTTGAGTGGAAATAACCAATGAATTTCATCAAACTGGTTTATGCTGTTGAAATATGTTGTTTAGGATATGATTTTGAACAATATATGTCAAATTTAGTGTAATCACATCCCCGGTTCAAAAGATATAGCCATTCGTTCAAAAAGTGCTTATCTCACCGAGTTGAAGCGTTTTTGATTAGGAGTGTAAATAACTTTTGAATTTCATCAAGCTGGTTTCTGCTGTTGAAATATGTTGTTTAGAACATGATTCTGCACAATATATGTCCAATTCAGTGTAATCCCTTCATAGGTTCAAAAGAAATCGCCAGTCATTCCAAAAGAACTTATGTCACCGAGTTGAGGCGTTTTTGATTCTGAGTGGAAATAATCAATGAATTTCATCAAGCTGGTTTCTGCTGTTGATATATGTTGTTTAGGATATGATTTTGAACAATATATGTCAAATTTAGTGTAATCACATCACAGGTTCAAAAGATATAGCCATTCGTTCAAAAACTGCTTATCTTATCGGGTTGAAGCGTTTTTGATTAGGAGTGGAAATAACTGATGGATTTCGTTAAGCTGGTTTCTGCTGTTGAAATATGTTGTTAAGGACTTGATTCTGCAAAACACATGTCAAATTAAGTGTAATCCAGCGATAAGATCAAAAGATATAGCCATTCGTGAAAAAAGTGCTTATCTCACCGAGTTGAGACGTTTCTGATTAGGAGTGGAAATAACTAATGAATTTCATCAAGCTGGTTCCCGCTGTTGAAATATGCTGTTTAGAACAAGATTCTGCACAAAATATGTCAAATTCAGTATAATCCAGTGACAAGTTCAAAAGATATAGCCATTCGATCAAAAAGTGCTTATCTCACCGAGTTGAAGCATTTTTGATTCGGAGTGGAAATAACTAATGAATTTCATCAAGCTGGTTTCTGCTGTTGAAATATGTTTTTTAGGATATGATTCTGCACAATATATTTCAAATTCAGTGTAATCCCTTCACAAGTTCAAAAGATATCGCCATTCGTTCAAAAAGTACTTATCTCACCGAGTTGAAGCGTTTTTGATTAGGAGTGGAAATAACTTTTGAATTTCATCAAGCTGGTTTCTGCTGTTGAAATATGTTTTTTAGGATATGATTCTGCACAATATATTTCAAATTTAGTGTAATCATTTTACAAGTTCAAAAGACATAGCCATTCGTTCAAAAAGTGCTTATCTCACCGAGTTGAAGCGTTTTTGATTAGGAGTGGAAATAACTAATGAATTCCATCAAGCTGGTTTCTGCTGCTGAAATATGTTGTTTAGGATATGATTCTGCACAATATATGTCAAATTCAGTGTAATCCCTTCACAAGTTCAAAAGACATAGCCATTCGTTCAAAAACTGCTTATCTTATCGGGTTGAAGCGTTTTTGATTGAGAGTGGAAATAACTAATGGATTTAATCAAGCTGGTTTCTGCTGTTGAAATATGTTGTTTAGGACATGATTCTGCAGAACACATGTCAAATTCAGTGTAATCCAGCGATAAGATCAAAAGATATAGCCATTCGTGAAAAAAGTGCTTATCTCACCGAGTTGAAGCGTTTTTGATTCGGAGTGGAAATAACTAATGAATTTCATCAAGCTGGTTTCTGCTGTTGAAATATGTTTTTTAGGACAAGATTCTGCACAATATATGTCAAATTCAGTTAAATCCATCACAGGTTCAAAAAATATAGCCATTCGTTCAAAAAGTACTTATCTCACCGGGTTGAAGCGTTTTTGATTAGGAGTGGAAATAACTTTTGAATTTCATCTAGCTGGTTTCTGCTGTCGAAATATGTTGTTTAGGATATGATTTTGAACAATATATGTCAAATTTAGTGTAATCACATCACAGGTTCAAAAGATATAGCCATTCGTTCAAAAAGTGCTTATCTCACCGAGTTGAAGCGTTTTTGATTAGGAGTGGAAATAACTTTTGAATTTCATCAAGCTGGTTTCTGCTGTTGAAATAGGTTGTTTAGAACATGATTCTGCACAATATATGTCCAATTCAGTGTAATCCCTTCATAGGTTCAAAAGAAATCGCCAGCCATTCCAAAAGAACTTATGTCACCGAGTTGAGGCGTTTTTGATTCTGAGTGGAAAAAACCAATGAATTTCATCAAGCTGGTTTCTGCTGTTGAAATATGTTGTTTAGGATATGATTTTGAACAATATATGTCAAATTTAGTGTAATCACATCACAGGTTCAAAAGATATAGCCATTCGTTCAAAAACTGCTTATCTTATCGGGTTGAAGCGTTTTTGATTAGGAGTGGAAATAACTGATGGATTTCGTTAAGCTGGTTTCTGCTGTTGAAATATGTTGTTAAGGACTTGATTCTGCAAAACACATGTCAAATAAAGTGTAATCCAGCGATAAGATCAAAAGATATAGCCATTCGTGAAAAAAGTGCTTATCTCACCGAGTTGAGACGTTTCTGATTAGGAGTGGAAATAACTAATGAATTTCATCAAGCTGGTTCCCGCTGTTGAAATATGCTGTTTAGAACAAGATTCTGCACAAAATATGTCAAATTCAGTATAATCCAGTGACAAGTTCAAAAGATATAGCCATTCGATCAAAATGTGCTTATCTCACCGAGTTGAAGCATTTTTGATTCGGAGTGGAAATAACTAATGAATTTCATCAAGCTGGTTTCTGCTGTTGAAATATGTTGTTTAGGACAAGATTCTGCACAATATATGTCAACTTCAGTGAAATCTCATCACAGGTTCAAAAAATATAGCCATTCGTGAAAAAAGTGCTTATCTCACCAAGTTGAAGAGTTTTTGATTAGTATTGGAAATAACTTTTGAATTTCATCACGCTGGTTTCTGCTCTTGAAATTTGTTGTTCAGGACATGATTCTGGGAAATATATTTCAAATTCAGTGTAATCCCTTCACAAGTTCAAAAGATATCGCCATTCGTTCAAAAAGTACTTATCTCACCGAGTTGAAGCGTTTTTGATTAGGAGTGGAAATAACTTTTGAATTTCATCAAGCTGGTTTCTGCTGTTGAAATATGTTCTTTAGGGCATGATTCTGCACACTATATGTCAAATTCAGTGAAATCCCATCACAGGTTCAAAAGATATAGCCATTCGTTCAAAAATTGCTTATCTCACCAAGTTGAAGAGTTTTTGATTAGGAGTGGAAATAACTATTGAATTTCATCAAGCTGGTTTCTGCTGTTGAAATATGTTGTTTAGGACATGATTCTGCACAATATACGTCAAATTCTTGTGAGCCCATTACAGGTTGAAAGGATATAGCCATCCGTTCAAAACGTGCTTATGAGACCGAGTTGAAGCGTTTTTGATTAGGAGTGGAAATAACTAATGGATATTATCAAGCTGGTTTCTGCTGTTGAAATATGTTGTTTATGACATAATTCTGCACAATATATGTCAAATTAATTGTAATCCCTTCACAAGTTCAAAAGATATAGCCATTCGTTCAAAAAGTACTTATCTCACCGAGTTGAAGCGTTTTTGATTAGGAGTGGAAATAACTTTTGAATTTCATCACGCTGGTTTCTGCTGTTGAAATATGTTGTTTAGGACATGATTCTGCACAATATATGTCAAATTCAGTGTAATCCCTACATAGGTTCAAAAGATATCGCCAGTCATTCAAAAAGTACTTATCTCACCGAATTGATGCGTTTTTGGATTCGGAGTGGAAATAATCAATGAATTTCATCAAGCTGGTTTCTGCTGTTGAAATATGTTTTTTAGGATATGATTCTGCACAATATATGTCAAATTTAGTGTAATCACATTACAGGTTCAAAAGACATAGCCATTCGTTCAAAAACTGCTTATCTTATCGGGTTGAAGCGTTTTTGATTGAGAGAGGAAATAACTAATGGATTTAATCAAGCTGGTTTCTGCTGTTGAAATATGTTGTTTAGGACATGATTCTGCAGAACACATGTCAAATTCAGTGTAATCCAGCGACAAGATCAAAAGATATCGCCAGTCGTTCCAAAAGAACTTATCTCACCGAGTTGAGGCGTTTTTGATTCGGAGTGGAAATAACCAATGAATTTCATCAAGCTGGTTTCTGCTGTTGAAATATGTTGTTTAGGACATGATTATGCAAAACACATGTCAAATTCAGTGTAATCCAGCGATAAGATCAAAAGATATAGCCATTCGTGCAAAAAGTGCTTATCTCACCGAGTTGAAGCATTTTTGATTAGGAGTGGAAATAACTAATGAATTTCATCAAGCTGGTTTCTGCTGCTGAAATATGTTGTTTAGGATATGATTCTGCACAATATATGTCAAATTCAGTGTAATCCCTTCACAAGTTCAAAAGATATAGCCATTCGTTCAAAAAGTGCTTATCTCACCGAGTTGAGGCGTTTTTGATTAGGAGTGGAAATAACTTTTGAATTTCATCAAGCTGGTTTCTACTGTTGAAATATGTTGTTTAGAACATGATTCTGCACAATTCATGTCCAATTCAGTGTAATCCCTTCATAGGTTAAAAAGAAATCGCCAGTCGTTCCAAAAGAACTTATCTCACCGAGTTGAGGCGTTTTTGATTCGGAGTGGAAATTACCAATGAATTTCATCAAGCTGGTTTCTGCTGTTGAAATATGTTGTTTAGGACAAGATTCTGCACAAAATATGTCAAATTCAGTATAATCCAGTGACAAGTTCAAAAGATATAGCCATTCGATCAAAAAGTGCTTATCTCACCGAGTTGAAGCATTTTTCATTCGGAGTGGAAATAACTAATGAATTTCATCAAGCTGGTTTCTGCTCTTGAAATTTGTTGTTTAGGACATGATTCTGCACAATATATGTCAAATTCAGTGTAATTCCATCACAGGTTTAAAAAAATATAGCCATTCGTTCAAAAATTGCTTATCTCACCAAGTTGAAGAGTTTTTGATTAGGAGTGGAAATAACTTTTGAATTTCATCAAACTGGTTTCTGCTGTTGAAATATGTTGTTTAGAACATGTTTTTGCACAATATATGTCAAATTCAGTGTAATCCCTTCATAGGTTCAAAAGATATCGCCAGTCGTTCCAAAAGAACTTATCTCACCGAGTTGAAGAGTTTTTGATTAGGAGTGGAAATAACTAATGAATTTCTACAAGCTGGTTTCTGCTGTTGAAATATGTTGTTTAGGACATGATTCTGCACACTATATGTCAAATTCAGTGTAATCCCTTCACAAGTTCAAAAGATATAGCCATTTGTTCAAAAAGTACTTATCTCACCGAGTTGAAGCGTTTTTGATTAGGAGTGGAAATAACTTTTGAATTTCATCAAGCTGGTTTCTGCTGTTGAAATATGTTGTTTAGAACATGTTTCTGCACAATATATGTCAAATTCAGTGTAATCCAGCGATAAGATCAAAAGATATAGCCATTCGTGAAAAAAGTGCTTATTTCACCGAGTTGAGGCGTTTTTGATTCGGAGTGGAAATAAACCAGTCTAATTTCATCAAGCTGGTTTCTGCTGTTGAAATATGTTGTTAGGTCAAGATTCTGCACAATATATGTCATATCCATCTAAAGTCCAAAAGATATAGCCATTCGTTCAAAAAGTGCTTAACTCACCGAGTTGAGACGTTTCTGATTAGGAGTGGAAATAACTAATGAATTTCATCAAGCTGGTTTCTGCTGTTGAAATATGTTGTTTAGGACATGATTCTGCACAATATATGTCAAATTCGTGTTAGCCCATTACAGGTTGAAAGGATATAGCCATTCGTTCAAAACGTGCTTATGAGACTGAGTTGAAGAGTTTTTCATTAGGAGTGCAAATAGCTAATGAATTTCATCAAGCTGGTTCCTGCTGTTGAAATATGTTGTTTAGGACATGATTCTGCACAAAATATGTCAAATTCAGTATAATCCAGCGACAAGTTCAAAAGACTTTGCCATTCGATCAAAAAGTGCTTATCTCACCGAGTTTAAGCATTTTTGATTAGGAGTGGAAATAACTATTGAATTTCATCAAGCTGGTTTCTGCTGTTGAAATATGTTGTTTAGGACATGATTCTGCACAATATACGTCAAATTCGTGTGAGCCCATTACAGGTTGAAAGTATATAGCCATTCGTTCAAAACGTGCTTATGAGACTGAGTTGAAGAGTTTTTCATTAGGAGTGCAAATAGCTAATGAATTTCATCAAGCTGGTTCCTGCTGTTGAAATATGTTGTTTAGGACATGATTCTGCACAAAATATGTCAAATTCTTGTGAGCCCATTACAGGTTGAAAGGATATAGCCATTCGTTCAAAACGTGCTTATGAGACTGAGTTGAAGAGTTTTTCATTAGGAGTGCAAATAGCTAATGAAATTCATCAAGCTGGTTTCTGCTGTTGAAATATGTTGTTTAGGACAAGATTCTGCACAATATATGTCAACTTCAGTGAAATCCCATCACAGGTTCAAAAAATATAGCCATTCGTTCAAAAATTGCTTATCTCACCAAGTTGAAGAGTTTTTGATTAGTATTGGATATAACTTTTGAATTTCATCACGCTGGTTTCTGCTCTTGAAATTTGTTGTTTAGGACATGATTCTGGACAATATATTTCAAATTCAGTGTAATCCCTTCACAAGTTCAAAAGATATAGCCATTCGTTCCAAAAGTGCTTATCTCACCGAGTTGAAGCATTTTTGATTAGGAGTGGAAATAACTGATGAATTTCATCAAGCTGGTTTCTGCTGTTGAAATATGTTGTTTAGGATATGATTCTGCACAATATATGTCAAAGTCAGTGTGATCCCATTACAGGTTCAAAGGATATAGCCATTCGTTCAAAAAGGACTTATCTCACCGAGTTGAGGCGTTTGTGATTAGGAGTGGAAATAACTAATGAATTTCATCAAGCTGGTTTCTGCTGTTGAAATATGTTGTTTAGGACATGATTCTGCACAATATATGTCAAATTCAGTGTAATCCCTTCATAGGTTCAAAAGAAATCGCCAGTCATTCCAAAAGAACGTATGTCACCGAGTTGAGGCGTTTTTGATTCTGAGTGGAAATAACCAATGAATTTCATCAAGCTGGTTTCTGCTGTTGAAATATGTTGTTTAGGATATGATTTTGAACAATATATGTCAAATTTAGTGTAATCACATCAGAGGTTCAAAAGATATAGCCATTCGTTCAAAAACTGCTTATCTTATCGGGTTGAAGCGTTTTTGATTAGGAGTGGAAATAACTGATGGATTTCGTTAAGCTGGTTTCTGCTTTTGAAATATGTTGTTAAGGACATGATTCTGCAAAACACATGTCAAATTAAGTGTAATCCAGCAATAAGATAAAAAGATATAGCCATTCGTGAAAAAAGTGCTTATCTCACCGAGTTGAGACGTTTCTGATTAGGAGTGGAAATAACTAATGAATTTCATCAAGCTGGTTCCCGCTGTTGAAATATGCTGTTTAGAACAAGATTCTGCACAAAATATGTCAAATTCAGTATAATCCAGTGACAAGTTCAAAAGATATAGCCATTCGATCAAAAAGTGCTTATCTCACCAAATTGAAGCATTTTTGATTCGGAGTGGAAATAACTAATGAATTTCATCAAGCTGGTTTCTGCTGTTGAAATATGTTGTTTAGGACAAGATTCTGCACAATATATGTCAACTTCAGTGAAATCCCATCACAGGTTCAAATAAATATAGCCATTCGTTCAAAAATTGCTTATCTCACCAAGTTGAAGAGTTTTTGATTAGTATTGGAAATAACTTTTGAATTTCATCACGCTGGTTTCTGCTCTTGAAATATGTTGTTTAGGACATGATTCTGGACAATATATTTCAAATTCAGTGTAATACCTTCACAAGTTCAAAAGATATCGCCGTTCGTTCAAAAAGTACTTATCTCACCGAGTTGAAGCGTTTTTGATTAGGAGTGGAAATAACTTTTGAATTTCATCAAGCTGGTTTCTGCTGTTGAAATATGTTCTTTAGGACATGATTCTGCACACTATATGTCAAATTCAGTGAAATCCCATCACAGGTTCAAAAGATATAGCCATTCGTTCAAAAATTGCTTATCTCACATAGTTGAAGAGTTTTTGATTAGGAGCGGAAATAACTATTGAATTTCATCAAGCTGGTTTCTGCTGTTGAAATATGTTGTTTAGGACATGATTCTGCACAATATACGTCAAATTCTTGTGAGCCCATTACAGGTTGAAAGGATATAGCCATCCGTTCAAAACGTGCTTATGAGACCGAGTTGAAGCGTTTTTGAATAGGAGTGGAAATAACTAATGGATATTATCAAGCTGGTTTCTGCTGTTGAAATATGTTGTTTAGGACATAATTCTGCACAATATATGTCAAATTAAGTGTAATCCCTTCACAAGTTCAAAAGATATAGCCATTCGTTCAAAAAGTACTTATCTCACCGAGTTGAAGCGTTTTTGATTAGGAGTGGAAATAACTTTTGAATTTCATCACGCTGGTTTCTGCTGTTGAAATATGTTGTTTAGGACATGATTCTGCACAATATATGTCAAATTCAGTGTAATCCCTACATAGGTTCAAAAGATATCGCCAGTCATTCAAAAAGTACTTATCTCACCGAATTGATGCGTTTTTGGATTCGGAGTGGAAATAATCAATGAATTTCATCAAGCTGGTTTCTGCTGTTGAAATATGTTTTTTAGGATATGATTCTGCACAATATATGTCAAATTTAGTGTAATCACATTACAGGTTCAAAAGACATAGCCATTCGTTCAAAAACTGCTTATCTTATCGGGTTGAAGCGTTTTTGATTGAGAGAGGAAATAACTAATGGATTTAATCAAGCTGGTTTCTGCTGTTGAAATATGTTGTTTAGGACATGATTCTGCAGAACACATGTCAAATTCAGTGTAATCCAGCGACAAGATCAAAAGATATCGCCAGTCGTTCCAAAAGAACTTATCTCACCGAGTTGAGGCGTTTTTGATTCGGAGTGGAAATAACCAATGAATTTCATCAAGCTGGTTTCTGCTGTTGAAATATGTTGTTTAGGACATGATTATGCAAAACACATGTCAAATTCAGTGTAATCCAGCGATAAGATCAAAAGATATAGCCATTCGTGCAAAAAGTGCTTATCTCACCGAGTTGAAGCATTTTTGATTAGGAGTGGAAATAACTAATGAATTTCATCAAGCTGGTTTCTGCTGCTGAAATATGTTGTTTAGGATATGATTCTGCACAATATATGTCAAATTCAGTGTAATCCCTTCACAAGTTCAAAAGATATAGCCATTCGTTCAAAAAGTGCTTATCTCACCGAGTTGAGGCGTTTTTGATTAGGAGTGGAAATAACTTTTGAATTTCATCAAGCTGGTTTCTACTGTTGAAATATGTTGTTTAGAACATGATTCTGCACAATTCATGTCCAATTCAGTGTAATCCCTTCATAGGTTAAAAAGAAATCGCCAGTCGTTCCAAAAGAACTTATCTCACCGAGTTGAGGCGTTTTTGATTCGGAGTGGAAATTACCAATGAATTTCATCAAGCTGGTTTCTGCTGTTGAAATATGTTGTTTAGGACAAGATTCTGCACAAAATATGTCAAATTCAGTATAATCCAGTGACAAGTTCAAAAGATATAGCCATTCGATCAAAAAGTGCTTATCTCACCGAGTTGAAGCATTTTTCATTCGGAGTGGAAATAACTAATGAATTTCATCAAGCTGGTTTCTGCTCTTGAAATTTGTTGTTTAGGACATGATTCTGCACAATATATGTCAAATTCAGTGTAATTCCATCACAGGTTTAAAAAAATATAGCCATTCGTTCAAAAATTGCTTATCTCACCAAGTTGAAGAGTTTTTGATTAGGAGTGGAAATAACTTTTGAATTTCATCAAACTGGTTTCTGCTGTTGAAATATGTTGTTTAGAACATGTTTTTGCACAATATATGTCAAATTCAGTGTAATCCCTTCATAGGTTCAAAAGATATCGCCAGTCGTTCCAAAAGAACTTATCTCACCGAGTTGAAGAGTTTTTGATTAGGAGTGGAAATAACTAATGAATTTCTACAAGCTGGTTTCTGCTGTTGAAATATGTTGTTTAGGACATGATTCTGCACACTATATGTCAAATTCAGTGTAATCCCTTCACAAGTTCAAAAGATATAGCCATTTGTTCAAAAAGTACTTATCTCACCGAGTTGAAGCGTTTTTGATTAGGAGTGGAAATAACTTTTGAATTTCATCAAGCTGGTTTCTGCTGTTGAAATATGTTGTTTAGAACATGTTTCTGCACAATATATGTCAAATTCAGTGTAATCCAGCGATAAGATCAAAAGATATAGCCATTCGTGAAAAAAGTGCTTATTTCACCGAGTTGAGGCGTTTTTGATTCGGAGTGGAAATAAACCAGTCTAATTTCATCAAGCTGGTTTCTGCTGTTGAAATATGTTGTTAGGTCAAGATTCTGCACAATATATGTCATATCCATCTAAAGTCCAAAAGATATAGCCATTCGTTCAAAAAGTGCTTAACTCACCGAGTTGAGACGTTTCTGATTAGGAGTGGAAATAACTAATGAATTTCATCAAGCTGGTTTCTGCTGTTGAAATATGTTGTTTAGGACATGATTCTGCACAATATATGTCAAATTCGTGTTAGCCCATTACAGGTTGAAAGGATATAGCCATTCGTTCAAAACGTGCTTATGAGACTGAGTTGAAGAGTTTTTCATTAGGAGTGCAAATAGCTAATGAATTTCATCAAGCTGGTTCCTGCTGTTGAAATATGTTGTTTAGGACATGATTCTGCACAAAATATGTCAAATTCAGTATAATCCAGCGACAAGTTCAAAAGACTTTGCCATTCGATCAAAAAGTGCTTATCTCACCGAGTTTAAGCATTTTTGATTAGGAGTGGAAATAACTATTGAATTTCATCAAGCTGGTTTCTGCTGTTGAAATATGTTGTTTAGGACATGATTCTGCACAATATACGTCAAATTCGTGTGAGCCCATTACAGGTTGAAAGGATATAGCCATTCGTTCAAAACGTGCTTATGAGACTGAGTTGAAGAGTTTTTCATTAGGAGTGCAAATAGCTAATGAATTTCATCAAGCTGGTTCCTGCTGTTGAAATATGTTGTTTAGGACATGATTCTGCACAAAATATGTCAAATTCTTGTGAGCCCATTACAGGTTGAAAGGATATAGCCATTCGTTCAAAACGTGCTTATGAGACTGAGTTGAAGAGTTTTTCATTAGGAGTGCAAATAGCTAATGAAATTCATCAAGCTGGTTTCTGCTGTTGAAATATGTTGTTTAGGACAAGATTCTGCACAATATATGTCAACTTCAGTGAAATCCCATCACAGGTTCAAAAAATATAGCCATTCGTTCAAAAATTGCTTATCTCACCAAGTTGAAGAGTTTTTGATTAGTATTGGATATAACTTTTGAATTTCATCACGCTGGTTTCTGCTCTTGAAATTTGTTGTTTAGGACATGATTCTGGACAATATATTTCAAATTCAGTGTAATCCCTTCACAAGTTCAAAAGATATAGCCATTCGTTCCAAAAGTGCTTATCTCACCGAGTTGAAGCATTTTTGATTAGGAGTGGAAATAACTGATGAATTTCATCAAGCTGGTTTCTGCTGTTGAAATATGTTGTTTAGGATATGATTCTGCACAATATATGTCAAAGTCAGTGTGATCCCATTACAGGTTCAAAGGATATAGCCATTCGTTCAAAAAGGACTTATCTCACCGAGTTGAGGCGTTTGTGATTAGGAGTGGAAATAACTAATGAATTTCATCAAGCTGGTTTCTGCTGTTGAAATATGTTGTTTAGGACATGATTCTGCACAATATATGTCAAATTCAGTGTAATCCCTTCATAGGTTCAAAAGAAATCGCCAGTCATTCCAAAAGAACGTATGTCACCGAGTTGAGGCGTTTTTGATTCTGAGTGGAAATAACCAATGAATTTCATCAAGCTGGTTTCTGCTGTTGAAATATGTTGTTTAGGATATGATTTTGAACAATATATGTCAAATTTAGTGTAATCACATCAGAGGTTCAAAAGATATAGCCATTCGTTCAAAAACTGCTTATCTTATCGGGTTGAAGCGTTTTTGATTAGGAGTGGAAATAACTGATGGATTTCGTTAAGCTGGTTTCTGCTTTTGAAATATGTTGTTAAGGACATGATTCTGCAAAACACATGTCAAATTAAGTGTAATCCAGCAATAAGATAAAAAGATATAGCCATTCGTGAAAAAAGTGCTTATCTCACCGAGTTGAGACGTTTGTGATTAGGAGTGGAAATAACTAATGAATTTCATCAAGCTGGTTCCCGCTGTTGAAATATGCTGTTTAGAACAAGATTCTGCACAAAATATGTCAAATTCAGTATAATCCAGTGACAAGTTCAAAAGATATAGCCATTCGATCAAAAAGTGCTTATCTCACCAAATTGAAGCATTTTTGATTCGGAGTGGAAATAACTAATGAATTTCATCAAGCTGGTTTCTGCTGTTGAAATATGTTGTTTAGGACAAGATTCTGCACAATATATGTCAACTTCAGTGAAATCCCATCACAGGTTCAAATAAATATAGCCATTCGTTCAAAAATTGCTTATCTCACCAAGTTGAAGAGTTTTTGATTAGTATTGGAAATAACTTTTGAATTTCATCACGCTGGTTTCTGCTCTTGAAATATGTTGTTTAGGACATGATTCTGGACAATATATTTCAAATTCAGTGTAATACCTTCACAAGTTCAAAAGATATCGCCGTTCGTTCAAAAAGTACTTATCTCACCGAGTTGAAGCGTTTTTGATTAGGAGTGGAAATAACTTTTGAATTTCATCAAGCTGGTTTCTGCTGTTGAAATATGTTCTTTAGGACATGATTCTGCACACTATATGTCAAATTCAGTGAAATCCCATCACAGGTTCAAAAGATATAGCCATTCGTTCAAAAATTGCTTATCTCACATAGTTGAAGAGTTTTTGATTAGGAGCGGAAATAACTATTGAATTTCATCAAGCTGGTTTCTGCTGTTGAAATATGTTGTTTAGGACATGATTCTGCACAATATACGTCAAATTCTTGTGAGCCCATTACAGGTTGAAAGGATATAGCCATCCGTTCAAAACGTGCTTATGAGACCGAGTTGAAGCGTTTTTGAATAGGAGTGGAAATAACTAATGGATATTATCAAGCTGGTTTCTGCTGTTGAAATATGTTGTTTAGGACATAATTCTGCACAATATATGTCAAATTAAGTGTAATCCCTTCACAAGTTCAAAAGATATAGCCATTCGTTCAAAAAGTACTTATCTCACCGAGTTGAAGCGTTTTTGATTAGGAGTGGAAATAACTTTTGAATTTCATCAAGCTGGTTTCTGCTTTTGAAATATGTTGTTTAGGACATGATTCTGCAGAAAAAATTTCAAATTCAGTGTAATCCAGCAACAAGATCAAAGGATATAGCCATTCTTGCAAATAATGCTTATCTCACCGAGTTGAAGCGTTTTTGTTTAGGAGTGGAAATAACTAATGAATTTCATCAAGCTGGTTACTGCTGTTGAAATATGTTTTTTGGGATATGATTCTACACAATATATGTCAAATTCAGTGTGATCCCATTAAAGGTTCAAAGGATATAGCCATTCTTTCAAAAAGGACTTATCTCACCGAGTTGAAGAGTTTTTGATTAGTATTGGAAATAACTTTTGAATTTCATCACGCTGGTTTCTGCTCTTGAAATTTGTTGTTTAGGACATGATTCTGGACAATATATTTCAAATTCAGTGTAATACCTTCACAAGTTCAAAAGATATCGCCATTCGTTCAAAAAGTACTTATCTCACCGAGTTGAAGCGTTTTTGATTAGGAGTGGAAATAATCAATGAATTTCATCAAGCTGGTTTCTGCTGTTGAAATATGTTCTTTAGGACATGATTCTGCACACTATATGTCAAATTCAGTTAAATCCCATCACAGGTTCAAAAGATATAGCCATTCTTTCAAAAATTGCTTATCTCACCAAGTTGAAGAGTTTTTGATTAGGAGCGGAAATAACTATTGAATTTCATCAAGCTGGTTTCTGCTGTTGAAATATGTTGTTTAGGACATGATTCTGCACAATATACGTCAAATTCTTGTGAGCCCATTACAGGTTGAAAGGATATAGCCATCCGTTCAAAACATGCTTATGAGACCGAGTTGAAGCGTTTTTGAATAGGAGTGGAAATAACTAACGGATATTATCAAGCTGGTTTCTGCTGTTGAAATATGTTGTTTATGACATAATTCTGCACAATATATGTCAAATTAAGTGTAATCCCTTCACAAGTTCAAAAGATATAGCCATTCGTTCAAAAAGTACTTATCTCACCGAGTGTAAGCTTTTTTGATTAGGAGTGGAAATAACTTTTGAATTTCATCACGCTGGTTTCTGCTGTGTAAATATGTTGTTTAGGACATGATTCTGCACAATATATGTCAAATTCAGTGCAATCCCTTCATAGGTTCAAAAGATATCGCCATTCGTTCAAAAAGTACTTATCTCACCGAGTTGAAGCGTTTTTGATTAGGAGTGGAAATAACTAATGAATTTCTACAAGCTGGTTTCTGCTGTTGAAATATGTTGTTTAGGACATGATTCTGCACAATATATGTCAAATTCAGTGTAATCCCTTCACAAGTTCAAAATATATAGCCATTTGTTCAAAAAGTACTTATCTCACCGAGTTGAAGCGTTTTTGATTAGGAGTGGAAATAACTTTTGAATTTCATCAAGCTGGTTTCTGCTGTTGAAATATGTTGTTTAGAACATGTTTCTGCACAATATATGTCAAATTCAGTGTAATCCCTTCATAGGTTCAAAAGATACCGCCAGTCGTTCCAAAAGAACTTATCTCACCGAGTTGAGGCGTTTTTGTTTCGGAGTGGAAATAACCAATGAATTTCATCAAGCTGGTTTCTGTGTTGAAATATGTTGTTTAGGACATGATTCTGCAAAACACATGTCAAATTCAGTGTAATCCAGCGATAAGATCAAAAGATATAGCCATTCGTGCAAAAAGTGCTTATCTCACCGAGTTGAAGCAATTTTGATTAGGAGTGGCAATAACTAATGAATTTCATCAAGTAGATTTCTACTGTTGAAATATGTTGTTTAGGACATGATTCTGCACAATATATGTCAAATTCAGTGTAATCCCTTCACAAGTTCAAAAGATATAGCCATTCGTTCAAAAAGTGCTTATCCCACCGAGTTGAAGCATTTTTGATTAGGAGTGGAAATAACTAATGAATTTCATCAAGCTGGTTTCTGCTGTTGAAATATGTTGTTTAGGATATGATTCTGCACAATATATGTCAAAGTCAGTGTGATCCCATTACAGGTTCAAAGGATATAGCCATTCGTTCAAAAAGGACTTATCTCACCGAGTTGAGGCGTTTTTGATTAGGAGTGGAAATAACTTTTGAATTTCATCAAGCTGGTTTCTGCTGTTGAAATATGTTGTTTAGGATAATATTCTGCACAATATATGTCCAATTCAGTGTAATCCCTTCATAGGTTCAAAAGAAATCGCCAGTCATTCCAAAAGAACTTATGTCACCGAGTTGAGGCGTTTTTGATTCTGAGTGGAAATAACCAATGAATTTAATCAAGCTGGTTTCTGCTGTTGAAATATGTTGTTTAGGACAAGATTCTGCACAATATATGTCAACTTCAGTGAAATCCCATCACAGGTTCAAAAAATATAGCCATTCGTTCAAAAATTGCTTATCTCACCAAGTTGAAGCGTTTTTGATTAGTATTGGAAATAACTTTTGAATTTCATCACGCTGGTTTCTGCTCTTGAAATTTGTTGTTTAGGACATGATTCTGGACAATATATTTCAAATTCAGTGTAATACCTTCACAAGTTCAAAAGATATCGCCATTCGTTCAAAAAGTACTTATCTCACTGAGTTGAAGCGTTTTTGATTAGGAGTGGAAATAACTTTTGAATTTCATCAAGCTGGTTTCTGCTGTTGAAATATGTTGTTTAGGACATGATTCTGCAAAACACATGTCAAATTCAGTGTAATCCAGCGATAAGATCAAAAGATATAGCCATTCTTGAAAAAAGTGCTTATCTCACCGAGTTGAAGCGTTTTTGATTCGGAGTGGAAATAACTGATGAATTTCATCAAGCTGGTTTCTGCTGTTGAAATATGTTGTTTAGGACAAGATTCTGCACAATATATGTCAACTTCAGTGAAATCCCATCACAGGTTCAAAAAATATAGCCATTCGTTCAAAAATTGCTTATCTCACCAAGTTGAAGAGTTTTTGATTAGTATTGGATATAACTTTTGAATTTCATCACGCTGGTTTCTGCTCTTGAAATTTGTTGTTTAGGACATGATTCTGGACAATATATTTCAAATTCAGTGTAATCCCTTCACAAGTTCAAAAGATATAGCCATTCGTTCAAAAAGTGCTTATCTCACCGAGTTGAAGCATTTTTGATTAGGAGTGGAAATAACTGATGAATTTCATCAAGCTGGTTTCTGCTGTTGAAATATGTTGTTTAGGATATGATTCTGCACAATATATGTCAAAGTCAGTGTGATCCCATTACAGGTTCAAAGGATATAGCCATTCGTTCAAAAAGGACTTATCTCACCGAGTTGAGGCGTTTGTGATTAGGAGTGGAAATAACTAATGAATTTCATCAAGCTGGTTTCTGCTGTTGAAATATGTTGTTTAGGACATGATTCTGCACAATATATGTCAAATTCAGTGTAATCCCTTCATAGGTTCAAAAGAAATCGCCAGTCATTCCAAAAGAACGTATGTCACCGAGTTGAGGCGTTTTTGATTCTGAGTGGAAATAACCAATGAATTTCATCAAGCTGGTTTCTGATGTTGAAATATGTTGTTTAGGATATGATTTTGAACAATATATGTCAAATTTAGTGTAATCACATCAGAGGTTCAAAAAATATAGCCATTCGTTCAAAAACTGCTTATCTTATCGGGTTGAAGCGTTTTTGATTAGGAGTGGAAATAACTGATGGATTTCGTTAAGCTGGTTTCTGCTTTTGAAATATGTTGTTAAGGACATGATTCTGCAAAACACATGTCAAATTAAGTGTAATCCAGCGATAAGATAAAAAGATATAGCCATTCGTGAAAAAAGTGCTTATCTCACCGAGTTGAGACGTTTCTGATTAGGAGTGGAAATAACTAATGAATTTCATCAAGCTGGTTCCCGCTGTTGAAATATGCTGTTTAGAACAAGATTCTGCACAAAATATGTCAAATTCAGTATAATCCAGTGACAAGTTCAAAAGATATAGCCATTCGATCAAAAAGTGCTTATCTCACCGAATTGAAGCATTTTTGATTCGGAGTGGAAATAACTAATGAATTTCATCAAGCTGGTTTCTGCTGTTGAAATATGTTGTTTAGGACAAGATTCTGCACAATATATGTCAACTTCAGTGAAATCCCATCACAGGTTCAAATAAATATAGCCATTCGTTCAAAAATTGCTTATCTCACCAAGTTGAAGAGTTTTTGATTAGTATTGGAAATAACTTTTGAATTTCATCACGCTGGTTTCTGCTCTTGAAATATGTTGTTTAGGACATGATTCTGGACAATATATTTCAAATTCAGTGTAATACCTTCACAAGTTCAAAAGATATCGCCGTTCGTTCAAAAAGTACTTATCTCACCGAGTTGAAGCGTTTTTGATTAGGAGTGGAAATAACTTTTGAATTTCATCAAGCTGGTTTCTGCTGTTGAAATATGTTCTTTAGGACATGATTCTGCACACTATATGTCAAATTCAGTGAAATCCCATCACAGGTTCAAAAGATATAGCCATTCGTTCAAAAATTGCTTATCTCACATAGTTGAAGAGTTTTTGATTAGGAGCGGAAATAACTATTGAATTTCATCAAGCTGGTTTCTGCTGTTGAAATATGTTGTTTAGGACATGATTCTGCACAATATACGTCAAATTCTTGTGAGCCCATTACAGGTTGAAAGGATATAGCCATCCGTTCAAAACGTGCTTATGAGACCGAGTTGAAGCGTTTTTGAATAGGAGTGGAAATAACTAATGGATATTATCAAGCTGGTTTCTGCTGTTGAAATATGTTGTTTAGGACATAATTCTGCACAATATATGTCAAATTAAGTGTAATCCCTTCACAAGTTCAAAAGATATAGCCATTCGTTCAAAAAGTACTTATCTCACCGAGTTGAAGCGTTTTTGATTAGGAGTGGAAATAACTTTTGAATTTCATCAAGCTGGTTTCTGCTTTTGAAATATGTTGTTTAGGACATGATTCTGCAGAAAAAATTTCAAATTCAGTGTAATCCAGCAACAAGATCAAAGGATATAGCCATTCTTGCAAATAATGCTTATCTCACCGAGTTGAAGCGTTTTTGTTTAGGAGTGGAAATAACTAATGAATTTCATCAAGCTGGTTACTGCTGTTGAAATATGTTTTTTGGGATATGATTCTACACAATATATGTCAAATTCAGTGTGATCCCATTAAAGGTTCAAAGGATATAGCCATTCTTTCAAAAAGGACTTATCTCACCGAGTTGAGGCGTTTGTGATTAGGAGTGGAAATAACTAATGAATTTCATCAAGCTGGTTTCTGCTGTTGAAATATGTTGTTTAGGACATGATTCTGCACAATATATCAAATTCAGTGTAATCCCTTCATAGGTTCAAAAGAAATCGCCAGTCATTCCAAAAGAACTTATGTCACCGAGTTGAGGCGTTTTTGATTCTGAGTGGAAATAACTTTTGAATTTCATCAAGCTGGTTTCTGCTGTTGAAATATGTTGTTTAGGACAAGATTCTGCACAATATATGTCAACTTCAGTGAAATCCCATCACAGGTTCAAAAAATATAGCCATTCGTTCAAAAATTGCTTATCTCACCAAGTTGAAGAGTTTTTGATTAGTATTGGAAATAACTTTTGAATTTCATCACGCTGGTTTCTGCTCTTGAAATTTGTTGTTTAGGACATGATTCTGGACAATATATTTCAAATTCAGTGTAATACCTTCACAAGTTCAAAAGATATCGCCATTCGTTCAAAAAGTACTTATCTCACCGAGTTGAAGCGTTTTTGATTAGGAGTGGAAATAATCAATGAATTTCATCAAGCTGGTTTCTGCTGTTGAAATATGTTCTTTAGGACATGATTCTGCACACTATATGTCAAATTCAGTTAAATCCCATCACAGGTTCAAAAGATATAGCCATTCGTTCAAAAATTGCTTATCTCACCAAGTTGAAGAGTTTTTGATTAGGAGCGGAAATAACTATTGAATTTCATCAAGCTGGTTTCTGCTGTTGAAATATGTTGTTTAGGACATGATTCTGCACAATATACGTCAAATTCTTGTGAGCCCATTACAGGTTGAAAGGATATAGCCATCCGTTCCAAACATGCTTATGAGACCGAGTTGAAGCGTTTTTGAATAGGAGTGGAAATAACTAACGGATATTATCAAGCTGGTTTCTGCTGTTGAAATATGTTGTTTATGACATAATTCTGCACAATATATGTCAAATTAAGTGTAATCCCTTCACAAGTTCAAAAGATATAGCCATTCGTTCAAAAAGTACTTATCTCACCGAGTGTAAGCTTTTTTGATTAGGAGTGGAAATAACTTTTGAATTTCATCACGCTGGTTTCTGCTGTGTAAATATGTTGTTTAGGACATGATTCTGCACAATATATGTCAAATTCAGTGCAATCCCTTCATAGGTTCAAAAGATATCGCCATTCGTTCAAAAAGTACTTATCTCACCGAGTTGAAGCGTTTTTGATTAGGAGTGGAAATAACTAATGAATTTCTACAAGCTGGTTTCTGCTGTTGAAATATGTTGTTTAGGACATGATTCTGCACAATATATGTCAAATTCAGTGTAATCCCTTCACAAGTTCAAAATATATAGCCATTTGTTCAAAAAGTACTTATCTCACCGAGTTGAAGCGTTTTTGATTAGGAGTGGAAATAACTTTTGAATTTCATCAAGCTGGTTTCTGCTGTTGAAATATGTTGTTTAGAACATGTTTCTGCACAATATATGTCAAATTCAGTGTAATCCCTTCATAGGTTCAAAAGATACCGCCAGTCGTTCCAAAAGAACTTATCTCACCGAGTTGAGGCGTTTTTGATTCGGAGTGGAAATAACCAATGAATTTCATCAAGCTGGTTTCTGTGTTGAAATATGTTGTTTAGGACATGATTCTGCAAAACACATGTCAAATTCAGTGTAATCCAGCGATAAGATCAAAAGATATAGCCATTCGTGCAAAAAGTGCTTATCTCACCGAGTTGAAGCAATTTTGATTAGGAGTGGCAATAACTAATGAATTTCATCAAGTAGATTTCTACTGTTGAAATATGTTGTTTAGGACATGATTCTGCACAATATATGTCAAATTCAGTGTAATCCCTTCACAAGTTCAAAATATATAGCCATTCGTTCAAAAAGTGCTTATCCCACCGAGTTGAAGCATTTTTGATTAGGAGTGGAAATAACTAATGAATTTCATCAAGCTGGTTTCTGCTGTTGAAATATGTTGTTTAGGATATGATTCTGCACAATATATGTCAAAGTCAGTGTGATCCCATTACAGGTTCAAAGGATATAGCCATTCGTTCAAAAAGGACTTATCTCACCGAGTTGAGGCGTTTTTGATTAGGAGTGGAAATAACTTTTGAATTTCATCAAGCTGGTTTCTGCTGTTGAAATATGTTGTTTAGGATAATATTCTGCACAATATATGTCCAATTCAGTGTAATCCCTTCATAGGTTCAAAAGAAATCGCCAGTCATTCCAAAAGAACTTATGTCACCGAGTTGAGGCGTTTTTGATTCTGAGTGGAAATAACCAATGAATTTAATCAAGCTGGTTTCTGCTGTTGAAATATGTTGTTTAGGACAAGATTCTGCACAATATATGTCAACTTCAGTGAAATCCCATCACAGGTTCAAAAAATATAGCCATTCGTTCAAAAATTGCTTATCTCACCAAGTTGAAGCGTTTTTGATTAGTATTGGAAATAACTTTTGAATTTCATCACGCTGGTTTCTGCTCTTGCAATTTGTTGTTTAGGACATGATTCTGGACAATATATTTCAAATTCAGTGTAATACCTTCACAAGTTCAAAAGATATCGCCATTCGTTCAAAAAGTACTTATCTCACTGAGTTGAAGCGTTTTTGATTAGGAGTGGAAATAACTTTTGAATTTCATCAAGCTGGTTTCTGCTGTTGAAATATGTTGTTTAGGACATGATTCTGCAAAACACATGTCAAATTCAGTGTAATCCAGCGATAAGATCAAAAGATATAGCCATTCTTGAAAAAAGTGCTTATCTCACCGAGTTGAAGCGTTTTTGATTCGGAGTGGAAATAACTGATGAATTTCATCAAGCTGGTTTCTGCTGTTGAAATATGTTGTTTAGGACAAGATTCTGCACAATATATGTCAAATTCAGTGAAATCCATCACAGGTTCAAAAAATATAGCCATTCGTTCAAAAATTGCTTATCTCACCAAGTTGAAGAGTTTTTTATTAGTATTGGAAATAACTTATGAATTTCATCAAGCTGGTTTCTGCTGTTGAAATTTGTTGTTTAGGACATGATTCTGGACAATATATGTCAAATTCAGTGTAATCCCTTCACAAGTTCAAAAGATATAACCATTCGTTCAAAAAGTACTTATCTCACTGGGTTGAAGCGTTTTTGATTAGGAGTGGAAATAACTTTTGAATTTCATCTAGCTGGTTTCTGCTGTTGAAATATGTTGTTTAGGACATGATTCTGCACAATATATGTCAAATTTAGTGATATCTCATTACAGGTTCAAAGGATATAGCCATTCGTCCAAAAAGTACTTATGTCACCAAGTTGAAGAGTTTTTGATTAGTATTGGAAATAACCAATGAATTACGTCAAGCTGGTTTCTGCTGTTGAAATATGTTGTTAGGTCAAGATTCTGCACAATATATGTCATATCCATCAAAAGTCCAAAAGATATAGCCATTCGTTCAAAAAGTGCTTAACTCACCGAGTTGAGACGTTTCTGATTAGGAGTGGAAATAACTAATGAATTTCATCAAGCTGGTTTCTGCTGTTGAAATACGTTGTTTAGGACATGATTCTGCACAATATATGTCAAATTCGTGTGAGCCCTTTACAAGTTGAAAGGATATAGCCATTCGTTCAAAACGTGCTTATGAGACTGAGTTGAAGCATTTTTGATTAGGAGTGCAAATAGCTAATGAATTTCATCAAGCTGGTTCCTGCTGTTGAAATATGTTTTTTAGGACATGATTCTGCACAAAATATGTCAAATTCAGTATAATCCAGCGACAAGTTCAAAAGATATTGCCATTCGATCAAAAAGTGCTTATCTCACCGAGTTGAAGCATTTTTGAATCGGAGTGGAAATAACTTTTGAATTTCATCACGCTGGTTTTTGCTGTTGAAATATGTTTTTTAGGACATGATTCTGCACAATATATGTCAAATTCAGTGTAATCCCTTCATACGTTAAAAAGATATCGCCATTCGTTCAAAAAATACTTATCTCACCGAGTTGAAGAGTTTTTGATTAGTATTGGAAATAACTTTTGAATTTCATCAAGCTGGTTTCTGCTCTTGAAATTTGTTGTTTAGGACATGATTCTGCACAATATACGTCAAATTCTTGTGAGCCCATTACAGGTTGAAAGGATATAGCCATCCGTTCAAAACGTGCTTATGAGACCGAGTTGAAGGGTTTTTGATTAGGAGTGGAAATAACTAATGGATATTATCAAGCTGGTTTCAGCTGTTGAAATATGTTGTTTATGACATAATTCTGCACAATATATGTAAAATTAAGTGTAATCCCTTCACAAGTTCAAAAGATATAGCCCTTCGTTCAAAAAGTACTTATCTCACCGAGTTGAAGCGTTTTCGATTAGGAGTGGAAATAACTTTTGAATTTCATCACGCTGGTTTTTGCTGTTGAAATATGTTGTTTAGGACATGATTCTGCACAATATATGTCAAATTCAGTGTAATCCCTTCATACGTTAAAAAGATATCGCCATTCGTTCAAAAAGTACTTATCTCACCGAGTTGAAGCATTTTTGAATAGGAGTGGAAATAACTAATGAATTTCATCAAGCTGGTTTCTGCTGTTGAAATATGTTGTTTAGGATATGATTCTGCAAAATATATGTCAAAGTCAGTGTGATCCCTTCACATGTTCAAAAGATATAGCCATTCGTTCAAAAAGTACTTATCTTACCGATTTGAAGCATTTTTGATTAGGAGTGGAAATAACTAATGAATTTCATCAAGCTGGTTTTTGCTGTTGAAATATTTTGTTTAGGACATGATTCTGCACAATATATGTCATATTCAGTGTAATCCCTTCACAAGTTCAAAAGATATAGCCATTTGTTCAAAAAGTGCTTATCTCACCGAGTTGAAGCGTTTTTGATTAGGAGTGGAAATAACTTTTGAATTTCATTACGCTGGTTTCTGCTGTTGAAATATGTTGTTTATGACATGATTCTGCACAATATATGTCAAAGTCAGTGTAATCCCTTCATAGGTTAAAAAGATATCGCCATTCGTTCAAAAACTGCTTATCTTATCGGGTTGAAGCGTTTTTGATTGAGAGTGGAAATAACTAATGGATTTAATCAAGCTGGTTTTTGCTGTTGAAATATGTTGTTTAGGACATGATTCTGCACAACACATGTCAAATTCATTGTAATCCAGCGACAAGATCAAAAGATATAGCCATTCGTGCAAAAAGTGCTTATCTCTACGAGTTGAAGCAATTATGATTAGGAGTGGCAATAACTAATGAATTTCATCAAGTAGATTTCTACTATTGAAATATGTTGTTTAGGACATGATTCTGCAAAACACATGTCAAATTAAGTGTAATCCAGCGAAAAGATCAAAAGATATAGCCATTCGTGAAAAAAGTGCGTATCTCACCGAGTTGAGACGTTTCTGATTAGGAGTGGAAATAACTAATGAATTACATCAAGCTGGTTCCTGCTGTTAAAATATGTTGTTTAGGACAAGATTCTGCACAAAATATGTCAAATTCAGTATAATCCAGTGACAAGTTCAAAAGATATAGCCATTCGATCAAAAAGTGCTTATCTCATCGAGTTGAAGCATTTTTGATTAGTATTGGAAATAACTTTTGAATTTCATCAAGCAGGTTTCTGCTCTTTAAATTTGTTGTTTAGGACATGATTCTGGACAATATATTTCAAATTCAGTGTAATCCCTTCTCATGTTCAAAAGATATCGCCATTCGTTCAAAAAGTACTTATCTCACCGAGTTGAAGCGTTTTTGATTAGGAGTTAAAATAACTTTTGAATTTCATCAAGCTGGTTTCTGCTGTTGAAATATGTTGTTTAGGACATGATTCTGCACAATATATGTCAAATTCAGTGAAATCCCATCACAGGTTCAAAAGATATAGCCATTCGTTCAAAAATTGCTTATCTCACCAAGTTGAAGAGTTTTTGATTAGGAGCGGAAATAACTAATGAATTTCATCAAGCTGGTTTCTGCTGTTGAAATATGTTGTTTAGGACATGATTCTGCACAATATATGTCAAATTCTTGTGAGCCCATTACAGGTTGAAAGGATACAGCCATCCGTTCAAAACGTGCTTATGAGACCGAGTTGAAGCGTTTTTGATTAGGAGTGGAAATAACTAATGGATATTATCAAGCTGGTTTCTGCTGTTGAAATATGTTGTTTATGACATAATTCTGCACAATATATGTCAAATTAAGTGTAATCCCTTCACAAGTTCAAAAGATATAGCCATTCGTTCAAAAAGTACTTATCTCACCAAGTTGAAGCGTTTTTGATTAGGAGTGGAAATAACTTTTGAATTTCATCACGCTGGTTTCTGCTGTTGAAATATGTTGTTTAGGACATGATTCTGCACAATATATGTCAAATTCAGTGAAATCCCATCACAGGTTCAAAAGATATAGCCATTCTTTCAAAAATTGCTTATCTCACCAAGTTGAAGAGTTTTTGATTAGGAGCGGAAATAACTAATGAATTTCATCAAGATGGTTTCTGCTCTTGAAATATCTTTTTTAGGATATGATTCTGCACAATATATTTCAAATTTAGTGTAATCACATCACAGGTTCAAAAGACATAGCCATTCGATCAAAAACTGCTTATCTTATCGGGTTGAAGCGTGTTTAATTGAGAGTGGAAATAACTAATGGATTTAATCAAGCTGGTTTCTGCTGTTGAAATATGTTGTTTAGTACATGATTCTGCACAACACATGTCAAATTCAGTGTAATCCAGCGACAAGATCAAAAGATATAGCCATTCGTGCAAAAAGTGCTTATCTCACCGAGTTGAAGCAATTATGATTAGGAGTGGCAATAACTAATGAATTTCATCAAGTAGATTTCTACTGTTGAAATATGTTTTTTAGGACATGATTCTGCACAATATATGTCAAATTCAGTGTAATCCCTTCACAAGTTCAAAAGATACAGCCATTCGTTCAAAAAGTGCTTATCTCACCGAGTTGAAGCGTTTTTGATTAGGAGTTAAAATAACTTTTGAATTTCATCAGTCTGGTTTCTGCTGTTGAAATATGTTGTTTAGGACATGATTCTGCACAATATATGTCAAATTCAGTGAAATCCCATCACAGGTTCAAAAGATATAGCCATTCGTTCAAAAATTGCTTATCTCACCAAGTTGAAGAGTTTTTGATTAGGAGCGGAAATAACTAATGAATTTCATCAAGATGGTTTCTGCTGTTGAAATTTGTTGTTTAGGACATGATTCTGCACAATATATGTCAAATTCTTGTGAGCCCATTACAGGTTGAAAGGATACAGCCATCCGTTCAAAACGTGCTTATGAGACCGAGTTGAAGCGTTTTTGATTAGGAGTGGAAATAACTAATGGATATTATCAAGCTGGTTTCTGCTTGTGAAATATGTTGTTTATGACATAATTCTGCACAATATATGTCAAATTAAGTGTAATCCCTACACAAGTTCAAAAGATATAGCCATTCGTTCAAAAAGTATTTATCTCACCGAGTTGAAGCGTTTTTGGATTCGGAGTGGAAATAATCAATGAATTTCATCAAGCTGGTTTCTGCTCTTGAAATATCTTTTTTAGGATATGATTCTGCACAATATATGTCAAATTTAGTGTAATCACATCACAGGTTCAAAAGACATAGCCATTCGTTCAAAAACTGCTTATCTTATCGGGCTGAAGCATGTTTAATTGAGAGTGGAAATAACTAATGGATTTAATCAAGCTGGTTTCTGCTGTTGAAATATGTTGTTTAGGACATGATTCTGCACAACACATGTCAAATTCAGTGTAATCCAGCGACAAGATCAAAAGATATAGCCATTCGTGCAAAAAGTGCTTATCTCAACGAGTTGAAGCAATTATGATTAGGAGTGGAAATAACTAATGAATTTCATCAACCTGGTTTCTGCTGTTGAAATATGTTGTTTAGAACATGTTTTTGCACAATATATGTCAAATTCAGTGTAATCCCTTCATAGGTTCAAAAGATATCGCCAGTTGTTCCAAAAGAACTTATCTCACCGAGTTGAAGCGTTTTTGATTAGGAGTGGAAATAACTAATGAATTTCATCAAGCTGGATTCTGCTGTTGAAATATGTTGTTTAGGACATGATTCTGCACAATATATGTCAAATTCAGTGTAATCCCTTCACAAGTTCAAAAGATATAGCCATTTGTTCAAAAAGTACTTATCTCACCGAGTTGAAGCGTTTTTGATTAGGAGTTGAAATAACTTTTAAATTTCATCAAGCTGGTTTCTGCTGTTGAAATATGTTGTTTAGAACATGTTTCTGCACAATATATGTCAAATTCAGTGTAATTCCTTCATAGGTTCAAAAGATATCGCCAGTCGTTCCAAAAGAACTTATCTCACCGAGTTGAGGCGTTTTTGATTCGGAGTGGAAATAACCAATGAATTTATTAAAGCAGGTTTCTGCTGTTGAAATATGTTTTTTAAGATATGATTCTGCACAATATATGTCAAATTTAGTGTAATCACATCACAGGTTCAAAAGATATAGCCATTCGTTCAAAAACTGCTTATCTTATCGGGTTGAAGCGTTTTTGATTAGGAGTGGAAATAACTGATGGATTTCGTAAAGCTGGTTTCTGCTGTTGAAATATGTTGTTTAGGACATGATTCTGCAAAACACAAGTCAAATTCAGTGTAATCCAGCGATAACATCAAAAGATATAGCCATTCGTTCAAAAAGTGCTTATCTCACCGAGTTGAAGTATTTTTGATTAGGAGTGGAAATAACTAATGAATTTCATCAAGCTGGTTTCTGCTGTTGAAATATGTTGTTTAGGATATGATTCTGCACAATATATGTCAAATTCAGTGTAATCCCTTCATAGGTTCAAAAGATATCGCCAGTCGTTCCAAAAGAACTTATCTCACCGAGTTGAAGCGTTTTTGATTAGGAGTGGAAATAACTAATGAATTTCTACAAGCTGGTTTCTGCTTTTGAAATATGTTGTTTAGGACATGATTCTGCACAACACATGTCAAATTCAGTATAATCCCTTCACAAGTTCAAAAGATATAGCAATTTGTTCAAAAAGTACTTATCTCACCGAGTTGAAGCATTTTTGATTAGGAGTGGAATTTACTTTTGAATTTCATCAAGCTGGTTTCTGCTGTTGAAATATGTTGTTTAGAACATGTTTCTGCACAATATATGTCAAATTCAGTGTAATCCCTTCATAGGTTCAAAAGATATCGCCAGTCGTTCCAAAAGAACTTATCTCACCGAGGTGAGGCGTTTTTGATTCGGAGTGGAATTAACCAATGAATTTCATCAAGCTGGTTTCTGCTGTTGAAATATGTTGTTTAGGACATGATTCTGCAAAACACATGTCAAATTCAGTGTAATCCAGCGATAAGATCAAAAGATATAGCCATTCGTCATAAAAGTGCTTATCTCACCGAGTTGAAGCGTTTTTGATTCGGAGTGGAAATAACTAATGAATTTCATCAAGCTGGTTTCTGCTGTTGAAATATGTTGTTTAGGACAAGATTCTGCACAATATATGTCAAATTCAGTGAAATCCCATCACAGGTTCAAAAAATATATTCATTCGTTCAAAAATTACTTATCTCACCAAGTTGAAGAGTTTTTGATTAGTATTGGAAATAACCAATGAATTTCATCAAGCTGTTTTCTGCTCTTGAAATTTGTTGTTTAGGACATGATTCTGGACAATATATGTCAAATTAAGTGTAATCCCTTCACAAGTTCAAAAGATATAGCCATTCGTTCAAAAAGTACTTATCTCACCGGGTTGAAGCATTTTTAATTAGGAGTGGAAATAACTTTTGAATTTCATCAAGCTGGTTTCTGCTGTTGAAATATGTTGTTTAGGACATGATTCTTTACAATATATGTCAAATTTAGTGAAATCCCATTACAGGTTCAAAGGATATAGCCATTCGTCCAAAAAGTACTTATGTCACCAAGTTGAAGAGTTTTTGATTAGTATTGGAAATAACCAATGAATTACGTCAAGCTGGTTTCTGCTGTTGAAATATGTTGTTAGGTCAAGATTCTGCACAATATATGTCATATCCATCAAAAGTCCAAAAGATATAGCCATTCGTTCAAAAAGTGCTTAACTCATCGAGTTGAGAGGTTTCTGATTAGGAGTGGAAAAAACTAATGAATTTCATCAAGCTGGTTTCTGCTGTTGATATATGTTGTTTAGGACATGATTCTGCACAAAATATGTCAAATTCAGTATAATCCAGCGACAAGTTCAAAAGATATTGCCATTCGATCAAAAAGTGCTGATCTCACCGAGTTGAAGCATTTTTGAATCGGAGTGGAAATAAGTATTGAATTTCATCAAGCTGGTTTCTGCTGTTGATATATGTTGTTTAGGACATGATTCTGCACAATATATGTCAAATTCTTGTGAGCCCATTACAGGTTGAAAGGATATAGCCATCCGTTCAAAACGTGCTTATGACACAAAGTTGAAGCGTTTTTGATTAGGAGTGGAAATAACTAATGGATATTATCAAGCTGGTTTCTGCTGTTGAAATATGTTGTTTATGACATAATTCTGCACAATATATGTCAAATTAAGTGTAATCCCTTCACAAGTTCAAAAGATATAGCCATACGTTCAAAAAGTACTTATCTCACCGAGTTGAAGCGTTTTTGATTAGGAGTGGAAATAACTAATGAATTTCTACAAGCTGGTTTCTGCTGTTGAAATATGTTGTTTAGGACATGATTCTGCACAATATATGTCAAATTCAGTGTAATCCCTTCACAAGTTCAAAAGATATAGCCATTTGTTCAAAAAGTACTTATCTCACCGAGTTGAAGCGTTTTTGATTAGGAGTGGAAATAACTTTTGAATTTCATCAAGCTGGTTTCTGCTGTTGAAATATGTTGTTTAGAACATGTTTCTGCACAATATATGTCAAATTCAGTGTAATCCCTTCATAGGTTCAAAAGATATCGCCAGTCGTTCCAAAAGAACTTATCTCACCGAGTTGAGTCGTTTTTGATTCGGAGTGGAAATAACCAATGAATTTCATCAAGCTGGTTTCTGCTGTTGAAATATGTTGTTTAGGACATGATTCTGCAAAACACATGTCAAATTCAGTGTAATCCCTTCACAAGATCAAAAGATATAGCCATTCGTGCAAAAAGTGCTTATCTCACCGAGTTGAAGCATTTTTGATTAGGAGTGGAAATAACTAATGAATTTCATCAAGCTGGTTTCTGCTGTTGAAATATGTTGTTTAGGATATGATTCTGCACAATATATGTCAAAGTCAGTGTGATCCCATTACAGGTTCAAAGGATATAGCCATTCGTTCAAAAAGGCCTTATCTCACCGAGTTGAAGCGTTTTTGATTAGGAGTGGAAATAACTAATGAATTTCATCAAGCTGGTTTCTGCTGTTGAAATATGTTGTTTAGGACATGATTCTGCACAATATATGTCAAATTCAGTGTAATCCCTTCATAGGTTCAAAAGAAATCGCCAGTCATTCCAAAAGAACTTATGTCACCGAGTTGAGGCGTTTTTGATTCTGAGTGGAAATAACCAATGAATTTCATCAAGCTGGTTTCTGCTGTTGAAATATGTTGTTTAGGATATGATTTTGAACAATATATGTCAAATTTAGTGTAATCACATCACAGGTTCAAAAGATATAGCCATTCGTTCAAAAAGTGCTTATCTCACCGAGTTGAAGCGTTTTTGATTAGGAGTGGAAATAACTTTTGAATTTCATCAAGCTGGTTTCTCCTGTTGAAATATGTTGCTTAGAACATGATTCTGCACAATATATGTCCAATTCAGTGTAATCCCTTCATAGGTTCAAAAGAAATCGCCAGTCATTCCAAAAGAACTTATGTCACCGAGTTGAGGCGTCTTTGATTCTGAGTGGAAATAACCAATGAATTTCATCAAGCTGGTTTCTGCTGTTGAAATATGTTGTTTAGGATATGATTTTGAACAATATATGTCAAATTTAGTGTAATCACATCACAGGTTCAAAAGATATAGCCATTCGTTCAAAAACTGCTTATATTATCGGGTTGAAGCGTTTTTGATTAGGAGTGGAAATAACTGATGGATTTCGTTAAGCTGGTTTCTGCTGTTGAAATATGTTGTTAAGGACATGATTCTGCAAAACACATGTCAAATTAAGTGTAATCCAGCGATAAGATCAAAAGATATAGCCATTCGTGAAAAAAGTGCTTATCTCACCGAGTTGAGACGTTTCTGATTAGGAGTGGAAATAACTAATGAATTTCATCAAGCTGGTTCCCGCTGTTGAAATATGCTGTTTAGAACAAGATTCTGCACAAAATATGTCAAATTCAGTATAATCCAGTGACATGTTCAAAAGATAT
Organism: Fistularia commersonii; assembly: GCF_037954325.1. Taxonomy (NCBI): domain Eukaryota; kingdom Metazoa; phylum Chordata; class Actinopteri; order Syngnathiformes; family Fistulariidae; genus Fistularia; species Fistularia commersonii. The sequence goes on from NW_028234007.1 coordinate 508,273, forward strand.
AGCCATTCGATCAAAAAGTGCTTATCTCACCGAGTTGAAGCATTTTTTATCCGGAGTGGAAATAACTAATGAATTTCATCAAGCTGGTTTCTGCTGTTGAAATAGGTTGTTTAGGACAAGATTCTGCACAATATATGTCAACTTCAGTGAAATCCCATCACAGGTTCAAAAAATATAGCCATTCGTTCAAAAATTGCTTATCTCACCAAGTTGAAGAGTTTTTGATTAGTATTGGAAATAACTTTTGAATTTCATCACGCTGGTTTCTGCTCTTGAAATTTGTTGTTTAGGACATGATTCTGGAAAATATATTTCAAATTCAGTGTAATCCCTTCACAAGTTCAAAAGATATCGCCATTCGTTCAAAAAGTACTTATCTCACCGAGTTGAAGCGTTTTTGATTAGGAGTGGAAATAACTTTTGAATTTCATCAAGCTGGTTTCTGCTGTTGAAATATGTTCTTTTGGACATGATTCTGCACAATATATGTCAAATTCAGTGAAATCCCATCACAGGTTCAAAAGATATAGCCATTCGTTCAAAAATTGCTTATCTCACCAAGTTGAAGAGTTTTTGATTAGGAGCGGAAATAACTATTGAATTTCATCAAGCTGGTTTCTGCTGTTGAAATATGTTGTTTAGGACATGATTCTGCACAATATACGTCAAATTCTTGTGAGCCCATTACAGGTTGAAAGGATATAGACATCCGTTCAAAACGTGCTTATGAGACTGAGTTGAAGCATTTTTGATTAGGAGTGGAAATAACTAATGGATATTATCAAGCTGGTTTCTGCTGTTGAAATATGTTGTTTATGACATAATTCTGCACAATATATGTCAAATTAAGTGTAATCCCTTCACAAGTTCAAAAGATATAGCCATTCGTTCAAAAAGTACTTATCTCACCGAGTTGAAGCATTTTTGATTAGGAGTGGAAATAACTTTTGAATTTCATCAAGCTGGTTTCTGCTGTTGAAATATGTTGTTTAGGACATGATTCTGCAGAAAATATTTCAAATTCAGTGTAATCCAGCAACAAGATCAAAGGATATAGCCATTCTTGCAAATAATGCTTATCTCACCGAGTTAAAGCGTTTTTGATTAGGAGTGGAAATAACTTTTGAATTTCATCAAGCTGGTTTCTGTTGTTGAAATATGTTGTTTAGGACATGTTTCTGCACAATATATGTCAAATTCAGTGTGATCCCATTAAAGGTTCAAAGGATATAGCCATTCGTTCAAAAAGGACTTATCTCACCGAGTTGAAGCGTTTTTGATTAGGAGTGGAAATAACTTTTGAATTTCATCAAGCTGGTTTCTGCTGTTGAAATATGTTCTTTTGGACATGATTCTGCACAATATATGTCAAATTCAGTGAAATCCCATCACAGGTTCAAAAGATATAGCCATTCGTTCAAAAATTGCTTATCTCACCAAGTTGAAGAGTTTTTGATTAGGAGCGGAAATAACTATTGAATTTCATCAAGCTGGTTTCTGCTGTTGAAATATGTTGTTTAGGACATGATTCTGCACAATATACGTCAAATTCTTGTGAGCCCATTACAGGTTGAAAGGATATAGACATCCGTTCAAAACGTGCTTATGAGACTGAGTTGAAGCATTTTTGATTAGGAGTGGAAATAACTAATGGATATTATCAAGCTGGTTTCTGCTGTTGAAATATGTTGTTTATGACATAATTCTGCACAATATATGTCAAATTAAGTGTAATCCCTTCACAAGTTCAAAAGATATAGCCATTCGTTCAAAAAGTACTTATCTCACCGAGTTGAAGCATTTTTGATTAGGAGTGGAAATAACTTTTGAATATCATCAAGCTGGTTTCTGCTGTTGAAATATGTTGTTTAGGACATGATTCTGCAGAAAATATTTCAAATTCAGTGTAATCCAGCAACAAGATCAAAGGATATAGCCATTCTTGCAAATAATGCTTATCTCACCGAGTTGAAGCGTTTTTGATTAGGAGTGGAAATAACTTTTGAATTTCATCAAGCTGGTTTCTGTTGTTGAAATATGTTGTTTAGGACATGTTTCTGCACAATATATGTCAAATTCAGTGTGATCCCATTAAAGGTTCAAAGGATATAGCCATTCGTTCAAAAAGGACTTATCTCACCGAGTTGAAGCGTTTTTGATTAGGAGTGGAAATAACTTTTGAATTTCATCAAGCTGGTTTCTGCTGTTGAAATATGTTGTTTAGAACATTTTTCTGCACACTATGTGTCCAAATCAGTGTAATCCCTTCATAGGTTCAAAAGAAATCGCCAGTCGTTCCAAAAGAACTTATCTGACCGAGTTGAGGCGTTTTTGATTCGGAGTGGAAATAACCAATGAATTTCATCAAGCTCGTTTCTGCTGTTGAAATATGTTTTTTAGGATATGATTCTGAACAATATATGTCAAATTTAGTGTAATCACATCACAGGTTCAAAAGATATAGCCATTCGTTCAAAAACTGCTTATCTTATCGGGTTGAAGCGTTTTTGATTAGGAGTTGAAATAACTGATGGATTTCGTCAAGCTGGTTTCTGCTGTTGAAATATGTTGTTTAGGACATGATTTTGCAAAACACATGTCAAATTAAGTGTAATCCAGCGATAAGATCAAAAGATATAGCCATTCGTGAAAAAAGTGCTTATCTCACCGAGTTGAGACGTTTCTGATTAGGAGTGGAAATAACTAATGAATTTCATCAAGCTGGTTCCCGCTGTTGAAATATGTTGTTTATGACAAGATTCTGCACAAAATATGTCAAATTCAGTATAATCCAGTGACAAGTTCAAAAGATATAGCCATTCGATCAAAAAGTGCTTATCTCACCGAGTTGAAGCATTTTTGATTCGGAGTGGAAATAACTAATGAATTTCATCAAGCTGGTTTCTGCTGTTGAAATATGTTGTTTAGGACAAGATTCTGCACAATATATGTCAACTTCAGTGAAATCCCAGCACAGGTTCAAAAAATATAGCCATTCGTTCAAAAATTGCTTATCTAACCAAGTTGAAGAGTTTTTGATTAGTATTGGAAATAACTTTTGAATTTCATCAAGCTGGTTTCTACTATTGAAATTTGTTGTTTAGGACATGATTCTGGACAATATATTTCAAATTCAGTGTAATCCCTTCACAAGTTCAAAAGATATCGCCATTCGTTCAAAAAGTACTTATGTCACCGAGTTGAAGCGTTTTTGATTAGGAGTGGAAATAACTTTTGAATTTCATCAAGCTGGTTTCTGCTGTTGAAATATGTTCTTTAGGACATGATTCTGCACAATATATGTCAAATTCAGTGAAATCCCATCACAGGTTCAAAAGATATAGCCATTCGTTCAAAAATTGCTTATCTCACCAAGTTGAAGAGTTTTTGATTAGGAGTGGAAATAACTTTTGAATTTCATCACGCTGGTTTCTGCTGTTGAAATATGTTGTTTAGGACATGATTCTGCAGAACACATGTCAAATTCAGGGTAATCCAGCGACAAGATCAAAAGATATAGCCATTCGTGCAAAAAGTGCTTATCTCACCGAGTTGAAGCTATTTTGATTAGGAGTGGCAATAACTAATGAATTTCATCAAGTAGATTTCTACTGTTGAAATATGTTGTTTAGGACATGATTCTGCACAATATATGTCAAAGTCAGTGTGATCCCATTACAGGTTCAAAGTATATAGCCATTCGTTCAAAAGGGCCTTATCTCACCGAGTTGAAGCGTTTTTTAATTAGGAGTGGAAATAACTAATGAATTTCATCAAGCTGGTTTCTGCTGTTGAAATATGTTGTTTAGGATATGATTCTGCACAATATATGTCAAAGTCAGTGTGATCCCATTACAGGTTCAAAGGATATAGCCATTCGTTCAAAAAGGACTTATCTCACCGAGTTGAGGCGTTTGTGATTAGGAGTGGAAATAACTAATGAATTTCATCAAGCTGGTTTCTGCTGTTGAAATATGTTGTTTAGAACATGATTCTGCACAATATATGTCAAATTCAGTGTAATCCCTTCATAGGTTCAAAAGAAATCACCAGTCATTCCAAAAGAACTTATGTCACCGAGTTGAGGCGTTTTTGATTCTGAGTGGAAATAACCAATGAATTTCATCAAGCTGGTTTCTGCTGTTGAAATATGTTGTTTAGGATATGATTTTGAACAATATATGTCAAATTTAGTGTAATCACATCACAGGTTCAAAAGATTTAGCCATTCGTTCAAAAAGTGCTTATCTCACCGAGTTGAAGCGTTTTTGATTAGGAGTGGAAATAACTTTTGAATTTCATCAAGCTGGTTTCTGCTGTTGAAATATGTTGTTAAGAACATGATTCTGCACAATATATGTCAAATTCAGTGTAATCCCTTCATAGGTTCAAAAGAAATCACCAGTCATTCCAAAAGAACTTATGTCACCGAGTTGAGGCGTTTTTGATTCTGAGTGGAAATAACCAATGAATTTCATCAAGCTGGTTTCTGCTGTTGAAATATGTTGTTTAGGATATGATTTTGAACAATATATGTCAAATTTAGTGTAATCACATCACAGGTTCAAAAGATTTAGCCATTCGTTCAAAAAGTGCTTATCTCACCGAGTTGAAGCGTTTTTGATTAGGAGTGGAAATAACTTTTGAATTTCATCAAGCTGGTTTCTGCTGTTGAAATATGTTGTTAAGAACATGATTCTGCACAATATATGTCCAATTCAGTTTAATCCCTTCATAGGTTCAAAAGAAATCGCCAGTCATTCCAAAAGAACTTATGTCACCGAGTTGAGGCGTTTTTGATTCTGAGTGGAAATAACCAATGAATTTCATCAAGCTGGTTTCTGCTGTTGAAATATGTTGTTTGGGATCTGATTTTGAACAATATATGTCAAATTTAGTGTAATCACATCACAGGTTCAAAAGATATAGCCATTCGTTCAAAAACTGCTTATCTCACCGGGTTGAAGCGTTTTTGATTAGGAGTGGAAATAACTGATGGATTTCGTTAAGCTGGTTTCTGCTGTTGAAATATGTTGTTAAGGACATGATTCTGCAAAACACATGTCAAATTAAGTGTAATCCAGCGATAAGATCAAAAGATATAGCCATTCGTGAAAAAAGTGCTTATCTCACCGAGTTGAGACGTTTCTGATTAGGAGTGGAAATAACAAATGAATTTCATCAAGCTGGTTCCCGCTGTTGAAATATGCTGTTTAGAACAAGATTCTGCACAAAATATGTCAAATTCAGTAAAATCCAGTAACAAGTTCAAAAGATATAGCCATTCGATCAAAAAGTGCTTATCTCACCGAGTTGAAGCATTTTTGATTCGGAGTGGAAATAACTAATGAATTTCATCAAGCTGGTTTCTGCTGTTGAAATATGTTGTTTAGGACAAGATTCTGCACAATAAATGTCAACTTCAGTGAAATCCCATCACAGGTTCAAAAAATATAGCCATTCGTTCAAAAAGTGCTTATCTCACCGAGTTGAAGCATTTTTGATTAGGAGTGGAAATAACTAATGAATTTCATCAAGCTGGTTTCTGCTGTTGAAATATGTTGTTTAGGATATGATTCTGCACAATATATGTCAAATTCAGTGTGATCCCATTACAGGTTAAAAGTATATAGCCATTCGTTCAAAAGGGCCTTATCTCACCGAGTTGAAGCGTTTTTTAATTAGGAGTGGAAATAACTAATGAATTTCATCAAGCTGGTTTCTGCTGTTGAAATATGTTGTTTAGGATATGATTCTGCACAATATATGTCAAAGTCAGTGTGATCCCATTACAGGTTCAAAGGATATAGCCATTCGTTCAAAAAGGACTTATCTCACCGAGTTGAGGCATTTGGGATTAGGAGTAGAAATAACTAATGAATTTCATCAAGCTGGTTTCTGCTGTTGAAATATGTTGTTTAGAACATGATTCTGCACAATATATGTCAAATTCAGTGTAATCCCTTCATAGGTTCAAAAGAAATCGCCAGTCATTCCAAAAGAACTTATCTCACCGAGTTGAGGCGTTTTTGATTCTGAGTGGAAATAACCAATGAATTTCATCAAGCTGGTTTCTGCTGTTGAAATATGTTGTTTAGGATATGATTTTGAACAATATATGTCAAATTTAGTGTAATCACATCACAGGTTCAAAAGATATAGCCATTCGTTCAAAAAGTGCTTATCTCACCGAGTTGAAGCGTTTTTGATTAGGAGTGGAAATAACTTTTGAATTTCATCAAGCTGGTTTCTGCTGTTGAAATATGTTGTTTAGGCCATGATTCTGCAAAATATACGACAAATTCTTGTGAGCCCATTACAGGTTGAAAGGATATAGCCATCCGTTCAAAACGTGCTTATGAGACCGAGTTGAAGCGTTTTTGATTAGGAGTGGAAATAACTAATGGATATTATCAAGCTGGTTTCTGCTGTTGAAATATGTTGTTTATGACATAATTCTGCACAATATATGTCAAATTAAGTGTAATCCCTTCACAAGTTCAAAAGATATAGCCATTCGTTCAAAAAGTACTTATCTCACCGAGTTGAAGCGTTTTTGATTAGGAGTGGAAATAACTTTTGAATTTCATCACGCTGGTTTCTGCTGTTGAAATATGTTGTTTAGGACATGATTCTGCACAATATATGTCAAATTCAGTGTAATCCCTTCATAGGTTCAGAAGATATCGCCAGTCGTTCAAAAAGTACTTATCTCACCGAGTTGATGCGTTTTTGGATTCGGAGTCGAAATAATCAATGAATGTCATCAAGCTGGTTTCTGCTGTTGAAATATGTTTTTTAGGATATGATTCTGCACAATATATGTCAAATTTAGTGTAATCAAATTACAGGTTCAAAAGACATAGCCATTCGTTCAAAAACTGCTTATCTTATCGGGGTGAAGCGTTTTTGATTGAGAGTGGAAATAACTAATGGATTTAATCAAGCTGGTTTCTGCTGTTGAAAAATGTTGTTTAGGACATGATTCTGCAGAACACATGTCAAATTCAGTGTAATCCAGCGACAAGATCAAAAGATATAACCATTCGTGCAAAAAGTGCTTATCTCACCGAGTTGAAGCAATTTTGATTAGGAGTGGCAATAACTAATGAATTTCATCAAGTAGATTTCTACTGTTGAAATATGTTGTTTAGGACAGGATTCTGCACAATATATGTCAAAGTCAGTTTGATCCCATTAAAGGTTCAAAGGATATAGCCATTCGTTCAAAAAGGACTTATCTCACCGAGTTGAAGCGTTTTTGATTAGGAGTGGAAATAACTTTTGAATTTCATCAAACTGGTTTCTGCTGTTGAAATATGATGTTTAGGACATGATTCTGCACAATGTATGTCAAATTCAGTGTAATCCCTTCACAAGTTCAAAAGATATAGCCATTCGTTCAAAAAGTACTTATCTCACCGAGTTGAAGCGTTTTTGATTAGGAGTGGAAATAACTTTTGAATTTCATCAAACTGGTTTCTGCTGTTTAAATATGATGTTTAGGACATGATTCTGCACAATATATGTCAAATTCAGTGTAATCCCTTCACAAGTTCAAAAGACATAGCCATTCGTTCAAAAACTGCTTATCTTATCGGGTTGAAGCGTTTTTGATTGAGAGTGGAAATAACTAATGGATTTAATCAAGCTGGTTTCTGCTGTTGAAATATGTTGTTTAGGACATGATTCTGCAGAACACATGTCAAATTCAGTGTAATCCAGCGACAAGATCAAAAGATATAGCCATTCGTGCAAAAAGTGCTTATCTCACCGAGTTGAAGCAATTTTGATTAGGAGTGGCAATAACTAATGAATTTCATCAAGTAGATTTCTACTGTTGAAATATGTTGTTTAGGACATGATTCTGCACAATATATGTCAAATTCAGTGTAATCCCTTCACAAGTTCAAAAGATATCGCCATTCGTTCAAAAACTGCTTATCTCACAGAGTTGAAGCATTTTTGATTAGGAGTGGAAATAACTAATGAATTTCATCAAGCTGGTTTCTGCTGCTGAAATATGTTGTTTAGGATATGATTCTGCACAATATATGTCAAAGTCAGTGTGATCCCATTACAGGTTCAAAGGATATAGCCATTCGTTCAAAAAGGACTTATCTCACCGAGTTGAAGCGTTTTTGATTAGGAGTGGAAATAACTAATGAATTTCATCAAGCTGGTTTTTGCTGTTGAAATATGTTGTTTAAGACATGATTCTGCACAATATATGTCAAATTCAGTGTAATCCCTTCACAAGTTCAAAAGATATAGCCATTCGTTCAAAAAGTGCTTATCTCACCGAGTTGAAGCGTTTTTGATTAGGAGTGGAATAAACTTTTGAATTTCATCAAGCTGGTTTCTACTGTTGAAATATGTTGTTTAGAACATGATTCTGCACAATTTATGTCCAATTCAGTGTAATCCCTTCATAGGTTAAAAAGAAATCGCCAGTCGTTCCAAAAGAACTTATCTCACCGAGTTGAGGCGTTTTTGATTCTGAGTGGAAATAACCAATGAATTTCATCAAGCTGGTTTCTGCTGTTGAAATATGTTGTTTAGGACAAGATTCTGCACAAAATATGTCAAATTCAGTATAATCCAGTGACAAGTTCAAAAGATATAGCCATTCGATCAAAAAGTGCTTATCTCACCGAGTTGAAGCATTTTTGATTCGGAGTGGAAATAACTAATGAATTTCATCAAGCTGGTTTCTGCTCTTGAAATTTGTTGTTTAGGACATGATTCTGGACAATATATTTCAAATTCAGTGTAATCCCATCACAGGTTCAAAAAATATAGCCATTCGTTCAAAAATTGCTTATCTCACCAAGTTGAAGAGTTTTTGATTAGTATTGGAAAAAACTTTTGAATTTCATCAAGCTGGTTTCTGCTGTTGAAATATGTTGTTTAGAACATGTTTTTGCACAATATATGTCAAATTCAGTGTAATCCCTTCATAGGTTCAAAAGATATCGCCAGTCGTTCCAAAAGAACTTATCTCACCGAGTTGAAGCGTTTTTGATTAGGAGTGGAAATAACTAATGAATTTCTACAAGCTGGTTTCTGCTGTTGAAATATGTTGTTTAGGACATGATTCTGCACACTATATGTCAAATTCAGTATAATCCCTTCACAAGTTCAAAAGATATAGCCATTTGTTCAAAAAGTACTTATCTCACCGAGTTGAAGCGTTTTTTATTAGGAGTGGAAATAACTTTTGAATTTCATCAAGCTGGTTTCTGCTGTTGAAATATGTTGTTTAGAACATGTTTCTGCACAATATATGTCAAATTCAGTGTAATCCCTTCATAGGTTCAAAAGATATCGCCAGTCGTTCCAAAAGAACTTATCTCACCGAGTTGAGGCGTTTTTGATTCGGAGTGGAAATAACCAATGAATTTCATCAAGCTGGTTTCTGCTGTTGAAATATGTTTTTTAGGATATGATTCTGCACAATATATGTCAAATTTAGTGTAATCACATCACAGGTTCAAAAGATATAGCCATTCGTTCAAAAACTGCTTATCTTATTGGGTTGAAGGGTTTTTGATTAGGAGTGGAAATAACTGATGGATTTCGTCAAGCTGGTTTCTGCTGTTGAAATATGTTGTTTAGGACATGATTCTGCAAAACACATGTCAAATTCAGTGTAATCCAGCGATAAGATCAAAAGATATAGCCATTCGTGAAAAAAGTGCTTATCTCACCGAGTTGAAGCGTTTTTGATTCGGAGTGGAAATAACTAATGAATTTCATCAAGCTGGTTTCTGCTGTTGAAATATGTTGTTTAGGACAATATTCTGCACAATATATGTCAAATTCAGTGAAATCCATCACAGGTTCAAAAACTATAGCCATTCGTTCAAAAATTACTTATCGCACCAAGTTGAAGAGTTTTTGATTAGTATTGGAAAAAACTAATGAATTTCATCAAGCTGGTTTCTGCTGTTGAAATTTGTTGTTTAGGACAAGATTCTGCACAATATATGTCAAATTTAGTGAAATCCCATTACAGGTTCAAAGGATATAGCCATTCGTCCAAAAAGTACTTATGTCTCCAAGTTGAAGAGTTTTTGATTAGTATTGGAAATAACCAATGAATTACGTCAAGCTGGTTTCTGCTGTTGAAATATGTTGTTAGGTCAAGATTCTGCACAATATATGTCATATCCATCAAAAGTCCAAAAGATATAGCCATTCGTTCAAAAAGTGCTTAACTCACCGAGTTGAGACGTTTCTGATTAGGAGTGGAAATAACTAATGAATTTCATCAAGCTGGTTTCTGCTGTTGAAATATGTTGTTTAGGACATGATTCTGCACAATATATGTCAAATTCGTGTGAGCCCATAACAGGTTGAAAGGATATAGCCATTCGTTCAATACGTGCTTATGAGACTGAGTTGAAGAGTTTTTCATTAGGAGTGCAAATAGCTAATGAATTTCATCAAGCTGGTTCCTGCTGTTGAAATATGTTGTTTAGGACATGATTCTGCACAAAATATGTCAAATTCAGTATAATCCAGCGACAAGTTCAAAAGATATTGCCATTCGATCAAAAAGTGCTTATCTCACCGAGTTGAAGCATTTTTGATTAGGACTGGAAATAACTATTGAATTTCATCAAGCTGGTTTCTGCTGTTGAAATATGTTGTTTAGGACATGATTCTGCACAATATACGTCAAATTCTTGTGAGCCCATTACAGGTTGAAAGGATATAGCCATCCGTTCAAAACGTGCTTATGAGACAAAGTTGAAGCGTTTTTGATTAGGAGTGGAAATAACTAATGGATATTATCAAGCTGGGTTCTGCTGTTGAAATATGTTGTTTATGACATAATTCTGCACAATATATGTCAAATTAAGTGTAATCCCTTCACAAGTTCAAAAGATATAGCCATTCGTTCAAAAAGTACTTATCTCAGCGAGTTGAAGCGTTTTTGATTAGGAGTGGAAATAACTTTTGAATTTCATCACGCTGGTTTCTGCTGTTGAAATATGTTGTTTAGGACATGATTCTGCACAATATATGTCAAATTCAGTGTAATCCCTTCATAGGTTCAAAAGATATCGCCATTCGTTCAAAAAGTACTTATCTCACCGAGTTGAAGCGTTTTTGATTAGGAGTGGAAATAACTAATGAATTTCTACAAGCTGGTTTCTGCTGTTGAAATATGTTGTTTAGGACATGATTCTGCACAATATATGTCAAATTCAGTGTAATCCCTTCACAAGTTCAAAAGATATAGCCATTCGTTCAAAAAGTGCTTATCTCACCGAGTTGAAGCGTTTTTGATTAGGAGTGGAATAAACTTTTGAATTTCATCAAGCTGGTTTCTACTGTTGAAATATGTTGTTTAGAACATGATTCTGCACAATTTATGTCCAATTCAGTGTAATCCCTTCATAGGTTAAAAAGAAATCGCCAGTCGTTCCAAAAGAACTTATCTCACCGAGTTGAGGCGTTTTTGATTCTGAGTGGAAATAACCAATGAATTTCATCAAGCTGGTTTCTGCTGTTGAAATATGTTGTTTAGGACAAGATTCTGCACAATATATGTCAAATTCAGTGAAATCCATCACAGGTTCAAAAACTATAGCCATTCGTTCAAAAATTACTTATCGCACCAAGTTGAAGAGTTTTTGATTAGTATTGGAAAAAACTAATGAATTTCATCAAGCTGGTTTCTGCTGTTGAAATATGTTGTTTAGGACATGATTCTGCACAATATATGTCAAATTTAGTGAAATCCCATTACAGGTTCAAAGGATATAGCCATTCGTCCAAAAAGTACTTATGTCTCCAAGTTGAAGAGTATTTGATTAGTATTGGAAATAACCAATGAATTACGTCAAGCTGGTTTCTGCTGTTGAAATATGTTGTTAGGTCAAGATTCTGCACAATATATGTCATATCCATCAAAAGTCCAAAAGATATAGCCATTCGTTCAAAAAGTGCTTAACTCACCGAGTTGAGACGTTTCTGATTAGGAGTGGAAATAACTAATGAATTTCATCAAGCTGGTTTCTGCTGTTGAAATATGTTGTTTAGGACATGATTCTGCACAATATATGTCAAATTCGTGTGAGCCCATAACAGGTTGAAAGGATATAGCCATTCGTTCAAAACGTGCTTATGAGACTGAGTTGAAGAGTTTTTCATTAGGAGTGCAAATAGCTAATGAATTTCATCAAGCTGGTTCCTGCTGTAGGAAATATGTTGTTTAGGACATGATTCTGCACAAAATATGTCAAATTCAGTATAATCCAGCGACAAGTTCAAAAGATATTGCCATTCGATCAAAAAGTGCTTATCTCACCGAGTTGAAGCATTTTTGATTAGGACTGGAAATAACTATTGAATTTCATCAAGCTGGTTTCTGCTGTTGAAATATGTTGTTTAGGACATGATTCTGCACAATATACGTCAAATTCTTGTGAGCCCATTACAGGTTGAAAGGATATAGCCATCCGTTCAAAACGTGCTTATGAGACAAAGTTGAAGCGTTTTTGATTAGGAGTGGAAATAACTAATGGATATTATCAAGCTGGGTTCTGCTGTTGAAATATGTTGTTTATGACATAATTCTGCACAATATATGTCAAATTAAGTGTAATCCCTTCACAAGTTCAAAAGATATAGCCATTCGTTCAAAAAGTACTTATCTCAGCGAGTTGAAGCGTTTTTGATTAGGAGTGGAAATAACTTTTGAATTTCATCACGCTGGTTTCTGCTGTTGAAATATGTTGTTTAGGACATGATTCTGCACAATATATGTCAAATTCAGTGTAATCCCTTCATAGGTTCAAAAGATATCGCCATTCGTTCAAAAAGTACTTATCTCACCGAGTTGAAGCGTTTTTGATTAGGAGTGGAAATAACTAATGAATTTCTACAAGCTGGTTTCTGCTGTTGAAATATGTTGTTTAGGACATGATTCTGCACAATATATGTCAAATTCAGTGTAATCCCTTCACAAGTTCAAAAGATATAGCCATTCGTTCAAAAAGTGCTTATCTCACCGAGTTGAAGCGTTTTTGATTAGGAGTGGAATAAACTTTTGAATTTCATCAAGCTGGTTTCTACTGTTGAAATATGTTGTTTAGAACATGATTCTGCACAATTTATGTCCAATTCAGTGTAATCCCTTCATAGGTTAAAAAGAAATCGCCAGTCGTTCCAAAAGAACTTATCTCACCGAGTTGAGGCGTTTTTGATTCTGAGTGGAAATAACCAATGAATTTCATCAAGCTGGTTTCTGCTGTTGAAATATGTTGTTTAGGACAAGATTCTGCACAATATATGTCAAATTCAGTGAAATCCATCACAGGTTCAAAAACTATAGCCATTCGTTCAAAAATTACTTATCGCACCAAGTTGAAGAGTTTTTGATTAGTATTGGAAAAAACTAATGAATTTCATCAAGCTGGTTTCTGCTGTTGAAATATGTTGTTTAGGACATGATTCTGCACAATATATGTCAAATTTAGTGAAATCCCATTACAGGTTCAAAGGATATAGCCATTCGTCCAAAAAGTACTTATGTCTCCAAGTTGAAGAGTATTTGATTAGTATTGGAAATAACCAATGAATTACGTCAAGCTGGTTTCTGCTGTTGAAATATGTTGTTAGGTCAAGATTCTGCACAATATATGTCATATCCATCAAAAGTCCAAAAGATATAGCCATTCGTTCAAAAAGTGCTTAACTCACCGAGTTGAGACGTTTCTGATTAGGAGTGGAAATAACTAATGAATTTCATCAAGCTGGTTTCTGCTGTTGAAATATGTTGTTTAGGACATGATTCTGCACAATATATGTCAAATTCGTGTGAGCCCATAACAGGTTGAAAGGATATAGCCATTCGTTCAAAACGTGCTTATGAGACTGAGTTGAAGAGTTTTTCATTAGGAGTGCAAATAGCTAATGAATTTCATCAAGCTGGTTCCTGCTGTAGGAAATATGTTGTTTAGGACATGATTCTGCACAAAATATGTCAAATTCAGTATAATCCAGCGACAAGTTCAAAAGATATTGCCATTCGATCAAAAAGTGCTTATCTCACCGAGTTGAAGCATTTTTGATTAGGACTGGAAATAACTATTGAATTTCATCAAGCTGGTTTCTGCTGTTGAAATATGTTGTTTAGGACATGATTCTGCACAATATACGTCAAATTCTTGTGAGCCCATTACAGGTTGAAAGGATATAGCCATCCGTTCAAAACGTGCTTATGAGACAAAGTTGAAGCGTTTTTGATTAGGAGTGGAAATAACTAATGGATATTATCAAGCTGGGTTCTGCTGTTGAAATATGTTGTTTATGACATAATTCTGCACAATATATGTCAAATTAAGTGTAATCCCTTCACAAGTTCAAAAGATATAGCCATTCGTTCAAAAAGTACTTATCTCAGCGAGTTGAAGCGTTTTTGATTAGGAGTGGAAATAACTTTTGAATTTCATCACGCTGGTTTCTGCTGTTGAAATATGTTGTTTAGGACATGATTCTGCACAATATATGTCAAATTCAGTGTAATCCCTTCATAGGTTCAAAAGATATCGCCATTCGTTCAAAAAGTACTTATCTCACCGAGTTGAAGCGTTTTTGATTAGGAGTGGAAATAACTAATGAATTTCTACAAGCTGGTTTCTGCTGTTGAAATATGTTGTTTAGGACATGATTCTGCACAATATATGTCAAATTCAGTGTAATCCCTTCACAAGTTAAAAAGATATAGCCATTCGTTCAAAAAGTGCTTATCTCACCGAGTTGAAGCGTTTTTGATTAGGAGTGGAATAAACTTTTGAATTTCATCAAGCTGGTTTCTACTGTTGAAATATGTTGTTTAGTACATGATTCTGCACAATTTATGTCCAATTCAGTGTAATCCCTTCATAGGTTAAAAAGAAATCGCCAGTCGTTCCAAAAGAACTTATCTCACCGAGTTGAGGCATTTTTGATTCTGAGTGGAAATAACCAATGAATTTCATCAAGCTGGTTTCTGCTGTTGAAATATGTTGTTTAGGACAAGATTCTGCACAAAATATGTCAAATTCAGTATAATCCAGTGACAAGTTCAAAAGATATAGCCATTTGATCAAAAAGTGCTTATCTCACCGAGTTGAAGCATTTTTGATTCGGAGTGGAAATAACTAATGAATTTCATCAAGCTGGTTTCTGCTCTTGAAATTTGTTGTTTAGGACATGATTCTGGACAATATATTTCAAATTCAGTGTAATCCCATCACAGGTTCAAAAAATATAGCCATTCGTTCAAAAATTGCTTATCTCACCAAGTTGAAGAGTTTTTGATTAGTATTGGAAATAACTTTTGAATTTCATCACGCTGGTTTCTGCTCTTGAAATTTGTTGTTTAGGACATGTTTTTGCACAATATATGTCAAATTCAGTGTAATCCCTTCATAGGTTCAAAAGATATCGCCAGTCGTTCCAAAAGAACTTATCTCACCGAGTTGAAGCGTTTTTGAATAGGAGTGGAAATAACTAATGAATTTCTACAAGCTGGTTTCTGTTGTTGAAATATGTTGTTTAGGACATGATTCTGCACACTATATTTCAAATTCAGTGTAATCACATCACAGGTTCAAAAGATATAGCCATTCGTTCAAAAACTGCTTATCTTATCGGGTTGAAGGGTTTTTGATTAGGAGTGGAAATAACTGATGGATTTCGTCAAGCTGGTTTCTGCTGTTGAAATATGTTGTTTAGGACATGATTCTGCAAAACACATGTCAAATTCAGTGTAATCCAGCGATAAGATCAAAAGATATAGCCATTCGTGAAAAAAGTGCTTATCTCACCGGGTTGAAGCGTTTTTGATTCGGAGTGGAAATAACTAATGAATTTCATCAAGCTGGTTTCTGCTGTTGAAATTTGTTGTTTAGGACATGATTCTGCACAATATATGTCAAATTTAGTGAAATCCCATTACAGGTTCAAAGGATATAGCCATTCGTCCAAAAAGTACTTATGTCACCAAGTTGAAGAGTTTTTGATTAGTATTGGAAATAACCAATGAATTACGTCAAGCTGGTTTCTGCTGTTGAAATATGTTGTTAGGTCAAGATTCTGCACAATATATGTCATATCCATCAAAAGTCCAAAAGATATAGCCATTCGTTCAAAAAGTGCTTAACTCACCGAGTTGAGACGTTTCTGATTAGGAGTGGAAATAACTAATGAATTTCATCAAGCTGGTTTCTGCTGTTGAAATACGTTGTTTAGGACATGATTCTGCACAATATACGTCAAATTCTTGTGAGCCCATTACAGGTTGAAAGGATATAGCCATCCGTTCAAAACGTGCTTATGAGACAAAGTTGAAGCGTTTTTGATTAGGAGTGGAAATAACTAATGGATATTATCAAGCTGGTTTCTGCTGTTGAAATATGTTGTTTATGACATAATTCTGCACAATATATGTCAAATTAAGTGTAATCCCTTCACAAGTTCAAAAGATATAGCCATTCGTTCAAAAAGTACTTATCTCAGCGAGTTGAAGCGTTTTTGATTAGGAGTGGAAATAACTTTTGAATTTCATCACGCTGGTTTCTGCTGTTGAAATATGTTGTTTAGGACATGATTCTGCACAATATATGTCAAATTCAGTGTAATCCCTTCATAGGTTCAAAAGATATCGCCATTCGTTCAAAAAGTACTTATCTCACCGAGTTGAAGCGTTTTTGATTAGGAGTGGAAATAACTAATGAATTTCTACAAGCTGGTTTCTGCTGTTGAAATATGTTGTTTAGGACATGATTCTGCACAATATATGTCAAATTCAGTGTAATCCCTTCACAAGTTCAAAAGATATAGCCATTTGTTCAAAAAGTACTTATCTCACCGAGTTGAAGCGTTTTTGATTAGGAGTGGAAATAACTTTTGAATTTCATCAAGCTGGTTTCTGCTGTTGAAATATGTTGTATAGAACATGTTTCTGCACAATATATGTCAAATTCAGTGTAATCCCTTCATAGGTTCAAAAGATATCGCCAGTCGTTCCAAAAGAACTTATCTCACCGAGTTGAGGCGTTTTTGATTCGGAGTGGAAATAACCAATGAATTTCATCAAGCTGGTTTCTGCTGTTGAAATATGTTGTTTAGGACATGATTCTGCACAATATATGTCAAATTCAGTGTAATCCCTTCACAAGTTCAAAAGATATAGCCATTTGTTCAAAAAGTACTTATCTCACCGAGTTGAAGCGTTTTTGATTAGGAGTGGAAATAACTTTTGAATTTCATCAAGCTGGTTTCTGCTGTTGAAATATGTTGTATAGAACATGTTTCTGCACAATATATGTCAAATTCAGTGTAATCCCTTCATAGGTTCAAAAGATATCGCCAGTCGTTCCAAAAGAACTTATCTCACCGAGTTGAGGCGTTTTTGATTCGGAGTGGAAATTACCAATGAATTTCATCAAGCTGGTTTCTGCTGTTGAAATATGTTGTTTAGGACATGATTCTGCACAATATATGTCAAATTCAGTGTAATCCCTTCACAAGTTCAAAAGATATAGCCATTTGTTCAAAAAGTACTTATCTCACCGAGTTGAAGCGTTTTTGATTAGGAGTGGAAATAACTTTTGAATTTCATCAAGCTGGTTTCTGCTGTTGAAATATGTTGTATAGAACATGTTTCTGCACAATATATGTCAAATTCAGTGTAATCCCTTCATAGGTTCAAAAGATATCGCCAGTCGTTCCAAAAGAACTTATCTCACCGAGTTGAGGCGTTTTTGATTCGGAGTGGAAATAACCAATGAATTTCATCAAGCTGGTTTCTGCTGTTGAAATATGTTGTTTAGGACATGATTCTGCACAATATATGTCAAATTCAGTGTAATCCCTTCACAAGTTCAAAAGATATAGCCATTTGTTCAAAAAGTACTTATCTCACCGAGTTGAAGCGTTTTTGATTAGGAGTGGAAATAACTTTTGAATTTCATCAAGCTGGTTTCTGCTGTTGAAATATGTTGTATAGAACATGTTTCTGCACAATATATGTCAAATTCAGTGTAATCCCTTCATAGGTTCAAAAGATATCGCCAGTCGTTCCAAAAGAACTTATCTCACCGAGTTGAGGCGTTTTTGATTCGGAGTGGAAATAACCAATGAATTTCATCAAGCTGGTTTCTGCTGTTGAAATATGTTGTTTAGGACATGATTCTGCAAAACACATGTCAAATTCAGTGTAATCCAGCGATAAGATCAAAAGATATAGCCATTCGTGAAAAAAGTGCTTATCTCACCGAGTTGAAGCGTTTTTGATTCGGAGTGGAAATAACTAATGAATTTCATCAAGCTGGTTTCTGCTGTTGAAATATGTTGTTTAGGACAAGATTCTGCACAATATATGTCAAATTCAGTGAAATCCATCACAGGTTCAAAAAATATAGCCATTCGTTCAAAAATTGCTTATCTCACCAAGTTGAAGAGTTTTTGTTTAGTATTGGAAATAACTAATGAATTTCATCAAGCTGGTTTCTGCTGTTGAAATATGTTGTTTAGGATATGATTCTGCAAAATATATGTCAAACTCAGTGTGATCCCTTCACATGTTCAAAAGATATAGCCATTCGTTCAAAAAGTACTTATCTTACCGATTTGAAGCGTTTTTGATTAGGAGTGGAAATAACTAATGAATTTCATCAAGCTGGTTTCTGCTGTTGAAATATATTTTTTAGGACATGATTCTGCACAATATATGTCAAATTCAGTGCAATCCCTTCACAAGTTCAAAAGATATAGCCATTTGTTCAAAAAGTGCTTATCTCACCGAGTTGAAGCGTTTTTGATTGGGAGAGGAAATAACTTTTGAATTTCATTACGCTGGTTTCTGCTGTTGAAATATGTTGTTTAGGACATGATTCTGCACAATATATGTCAAAGTCAGTGTGATCCCATTACAGGTTCAAAGGATATAGCCATTCGTTCAAAAAGGACTTATCTCACCGAGTTGAAGCGTTTTTGATTAGGAGTGGAAATAACTAATGAATTTCATCAAACTGGTTTCTGCTGTTGAAATATGTTGTTTAGGACATGATTCTGCACAATATATTTCCCATTCAGTGTAATCCCTTCACAAGTTCAAAAGATATAGCCATTCCTTCAAAAAGTACTTTCTCACCGAGTTGAAGCATTTTTGATTAGGAGTGGAAATAACTTTTGAATTTCATCAAGCTGGTTTCTGCTGTTGAAATATGTTGTTTAGAACATGTTTCTGCACAATATATGTCAAATTCAGTGTAATCCCTTCTCATGTTCAAAAGATATCGCCATTCGTTCAAAAAGTACTTATCTCACCGAGTTGAAGCGTTTTTGATTAGGAGTTAAAATAACTTTTGAATTTCATCAAGCTGGTTTCTGCTGTTGAAATATGTTGTTTAGGACATGATTCTGCACAATATATGTCAAATTCAGTGTAATCCCTTCACAAGTTCAAAAGATATAGCCATTCGTTCAAAAAGTACTTATCTCACCGAGTTGAAGCGTTTTTGATTAGGAGTGGAAATAACTTTTGAATTTCATCAAGCTGGTTTCTGCTGTTGAAATATGTTGTTTAGGACATGATTCTGCACAATATATGTCAAATTCAGTGTAATCCCTTCACAAGTTCAAAAGATATAGCCTTTGTTTCAAAAAGTACTTATCTCACCGAGTTGAAGCGTTTTTGATTAGGAGTGGAAAGAACTTTTGAATTTCATCAAGCTGGTTTCTGCTGTTGAAATATGTTGTATAGAACATGTTTCTGCACAATATATGTCAAATTCAGTGTAATCCCTTCATAGGTTCAAAAGATATCGCCAGTCGTTCCAAAAGAACTTATCTCATCGAGTTGAGGCGTTTTTGATTCGGAGTGGAAATAACCAATGAATTTCATCAAGCTGGTTTCTGCTGTTGAAATATGTTGTTTAGGGCATGATTCTGCACAATATATGTCAAATTCAGTGTAATCCCTTCACAAGTTCAAAAGATATAGCCATTTGTTCAAAAAGTACTTATCTCACCGAGTTGAAGCGTTTTTGATTAGGAGTGGAAATAACTTTTGAATTTCATCAAGCTGGTTTCTGCTGTTGAAATATGTTGTATAGAACATGTTTCTGCACAATATATGTCAAATTCAGTGTAATCCCTTAATAGGTTCAAAAGATATCGCCAGTCGTTCCAAAAGAACTTATCTCACCGAGTAGAGGCGTTTTTGATTCGGAGTGGAAATAACCAATGAATTTCATCAAGCTGGTTTCTGCTGTTGAAATATGTTGTTTAGGACATGATTCTGCAAAACACATGTCAAATTCAGTGTAATCCAGCGATAAGATCAAAAGATATAGCCATTCGTGAAAAAAGTGCTTATCTCACCGAGTTGAAGCGTTTTTGATTCGGAGTGGAAATAACTAATGAATTTCATCAAGCTGGTTTCTGCTGTTGAAATATGTTGTTTAGGACAAGATTCTGCACAATATATGTCAAATTCAGTGAAATCCATCACAGGTTCAAAAAATATAGCCATTCGTTCAAAAATTGCTTATCTCACCAAGTTGAAGAGTTTTTGATTAGTA
Organism: Fistularia commersonii; assembly: GCF_037954325.1. Taxonomy (NCBI): domain Eukaryota; kingdom Metazoa; phylum Chordata; class Actinopteri; order Syngnathiformes; family Fistulariidae; genus Fistularia; species Fistularia commersonii. The sequence goes on from NW_028234007.1 coordinate 528,861, forward strand.
TTGGAAATAACTAATGAATTTCATCAAGCTGGTTTCTGCTGTTGAAATATGTTGTTTAGGATATGATTCTGCAAAATATATGTCAAACTCAGTGTGATCCCTTCACATGTTCAAAAGATATAGCCATTCGTTCAAAAAGTACTTATCTTACCGATTTGAAGCGTTTTTGATTAGGAGTGGAAATAACTAATGAATTTCATCAAGCTGGTTTCTGCTGTTGAAATATATTTTTTAGGACATGATTCTGCACAATATATGTCAAATTCAGTGCAATCCCTTCACAAGTTCAAAAGATATAGCCATTTGTTCAAAAAGTGCTTATCTCACTGAGTTGAAGCGTTTTTGATTAGGAGAGGAAATAACTTTTGAATTTCATTACGCTGGTTTCTGCTGTTGAAATATGTTGTTTAGGACATGATTCTGCACAATATATGTCAAAGTCAGTGTGATCCCATTACAGGTTCAAAGGATATAGCCATTCGTTCAAAAAGGACTTATCTCACCGAGTTGAAGCGTTTTTGATTAGGAGTGGAAATAACTAATGAATTTCATCAAACTGGTTTCTGCTGTTGAAATATGTTGTTTAGGACATGATTCTGCACAATATATTTCCCATTCAGTGTAATCCCTTCACAAGTTCAAAAGATATAGCCATTCCTTCAAAAAGTACTTTCTCACCGAGTTGAAGCGTTTTTGATTAGGAGTGGAAATAACTTTTGAATTTCATCAAGCTGGTTTCTGCTGTTGAAATATGTTGTTTAGAACATGTTTCTGCACAATATATGTCAAATTCAGTGTAATCCCTTCTCATGTTCAAAATATATCGCCATTCGTTCAAAAAGTACTTATCTCACCGAGTTGAAGCGTTTTTGATTAGGAGTTAAAATAACTTTTGAATTTCATCAAGCTGGTTTCTGCTGTTGAAATATGTTGTTTAGGACATGATTCTGCACAATATATGTCAAATTCAGTGAAATCCCATCACAAGTTCAAAAGATATAGCCATTCGTTCAAAAATTGCTTGTCTCACCAAGTTGAAGAGTTTTTGATTAGGAGGGGAAATAACTAATGAATTTCATCAAGCTGGTTTCTGCTGTTGAAATAAGTTGTTTAGGACATGATTCTGCACAATATATGTCAAATTCTTGTGAGCCCATTACAGGTTGAAAGGATATAGCCATCCGTTCAAAAAGTGCTTATGAGACCGAGTTGAAGCGTTTTTGATTAGGAGTGGAAATAACTAATGGATATTATCAAGCTGGTTTCTGCTGTTGAAATATGTTGTTTAGGACATAATTCTGCACAATATATGTCAAATTAAGTGTAATCCCTTCACAAGTTCAAAAGATATAGCCATTCGTTCAAAAAGTACTTATCTCACCAAGTTGAAGCGTTTTTGATTAGGAGTGGAAATAACTTTTGAATTTCATCACGCTGGTTTCTGCTGTTGAAATATGTTGTTTAGGACATAATTCTGCACAATATATGTCAAATTCAGTGTAATCCCTTCATAGGTTCAAAAGATATCGCCATTCGTTCAAAAAGTACTTATCTCACCGAGTTGAAGCGTTTTTGGATCCGGAGTGGAAACAATCAATGAATTTCATCAAGCTGGTTTCTGCTCTTGAAATATCTTTTTTAGGATATGATTCTGCACAATATATGTCAAATTTAGTGTAATCACATCACAGGTTCAAAAGACATAGCCATTCGCTCAAAAACTGCTTATCTTATCGGGTTGAAGCGTATTTAATTGAGAGTGGAAATAACTAATGGATTTAATCAAGCTGGTTTCTGCTGTTGAAATATGTTGTTTAGGACATGATTCTGCACAACACATGTCAAATTCAGTGTAATCCAGCGACAAGATCAAAAGATATAGCCATTCGTGCAAAAAGTGCTTATCTCACCGAGTTGAAGCAATTATGATTAGGAGTGGCAATAACTAATGAATTTCATCAAGTAGATTTCTACTGTTGAAATATGTTGTTTAGGACATGATTCTGCACAATATATGTCAAATTCAGTGTAATCCCTTCACAAGTTCAAAAGATATAGCCATTTGTTCCAAAAGAACTTATCTCACCGAGTTGAAGCGTTTTTGATTAGGAGTGGAAATAACTAATGAATTTCATCAAGCTGGTTTCTGCTGTTGAAATATGTTGTTTAGGACATGATTCTGCACAATATATGTCAAATTCAGTGTAATCCCTTAATAGGTTCAAAAGATATCGCCAGTCGTTCCAAAAGAACTTATCTCACCGAGTTGAGGCGTTTGTGATTCGGAGTGGAAATTACAAATGAATTTATTAAAGCTGGTTTCTGCTGTTGAAATATGTTTTTTAAGATATGATTCTGCACAATATATGTCAAATTTAGTGTAATCACATCACATGTTCAAAAGATATAGCCATTCGTTCAAAAACTGCTTATCTTATCGGGTTGAAGCGTTTTTGATTAGGAGTGGAAATAACTGATGGATTTCGTCAAGCTGGTTTCTGCTGTTGAAATATGTTGTTTAGGAAATGATTCTGCAAAACACATGTCAAATTCAGTGTAATCCAGCGATAAGATCAAAAGATATAGCCATTCGTGAAAAAAGTGCTGATCTCACCGAGTTGAAGCGTTTTTGATTCGGAGTGGAAATAACTAATGAATTTCATCAAGCTGGTTTCTGCTGTTGAAATATGTTTTTTAGGACAAGATTCTGCACGATATATGTCAAATTCAGTTAAATCCATCACAGGTTCAAAAACTATAGCCATTCGTTCAAAAATTGCTTATCTCACCAAGTTGAAGAGTTTTTCATTAGTATTGGAAGTAACTAATGAATTTCATCAAGCTGGTTTCTGCTGTTGAAATTTGTTGTTTAGGACATGATTCTGGACAATATATGTCAAATTCAGTGTAATCCCTTCACAGGTTCAAAAGATATAGCCATTCGTTCAAAAAGTACTTATCTCACCGGGTTGAAGCGTTTTTGATTAGGAGTGGAAATAACTTTTGAATTTCATCAAGCTGGTTTCTGCTGTTGAAATATGTTGTTTAGGATATGATTCTGCACAATATATGTCAAATTTAGTGAAATCCCATTACAAGTTCAAAGGATATAGCCATTCGTCCAAAAAGTACTTATGTCACCAAGTTGAAGAGTTTTTGATTAGTTTTGGAAATAACCAATGAATTATGTCAAGCTGGTTTCTGCTGTTGAAATATTTTGTTTAGGACATGATTCTGCACAATATATGTCAAATTCAGTTAAATCCCTTCGTAGGTTAAAAAAATATAGCCATTCGTTCAAAAATTGCTTATCTCACCAAGTTGAAGACTTTTTGATTAGTATTGGAAGTAACTAATGAATTTCATCAAGCTGGTTTCTGCTGTTGAAATTTGTTGTTTAGGACATGATTCTGGACAATATATGTCAAATTCAGTGGAATCCCTTCACAGGTTCAAAAGATATAGCCATTCGTTCAAAAAGTACTTATCTCACCGGGTTGAAGCGTTTTTGATTAGGAGTGGAAATAACTTTTGAATTTCATCAAGCTGGTTTCTGCTGTTGAAATATGTTGTTTAGGATATGATTCTGCACAATATATGTCAAATTTAGTGAAATCCCATTACAGGTTCAAAGGATATAGCCATTCGTTCAAAAAGAACTTATCTCACCGAGTAGAGGCGTTTTTGATTCGGAGTGGAAATAACCAATGAATTTCATCAAGCTGGTTTCTGCTGTTGAAATATGTTGTTTAGGACATGATTCTGCAAAACACATGTCAAATTCAGTGTAATCCAGCGATAAGATCAAAAGATATAGCCATTCGTGAAAAAAGTGCTTATCTCACCGAGTTGAAGCGTTTTTGATTCGGAGTGGAAATAACTAATGAATTTCATCAAGCTGGTTTCTGCTGTTGAAATATGTTGTTTAGGACAAGATTCTGCACAATATATGTCAAATTCAGTGAAATCCATCACAGGTTCAAAAAATATAGCCATTCGTTCAAAAAGTACTTATCTCACCGGGTTGAAGCATTTTTAATTAGGAGTGGAAATAACTTTTGAATTTCATCAAGCTGGTTTCTGCTGTTGAAATATGTTGTTTAGGATATGATTCTGCAAAATATATGTCAAACTCACTGTGATCCCTTCACATGTTCAAAAGATATAGCCATTCGTTCAAAAAGTACTTATCTTACCGATTTGAAGCGTTTTTGATTAGGAGTGGAAATAACTAATGAATTTCATCAAGCTGGTTTCTGCTGTTGAAATATATTTTTTAGGACATGATTCTGCACAATATATGTCAAATTCAGTGCAATCCCTTCACAAGTTCAAAAGATATAGCCATTTGTTCAAAAAGTGCTTATCTCACCGAGTTGAAGCGTTTTTGATTAGGAGAGGAAATAACTTTTGAATTTCATTACGCTGGTTTCTGCTGTTGAAATATGTTGTTTAGGACATGATTCTGCACAATATATGTCAAAGTCAGTGTGATCCCATTACAGGTTCAAAGGATATAGCCATTCGTTCAAAAAGGACTTATCTCACCGAGTTGAAGCGTTTTTGATTAGGAGTGGAAATAACTAATGAATTTCATCAAACTGGTTTCTGCTGTTGAAATATGTTGTTTAGGACATGATTCTGCACAATATATTTCCCATTCAGTGTAATCCCTTCACAAGTTCAAAAGATATAGCCATTCCTTCAAAAAGTACTTTCTCACCGAGTTGAAGCATTTTTGATTAGGAGTGGAAATAACTTTTGAATTTCATCAAGCTGGTTTCTGCTGTTGAAATATGTTGTTTAGAACATGTTTCTGCACAATATATGTCAAATTCAGTGTAATCCCTTCTCATGTTCAAAAGATATCGCCATTCGTTCAAAAAGTACTTATCTCACCGAGTTGAAGCGTTTTTGATTAGGAGTTAAAATAACTTTTGAATTTCATCAAGCTGGTTTCTGCTGTTGAAATATGTTGTTTAGGACATGATTCTGCACAATATATGTCAAATTCAGTGTAATCCCTTCACAAGTTCAAAAGATATAGCCATTTGTTCAAAAAGTACTTATCTCACCGAGTTGAAGCGTTTTTGATTAGGAGTGGAAATAACTTTTGAATTTCATCAAGCTGGTTTCTGCTGTTGAAATATGTTGTTTAGGACATGATTCTGCACAATATATGTCAAATTCAGTGTAATCCCTTCACAAGTTCAAAAGATATAGCCTTTGTTTCAAAAAGTACTTATCTCACCGAGTTGAAGCGTTTTTGATTAGGAGTGGAAATAACTTTTGAATTTCATCAAGCTGGTTTCTGCTGTTGAAATATGTTGTATAGAACATGTTTCTGCACAATATATGTCAAATTCAGTGTAATCCCTTCATAGGTTCAAAAGATATCGCCAGTCGTTCCAAAAGAACTTATCTCATCGAGTTGAGGCGTTTTTGATTCGGAGTGGAAATAACCAATGAATTTCATCAAGCTGGTTTCTGCTGTTGAAATATGTTGTTTAGGGCATGATTCTGCACAATATATGTCAAATTCAGTGTAATCCCTTCACAAGTTCAAAAGATATAGCCATTTGTTCAAAAAGTACTTATCTCACCGAGTTGAAGCGTTTTTGATTAGGAGTGGAAATAACTTTTGAATTTCATCAAGCTGGTTTCTGCTGTTGAAATATGTTGTATAGAACATGTTTCTGCACAATATATGTCAAATTCAGTGTAATCCCTTCATAGGTTCAAAAGATATCGCCAGTCGTTCCAAAAGAACTTATCTCACCGAGTAGAGGCGTTTTTGATTCGGAGTGGAAATAACCAATGAATTTCATCAAGCTGGTTTCTGCTGTTGAAATATGTTGTTTAGGACATGATTCTGCAAAACACATGTCAAATTCAGTGTAATCCAGCGATAAGATCAAAAGATATAGCCATTCGTGAAAAAAGTGCTTATCTCACCGAGTTGAAGCGTTTTTGATTCGGAGTGGAAATAACTAATGAATTTCATCAAGCTGGTTTCTGCTGTTGAAATATGTTGTTTAGGACATGATTCTGCACAATATATGTCAAATTCGTGAGAGCCCATAACAGGTTGAAAGGATATAGCCATTCGTTCAAAACGTGCTTATGAGACTGAGTTGAAGAGTTTTTCATTAGGAGTGCAAATAGCTAATGAATTTCATCAAGCTGGTTCCTGCTGTTGAAATATGTTGTTTAGGACATGATTCTGCACAAAATATGTCAAATTCAGTATAATCCAGCGACGAGTTCAAAAGATATTGCCATTCGATCAAAAAGTGCTTATCTCACCGAGTTGAAGCATTTTTGATTAGGACTGGAAATAACTATTGAATTTCATCAAGCTGGTTTCTGCTGTTGAAATATGTTGTTTAGGACATGATTCTGCACAATATACGTCAAATTCTTGTGAGCCCATTACAGGTTGAAAGGATATAGCCATCCGTTCAAAACGTGCTTATGAGACAAAGTTGAAGCGTTTTTGATTAGGAGTGGAAATAACTAATGGATATTATCAAGCTGGGTTCTGCTGTTGAAATATGTTGTTTATGACATAATTCTGCACAATATATGTCAAATTAAGTGTAATCCCTTCACAAGTTCAAAAGATATAGCCATTCGTTCAAAAAGTACTTATCTCAGCGAGTTGAAGCGTTTTTGATTAGGAGTGGAAATAACTTTTGAATTTCATCACGCTGGTTTCTGCTGTTGAAATATGTTGTTTAGGACATGATTCTGCACAATATATGTCAAATTCAGTGTAATCCCTTCATAGGTTCAAAAGATATCGCCATTCGTTCAAAAAGTACTTATCTCACCGAGTTGAAGCGTTTTTGATTAGGAGTGGAAATAACCAATGAATTTCTACAAGCTGGTTTCTGCTGTTGAAATATGTTGTTTAGGACATGATTCTGCACAATATATGTCAAATTCAGTGTAATCCCTTCACAAGTTCAAAAGATATAGCCATTCGTTCAAAAAGTGCTTATCTCACCGAGTTGAAGCGTTTTTGATTAGGAGTGGAATAAACTTTTGAATTTCATCAAGCTGGTTTCTACTGTTGAAATATGTTGTTTAGAACATGATTCTGCACAATTTATGTCCAATTCAGTGTAATCCCTTCATAGGTTAAAAAGAAATCGCCAGTCGTTCCAAAAGAACTTATCTCACCGAGTTGAGGCGTTTTTGATTCTGAGTGGAAATAACCAATGAATTTCATCAAGCTGGTTTCTGCTGTTGAAATATGTTGTTTAGGACAAGATTCTGCACAAAATATGTCAAATTCAGTATAATCCAGTGACAAGTTCAAAAGATATAGCCATTTGATCAAAAAGTGCTTATCTCACCGAGTTGAAGCATTTTTGATTCGGAGTGGAAATAACTAATGAATTTCATCAAGCTGGTTTCTGCTCTTGAAATTTGTTGTTTAGGACATGATTCTGGACAATATATTTCAAATTCAGTGTAATCCCATCACAGGTTCAAAAAATATAGCCATTCGTTCAAAAATTGCTTATCTCACCAAGTTGAAGAGTTTTTGATTAGTATTGGAAATAACTTTTGAATTTCATCACGCTGGTTTCTGCTCTTGAAATTTGTTGTTTAGGACATGTTTTTGCACAATATATGTCAAATTCAGTGTATCCCTTCATAGGTTCAAAAGATATCGCCAGTCGTTCCAAAAGAACTTATCTCACCGAGTTGAAGCGTTTTTGATTAGGAGTGGAAATAACTAATGAATTTCTACAAGCTGGTTTCTGCTGTTGAAATATGTTGTTTAGGACATGATTCTGCACACTATATGTCAAATTCAGTGTAATCCCTTCACAAGTTCAAAAGATATAGCCATTTGTTCAAAAAGTACTTATCTCACCGAGTTGAAGCGTTTTTGATTAGGAGTGGAAATAACTTTTGAATTTCATCAAGCTGGTTTCTGCTGTTGAAATATGTTGTTTAGAACATGTTTCTGCACAATATATGTCAAATTCAGTGTAATCCCTTCATAGGTTCAAAAGATATCGCCAGTCGTTCCAAAAGAACTTATCTCACCGAGTTGAGGCGTTTTTGATTCGGAGTGGAAATAACCAATGAATTTCATCAAGCTGGTTTCTGCTGTTGAAATATGTTTTTTAGGATATGATTCTGCACAATATATGTCAAATTTAGTGTAATCACATCACAGGTTCAAAAGATATAGCCATTCGTTCAAAAACTGCTTATCTTATCGGGTTGAAGGGTTTTTGATTAGGAGTGGAAATAACTGATGGATTTCGTCAAGCTGGTTTCTGCTGTTGAAATATGTTGTTTAGGACATGATTCTGCAAAACACATGTCAAATTCAGTGTAATCCAGCGATAAGATCAAAAGATATAGCCATTCGTGAAAAAAGTGCTTATCTCACCGGGTTGAAGCGTTTTTGATTCGGAGTGGAAATAACCAATGAATTTCATCAAGCTGGTTTCTGCTGTTGAAATTTGTTGTTTAGGACATGATTCTGCACAATATATGTCAAATTTAGTGAAATCCCATTACAGGTTCAAAGGATATTGCCATTCGTCCAAAAAGTACTTAGGTCACCAAGTTGAAGAGTTTTTGATTAGTATTGGAAATAACCAATGAATTACGTCAAGCTGGTTTCTGCTGTTGAAATATGTTGTTAGGTCAAGATTCTGCACAATATATGTCATATCCATCAAAAGTCCAAAAGATATAGCCATTCGTTCAAAAAGTGCTTAACTCACCGAGTTGAGACGTTTCTGATTAGGAGTGGAAATAACTAATGAATTTCATCAAGCTGGTTTCTGCTGTTGAAATACGTTGTTTAGGACATGATTCTGCACAATATACGTCAAATTCTTGTGAGCCCATTACAGGTTGAAAGGATATAGCCATCCGTTCAAAACGTGCTTATGAGACAAAGTTGAAGCGTTTTTGATTAGGAGTGGAAATAACTAATGGATATTATCAAGCTGGTTTCTGCTGTTGAAATATGTTGTTTATGACATAATTCTGCACAATATATGTCAAATTGAGTGTAATCCCTTCACAAGTTCAAAAGATATAGCCATTCGTTCAAAAAGTACTTATCTCAGCGAGTTGAAGCGTTTTTGATTAGGAGTGGAAATAACTTTTGAATTTCATCACGCTGGTTTCTGCTGTTGAAATATGTTGTTTAGGACATGATTCTGCACAATATATGTCAAATTCAGTGTAATCCCTTCATAGGTTCAAAAGATATCGCCATTCGTTCAAAAAGTACTTATCTCACCGAGTTGAAGCGTTTTTGATTAGGAGTGGAAATAACTAATGAATTTCTACAAGCTGGTTTCTGCTGTTGAAATATGTTGTTTAGGACATGATTCTGCACAATATATGTCAAATTCAGTGTAATCCCTTCACAAGTTCAAAAGATATAGCCATTTGTTCAAAAAGTACTTATCTCACCGAGTTGAAGCGTTTTTGATTAGGAGTGGAAATAACTTTTGAATTTCATCAAGCTGGTTTCTGCTGTTGAACTATGTTGTATAGAACATGTTTCTGCACAATATATGTCAAATTCAGTGTAATCCCTTCATAGGTTCAAAAGATATCGCCAGTCGTTCCAAAAGAACTTATCTCACCGAGTTGAGGCGTTTTTGATTCGGAGTGGAAATAACCAATGAATTTCATCAAGCTGGTTTCTGCTGTTGAAATATGTTGTTTAGGACATGATTCTGCACAATATATGTCAAATTCAGTGTAATCCCTTCACAAGTTCAAAAGATATAGCCATTTGTTCAAAAAGTACTTATCTCACCGAGTTGAAGCGTTTTTGATTAGGAGTGGAAATAACTTTTGAATTTCATCAAGCTGGTTTCTGCTGTTGAAATATGTTGTATAGAACATGTTTCTGCACAATATATGTCAAATTCAGTGTAATCCCTTCATAGGTTCAAAAGATATCGCCAGTCGTTCCAAAAGAACTTATCTCACCGAGTTGAGGCGTTTTTGATTCGGAGTGGAAATAACCAATGAATTTCATCAAGCTGGTTTCTGCTGTTGAAATATATTGTTTAGGACATGATTCTGCAAAACACATGTCAAATTCAGTGTAATCCAGCGATAAGATCAAAAGATATAGCCATTCGTGAAAAAAGTGCTTATCTCACCGAGTTGAAGCGTTTTTGATTCGGAGTGGAAATAACTAATGAATTTCATCAAGCTGGTTTCTGCTGTTGAAATATGTTGTTTAGGACAAGATTCTGCACAATATATGTCAAATTCAGTGAAATCCATCACAGGTTCAAAAAATATAGCCATTCGTTCAAAAATTGCTTATCTCACCAAGTTGAAGAGTTTTTGATTAGTATTGGAAATAACTAATGAATTTCATCAAGCTGGTTTCTGCTGTTGAAATATGTTGTTTAGGATATGATTCTGCAAAATATATGTCAAACTCAGTGTGATCCCTTCACATGTTCAAAAGATATAGCCATTCGTTCAAAAAGTACTTATCTTACCGATTTGAAGTGTTTTTGATTAGGAGTGGAAATAACTAATGAATTTCATCAAGCTGGTTTCTGCTGTTGAAATATATTTTTTAGGACATGATTCTGCACAATATATGTCAAATTCAGTGCAATCCCTTCACAAGTTCAAAAGATATAGCCATTTGTTCAAAAAGTGCTTATCTCACCGAGTTGAAGCGTTTTTGATTAGGAGAGGAAATAACTTTTGAATTTCATTACGCTGGTTTCTGCTGTTGAAATATGTTGTTTAGGACATGATTCTGCACAATATATGTCAAAGTCAGTGTGATCCCATTACAGGTTCAAAGGATATAGCCATTCGTTCAAAAAGGACTTATCTCACCGAGTTGAAGCGTTTTTGATTAGGAGTGGAAATAACTAATGAATTTCATCAAACTGGTTTCTGCTGTTGAAATATGTTGTTTAGGACATGATTCTGCAAAATATATTTCCCATTCAGTGTAATCCCTTCACAAGTTCAAAAGATATAGCCATTCCTTCAAAAAGTACTTTCTCACCGAGTTGAAGCGTTTTTGATTAGGAGTGGAAATAACTTTTGAATTTCATCAAGCTGGTTTCTGCTGTTGAAATATGTTGTTTAGAACATGTTTCTGCACAATATATGTCAAATTCAGTGTAATCCCTTCTCATGTTCAAAAGATATCGCCATTCGTTCAAAAAGTACTTATCTCACCGAGTTGAAGCGTTTTTGATTAGGAGTTAAAATAACTTTTGAATTTCATCAAGCTGGTTTCTGCTGTTGAAATATGTTGTTTAGGACATGATTCTGCACAATATATGTCAAATTCAGTGTAATCCCTTCACAAGTTCAAAAGATATAGCCATTTGTTCAAAAAGTACTTATCTCACCGAGTTGAAGCGTTTTTGATTAGGAGTGGAAATAACTTTTGAATTTCATCAAGCTGGTTTCTGCTGTTGAAATATGTTGTTTAGGACATGATTCTGCACAATATATTTCAAAGTCAGTGTGATCCCATTACAGGTTCAAAGGATATAGCCATTCGTTCAAAAAGGACTTATCTCACCGAGTTGAAGCGTTTTTGATTAGGAGTGGAAATAACTAATGAATTTCATCAAACTGGTTTCTGCTGTTGAAATATGTTGTTTAGGACATGATTCTGCACAATATATTTCCCATTCAGTGTAATCCCTTCACAAGTTCAAAAGATATAGCCATTCCTTCAAAAAGTACTTTCTCACCGAGTTGAAGCGTTTTTGATTAGGAGTGGAAATAACTTTTGAATTTCATCAAGCTGGTTTCTGCTGTTGAAATATGTTGTTTAGAACATGTTTCTGCACAATATATGTCAAATTCAGTGTAATCCCTTCTCATGTTCAAAAGATATCGCCATTCGTTCAAAAAGTACTTATCTCAGCGAGTTGAAGCGTTTTTGATTAGGAGTTAAAATAACTTTTGAATTTCATCAAGCTGGTTTCTGCTGTTGAAATATGTTGTTTAGGACATGATTCTGCACAATATATGTCAAATTCAGTGAAATCCCATCACAAGTTCAAAAGATATAGCCATTCGTTCAAAAATTGCTTATCTCACCAAGTTGAAGAGTTTTTGATTAGGAGGGGAAATAACTAATGAATTTCATCAAGCTGGTTTCTGCTGTTGAAATAAGTTGTTTAGGACATGATTCTGCACAATATATGTCAAATTCTTGTGAGCCCATTACAGGTTGAAAGGATATAGCCATCCGTTCAAAAAGTGCTTATGAGACCGAGTTGAAGCGTTTTTGATTAGGAGTGGAAATAACTAATGGATATTATCAAGCTGGTTTCTGCTGTTGAAATATGTTGTTTAGGACATAATTCTGCACAATATATGTCAAATTAAGAGTAATCCCTTCACAAGTTCAAAAGATATAGCCATTCGTTCAAAAAGTACTTATCTCACCAAGTTGAAGCGTTTTTGATTAGGAGTGGAAATAACTTTTGAATTTCATCACGCTGGTTTCTGCTGTTGAAATATGTTGTTTAGGACATAATTCTGCACAATATATGTCAAATTCAGTGTAATCCCTTCATAGGTTCAAAAGATATCGCCATTCGTTCAAAAAGTACTTATCTCACCGAGTTGAAGCGTTTTTGGATCCGGAGTGGAAACAATCAATGAATTTCATCAAGCTGGTTTCTGCTCTTGAAATATCTTTTTTAGGATATGATTCTGCACAATATATGTCAAATTTAGTGTAATCACATCACAGGTTCAAAAGACATAGCCATTCGTTCAAAAACTGCTTATCTTATCGGGTTGAAGCGTGTTTAATTGAGAGTGGAAATAACTAATGGATTTAATCAAGCTGGTTTCTGCTGTTGAAATATGTTGTTTAGGACATGATTCTGCACAACACATGTCAAATTCAGTGTAATCCAGCGACAAGATCAAAAGATATAGCCATTCGTGCAAAAAGTGCTTATCTCACCGAGTTGAAGCAATTATGATTAGGAGTGGCAATAACTAATGAATTTCATCAAGTAGATTTCTACTGTTGAAATATGTTGTTTAGGACATGATTCTGCACAATATATGTCAAATTCAGTGTAATCCCTTCACAAGTTCAAAAGATATAGCCATTTGTTCCAAAAGAACTTATCTCACCGAGTTGAAGCGTTTTTGATTAGGAGTGGAAATAACTAATGAATTTCATCAAGCTGGTTTCTGCTGTTGAAATATGTTGTTTAGGACATGATTCTGCACAATATATGTCAAATTCAGTGTAATCCCTTTACAAGTTCAAAAGATATAGCCATTTGTTCAAAAAGTACTTATCTCACCGAGTTGAAGCGTTTTTGATTAGGAGTTGAAATAACTTTTGAATTTCATCAAGCTGGTTTCTGCTGTTGAAATATGTTGTTTAGAACATGTTTCTGCACAATATATGTCAAATTCAGTGTAATCCCTTAATAGGTTCAAAAGATATCGCCAGTCGTTCCAAAAGAACTTATCTCACCGAGTTGAGGCGTTTGTGATTCGGAGTGGAAATAACAAATGAATTTATTAAAGCTGGTTTCTGCTGTTGAAATATGTTTTTTAAGATATGATTCTGCACAATATATGTCAAATTTAGTGTAATCACATCACATGTTCAAAAGATATAGCCATTCGTTCAAAAACTGCTTATCTTATCGGGTTGAAGCGTTTTTGATTAGGAGTGGAAATAACTGATGGATTTCGTCAAGCTGGTTTCTGCTGTTGAAATATGTTGTTTAGGAAATGATTCTGGAAAACACATGTCAAATTCAGTGTAATCCAGCGATAAGATCAAAAGATATAGCCATTCGTGAAAAAAGTGCTGATCTCACCGAGTTGAAGCGTTTTTGATTCGGAGTGGAAATAACTAATGAATTTCATCAAGCTGGTTTCTGCTGTTGAAATATGTTGTTTAGGACATGATTCTGCACACTATATGTCAAATTCAGTGTAATCCCTTCACAAGTTCAAAAGATATAGCCATTTGTTCAAAAAGTACTTATCTCACCGAGTTGAAGCGTTTTTGATTAGGAGTGGAAATAACTTTTGAATTTCATCAAGCTGGTTTCTGCTGTTGAAATATGTTGTTTAGAACATGTTTCTGCACAATATATGTCAAATTCAGTGTAATCCCTTCATAGGTTCAAAAGATATCGCCAGTCGTTCCAAAAGTACTTATCTCACCGAGTTGAGGCGTTTTTGATTCGGAGTGGAAATAACCAATGAATTTCATCAAGCTGGTTTCTGCTGTTGAAATATGTTTTTTAGGATATGATTCTGCACAATATATGTCAAATTTAGTGTAATCACATCACAGGTTCAAAAGATATAGCCATTCGTTCAAAAACTGCTTATCTTATCGGGTTGAAGGGTTTTTGATTAGGAGTGGAAATAACTGATGGATTTCGTCAAGCTGGTTTCTGCTGTTGAAATATGTTGTTTAGGACATGATTCTGCAAAACACATGTCAAATTCAGTGTAATCCAGCGATAAGATCAAAAGATATAGCCATTCGTGAAAAAAGTGCTTATCTCACCGGGTTGAAGCGTTTTTGATTCGGAGTGGAAATAACTAATGAATTTCATCAATCTGGTTTCTGCTGTTGAAATTTGTTGTTTAGGACATGATTCTGCACAATATATGTCAAATTTAGTGAAATCCCATTACAGGTTCAAAGGATATAGCCATTCGTCCAAAAAGTACTTATGTCACCAAGTTGAAGAGTTTTTGATTAGTATTGGAAATAACCAATGAATTACGTCAAGCTGGTTTCTGCTGTTGAAATATGTTGTTAGGTCAAGATTCTGCACAATATATGTCATATCCATCAAAAGTCCAAAAGATATAGCCATTCGTTCAAAAAGTGCTTAACTCACCGAGTTGAGACGTTTCTGATTAGGAGTGGAAATAACTAATGAATTTCATCAAGCTGGTTTCTGCTGTTGAAATACGTTGTTTAGGACATGATTCTGCACAATATACGTCAAATTCTTGTGAGCCCATTACAGGTTGAAAGGATATAGCCATCCGTTCAAAACGTGCTTATGAGACAAAGTTGAAGCGTTTTTGATTAGGAGTGGAAATACCTAATGGATATTATCAAGCTGGTTTCTGCTGTTGAAATATGTTGTTTATGACATAATTCTGCACAATATATGTCAAATTAAGTGTAATCCCTTCACAAGTTCAAAAGATATAGCCATTCGTTCAAAAAGTACTTATCTCAGCGAGTTGAAGCGTTTTTGATTAGGAGTGGAAATAACTTTTGAATTTCATCACGCTGGTTTCTGCTGTTGAAATATGTTGTTTAGGACATGATTCTGCACAATATATGTCAAATTCAGTGTAATCCCTTCATAGGTTCAAAAGATATCGCCATTCGTTCAAAAAGTACTTATCTCACCGAGTTGAAGCGTTTTTGATTAGGAGTGGAAATAACTAATGAATTTCTACAAGCTGGTTTCTGCTGTTGAAATATGTTGTTTAGGACATGATTCTGCACAATATATGTCAAATTCAGTGTAATCCCTTCACAAGTTCAAAAGATATAGCCATTTGTTCAAAAAGTACTTATCTCACCGAGTTGAAGCGTTTTTGATTAGGAGTGGAAATAACTTTTGAATTTCATCAAGCTGGTTTCTGCTGTTGAAATATGTTGTATAGAACATGTTTCTGCACAATATATGTCAAATTCAGTGTAATCCCTTCATAGGTTCAAAAGATATCGCCAGTCGTTCCAAAAGAACTTATCTCACCGAGTTGAGGCGTTTTTGATTCGGAGTGGAAATAACCAATGAATTTCATCAAGCTGGTTTCTGCTGTTGAAATATGTTGTTTAGGACATGATTCTGCACAATATATGTCAAATTCAGTGTAATCCCTTCACAAGTTCAAAAGATATAGCCATTTGTTCAAAAAGTACTTATCTCACCGAGTTGAAGCGTTTTTGATTAGGAGTGGAAATAACTTTTGAATTTCATCAAGCTGGTTTCTGCTGTTGAAATATGTTGTATAGAACATGTTTCTGCACAATATATGTCAAATTCAGTGTAATCCCTTCATAGGTTCAAAAGATATCGCCAGTCGTTCCAAAAGAACTTATCTCACCGAGTTGAGGCGTTTTTGATTCGGAGTGGAAATAACCAATGAATTTCATCAAGCTGGTTTCTGCTGTTGAAATATGTTGTTTAGGACATGATTCTGCAAAACACATGT
The DNA here is from genome assembly GCF_037954325.1 of Fistularia commersonii. NCBI lineage: Eukaryota > Metazoa > Chordata > Actinopteri > Syngnathiformes > Fistulariidae > Fistularia > Fistularia commersonii. The sequence goes on from NW_028234007.1 coordinate 545,100, forward strand.
CAAATTCAGTGTAATCCAGCGATAAGATCAAAAGATATAGCCATTCGTGAAAAAAGTGCTTATCTCACCGAGTTGAAGCGTTTTTGATTCGGAGTGGAAATAACTATTGAATTTCATCAAGCTGGTTTCTGCTGTTGAAATATGTTGTTTAGGACAAGATTCTGCACAATATGTGTCAAATTCAGTGAAATCCATCACAGGTTCAAAAAATATAGCCATTCGTTCAAAAATTGCTTATCTCACCAAGTTGAAGAGTTTTTGATTAGTATTGGAAATAACTAATGAATTTCATCAAGCTGGTTTCTGCTGTTGAAATATGTTGTTTAGGATATGATTCTGCAAAATATATGTCAAACTCAGTGTGATCCCTTCACATGTTCAAAAGATATAGCCATTCGTTCAAAAAGTACTTATCTTACCGATTTGAAGCGTTTTTGATTAGGAGTGGAAATAACTAATGAATTTCATCAAGCTGGTTTCTGCTGTTGAAATATATTTTTTAGGACATGATTCTGCACAATATATGTCAAATTCAGTGCAATCCCTTCACAAGTTCAAAAGATATAGCCATTTGTTCAAAAAGTGCTTATCTCACCGAGTTGAAGCGTTTTTGATTAGGAGAGGAAATAACTTTTGAATTTCATTACCCTGGTTTCTGCTGTTGAAATATGTTGTTTAGGACATGATTCTGCACAATATATGTCAAAGTCAGTGTGATCCCATTACAGGTTCAAAGGATATAGCCATTCGTTCAAAAAGGACTTATCTCACCGAGTTGAAGCGTTTTTGATTAGGAGTGGAAATAACTAATGAATTTCATCAAACTGGTTTCTGCTGTTGAAATATGTTGTTTAGGACATGATTCTGCACAATATATTTCCCATTCAGTGTAATCCCTTCACAAGTTCAAAAGATATAGCCATTCCTTCAAAAAGTACTTTCTCACCGAGTTGAAGCGTTTTTGATTAGGAGTGGAAATAACTTTTGAATTTCATCAAGCTGGTTTCTGCTGTTGAAATATGTTGTTTAGAACATGTTTCTGCACAATATATGTCAAATTCAGTGTAATCCCTTCTCATGTTCAAAAGATATCGCCATTCGTTCAAAAAGTACTTATCTCACCGAGTTGAAGCGTTTTTGATTAGGAGTTAAAATAACTTTTGAATTTCATCAAGCTGGTTTCTGCTGTTGAAATATGTTGTTTAGGACATGATTCTGCACAATATATTTCCCATTCAGTGTAATCCCTTCACAAGTTCAAAAGATATAGCCATTCCTTCAAAAAGTACTTTCTCACCGAGTTGAAGCGTTTTTGATTAGGAGTGGAAATAACTTTTGAATTTCATCAAGCTGGTTTCTGCTGTTGAAATATGTTGTTTAGAACATGTTTCTGCACAATATATGTCAAATTCAGTGTAATCCCTTCTCATGTTCAAAAGATATCGCCATTCGTTCAAAAAGTACTTATCTCACCGAGTTGAAGCGTTTTTGATTAGGAGTGGAAATAACTTTTGAATTTCATCAAGCTGGTTTCTGCTGTTGAAATATGTTGTTTAGGACATGATTCTGCACAATATATGTCAAATTCAGTGTAATCCCTTCACAAGTTCAAAAGATATAGCCATTTGTTCAAAAAGTACTTATCTCACCGAGTTGAAGCGTTTTTGATTAGGAGTGGAAATAACTTTTGAATTTCATCAAGCTGGTTTCTGCTGTTGAATTATGTTGTATAGAACATGTTTCTGCACAATATATGTCAAATTCAGTGTAATCCCTTCATAGGTTCAAAAGATATCGCCAGTCGTTCCAAAAGAACTTATCTCACCGAGTTGAGGCGTTTTTGATTCGGAGTGGAAATAACCAATGAATTTCATCAAGCTGGTTTCAGCTGTTGAAATATGTTGTTTAGGGCATGATTCTGCACAATATATGTCAAATTCAGTGTAATCCCTTCACAAGTTCAAAAGATAGCCATTTGTTCAAAAAGTACTTATCTCACCGAGTTGAAGCGTTTTTGATTAGGAGTGGAAATAACTTTTGAATTTCATCAAGCTGGTTTCTGCTGTTGAAATATGTTGTATAGAACATGTTTCTGCACAATATATGTCAAATTCAGTGTAATCCCTTCATAGGTTCAAAAGATATCGCCAGTCGTTCCAAAAGAACTTATCTCACCGAGTAGAGGCGTTTTTGATTCGGAGTGGAAATAACCAATGAATTTCATCAAGCTGGTTTCTGCTGTTGAAATATGTTGTTTAGGACATGATTCTGCAAAACACATGTCAAATTCAGTGTAATCCAGCGATAAGATCAAAAGATATAGCCATTCGTGAAAAAAGTGCTTATCTCACCGAGTTGAAGCGTTTTTGATTCGGAGTGGAAATAACTAATGAATTTCATCAAGCTGGTTTCTGCTGTTGAAATATGTTGTTTAGGACAAGATTCTGCACAATATATGTCAAATTCAGTGAAATCCATCACAGGTTCAAAAAATATAGCCATTCGTTCAAAAATTGCTTATCTCACCAAGTTGAAGAGTTTTTGATTAGTATTGGAAATAACTAATGAATTTCATCAAGCTGGTTTCTGCTGTTGAAATATGTTGTTTAGGATATGATTCTGCAAAATATATGTCAAACTCAGTGTGATGCCTTCACATGTTCAAAAGATATAGCCATTCGTTCAAAAAGTACTTATCTTACCGATTTGAAGCGTTTTTGATTAGGAGTGGAAATAACTAATTAATTTCATCGAGCTGGTTTCTGCTGTTGAAATATATTTTTTAGGACATGATTCTGCACAATATATGTCAAATTCAGTGCAATCCCTTCACAAGTTCAAAAGATATAGCCATTTGTTCAAAAAGTGCTTATCTCACCGAGTTGAAGCGTTTTTGATTAGGAGAGGAAATAACTTTTGAATTTCATTACGCTGGTTTCTGCTGTTGAAATATGTTGTTTAGGACATGATTCTGCACAATATATGTCAAAGTCAGTGTGATCCCATTACAGGTTCAAAGGATATAGCCATTCGTTCAAAAAGGACTTATCTCACCGAGTTGAAGCGTTTTTGATTAGGAGTGGAAATAACTAATGAATTTCATCAAACTGGTTTCTGCTGTTGAAATATGTTGTTTAGGACATGATTCTGCACAATATATTTCCCATTCAGTGTAATCCCTTCACAAGTTCAAAAGATATAGCCATTCCTTCAAAAAGTACTTTCTCACCGAGTTGAAGCGTTTTTGATTAGGAGTGGAAATAACTTTTGAATTTCATCAAGCTGGTTTCTGCTGTTGAAATATGTTGTTTAGAACATGTTTCTGCACAATATATGTCAAATTCAGTGTAATCCCTTCTCATGTTCAAAAGATATCGCCATTCGTTCAAAAAGTACTTATCTCACCGAGTTGAAGCGTTTTTGATTAGGAGTTAAAATAACTTTTGAATTTCATCAAGCTGGTTTCTGCTGTTGAAATATGTTGTTTAGGACATGATTCTGCACAATATATTTCCCATTCAGTGTAATCCCTTCACAAGTTCAAAAGATATAGCCATTCCTTCAAAAAGTACTTTCTCACCGAGTTGAAGCGTTTTTGATTAGGAGTGGAAATAACTTTTGAATTTCATCAAGCTGGTTTCTGCTGTTGAAATATGTTGTTTAGAACATGTTTCTGCACAATATATGTCAAATTCAGTGTAATCCCTTCTCATGTTCAAAAGATATCGCCATTCGTTCAAAAAGTACTTATCTCACCGAGTTGAAGCGTTTTTGATTAGGAGTGGAAATAACTTTTGAATTTCATCAAGCTGGTTTCTGCTGTTGAAATATGTTGTTTAGGACATGATTCTGCACAATATATGTCAAATTCAGTGTAATCCCTTCACAAGTTCAAAAGATATAGCCATTTGTTCAAAAAGTACTTATCTCACCGAGTTGAAGCGTTTTTGATTAGGAGTGGAAATAACTTTTGAATTTCATCAAGCTGGTTTCTGCTGTTGAATTATGTTGTATAGAACATGTTTCTGCACAATATATGTCAAATTCAGTGTAATCCCTTCATAGGTTCAAAAGATATCGCCAGTCGTTCCAAAAGAACTTATCTCACCGAGTTGAGGCGTTTTTGATTCGGAGTGGAAATAACCAATGAATTTCATCAAGCTGGTTTCAGCTGTTGAAATATGTTGTTTAGGGCATGATTCTGCACAATATATGTCAAATTCAGTGTAATCCCTTCACAAGTTCAAAAGATAGCCATTTGTTCAAAAAGTACTTATCTCACCGAGTTGAAGCGTTTTTGATTAGGAGTGGAAATAACTTTTGAATTTCATCAAGCTGGTTTCTGCTGTTGAAATATGTTGTATAGAACATGTTTCTGCACAATATATGTCAAATTCAGTGTAATCCCTTCATAGGTTCAAAAGATATCGCCAGTCGTTCCAAAAGAACTTATCTCACCGAGTAGAGGCGTTTTTGATTCGGAGTGGAAATAACCAATGAATTTCATCAAGCTGGTTTCTGCTGTTGAAATATGTTGTTTAGGACATGATTCTGCAAAACACATGTCAAATTCAGTGTAATCCAGCGATAAGATCAAAAGATATAGCCATTCGTGAAAAAAGTGCTTATCTCACCGAGTTGAAGCGTTTTTGATTCGGAGTGGAAATAACTAATGAATTTCATCAAGCTGGTTTCTGCTGTTGAAATATGTTGTTTAGGACAAGATTCTGCACAATATATGTCAAATTCAGTGAAATCCATCACAGGTTCAAAAAATATAGCCATTCGTTCAAAAATTGCTTATCTCACCAAGTTGAAGAGTTTTTGATTAGTATTGGAAATAACTAATGAATTTCATCAAGCTGGTTTCTGCTGTTGAAATATGTTGTTTAGGATATGATTCTGCAAAATATATGTCAAACTCAGTGTGATGCCTTCACATGTTCAAAAGATATAGCCATTCGTTCAAAAAGTACTTATCTTACCGATTTGAAGCGTTTTTGATTAGGAGTGGAAATAACTAATTAATTTCATCGAGCTGGTTTCTGCTGTTGAAATATATTTTTTAGGACATGATTCTGCACAATATATGTCAAATTCAGTGCAATCCCTTCACAAGTTCAAAAGATATAGCCATTTGTTCAAAAAGTGCTTATCTCACCGAGTTGAAGCGTTTTTGATTAGGAGAGGAAATAACTTTTGAATTTCATTACGCTGGTTTCTGCTGTTGAAATATGTTGTTTAGGACATGATTCTGCACAATATATGTCAAAGTCAGTGTGATCCCATTACAGGTTCAAAGGATATAGCCATTCGTTCAAAAAGGACTTATCTCACCGAGTTGAAGCGTTTTTGATTAGGAGTGGAAATAACTAATGAATTTCATCAAACTGGTTTCTGCTGTTGAAATATGTTGTTTAGGACATGATTCTGCACAATATATTTCCCATTCAGTGTAATCCCTTCACAAGTTCAAAAGATATAGCCATTCCTTCAAAAAGTACTTTCTCACCGAGTTGAAGCGTTTTTGATTAGGAGTGGAAATAACTTTTGAATTTCATCAAGCTGGTTTCTGCTGTTGAAATATGTTGTTTAGAACATGTTTCTGCACAATATATGTCAAATTCAGTGTAATCCCTTCTCATGTTCAAAAGATATCGCCATTCGTTCAAAAAGTACTTATCTCACCGAGTTGAAGCGTTTTTGATTAGGAGTTAAAATAACTTTTGAATTTCATCAAGCTGGTTTCTGCTGTTGAAATATGTTGTTTAGGACATGATTCTGCACAATATATGTCAAATTCAGTGAAATCCCATCACAAGTTCAAAAGATATAGCCATTCGTTCAAAAATTGCTTATCTCACCAAGTTGAAGAGTTTTTGATTAGGAGGGGAAATAACTAATGAATTTCATCAAGCTGGTTTCTGCTGTTGAAATAAGTTGTTTAGGACATGATTCTGCACAATATATGTCAAATTCTTGTGAGCCCATTACAGGTTGAAAGGATATAGCCATCCGTTCAAAAAGTGCTTATGAGACCGAGTTGAAGCGTTTTTGATTAGGAGTGGAAATAACTTTTGAATTTCATCACGCTGGTTTCTGCTGTTGAAATATGTTGTTTAGGACATAATTCTGCACAATATATGTCAAATTAAGTGTAATCCCTTCACAAGTTCAAAAGATATAGCCATTCGTTCAAAAAGTACTTATCTCACCAAGTTGAAGCGTTTTTGATTAGGAGTGGAAATAACTTTTGAATTTCATCACGCTGGTTTCTGCTGTTGAAATATGTTGTTTAGGACATAATTCTGCACAATATATGTCAAATTCAGTGTAATCCCTTCATAGGTTCAAAAGATATCGCCATTCGTTCAAAAAGTACTTATCTCACCGAGTTGAAGCGTTTTTGGATCCGGAGTGGAAACAATCAATGAATTTCATCAAGCTGGTTTCTGCTCTTGAAATATCTTTTTTAGGATATGATTCTGCACAATATATGTCAAATTTAGTGTAATCACATCACAGGTTCAAAAGACATAGCCATTCGTTCAAAAACTGCTTATCTTATCGGGTTGAAGCGTGTTTAATTGAGAGTGGAAATAACTAATGGATTTAATCAAGCTGGTTTCTGCTGTTGAAATATGTTGTTTAGGACATGATTCTGCACAACACATGTCAAATTCAGTGTAATCCAGCGACAAGATCAAAAGATATAGCCATTCGTGCAAAAAGTGCTTATCTCACCGAGTTGAAGCAATTATGATTAGGAGTGGCAATAACTAATGAATTTCATCAAGTAGATTTCTACTGTTGAAATATGTTGTTTAGGACATGATTCTGCACAATATATGTCAAATTCAGTGTAATCCCTTCACAAGTTCAAAAGATATAGCCATTTGTTCCAAAAGAACTTATCTCACCGAGTTGAAGCGTTTTTGATTAGGAGTGGAAATAACTAATGAATTTCATCAAGCTGGTTTCTGCTGTTGAAATATGTTGTTTAGGACATGATTCTGCACAATATATGTCAAATTCAGTGTAATCCCTTAATAGGTTCAAAAGATATCGCCAGTCGTTCCAAAAGAACTTATCTCACCGAGTTGAGGCGTTTGTGATTCGGAGTGGAAATAACAAATGAATTTATTAAAGCTGGTTTCTGCTGTTGAAATATGTTTTTTAAGATATGATTCTGCACAATATATGTCAAATTTAGTGTAATCACATCACATGTTCAAAAGATATAGCCATTCGTTCAAAAACTGCTTATCTTATCGGGTTGAAGCGTTTTTGATTAGGAGTGGAAATAACTGATGGATTTCGTCAAGCTGGTTTCTGCTGTTGAAATATGTTGTTTAGGAAATGATTCTGCAAAACACATGTCAAATTCAGTGTAATCCAGCGATAAGATCAAAAGATATAGCCATTCGTGAAAAAAGTGCTGATCTCACCGAGTTGAAGCGTTTTTGATTCGGAGTGGAAATAACTAATGAATTTCATCAAGCTGGTTTCTGCTGTTGAAATATGTTTTTTAGGACAAGATTCTGCACAATATATGTCAAATTCAGTTAAATCCATCACAGGTTCAAAAACTATAGCCATTCGTTCAAAAATTGCTTATCTCACCAAGTTGAAGAGTTTTTCATTAGTATTGGAAGTAACTAATGAATTTCATCAAGCTGGTTTCTGCTGTTGAAATTTGTTGTTTAGGACATGATTCTGGACAATATATGTCAAATTCAGTGTAATCCCTTCACAGGTTCAAAAGATATAGCCATTCGTTCAAAAAGTACTTATCTCACCGGGTTGAAGCGTTTTTGATTAGGAGTGGAAATAACTTTTGAATTTCATCAAGCTGGTTTCTGCTGTTGAAATATGTTGTTTAGGATATGATTCTGCACAATATATGTCAAATTTAGTGAAATCCCATTACAAGTTCAAAGGATATAGCCATTCGTCCAAAAAGTACTTATGTCACCAAGTTGAAGAGTTTTTGATTAGTTTTGGAAATAACCAATGAATTATGTCAAGCTGGTTTCTGCTGTTGAAATATTTTGTTTAGGACATGATTCTGCACAATATATGTCAAATTCAGTTAAATCCCTTCGTAGGTTAAAAAAATATAGCCATTCGTTCAAAAAGTACTTATCTCACCGGGTTGAAGCGTTTTTGATTAGGAGTGGAAATAACTTTTGAATTTCATCAAGCTGGTTTCTGTTGTTGAAATATGTTGTTTAGTACATGTTTCTGCACAATATATGTCAAATTCAGTGTAATCCCTTCATAGGTTCAAAAGATATCGCCAGTCGTTCCAAAAGAACTTATCTCACCGAGTAGAGGCGTTTTTGATTCGGAGTGGAAATAACCAATGAATTTCATCAAGCTGGTTTCTGCTGTTGAAATATGTTGTTTAGGACATGATTCTGCAAAACACATGTCAAATTCAGTGTAATCCAGCGATAAGATCAAAAGATATAGCCATTCGTGAAAAAAGTGCTTATCTCACCGAGTTGAAGCGTTTTTGATTCGGAGTGGAAATAACTAATGAATTTCATCAAGCTGGTTTCTGCTGTTGAAATATGTTGTTTAGGACAAGATTCTGCACAATATATGTCAAATTCAGTGAAATCCATCACAGGTTCAAAAAATATAGCCATTCGTTCAAAAATTGCTTATCTCACCAAGTTGAAGCGTTTTTGATTCGGAGTGGAAATAACTTTTGAATTTCATCAAGCTGGTTTCTGCTGTTGAAATATGTTGTTTAGGATATGATTCTGCAAAATATATGTCAAACTCAGTGTGATCCCTTCACATGTTCAAAAGATATAGCCATTCGTTCAAAAAGTACTTATCTTACCGATTTGAAGCGTTTTTGATTAGGAGTGGAAATAACTAATGAATTTCATCAAGCTGGTTTCTGCTGTTGAAATATATTTTTTAGGACATGATTCTGCACAATATATGTCAAATTCAGTGCAATCCCTTCACAAGTTCAAAAGATATAGCCATTTGTTCAAAAAGTGCTTATCTCACCGAGTTGAAGCGTTTTTGATTAGGAGAGGAAATAACTTTTGAATTTCATTACGCTGGTTTCTGCTGTTGAAATATGTTGTTTAGGACATGATTCTGCACAATATATGTCAAAGTCAGTGTGATCCCATTACAGGTTCAAAGGATATAGCCATTCGTTCAAAAAGGACTTATCTCACCGAGTTGAAGCGTTTTTGATTAGGAGTGGAAATAACTAATGAATTTCATCAAACTGGTTTCTGCTGTTGAAATATGTTGTTTAGGACATGATTCTGCACAATATATTTCCCATTCAGTGTAATCCCTTCACAAGTTCAAAAGATATAGCCATTCCTTCAAAAAGTACTTTCTCACCGAGTTGAAGCGTTTTTGATTAGGAGTGGAAATAACTTTTGAATTTCATCAAGCTGGTTTCTGCTGTTGAAATATGTTGTTTAGAACATGTTTCTGCACAATATATGTAAATTCAGTGTAATCCCTTCACAAGTTCAAAAGATATAGCCATTCGTTCAAAAACTGCTTATCTTATCGGGTTGAAGCGTTTTTGATTAGGAGTGGAAATAACTGATGGATTTCGTCAAGCTGGTTTCTGCTGTTGAAATATGTTGTTTAGGACATGATTCTGCAAAACACATGTCAAATTCAGTGTAATCCAGCGATAAGATCAAAAGATATAGCCATTCGTGAAAAAAGTGCTTATCTCACCGAGTTGAAGCGTTTTTGATTCGGAGTGGAAATAACTAATGAATTTCATCAAGCTGGTTTCTGCTGTTGAAATATGTTTTTTAGGACAAGATTCTGCACAATATATGTCAAATTCAGTTAAATCCATCACAGGTTCAAAAAATATAGCCATTCGTTCAAAAATTGCTTATCTCACCAAGTTGAAGAGTTTTTGATTAGTATTGGAAGTAACTAATGAATTTCATCAAGCTGGTTTCTGCTGTTGAAATTTGTTGTTTAGGACATGATTCTGGACAATATATGTCAAATTCAGTGTAATCCCTTCACAGGTTCAAAAGATATAGCCATTCGTTCAAAAAGTACTTATCTCACCGGGTTGAAGCGTTTTTGATTAGGAGTGGAAATAACTTTTGAATTTCATCAAGCTGGTTTCTGCTGTTGAAATATGTTGTTTAGGATATGATTCTGCACAATATATGTCAAATTTAGTGAAATCCCATTACAGGTTCAAAGGATATAGCCATTCGTCCAAAAAGTACTTATGTCACCAAGTTGAAGAGTTTTTGATTAGTTTTGGAAATAACCAATGAATTATGTCAAGCTGGTTTCTGCTGTTGAAATATGTTGTTAGGTTAAAGATTCTGCACAATATATGTCATATTTATAGATATCCCATCAAAAGTCCAAAAGATATAGCCATTCGTTCAAAAAGTGCTTAACTCACCGAGTTGAGACGTTTCTGATTAGGAGTGGAAATAACTAATGAATTTCATCAAGCTGGTTTCCGCTGTTGAAATATGTTGTTTAGGACATGATTCTGCACAATATATGTCAAATTCGTGTGAGCCCATTACAGGTTGAAAGGATATAGCCATTCGTTCAAAACGTGCTTATGAGACTGAGTTGAAGAGTTTTTCATTAGGAGTGCAAATAGCTAATGAATTTCATCAAGCTGGTTCCTGCTGTTGAAATATGTTGTTTAGGACATGATTCTGCACAAAATATGTCAAATTCAGTATAATCCAGCGACAAGTTCAAAAGATATTGCCTTTCGATCAAAAAGTGCTTATCTCACCGAGTTGAAGCATTTTTGATTAGGAGTGGAAATAACTTTGGAATTTCATTACGCTGGTTTTTGCTGTTGAAATATGTTGTTTAGGACATGATTCTGCACAATATATGTCAAATTCAGTGTAATCCATTCATACGTTAAAAATATATCGCCATTCGTTCAAAAAGTACTTATCTCACCGAATTGAAGCATTTTTGATTAGGAGTTGAAATAACTAATGAATTTCATCAAGCTGGTTTCTGCTGTTGAAATATGTTGTTTAGGACATGATTCTGCACAATATATGTCAAAGTCAGTGTGATCCCTTCACATGTTCAAAAGATATAGCCATTCGTTCAAAAAGTACTTATCTTACCGATTTGAAGCGTTTTTGATTAGGAGTGGAAATAACTAATGAATTTCATCAAGCTGGTTTCTGCTGTTGAAATATTTTGTTTAGGACATGATTCTGCACAATCTATGTCAAATTCAGTGTAATCCCTTCACAAGTTCAAAAGATATAGCCATTTGTTCAAAAAGTGCTTATCTCACCGAGTTGAAGCGTTTTTGATTAGGAGTGGAAATAACTTTTGAATTTCATTACGCTGGTTTCTGCTGTTGAAATATATTGTTTAGGACATGATTCCGCACAATATATGTCAAATTCAGTGTAATCTTTTCGTAGGTTAAAAAGATATCGCCATTCGTTCAAAAAGTACTTATCTCACCGAGTTGAAGCGTTTTTGGATTCGGAGTGGAAATAATCAATGAATTTCATCAAGCTGGTTTCTGCTCTTGAAATATCTTTTTTAGGATATCATTCTGCACAATATATTTCAAATTTAGTGTAATCACATCACAGGTTCAAAAGACATAGCCATTCGTTCAAAAACTGCTTATCTTATCGGGTTGAAGCGTTTTTGATTGAGAGTGGAAATAACTATTGGATTTAATCAAGCTGGTTTCTGCTGTTGAAATATGTTGTTTAGGACATGATTCTTCACAACACATGTCATATTCAGTGTAATCCAGCGACAAGATCAAAAGATATAGCCATTCGTGCAAAAAGTGCTTATCTCACCGAGTTGAAGCAATTTTGATTAGGAGTGGCAATAACTAATGGATTTCATTAAGTAGATTTCTACTGTTGATATATGTTGTTTAGGACATGATTCTGCACAATATATGTCAAATTCAGTGTAATTCCTTAACAAGTTCAAAAGATATAGCCATTCGTTCAAAAAGTGCTTAACTCACCGATTTGAAGCGTTTTTGATTAGGAGTGGAAATAACTTTTGAATTTCATCAAGCTGGTTTCTGCTGTTGAAATATGTTGTTTAGAACATGTTTCTGCACAATATATGTCAAATTCAGTGTAATCCCTTCATAGGTTCAAAAGATATCGCCAGTCGTTCCAAAAGAACTTATCTCACCGAGTTGAAGCGTTTTTGATTAGGAGTGGAAATAACGAATGAATTTCTATAAGCTGGTTTCTGCTGTTGAAACATGTTGTTTAGGACATGTTTCTGCACAATACATGTCAAATTCAGTGTAATCCCTTCACAAGTTAAAAAGATATAGCCATTTGTTCAAAAAGTACTTATCTCACCGAGTTGAAGCGTTTTTGATTAGGAGTGGAAATTACTTTTGAATTTCATCAAGCTGGTTTCTGCTGTTGAAATATGTTGTTTAGAACATGTTTCTGCACAATATATGTCAAATTCAGTGTAATCCCTTCATAGGTTCAAAAGATATCGCCAGTCGTTCCAAAAGAACTTATCTCACCGAGGTGAGGCGTTTTTGATTCGGAGTGGAATTAACCAATGAATTTCATCAAGCTGGTTTCTGCTGTTGAAATATGTTGTTTAGGACATGATTCTGCAAAACACATGTCAAATTCAGTGTAATCCAGCGATAAGATCAAAAGATATAGCCATTCGTCATAAAAGTGCTTATCTCACCGAGTTGAAGCGTTTTTGATTCGGAGTGGAAATAACTAATGAATTTCATCAAGCAGGTTTCTGCTGTTGAAATATGTTGTTTAGGACAAGATTCTGCACAATATATGTCAAATTCAGTGAAATCCCATCACAGGTTCAAAAAATATATTCATTCGTTCAAAAATTGCTTATCTCACCAAGTTGAAGAGTTTTTGATTAGTATTGGAAATAACCAATGAATTTCATCAAGCTGTTTTCTGCTCTTGAAATTTGTTGTTTAGGACATGATTCTGGACAATATATGTCAAATTAAGTGTAATCCCTTCACAAGTTCAAAAGATATAGCCATTCGTTCAAAAAGTACTTATCTCACCGGGTTGAAGCATTTTTGATTAGGAGTGGAAATAACTTTTGAATTTCATCAAGCTGGTTTCTGCTGTTGAAATATGTTGTTTAGGACATGATTCTGCACAATATATGTCAAATTTAGTGAAATCCCATTACAGGATCAAAGGATATAGCCATTCGTCCAAAAAGTACTTATGTCACCAAGTTGAAGAGTTTTTGATTAGTATTGGAAATAACCAATGAATTACGTCAAGCTGGTTTCTGCTGTTGAAATATGTTGTTGGTCAAGATTCTGCACAATATATGTCATATCCATCAAAAGTCCAAAAGATATAGCCATTCGTTCAAAAAGTGCTTAACTCACCGAATTGAGACGTTTCTGATTAGGAGTGGAAATAACTAATGAATTTCATCAAGCTGGTTTATGCTGTTGAAATATGTTGTTTAGGACATGATTCTGCACAATATATGTCAAATTCGTGTGAGCCCATTACAGGTTGAAAGGATATAGCCATTCGTTCAAAACGTGCTTATGACACTGAGTTGAAGCGTTTTTGATTAGGAGTGCAAATAGCTAATGAATTTCATCAAGCTGGTTCCTGCTGTTGAAATATGTTGTTTAGGACATGATTCTGCACAAAATATGTCAAATTCAGTATAATCCAGCGACAAGTTCAAAAGATATTGCCATTCGATCAAAAAGTGCTTATCTCACCGAGTGTAAGCGTTTTTGATTAGGAGTGGAAATAACTAATGAATTTCATCAAACTGGTTTCTGCTGTTGAAATATGTCTTTTAGGACATGATTCTGCACAATATATGTCCCATTCAATGTAATCCCTTCACAAGTTCAAAAGATATAGCCATTCCTTCAAAAAGTACTTTCTCACCGAGTTGAAGCATTTTTGATTAGGAGTGGAAATAACTTTTGAATTTCATTACGCTGGTTTCTGCTGTTGAAATATGTTGTTTAGGATATGATTCTGCACAATATATGTCAAATTCAGTGTAATCCCTTCGTAGGTTCAAAAGATATCGCCATTCGTTCAAAAAGTACTTATCTCACCGAGTTGAAGCGTTTTTGGATTCGGAGTGGAAATAACTAATGAATTTCATCAAGCTGGTTTCTGCTCTTGAAATATCTTTTTTAGGATATGATTCTGCACAATATATGTCAAATTTAGTGTAATCACATCACAGGTTCAAAAGACATAGCCATTCGTTCAAAAACTGCTTATCTTATCGGGTTGAAGCGTTTTTGATTGAGAGTGGAAATAACTAATGGATTTAATCAAACTGGTTTCTGCTGTTGAAATATGTTGTTTAGGACATGTTTCTGCACAACACATGTCAAATTCAGTGTAATCCAGCAACAAGTTCAAAAGATATAGCCATTCGTTCAAAAAGTACTTATCTCACCGAGTTGAAGCAATTATGATTAGGAGTGGAAATAACTTTTGAATTTCATCAAGCTGGTTTCTGCTGTTGAAATATGTTGTTTAGGACATGATTCTGCACAATATATGTCAAATTTAGTGAAATCCCATTACAGGTTCAAAGGATATAGCCATTCGTCCAAAAAGTACTTATGTCACCAAGTTGAAGAGTTTTTGATTAGTATTGGAAATAACCAATGAATTACGTCAAGCTGGTTTCTGCTGTTGAAATATGTTGTTAGGTCAAGATTCTGCACAATATATGTCATATCCATCAAAAGTCCAAAAGATATAGCCATTCGTTCAAAAAGTGCTTAACTCACCGAGTTGAGACGTTTCTGATTAGGAGTGGAAATAACTAATGAATTTCATCAAGCTGGTTTCTGCTGTTGAAATATGTTGTTTAGGACATGATTCTGCACAATATATATCAAATTCGTTTGAGCCCATTACAGGTTGAAAGGATATAGCCATTCGTTCAAAACGTGCTTATGACACTGAGTTGAAGCGTTTTTGATTAGGAGTGCAAATAGCTAATGAATTTCATCAAGCTGGTTCCTGCTGTTGAAATATGTAGTTTAGGACATGATTCTGCACAAAATATGTCAAATTCAGTATAATCCAGCGACAAGTTCAAAAGATATTGCCATTCGATCAAAAAGTGCTTATCTCACCGAGTTGAAGCATTTCTGAATCGGAGTGGAAATAACTTTTGAATTTCATCACGCTGGTTTCTGCTGTTGAAATATGTTGTTTATGACATAATTCTGCACAATATATGTCAAAGTCAGTGTGATCCCATTCCAGGTTCAAAGGATATAGCCATTCGTTCAAAAAGGACTTATCTCACCGAGTGTAAGCGTTTTTGATTAGGAGTGGAAATAACTAATGAATTTCATCAAACTGGTTTCTGCTGTTGAAATATGTCTTTTAGGACATGATTCTGCACAATATATGTCCCATTCAATGTAATCCCTTCACAAGTTCAAAAGATATAGCCATTCCTTCAAAAAGTACTTTCTCACCGAGTTGAAGCATTTTTGATTAGGAGTGGAAATAACTTTTGAATTTCATTACGCTGGTTTCTGCTGTTGAAATATGTTGTTTAGGATATGATTCTGCACAATATATGTCAAATTCAGTGTAATCCCTTCATATGTTCAAAAGATATCGCCAGTCGTTCCAAAAGAACTTATCTCACCGAGGTGAGGCGTTTTTGATTCGGAGTGGAAATAACCAATGAATTTCATCAAGCTGGTTTCTGCTGTTGAAATATGTTTTTTAGGATATGATTCTGCACAATATATGTCAAATTCAGTGAAATCCCATCACAGCTTCAAAAAATATATTCATTCGTTCAAAAATTGCTTATCTTATCGGGTTGAAGCGTTTTTGATTAGGAGTGGAAATAACTGATGGATTTCGTCAAGCTGGTTTCTGCTGTTGAAATATGTTGTTTAGGACATTATTCTGCAAAACACATGTCAAATTCAGTTTAATCCAGCGATAAGATCAAAAGATATAACCATTCGTCATAAAAGTGCTTATCTCACCGAGTTGAAGCGTTTTTGATTCGGAATGGAAATAACTAATGAATTTCATCAAGCAGGTTTCTGCTGTTGAGATATGTTGTTTAGGACAAGATTCTGCACAATATATGTCAAATTCAGTGAAATCCCATCACAGGTTCAAAGGATATAGCCATTCGTCCAAAAAGTACTTATGTCACCAAGTTGAAGAATTTTTGATTAGTATTGGAAATAACCAATGAATTACGTCAAGCTGGTTTCTGCTGTTGAAATATGTTGTTAGGTCAAGATTCTTCACAATATATGTCATATCCATCAAAAGTCCAAAAGATATAGCCATTCGTTCAAAAAGTGCTTAACTCACCGTGTTGAGACGTTTCTGATTAGGAGTGGAAATAACTGATGGATTTCGTCAAGCTGGTTTCTGCTGTTGAAATATGTTGTTTAGGACATGATTCCGCAAAACACATGTCAAATTCAGTGTAATCCAGCGATAAGATCAAAAGATATAGCCATTCGTCATAAAAGTGCTTATCTCACCGAGTTGAAGCGTTTTTGATTCGGAGTGGAAATAACTAATGAATTTCATCAAGCAGGTTTCTGCCGTTGAAATATGTTGTTTAGGACAAGATTCTGCACAATATATGTCAAATTCAGTGAAATCCCATCACAGGTTCAAAAAATATATTCATTCGTTCAAAAATTGCTTATCTCACCAAGTTGAAGAGTTTTTGATTAGTAATGGAAATAACTAATGAATTTCATCAAGCTGGTTTCTGCTCTTGAAATTTGTTGTTTAGGACATGATTCTAGACAATATATGTCAAATTAAGTGTAATCCTTTCACAAGTTCAAAAGATATAGCCATTCGTTCAAAAAGTGCTTAACTCACCGAGTTGAAGCGTTTTTGATTAGGAGTGGAAATAACTTTTGAATTTCATCAAGCTGGTTTCTGCTGTTGAAATATGTTGTTTGGAACATGTTTCTGCACAATATATGTCAAATTCAGTGTAATCCCTTCATAGGTTCAAAAGATATCGCCAGTCGTTCCAAAAGAACTTATCTCACCGAGTTGAAGCGTTTTTGATTAGGAGTGGAAATAACTAATGAATTTCTACAAGCTGGTTTCTGCTGTTGAAATATGTTGTTTAGGACATGATTCTGCACAATATATGTCAAATTCAGTGTAATTCCTTCACAAGTTCAAAAGATATAGCCATTCGTTCCAAAGGTATTATCTCACCGGGTTGAAGCGTTTTTGATTAGGAGTGGAAATAACTTTTCAATTTCATCAAGCTGGTTTCTGTTGTTGAAATATGTTGTTTAGTACATGTTTCTGCACAATATATGTCAAATTCAGTGTAATCCCTTCATAGGTTCAAAAGATATCGCCAGTCGTTCCAAAAGAACTTATCTCACCGAGTTGAAGCGTTTTTGATTAGGAGTGAAATAACTAATGAATTTCTACAAGCTGGTTTCTGCTGTTGAAATATGTTGTTTAGGACATGATTCTGCACAATATATGTCAAATTCAGTGTAATCCCATCACAAGTTCAAAATATATAGCCATTTGTTCAAAAAGTACTTATCTCACCGAGTTGAAGCGTTTTTGATTAGGAGTGGAAATAACTTTTGATTTTCATCAAGCTGGTTTCTGCTGTTGAAATATGTTGTTTTGAACATGTTTCTGCACAATATATGTCAAATTCAGTGTAATCCCTTCATAGGTTCAAAAGATATCGCCAGTCGTTCCAAAAGAACTTATCTCATCGAGTTGAGGCGTTTTTGATTCGGAGTGGAAATAACCAATGAATTTCATCAAGCTGGTTTCTGCTGTTGAAATATGTTTTTTAGGATATGATTCTGCACAATATATGTCAAATTCAGTGAAATCCCATCACAGCTTCAAAAAATATATTCATTCGTTCAAAAATTGCTTATCTTATCGGGTTGAAGCGTTTTTGATTAGGAGTGGAAATAACTGATGGATTTCGTCAAGCTGGTTTCTGCTGTTGAAATATGTTGTTTAGGACATTATTCTGCAAAACACATGTCAAATTCAGTTTAATCCAGCGATAAGATCAAAAGATATAACCATTCGTCATAAAAGTGCTTATCTCACCGAGATGAAGCGTTTTTGATTCGGAATGGAAATAACTAATGAATTTCATCAAGCAGGTTTCTGCTGTTGAGATATGTTGTTTAGGACAAGATTCTGCACAATATATGTCAAATTCAGTGAAATCCCATCACAGGTTCAAAAAATATATTCATTCGTTCAAAAATTGCTTATCTCACCAAGTTGAAGAGTTTTTGATTAGTAATAGAAATAACTAATGAATTTCCTCAAGCTGGTTTCTGCTCTTGAAATTTGTTGTTTAGGACATGATTCTGGACAATATATGTCAAATTAAGTGTAATCCCTTCACAAGTTCAAAAGATATAGCCATTCGTTCAAAAAGTACTTATCTCACCGGGTTGAAGCATTTTTGATTAGGAGTGGAAATAACTTTTTAATTTCATCAAGCTGGTTTCTGCTGTTGAAATATGTTTTTTAGGACATGATTCTGCACAATATATGTCAAATTCAGTGTAATTCCTTCACAAATTCAAAAGATATAGCCATTCCTTCAAAAAGTGCTTATCTCACCGAGTTGAAGCGTTTTTGATTAGGAGTGGAAATAACTTTTGAATTTCATCAAGCTGGTTTCTGCTGTTGAAATATGTTGTTTAGAACATGTTTCTGCACAATATATGTCAAATTCAGTGTAATCCCTTCACAAGTTCAAAAGACATAGCCATTTGTTCAAAAAGTGCTTATCTCACCGAGTTAAAGCGTTTTTGATTAGAAGTGGAAATAACTAATGAATTTCAACAAGTTGGTTTTTGCTGCTGATATATGTTTTTTAGGACATTATTCTGCACAATATATATGAAATTCAGTGTAATCCAGCTACAAGATCAAAAGATATGGCCAAAAGGTCAAAAACTGCTTATCTTATCGAGTTTAATCCTTTTTGAGTTGGAGTGGAAATAACTCTTGAATTTCATCATGCTGGTTTCTGCTGTTGAAATATGTTGTTTAGGACTTGATTCTGCACAATATATGTCAAATTCAGTGTAATCCCATCACCGGTTCATAACATGTAGCCATTCGTTCAAAAAGTGCTTATCACACCTAGTTGAAGCGTTTTTGATTAAGAGAGGAAATAACTATTGAAATTCACCAAGCCTGTTTCTGCTGGTGATAGATGTTGTATAGAACATGATTCTGTCCAATATATGTCAAATTCAGTGTAATCCAGCGACAAGATCAAAAGATATAGCCATTCGTGCAAAAACTGCTAATCTCACAGAGTTGAAGCGTTTTTGAGTTGGAGTGGAAATAACTAATGAATTTCAATATGCTGGTTTTTGCTGTTGATATATGTTGTTTAGGACTTGATTCTGCACAATATATGTCAAATTCAGTGTAATCCAGCTATAAGTTAAAAAGATATCGCCATAAGGTCAAAAAGTGCTTATCTCACTGATTTGAAGCGTTTTTGATTTTGAGTGGAAATGACTAATGAATTTCATCAAGCTGGTTTCTGTTGTTGAAATATGTTTTTTAGGACATGAATCTGCACAATATGTCAAATTCAGTGTAATCCAGCTACAAGTTCAAAAGATATAGCCATAAGGTCAACAACTGCTTATCTTATCGAGTTAAATCGTTTTAGAGTTGGACTGGAAATAACTCATGAATTTCATCAAGCTGGTTTCTGCTGGATATATGTTGTTTAGAACATGATTCTGCACAATATATGTCAAATTCAGTGTAATCCCATCACAGGTTCAAAAGATAAAGCCATTCGTTCAAAAAGTGTTTATCTTATCGGGTTGAAGCGTTTTTGAGTTGGAGTGGATATAACTAATAAATTTATTCATGCTGGTTTCTGCTGTTGATATATGTTGTTAAGGACATGATTCTGCACAATATATGACAAATTCAGTGTAATCCCGCGACAAGATCAAAATATATAGCCATTCATGCAAAAAGTGCTGATCTCACGGAGTTGAAGCGTTTTTGATTTTGAGTGGAAATGACTAATGAATTTCATCAAGCTGGTTTCTGCTGTTGAAATATGTTGTTTAGGACATGATTCTGCACTATATATGTCGAATTCAGTGTAATCCAGCTATAAATTCAAAAGATATAGCCATAAGATCAAAAAGTGCTTATCTCTCTGAGTTGAAGCGTTTTTGATGAGGAGTGGAAATAACAAATGAATTTCATCAAGCTGGTTTCTGCTGTTGAAATATGTTGTTTAGGACATGATTCTACACAACATATGTCAAATTCAGTGCAATCCAGCGTCAAGATCAAAAGATATAGCCTTAAGTTCAAAAAGTGCTTATCTTACCGAGTAAAATCATTTTTGAGTTGGAGTGGAAATAACTGATGAATTTCAATATGCTGGTTTTTGCTGTTGATATATGTTGTTTAGGACATGATTCTGCACAATATATGTCAAATTCAGTATAATCCAGCGACAAGATCAAAAGATATAGCCATTCGTTCAAAAACTGCTTATCTCAACGAGTTGAAGCGTTTTGAGTTGGAGTGGAATTAAATGGTGAATTTCAATATGCTGGTTTTTGCTGTTGATATATGCTGTTTAGGACATGATTTTGTACAATATATGTCAAATTCAGTGTGATCCCATCACAGGTTCAAAAGATATAGCCATTCGTTCAAAAAGTCTTCATCTCACTGAGTTGAAGCGTTTTTGATTAGGAGTGGAAAAAAAAAAAAGAATTTCATTAAGCTGGTTTCTGCTGTGGAAATATGTTGTTTCGGACATGATTCTGCACAAAATATGTCAAATTCAGTGTAATCCAGGTACAAATTCAAAAGATATAGCCATTCGTTCAAAAAGTTCTTATATCACTGACTTGAAGCGTTTTTGACTAGTAGTGGAAATAACTAATGAATTTCATCAAGCCGTTTTCTGCTGTTGAAATATCTTGTTTAGAACATGATTCTGCACAATATATGTCAAATTCAGTGTAACCCAGCTTCAAGATCAAAATATATAGCCATTCGTTCAAAAAGTACTTATCTCACCGGGTTGAAGCATTTTTGATTAGGAGTGGAAATAACTTTTTAATTTCATCAAGCTGGTTTCTGCTGTTGAAATATGTTGTTTAGGACATGATTCTGCACAATATATGTCAAATTCAGTGTAATTCCTTCACAAGTTCAAAAGATATAGCCATTCGTTCAAAAAGTGCTTATCTCACCGAGTTGAAGCGTTTTTGATTAGGAGTGGAAATAACTTTTGAATTTCATCAAGCTGGTTTCTGCTGTTGAAATATGTTGTTTAGAACATGTTTCTGCACAATATATGTCAAATTCAGTGTAATCCAGCTACAAGATCAAAAGATATGGCCAAAAGGTCAAAAACTGCTTATCTTATCGAGTTTAATCCTTTTTGAGTTGGAGTGGAAATAACTCATGAATTTCATCATGCTGGTTTCTGCTGTTGAAATATGTTGTTTAGGACTTGATTCTGCACAATATATGTCAAATTCAGTGTAATCCCATCACCGGTTCATAACATGTAGCCATTCGTTCAAAAAGTGCTTATCACACCTAGTTGAAGCGTTTTTGATGAAGAGAGGAAATAACTATTGAAATTCACCAAGCCTGTTTCTGCTGGTGATAGATGTTGTATAGAACATGATTCTGTCCAATATATGTCAAATTCAGTGTAATCCAGCGACAAGATCAAAAGATATAGCCATTCGTGCAAAAACTGCTAATCTCACAGAGTTGAAGCGTTTTTGAGTTGGAGTGGAAATAACTAATGAATTTCAATATGCTGGTTTTTGCTGTTGATATATGTTGTTTAGGACTTGATTCTGCACAATATATGTCAAATTCAGTGTAATCCAGCTATAAGTTAAAAAGATATCGCCATAAGGTCAAAAAGTGCTTATCTCACTGATTTGAAGCGTTTTTGATTTTGAGTGGAAATGACTAATGAATTTCATCAAGCTGGTTTCTGTTGTTGAAATATGTTTTTTAGGACATGAATCTGCACAATATGTCAAATTCAGTGTAATCCAGCTACAAGTTCAAAAGATATAGCCATAAGGTCAACAACTGCTTATCTTATCGAGTTAAATCGTTTTAGAGTTGGACTGGAAATAACTCATGAATTTCATCAAGCTGGTTTCTGCTGGATATATGTTGTTTAGAACATGATTCTGCACAATATATGTCAAATTCAGTGTAATCCCATCACAGGTTCAAAAGATAAAGCCATTCGTTCAAAAAGTGTTTATCTTATCGGGTTGAAGCGTTTTTGAGTTGGAGTGGAAATAACTAATAAATTTATTCATGCTGGTTTCTGCTGTTGATATATGTTGTTAAGGACATGATTCTGCACAATATATGACAAATTCAGTGTAATCCCGCGACAAGATCAAAATATATAGCCATTCATGGAAAAAGTGCTGATCTCACGGAGTTGAAGCGTTTTTGATTAAGAGAGGAAATAACTAATGAATTTCACCAAGCCTGTTTCTGCTGTTGATAGATTTTGTATAGGACATGATTCTGCACAATATATGTCAAATTCAGTGTAATCCAGCGACAAGATAAAAAGATATAACCATTTGTTCAAAAACTGCTTATCTCACCGAGTTAACGCGTTTTTGATTAAGAGAGGAAATAACTATTGAATTTCACCAAGCCTTTTTCTGCTATTGATAGATGTTGTATAGGACATGATTCTGCACAATATATGTCAAATTCAGTGTAATCCAGCGACAAGATCAAAAGATATAGCCATTCGTTCAAAAACTGCTTATCTCACCGAGTTGAAGCGTTTATGAGTTGGAGTGGAAATTACTAATGAATTACAATATGCTGTTTTTTTGCTGTTGATATGTGTTGTTTAGGACATGATTCTGCACTATATATGTCGAATTCAGTGTAATCCAGCTATAAATTCAAAAGATATAGCCATAAGATCAAAAAGTGCTTATCTCCCTGAGTTGAAGCGTTTTTGATGAGGAGTGGAAATAACAAATGAATTTCATCAAGCTGGTTTCTGCTGTTGAAATATGTTGTTTAGGACATGATTCTACACAACATATGTCAAATTCAGTGCAATCCAGCGTCAAGATCAAAAGATATAGCCTTAAGTTCAAAAAGTGCTTATCTTACCGAGTAAAATCATTTTTGAGTTGGAGTGGAAATAACTGATGAATTTCAATATGCTGGTTTTTGCTGTTGATATGTGTTGTTTAGGACATGATTCTGCACAATATATGTCAAATTCAGTATAATCCAGCGACAAGATCAAAAGATATAGCCATTCGTTCAAAAACTGCTTATCTCAACGAGTTGAAGCGTTTTGAGTTGGAGTGGAATTAAATGGTGAATTTCAATATGCTGGTTTTTGCTGTTGATATATGCTGTTTAGGACATGATTTTGTACAATATATGTCAAATTCAGTGTGATCCCATCACAGGTTCAAAAGATATAGCCATTCGTTCAAAAAGTCTTCATCTCACTGAGTTGAAGCGTTTTTGATTAGGAGTGGAAAAAAAAAAAAGAATTTCATTAAGCTGGTTTCTGCTGTGGAAATATGTTGTTTCGGACATGATTCTGCACAAAATATGTCAAATTCAGTGTAATCCAGGTACAAATTCAAAAGATATAGCCATTCGTTCAAAAAGTTCTTATATCACTGACTTGAAGCGTTTTTGACTAGTAGTGGAAATAACTAATGAATTTCATCAAGCCGTTTTCTGCTGTTGAAATATCTTGTTTAGAACATGATTCTGCACAATATATGTCAAATTCAGTGTAACCCAGCTTCAAGATCAAAATATATAGCCATTCGTTCAAAAAGTACTTATCTCACCGGGTTGAAGCATTTTTGATTAGGAGTGGAAATAACTTTTTAATTTCATCGAGCTGGTTTCTGCTGTTGAAATATGTTGTTTAGGACATGATTCTGCACAATATATGTCAAATTCAGTGTAATTCCTTCACAAGTTCAAAAGATATAGCCATTCGTTCAAAAAGTGCTAATCTCACCGAGTTGAAGCGTTTTTGATTAGGAGTGGAAATAACTTTTGAATTTCATCAAGCTGGTTTCTGCTGTTGAAATATGTTGTTTAGAACATGTTTCTGCACAATATATGTCAAATTCAGTGTAATCCAGCTACAAGATCAAAAGATATGGCCAAAAGGTCAAAAACTGCTTATCTTATCGAGTTTAATCCTTTTTGAGTTGGAGTGGAAATAACTCATGAATTTCATCATGCTGGTTTCTGCTGTTGAAATATGTTGTTTAGGACTTGATTCTGCACAATATATGTCAAATTCAGTGTAATCCCATCACCGGTTCATAACATGTAGCCATTCGTTCAAAAAGTGCTTATCACACCTAGTTGAAGCGTTTTTGATTAAGAGAGGAAATAACTATTGAAATTCACCAAGCCTGTTTCTGCTGGTGATAGATGTTGTATAGAACATGATTCTGTCCAATATATGTCAAATTCAGTGTAATCCAGCGACAAGATCAAAAGATATAGCCATTCGTGCAAAAACTGCTAATCTCACAGAGTTGAAGCGTTTTTGAGTTGGAGTGGAAATAACTAATGAATTTCAATATGCTGGTTTTTGCTGTTGATATATGTTGTTTAGGACTTGATTCTGCACAATATATGTCAAATTCAGTGTAATCCAGCTATAAGTTAAAAAGATATTGCCATAAGGTCAAAAAGTGCTTATCTCACTGATTTGAAGCGTTTTTGATTTTGAGTGGAAATGACTAATGAATTTTATCAAGCTGGTTTCTGTTGTTGAAATATGTTTTTTAGGACATGAATCTGCACAATATGTCAAATTCAGTGTAATCCAGCTACAAGTTCAAAAGATATAGCCATAAGGTCAACAACTGCTTATCTTATCGAGTTAAATCGTTTTAGAGTTGGACTGGAAATAACTCATGAATTTCATCAAGCTGGTTTCTGCTGGATATATGTTGTTTAGAACATGATTCTGCACAATATATGTCAAATTCAGTGTAATCCCATCACAGGTTCAAAAGATAAAGCCATTCGTTCAAAAAGTGTTTATCTTATCGGGTTGAAGCGTTTTTGAGTTGGAGTGGATATAACTAATAAATTTATTCATGCTGGTTTCTGCTGTTGATATATGTTGTTAAGGACATGATTCTGCACAATATATGACAAATTCAGTGTAATCCCGCGACAAGATCAAAATATATAGCCATTCATGCAAAAAGTGCTGATCTCACGGAGTTGAAGCGTTTTTGATTAAGAGAGGAAATAACTAATGAATTTCACCAAGCCTGTTTCTGCTGTTGATAGATTTTGTATAGGACATGATTCTGCACAATATATGTCAAATTCAGTGTAATCCAGCGACAAGATCAAAAGATATAACCATTTGTTCAAAAACTGCTTATCTCACCGAGTTAACGCGTTTTTGATTAAGAGAGGAAATAACTATTGAATTTCACCAAGCCTTTTTCTGCTATTGATAGATGTTGTATAGGACATGATTCTGCACAATATATGTCAAATTCAGTGTAATCCAGCGACAAGATCAAAAGATATAGCCATTCGTTCAAAAACTGCTTATCTCACCGAGTTGAAGCGTTTATGAGTTGGAGTGGAAATTACTAATGAATTACAATATGCTGTTTTTTTGCTGTTGATATGTGTTGTTTAGGACATGATTCTGCACTATATATGTCGAATTCAGTGTAATCCAGCTATAAATTCAAAAGATATAGCCATAAGATCAAAAAGTGCTTATCTCTCTGAGTTGAAGCGTTTTTGATGAGGAGTGGAAATAACAAATGAATTTCATCAAGCTGGTTTCTGCTGTTGAAATATGTTGTTTAGGACATGATTCTACACAACATATGTCAAATTCAGTGCAATCCAGCGTCAAGATCAAAAGATATAGCCTTAAGTTCAAAAAGTGCTTATCTTACCGAGTAAAATCATTTTTGAGTTGGAGTGGAAATAACTGATGAATTTCAATATGCTGGTTTTTGCTGTTGATATATGTTGTTTAGGACATGATTCTGCACAATATATGTCAAATTCAGTATAATCCAGCGACAAGATCAAAAGATATAGCCATTCGTTCAAAAACTGCTTATCTCAACGAGTTGAAGCGTTTTGAGTTGGAGTGGAATTAAATGGTGAATTTCAATATGCTGGTTTTTGCTGTTGATATATGCTGTTTAGGACATGATTTTGTACAATATATGTCAAATTCAGTGTGATCCCATCACAGGTTCAAAAGATATAGCCATTCGTTCAAAAAGTCTTCATCTCACTGAGTTGAAGCGTTTTTGATTAGGAGTGGAAAAAAAAAAAAGAATTTCATTAAGCTGGTTTCTGCTGTGGAAATATGTTGTTTCGGACATGATTCTGCACAAAATATGTCAAATTCAGTGTAATCCAGGTACAAATTCAAAAGATATAGCCATTCGTTCAAAAAGTTCTTATATCACTGACTTGAAGCGTTTTTGACTAGTAGTGGAAATAACTAATGAATTTCATCAAGCCGTTTTCTGCTGTTGAAATATCTTGTTTAGAACATGATTCTGCACAATATATGTCAAATTCAGTGTAACCCAGCTTCAAGATCAAAATATATAGCCATTCGTTCAAAAAGTACTTATCTCACCGGGTTGAAGCATTTTTGATTAGGAGTGGAAATAACTTTTTAATTTCATCGAGCTGATTTCTGCTGTTGAAATATGTTGTTTAGGACATGATTCTGCACAATATATGTCAAATTCAGTGTAATTCCTTCACAAGTTCAAAAGATATAGCCATTCGTTCAAAAAGTGCTTATCTCACCGAGTTGAAGCGTTTTTGATTAGGAGTGGAAATAACTTTTGAATTTCATCAAGCTGGTTTCTGCTGTTGAAATATGTTGTTTAGAACATGTTTCTGCACAATATATGTCAAATTCAGTGTAATCCAGCTACAAGATCAAAAGATATGGCCAAAAGGTCAAAAACTGCTTATCTTATCGAGTTTAATCCTTTTTGAGTTGGAGTGGAAATAACTCATGAATTTCATCATGCTGGTTTCTGCTGTTGAAATATGTTGTTTAGGACTTGATTCTGCACAATATATGTCAAATTCAGTGTAATCCCATCACCGGTTCATAACATGTAGCCATTCGTTCAAAAAGTGCTTATCACACCTAGTTGAAGCGTTTTTGATGAAGAGAGGAAATAACTATTGAAATTCACCAAGCCTGTTTCTGCTGGTGATAGATGTTGTATAGAACATGATTCTGTCCAATATATGTCAAATTCAGTGTAATCCAGCGACAAGATCAAAAGATATAGCCATTCGTGCAAAAACTGCTCATCTCACAGAGTTGAAGCGTTTTTGAGTTGGAGTGGAAATAACTAATGAATTTCAATATGCTGGTTTTTGCTGTTGATATATGTTGTTTAGGACTTGATTCTGCACAATATATGTCAAATTCAGTGTAATCCAGCTATAAGTTAAAAAGATATCGCCATAAGGTCAAAAAGTGCTTATCTCACTGATTTGAAGCGTTTTTGATTTTGAGTGGAAATGACTAATGAATTTCATCAAGCTGGTTTCTGTTGTTGAAATATGTTTTTTAGGACATGAATCTGCACAATATGTCAAATTCAGTGTAATCCAGCTACAAGTTCAAAAGATATAGCCATAAGGTCAACAACTGCTTATCTTATCGAGTTAAATCGTTTTAGAGTTGGACTGGAAATAACTCATGAATTTCATCAAGCTGGTTTCTGCTGGATATATGTTGTTTAGAACATGATTCTGCACAATATATGTCAAATTCAGTGTAATCCCATCACAGGTTCAAAAGATAAAGCCATTCGTTCAAAAAGTGTTTATCTTATCGGGTTGAAGCGTTTTTGAGTTGGAGTGGATATAACTAATAAATTTATTCATGCTGGTTTCTGCTGTTGATATATGTTGTTAAGGACATGATTCTGCACAATATATGACAAATTCAGTGTAATCCCGCGACAAGATCAAAATATATAGCCATTCATGCAAAAAGTGCTGATCTCACGGAGTTGAAGCGTTTTTGATTAAGAGAGGAAATAACTAATGAATTTCACCAAGCCTGTTTCTGCTGTTGATAGATTTTGTATAGGACATGATTCTGCACAATATATGTCAAATTCAGTGTAATCCAGCGACAAGATCAAAAGATATAACCATTTGTTCAAAAACTGCTTATCTCACCGAGTTAACGCGTTTTTGATTAAGAGAGGAAATAACTATTGAATTTCACCAAGCCTTTTTCTGCTATTGATAGATGTTGTATAGGACATGATTCTGAACAATATATGTCAAATTCAGTGTAATCCAGCGACAAGATCAAAAGATATAGCCATTCGTTCAAAAACTGCTTATCTCACCGAGTTGAAGCGTTTATGAGTTGGAGTGGAAATTACTAATGAATTACAATATGCTGTTTTTTTGCTGTTGATATGTGTTGTTTAGGACATGATTCTGCACTATATATGTCGAATTCAGTGTAATCCAGCTATAAATTCAAAAGATATAGCCATAAGATCAAAAAGTGCTTATCTCTCTGAGTTGAAGCGTTTTTGATGAGGAGTGGAAATAACAAATGAATTTCATCAAGCTGGTTTCTGCTGTTGAAATATGTTGTTTAGGACATGATTCTACACAACATATGTCAAATTCAGTGCAATCCAGCGTCAAGATCAAAAGATATAGCCTTAAGTTCAAAAAGTGCTTATCTTACCGAGTAAAATCATTTTTGAGTTGGAGTGGAAATAACTGATGAATTTCAATATGCTGGTTTTTGCTGTTGATATATGTTGTTTAGGACATGATTCTGCACAATATATGTCAAATTCAGTATAATCCAGCGACAAGATCAAAAGATATAGCCATTCGTTCAAAAACTGCTTATCTCAACGAGTTGAAGCGTTTTGAGTTGGAGTGGAATTAAATGGTGAATTTCAATATGCTGGTTTTTGCTGTTGATATATGCTGTTTAGGACATGATTTTGTACAATATATGTCAAATTCAGTGTGATCCCATCACAGGTTCAAAAGATATAGCCATTCGTTCAAAAAGTCTTCATCTCACTGAGTTGAAGCGTTTTTGATTAGGAGTGGAAAAAAGAAAAAGAATTTCATTAAGCTGGTTTCTGCTGTGGAAATATGTTGTTTCGGACATGATTCTGCACAAAATATGTCAAATTCAGTGTAATCCAGGTACAAATTCAAAAGATATAGCCATTCGTTCAAAAAGTTCTTATATCACTGACTTGAAGCGTTTTTGACTAGTAGTGGAAATAACTAATGAATTTCATCAAGCCGTTTTCTGCTGTTGAAATATCTTGTTTAGAACATGATTCTGCACAATATATGTCAAATTCAGTGTAACCCAGCTTCAAGATCAAAATATATAGCCATTCGTTCAAAAAGTACTTATCTCACCGGGTTGAAGCATTTTTGATTAGGAGTTGAAATAACTTTTTAATTTCATCAAGCTGGTTTCTGCTGTTGAAATATGTTGTTTAGGACATGATTCTGCACAATATATGTCAAATTCAGTGTAATTCCTTCACAAGTTCAAAAGATATAGCCATTCGTTCAAAAAGTGCTTATATCACCGAGTTGAAGCGTTTTTGATTAGGAGTGGAAATAACTTTTGAATTTCATCAAGCTGGTTTCTGCTGTTGAAATATGTTGTTTAGAACATGTTTCTGCACAATATATGTCAAATTCAGTGTAATCCAGCTACAAGATCAAAAGATATGGCCAAAAGGTCAAAAACTGCTTATCTTATCGAGTTTAATCCTTTTTGAGTTGGAGTGGAAATAACTCATGAATTTCATCATGCTGGTTTCTGCTGTTGAAATATGTTGTTTAGGACTTGATTCTGCACAATATATGTCAAATTCAGTGTAATCCCATCACCGGTTCATAACATGTAGCCATTCGTTCAAAAAGTGCTTATCACACCTAGTTGAAGCGTTTTTGATTAAGAGAGGAAATAACTATTGAAATTCACCAAGCCTGTTTCTGCTGGTGATAGATGTTGTATAGAACATGATTCTGTCCAATATATGTCAAATTCAGTGTAATCCAGCGACAAGATCAAAAGATATAGCCATTCGTGCAAAAACTGCTCATCTCACAGAGTTGAAGCGTTTTTGAGTTGGAGTGGAAATAACTAATGAATTTCAATATGCTGTTTTTTTGCTGTTGATATGTGTTGTTTAGGACATGATTCTGCACTATATATGTCAAATTCAGTATAATCCAGCGACAAGATCAAAAGATATAGCCATTCGTTCAAAAACTGCTTATCTCAACGAGTTGAAGCGTTTTGAGTTGGAGTGGAATTAAATGGTGAATTTCAATATGCTGGTTTTTGCTGTTGATATATGCTGTTTAGGACATGATTTTGTACAATATATGTCAAATTCAGTGTGATCCCATCACAGGTTCAAAAGATATAGCCATTCGTTCAAAAAGTCTTCATCTCACTGAGTTGAAGCGTTTTTGATTAGGAGTGGAAAAAAAAAAAAAGGATTTCATTAAGCTGGTTTCTGCTGTGGAAATATGTTGTTTCGGACATGATTCTGCACAAAATATGTCAAATTCAGTGTAATCCAGGTACAAATTCAAAAGATATAGCCATTCGTTCAAAAAGTTCTTATATCACTGACTTGAAGCGTTTTTGACTAGTAGTGGAAATAACTAATGAATTTCATCAAGCCGTTTTCTGCTGTTGAAATATCTTGTTTAGAACATGATTCTGCACAATATATGTCAAATTCAGTGTAACCCAGCTTCAAGATCAAAATATATAGCCATTCGTTCAAAAAGTACTTATCTCACCGGGTTGAAGCATTTTTGATTAGGAGTGGAAATAACTTTTTAATTTCATCAAGCTGGTTTCTGCTGTTGAAATATGTTGTTTAGGACATGATTCTGCACAATATATGTCAAATTCAGTGTAATTCCTTCACAAGTTCAAAAGATATAGCCATTCGTTCAAAAAGTGCTTATATCACCGAGTTGAAGCGTTTTTGATTAGGAGTGGAAATAACTTTTGAATTTCATCAAGCTGGTTTCTGCTGTTGAAATATGTTGTTTAGAACATGTTTCTGCACAATATATGTCAAATTCAGTGTAATCCAGCTACAAGATCAAAAGATATGGCCAAAAGGTCAAAAACTGCTTATCTTATCGAGTTTAATCCTTTTTGAGTTGGAGTGGAAATAACTCATGAATTTCATCATGCTGGTTTCTGCTGTTGAAATATGTTGTTTAGGACTTGATTCTGCACAATATATGTCAAATTCAGTGTAATCCCATCACCGGTTCATAACATGTAGCCATTCGTTCAAAAAGTGCTTATCACACCTAGTTGAAGCGTTTTTGATTAAGAGAGGAAATAACTATTGAAATTCACCAAGCCTGTTTCTGCTGGTGATAGATGTTGTATAGAACATGATTCTGTCCAATATATGTCAAATTCAGTGTAATCCAGCGACAAGATCAAAAGATATAGCCATTCGTGCAAAAACTGCTCATCTCACAGAGTTGAAGCGTTTTTGAGTTGGAGTGGAAATAACTAATGAATTTCAATATGCTGGTTTTTGCTGTTGATATATGTTGTTTAGGACTTGAATCTGCACAATATATGTCAAATTCAGTGTAATCCAGCTATAAGTTAAAAAGATATAGCCATAAGGTCAAAAAGTGCTTATCTCACTGATTTGAAGCGTTTTTGATTTTGAGTGGAAATGACTAATGAATTTCATCAAGCTGGTTTCTGTTGTTGAAATATGTTTTTTAGGACATGAATCTGCACAATATGTCAAATTCAGTGTAATCCAGCTACAAGTTCAAAAGATATAGCCATAAGGTCAACAACTGCTTATCTTATCGAGTTAAATCGTTTTAGAGTTGGACTGGAAATAACTCATGAATTTCATCAAGCTGGTTTCTGCTGGATATATGTTGTTTAGAACATGATTCTGCACAATATATGTCAAATTCAGTGTAATCCCATCACAGGTTCAAAAGATAAAGCCATTCGTTCAAAAAGTGTTTATCTTATCGGGTTGAAGCGTTTTTGAGTTGGAGTGGAAATAACTAATAAATTTATTCATGCTAGTTTCTGCTGTTGATATATGTTGTTAAGGACATGATTCTGCACAATATATGACAAATTCAGTGTAATCCCGCGACAAGATCAAAATATATAGCCATTCATGCAAAAAGTGCTGATCTCACGGAGTTGAAGCGTTTTTGATTAAGAGAGGAAATAACTATTGAATTTCACCAAGCCTTTTTCTGCTATTGATAGATGTTGTATAGGACATGATTCTGCACAATATATGTCAAATTCAGTGTAATCCAGCGACAAGATCAAAAGATATAGCCATTCGTTCAAAAACTGCTTATCTCACCGAGTTGAAGCGTTTATGAGTTGGAGTGGAAATTACTAATGAATTACAATATGCTGTTTTTTTGCTGTTGATATGTGTTGTTTAGGACATGATTCTGCACTATATATGTCGAATTCAGTGTAATCCAGCTATAAATTCAAAAGATATAGCCATAAGATCAAAAAGTGCTTATCTCTCTGAGTTGAAGCGTTTTTGATGAGGAGTGGAAATAACAAATGAATTTCATCAAGCTGGTTTCTGCTGTTGAAATATGTTGTTTAGGACATGATTCTACACAACATATGTCAAATTCAGTGCAATCCAGCGTCAAGATCAAAAGATATAGCCTTAAGTTCAAAAAGTGCTTATCTTACCGAGTAAAATCATTTTTGAGTTGGAGTGGAAATAACTGATGAATTTCAATATGCTGGTTTTTGCTGTTGATATATGTTGTTTAGGACATGATTCTGCACAATATATGTCAAATTCAGTATAATCCAGCGACAAGATCAAAAGATATAGCCATTCGTTCAAAAACTGCTTATCTCAACGAGTTGAAGCGTTTTGAGTTGGAGTGGAATTAAATGGTGAATTTCAATATGCTGGTTTTTGCTGTTGATATATGCTGTTTAGGACATGATTTTGTACAATATATGTCAAATTCAGTGTGATCCCATCACAGGTTCAAAAGATATAGCCATTCGTTCAAAAAGTCTTCATCTCACTGAGTTGAAGCGTTTTTGATTAGGAGTGGAAAAAAGAAAAAGAATTTCATTAAGCTGGTTTCTGCTGTGGAAATATGTTGTTTCGGACATGATTCTGCACAAAATATGTCAAATTCAGTGTAATCCAGGTACAAATTCAAAAGATATAGCCATTCGTTCAAAAAGTTCTTATATCACTGACTTGAAGCGTTTTTGACTAGTAGTGGAAATAACTAATGAATTTCATCAAGCCGTTTTCTGCTGTTGAAATATCTTGTTTAGAACATGATTCTGCACAATATATGTCAAATTCAGTGTAACCCAGCTTCAAGATCAAAATATATAGCCATTCGTTCAAAAAGTACTTATCTCACCGGGTTGAAGCATTTTTGATTAGGAGTGGAAATAACTTTTTAATTTCATCAAGCTGGTTTCTGCTGTTGAAATATGTTGTTTAGGACATGATTCTGCACAATATATGTCAAATTCAGTGTAATTCCTTCACAAGTTCAAAAGATATAGCCATTCGTTCAAAAAGTGCTTATATCACCGAGTTGAAGCGTTTTTGATTAGGAGTGGAAATAACTTTTGAATTTCATCAAGCTGGTTTCTGCTGTTGAAATATGTTGTTTAGAACATGTTTCTGCACAATATATGTCAAATTCAGTGTAATCCAGCTACAAGATCAAAAGATATGGCCAAAAGGTCAAAAACTGCTTATCTTATCGAGTTTAATCCTTTTTGAGTTGGAGTGGAAATAACTCATGAATTTCATCATGCTGGTTTCTGCTGTTGAAATATGTTGTTTAGGACTTGATTCTGCACAATATATGTCAAATTCAGTGTAATCCCATCACCGGTTCATAACATGTAGCCATTCGTTCAAAAAGTGCTTATCACACCTAGTTGAAGCGTTTTTGATTAAGAGAGGAAATAACTATTGAAATTCACCAAGCCTGTTTCTGCTGGTGATAGATGTTGTATAGAACATGATTCTGTCCAATATATGTCAAATTCAGTGTAATCCAGCGACAAGATCAAAAGATATAGCCATTCGTGCAAAAACTGCTCATCTCACAGAGTTGAAGCGTTTTTGAGTTGGAGTGGAAATAACTAATGAATTTCAATATGCTGTTTTTTTGCTGTTGATATGTGTTGTTTAGGACATGATTCTGCACTATATATGTCAAATTCAGTATAATCCAGCGACAAGATCAAAAGATATAGCCATTCGTTCAAAAACTGCTTATCTCAACGAGTTGAAGCGTTTTGAGTTGGAGTGGAATTAAATGGTGAATTTCAATATGCTGGTTTTTGCTGTTGATATATGCTGTTTAGGACATGATTTTGTACAATATATGTCAAATTCAGTGTGATCCCATCACAGGTTCAAAAGATATAGCCATTCGTTCAAAAAGTCTTCATCTCACTGAGTTGAAGCGTTTTTGATTAGGAGTGGAAAAAAAAAAAAAGGATTTCATTAAGCTGGTTTCTGCTGTGGAAATATGTTGTTTCGGACATGATTCTGCACAAAATATGTCAAATTCAGTGTAATCCAGGTACAAATTCAAAAGATATAGCCATTCGTTCAAAAAGTTCTTATATCACTGACTTGAAGCGTTTTTGACTAGTAGTGGAAATAACTAATGAATTTCATCAAGCCGTTTTCTGCTGTTGAAATATCTTGTTTAGAACATGATTCTGCACAATATATGTCAAATTCAGTGTAACCCAGCTTCAAGATCAAAATATATAGCCATTCGTTCAAAAAGTACTTATCTCACCGGGTTGAAGCATTTTTGATTAGGAGTGGAAATAACTTTTTAATTTCATCAAGCTGGTTTCTGCTGTTGAAATATGTTGTTTAGGACATGATTCTGCACAATATATGTCAAATTCAGTGTAATTCCTTCACAAGTTCAAAAGATATAGCCATTCGTTCAAAAAGTGCTTATATCACCGAGTTGAAGCGTTTTTGATTAGGAGTGGAAATAACTTTTGAATTTCATCAAGCTGGTTTCTGCTGTTGAAATATGTTGTTTAGAACATGTTTCTGCACAATATATGTCAAATTCAGTGTAATCCAGCTACAAGATCAAAAGATATGGCCAAAAGGTCAAAAACTGCTTATCTTATCGAGTTTAATCCTTTTTGAGTTGGAGTGGAAATAACTCATGAATTTCATCATGCTGGTTTCTGCTGTTGAAATATGTTGTTTAGGACTTGATTCTGCACAATATATGTCAAATTCAGTGTAATCCCATCACCGGTTCATAACATGTAGCCATTCGTTCAAAAAGTGCTTATCACACCTAGTTGAAGCGTTTTTGATTAAGAGAGGAAATAACTATTGAAATTCACCAAGCCTGTTTCTGCTGGTGATAGATGTTGTATAGAACATGATTCTGTCCAATATATGTCAAATTCAGTGTAATCCAGCGACAAGATCAAAAGATATAGCCATTCGTGCAAAAACTGCTCATCTCACAGAGTTGAAGCGTTTTTGAGTTGGAGTGGAAATAACTAATGAATTTCAATATGCTGGTTTTTGCTGTTGATATATGTTGTTTAGGACTTGAATCTGCACAATATATGTCAAATTCAGTGTAATCCAGCTATAAGTTAAAAAGATATAGCCATAAGGTCAAAAAGTGCTTATCTCACTGATTTGAAGCGTTTTTGATTTTGAGTGGAAATGACTAATGAATTTCATCAAGCTGGTTTCTGTTGTTGAAATATGTTTTTTAGGACATGAATCTGCACAATATGTCAAATTCAGTGTAATCCAGCTACAAGTTCAAAAGATATAGCCATAAGGTCAACAACTGCTTATCTTATCGAGTTAAATCGTTTTAGAGTTGGACTGGAAATAACTCATGAATTTCATCAAGCTGGTTTCTGCTGGATATATGTTGTTTAGAACATGATTCTGCACAATATATGTCAAATTCAGTGTAATCCCATCACAGGTTCAAAAGATAAAGCCATTCGTTCAAAAAGTGTTTATCTTATCGGGTTGAAGCGTTTTTGAGTTGGAGTGGAAATAACTAATAAATTTATTCATGCTGGTTTCTGCTGTTGATATATGTTGTTAAGGACATGATTCTGCACAATATATGACAAATTCAGTGTAATCCCGCGACAAGATCAAAATATATAGCCATTCATGCAAAAAGTGCTGATCTCACGGAGTTGAAGCGTTTTTGATTAAGAGAGGAAATAACTAATGAATTTCACCAAGCCTGTTTCTGCTGTTGATAGATTTTGTATAGGACATGATTCTGCACAATATATGTCAAATTCAGTGTAATCCAGCGACAAGATCAAAAGATATAACCATTTGTTCAAAAACTGCTTATCTCACCGAGTTAACGCGTTTTTGATTAAGAGAGGAAATAACTATTGAATTTCACCAAGCCTTTTTCTGCTATTGATAGATGTTGTATAGGACATGATTCTGCACAATTTATGTCAAATTCAGTGTAATCCAGCGACAAGATCAAAAGATATAGCCATTCGTTCAAAAACTGCTTATCTCACCGAGTTGAAGCGTTTATGAGTTGGAGTGGAAATTACTAATGAATTACAATATGCTGTTTTTTTGCTGTTGATATGTGTTGTTTAGGACATGATTCTGCACTATATATGTCGAATTCAGTGTAATCCAGCTATAAATTCAAAAGATATAGCCATAAGATCAAAAAGTGCTTATCTCTCTGAGTTGAAGCGTTTTTGATGAGGAGTGGAAATAACAAATGAATTTCATCAAGCTGGTTTCTGCTGTTGAAATATGTTGTTTAGGACATGATTCTACACAACATATGTCAAATTCAGTGCAATCCAGCGTCAAGATCAAAAGATATAGCCTTAAGTTCAAAAAGTGCTTATCTTACCGGGTAAAATCATTTTTGAGTTGGAGTGGAAATAACTGATGAATTTCAATATGCTGGTTTTTGCTGTTGATATATGTTGTTTAGGACATGATTCTGCACAATATATGTCAAATTCAGTATAATCCAGCGACAAGATCAAAAGATATAGCCATTCGTTCAAAAACTGCTTATCTCAACGAGTTGAAGCGTTTTGAGTTGGAGTGGAATTAAATGGTGAATTTCAATATGCTGGTTTTTGCTGTTGATATATGCTGTTTAGGACATGATTTTGTACAATATATGTCAAATTCAGTGTGATCCCATCACAGGTTCAAAAGATATAGCCATTCGTTCAAAAAGTCTTCATCTCACTGAGTTGAAGCGTTTTTGATTAGGAGTGGAAAAAAAAAAAGAATTTCATTAAGCTGGTTTCTGCTGTGGAAATATGTTGTTTCGGACATGATTCTGCACAAAATATGTCAAATTCAGTGTAATCCAGGTACAAATTCAAAAGATATAGCCATTCGTTCAAAAAGTTCTTATATCACTGACTTGAAGCGTTTTTGACTAGTAGTGGAAATAACTAATGAATTTCATCAAGCCGTTTTCTGCTGTTGAAATATCTTGTTTAGAACATGATTCTGCACAATATATGTCAAATTCAGTGTAACCCAGCTTCAAGATCAAAATATATAGCCATTCGTTAAAAAAGTGCTTTTCTCACCGAGTTGAAGCGTTATTGATTAGGAGTGGCAATAACTAATGAATTTCATTAATCTGGTTTCTGCTGTTGAAATATGTTGTTTGGGACAATATTCTGCAAAAAATATGTCAAATTCAGTGTAATTCAGCGACAAAATCAAAAGATATAGCCATTCGTTCAAAAAGTGTTTATCTTATCGGGTTGAAATATGTTGTTTAGGACAAGATTTTGTACAATTTATGTAAAATTCAGTGCAATCCAGGTACATTTTCAAAGGATATAGCCATTCGTTCAAAAAGTGCTTATCTCACCGAGTTGAAGCGTTTTTGATTAGGAATGGAAATAACTAATGAATTTCATTAATCTGGTGTCTGTTGTTGAAATATGTTGTTTAGGACATGATTCTGCATAAAATATGTCAAATTCAGTGTAATTCAGCGACAAAATCAAAAGATATAGCCATTCGTTCAAAAAGTGTTTATCTTATCGGGTTGAAATATGTTGTTTAGGACAAGATTTTGTACAATTTATGTCAAATTCAGTGTAATCCAGGTACATTTTCAAAAGATATACCCATTCGTTAAAAAAGTGCTTTTCTCACCGAGTTGAAGCGTTATTGATTAGGAGTGGAAATAACTAATGAATTTCATTAATCTGGTTTCTGCTGTTGAAATATGTTGTATAGGACATGATTCTGCACAATATATGTCAAATTCAGTGTAATCCAGCGAAAAGATCAAAAGATATAGCCATTCGTTCAAAAACTGCTTATCTCACCGAGTTGAAGCGTTTTTTAGTTGGAGTGGAAATAACTAATGAATTTCAATATGCTGGTTTTTGCTGTTGATATATGTTGTTTAGGACATGATTTTGCACAATATATGTCAAATTTAGTGTAATCACATCACAGGTTCAAAAGATATAGCCATTCGTTCAAAAAGTGCGTATCTTATCGGGTTGAAGCGTTTTTGATTAAGAGTGAAAATAACTAATGAATTTCATCAAGCTGGTTTCTACTTTTGAAATATGTTGTTTAGGACATGATTCTGCAATATATATGTCAAATTCAGTGAAACCCAGCTACAGGATCAAAATATATAGCCATTCGTTCAGAAAGTGCTTCTCTCACCGAGTTGAAGCGTTTTTTATTAGGGATGGAAATAACTAATGAATTTCATCAAGCTGGTTTCTCCTGTTGAAATATGTTGTTTTGAAAATGATTCTGCACAATTAATGTCAAATTCAGTGTAATCCAGCTACAAGTTCAAAAGATATCGCCATTCGTTAAAAAAGTGCTTATCTCACCGAGTTGAAGCGTTTTTTATTAGGGATGGAAATAACTAATGAATTTCATCAAGCTGGTTTCTCCTGTTGAAATATGTTCTTTAGAAAATGATTCTGCACAATATATGTCAACTTCAGTGTTATCCAGCTACAAGTTAAAAAGATATATCTATCAGGTCAAAAACTGCT
Source organism: Fistularia commersonii (assembly GCF_037954325.1). NCBI lineage: Eukaryota > Metazoa > Chordata > Actinopteri > Syngnathiformes > Fistulariidae > Fistularia > Fistularia commersonii. Next base: position 584,385 of record NW_028234007.1, read on the forward strand.
TATCTTATCGAGTTAAAATGTTTTTAAGTTGGAGTGGAAATAACTAATGAATTTCATCAAGCTGGTTTCTGCTGTTGATATATCTTGTCTAGGACATGATTCTGCACGATATATGTCAATTTCAGTGTAATCCCATCACATGTTAAAAACATATAGCCATTCATTCAAAAAGTCTTCATCTCACCGAGTTGAAGCGTTTTTGATTAGGAGTGAAAATAACTCATGAATTTCATCGAGCTGGTTTCTACTGTTGAAATATGTTGTTTAGGACATGATTCTGCAATATATATGTCAAATTCAGTGTAACCCAGCTACAGGATCAAAATTTATAGCCATTCGTTCAAAAAGTGCTTTTCTCACCGAGTTGAAGCGTTTTTGATTAGGAGTGGAAATAACTAATGAATTTCATCAAGCTTGTTTCTGCCGTTGAAATATCTTGTTTAGTACATGATTCTGCACAATATATGTCAAATTCAGTGGGATCCCATGACAGGTTAAAAAGATATAGCCCTTGGTTGAAAAAGGACTTATCTCACCGAGTTGAAGCGTTTTTGATTAGGATTGGAAACAACTAATGGATTTCATCAAACTGGTTTCTGCTGTTGAAATATGTTGTTTAGGACATGATTTTGCACTAAATATATCAAATTCAGTGTAATCCAGCGACAAGATCAAAAGATATAGCCATTCGTGCAAAAAGTGCTTATCTCACGGAGTTGAAGCGTTTTTGATTTGGAGTGGAAATAACTAATGAATTCCATCAAGCTGGTTTCTGCTGTTGATATATGTTGTTTAGGACATGATACTGAACAATATATGTCAAATTCAGTGTGATCCCATCACATGTTGAAAAGATATAGCCATTCGTTCAAAGAGTGCTTATCTTACCGAGTTGAAGCGTTTTTTAGTTGGAGTGGAAATAACTAATGAATTTCAATATGCTGGTTTTTGCTGTTGATATATGTGGTTTAGGACATGATTCTACACAATATATGTCAAATTCAGTGTAATCCAGCAACAAGTTCAAAATATATAGCCATAAGGTCAAAAAGAAATTATCTTACCGAGTTAAATCGCTTTTGATTAGGAGTGGAAATAACTCATGAATTTCATCAAGCAGGTGTCTGCTGGTGATTTTTGTTTTTTAGAACATGATTCTGCAAAATACATGTCAAATTCAGTGTAATCCCATCACATGTTCAAAAGATATAGCCATTCGTTCAAAAAGTGTTTATCTTATCGGGTTGAGGAGTTTTTGATTAAGAGTGGAAATAACTAATGAATTTCACCAAGCTGGTTTCTGCTGTTCAAATATGTTGTTCAGTACATGATTCTGCACGATATATGTCAAATTCAGTGTAATCCAGCGACAAGTTCAAAAGATATAGCCATTCGTTCAAAAAGTGCTTCTCTCACCGAGTTGAAGCGTTTTTTATTAGGAGTGGAAATGACTAATGGATTTCATCAAGCTGGTTTCTACTGTTGAAATATGTTGATTAGGACATGATTCTGCACAATATATGTTAACTTCAGTGTAATCCCATTACATGTTAAAAATATATAGCCATTCGTTCAAAAAGTCTTCATCTCACCCAGTTGAAGCGTTTTTGATTAGGAGTGAAAATAACTAATGAATTTCATCAAGCTGTTTTCTACTGTTGAAATATGTTGTTTAGGACATGATTCTGCAATATATATGTCAAATTCAGTGTAACCCAGCTACAGGATCAAAATATATAGCCATTCGTTCATAAAGTGCTTTTCTCACCGAGTTGAACTATTTTTGATTAGGAGTGGAAATAACTAATGGATTTCATCAAGCTGTTTTCTACTGTTGAAATATGTTGTTTAGGACATGATTCTGCAATATATATGTCAAATTCAGTGTAACCCAGCTACAGGATCAAAATATATAGCCATTCGTTCAAAAAGTGCTTTTCTCACCGAGTTGAACTATTTTTGATTAGGAGTGGAAATAACTAATGGATTTCATCAAGCTGGTTTTTGCTGTTGACATATGTTGTTTGGAACATGATTTTGCACAATATATGTCAAATTCAGTGTAATCCAGCTCCAAGTTCGAAAGATATAGCCATTCGTTCAAAAAGTGCTTATCTCACCGAGTTGAAGCGTTTTTGATTAGGAGTGGAAATAACTAATGAATTTCATCAAGCTGGTTTCTGCTGGTGATATATGTTGTTTAGAACATGATTTTGCACAATATATGTCAAATTCAGTGTAATCCCATCACATGTTCAAAAGATATAGCCATTCGTTCAAAAAGTGTTTATCTTATCGGGTTGAAGCGTTTTTGATTAAGAGTGGAAATAACTAATGAATTTCACCAAGCTGGTTTCTGCTGTTCAAATATGTTGTTCAGTACATGATTCTGCACAATATATGTCAAATTCACTGTAATCCAGCCACAAGTTCAAAAAATATACCCATTCGTTCAGAAAGTCCTTCTCTCACCGAGTTGAAGCGTTTTTGATTAGGAGTGGAAGTAACTCATGGATTTCATCAAGCTGGTTTTTGACGTTGAAATATGTTGTTTAGAACATGATTCTGCACAATTAATGTCAAATTCAGTGTAATCCAGCTACAACTTCAAAAGATATAGCCATTCGTTCAAAAAGTGCTTATCTCACCGAGTTGAAACGTTTTTTATTAGGAGTGGAAATAACTCATGAATTTTCATCAGGTTGGTTTCTACTGTTGAAATATGTTGATTAGCACATTATTCTGCACAATATATGTCAACTTCAGTGTAATCCCATCACAGGTTCAAAAGATATAGCCATTCGATCTAAAAGTGTATATCTTATCGGATTGAAGCGTTTTTAATTAGGAACGGAAATAACTAATGAATTTCATCAAGCCGCTTTATGCTGTTGAAATGTGTTGTTTAGGGCATAATTCTGCAAATATATTTCAAATTCAGTGTAATCCAGCTACAAGATCAAAAGATATAGCCATTCGTTGAAAAACTGCTTATCTCACCGAGTTGAAGCTTTTTTGATTTGGATTGGAAATAACTAATGAATTCCATCAAGCTGGTTTCTGCTGTTGAAATATGTTTTTTAGGATATGATTCTGCACAATATATGTCAAATTTAGTTTAATCACATAACAGGTTCAAAAGATATAGCCATTCGTTCAAAAACTGCTTATCTTATCGGGTTGAAGCGTTTTTGATTCGGAGTGGAAATAACTGATGGATTTCGTCAAGCTGGTTTCTGCTGTTGAAATATGTTGTTTAGGACAAGATTCTGCACAATATATGTCAAATTCAGTGAAATCCCATCACAGGTTCAAAAAATATATTCATTCGTTCAAAAATTGCTTATCTCACCAAGTTGAAGAGTTTTTGATTAGTATTGGAAATAACTAATGAATTTCATCAAGCTGGTTTCTGCTCTTGAAATTTGTTGTTTAGGACATGATTCTGGACAATATATGTCAAATTAAGTGTAATCCCTTCAAAAGTTCAAAAGATATATTCATTCGTTCAAAAAGTACTTATCTCACCGGGTTGAAGCATTTTTGATTAGGAGTGGAAATAACTTTTGAATTTCATCAAGCTGGTTTCTGCTGTTGAAATATGTTGTTTAGGACATGATTCTGCACAATATATGTCAAATTTAGTGAAATCCCATTACAGGTTCAAAGGATATAGCCATTCGTCCAAAAAGTACTTATGTCACCAAGTTGAAGAATTTTTGATTAGTATTGGAAATAACCAATGAATTACGTCAAGCTGGTTTCTGCTGTTGAAATATGTTGTTAGGTCAAGATTCTGCACAATATATGTCATATCCATCAAAAGTCCAAAAGATATAGCCATTCGTTCAAAAAGTGCTTAACTCACCGAGTTGAGACGTTTCTGATTAGGAGTGGAAATAACTGATGGATTTTCGTCAAGCTGGTTTCTGCTGTTGAAATATGTTGTTTAGGACATGATTCTGCAAAACACATGTCAAATTCAGTGTAATCCAGCGATAAGATCAAAAGATATAGCCATTCGTCATAAAAGTGCTTATCTCACCGAGTTGAAGCGTTTTTGATTCGGAGTGGAAATAACTAATGAATTTCATCAAGCAGGTTTCTGCTGTTGAAATATGTTGTTTAGGACAAGATTCTGCACAATATATGTCAAATTCAGTGAAATCCCATCACAGGTTCAAAAAATATATTCATTCGTTCAAAAATTGCTTATCTCACCAAGTTGAAGAGTTTTTGATTAGTAATGGAAATAACTAATGAATTTCATCAAGCTGGTTTCTGCTCTTGAAATTTGTTGTTTAGGACATGATTCTAGACAATATATGTCAAATTAAGTGTAATCCTTTCACAAGTTCAAAAGATATAGCCATTCGTTCAAAAAGTACTTATCTCACCGGGTTGAAGCGTTTTTGATTAGGAGTGGAAATAACTTTTGAATTTCATCAAGCTGGTTTCTGCTGTTGAAATATGTTGTTTAGGACATGATTCTGCACAATATATGTCAAATTCAGTGTAATTCCTTCACAAGTTCAAAAGATATAGTCATTCGTTCAAAAAGTGCTTAACTCACCGAGTTGAAGCGTTTTTGATTAGGAGTGGAAATAACTTTTGAATTTCATCAAGCTGGTTTCTGCTGTTGAAATATGTTGTTTAGAACATGTTTTTGCACAATATATGTCAAATTCAGTGTAATCCCTTCATAGGTTCAAAAGATATCGCCAGTCGTTCCAAAAGAACTTATCTCACCGAGTTGAAGCGTTTTTGATTAGGAGTGGAAATAACTAATGATTTTCTACAAGCTGGTTTCTGCTATTGAAATATGTTGTTTAGGACATGATTTTGCACAATATATGTCAAATTCAGTGTAATTCCTTCACAAGTTCAAAAGATATAGCCATTCGTTCCAAAGGTATTATCTCACCGAGTTGAAGCGTTTTTGATTAGGAGTGGAAATAACTTTTGAATTTCATCAAGCTGGTTTCTGTTGTTGAAATATGTTGTTTAGTACATGTTTCTGCACAATATATGTCAAATTCAGTGTAATCCCTTCATAGGTTCAAAAGATATCGCCAGTCGTTCCAAAAGAACTTATCTCACCGAGTTGAAGCGTTTTTGATTAGGAGTGAAATAACTAATGAATTTCTACAAGCTGGTTTCTGCTGTTGAAATATGTTGTTTAGGACATGATTCTGCACAATATATGTCAAATTCAGTGTAATCCCATCACAAGTTCAAAATATATAGCCATTTGTTCAAAAAGTACTTATCTCACCGAGTTGAAGCGTTTTTGATTAGGAGTGGAAATAACTTTTGATTTTCATCAAGCTGGTTTCTGCTGTTGAAATATGTTGTTTTGAACATGTTTCTGCACAATATATGTCAAATTCAGTGTAATCCCTTCATATGTTCAAAAGATATCGCCAGTCGTTCCAAAAGAACTTATCTCACCGAGGTGAGGCGTTTTTGATTCGGAGTGGAAATAACCAATGAATTTCATCAAGCTGGTTTCTGCTGTTGAAATATGTTTTTTAGGATATGATTCTGCACAATATATGTCAAATTCAGTGAAATCCCATCACAGCTTCAAAAAATATATTCATTCGTTCAAAAATTGCTTATCTTATCGGGTTGAAGCGTTTTTGATTAGGAGTGGAAATAACTGATGGATTTCGTCAAGCTGGTTTCTGCTGTTGAAATATGTTGTTTAGGACATTATTCTGCAAAACACATGTCAAATTCAGTTTAATCCAGCGATAAGATCAAAAGATATAACCATTCGTCATAAAAGTGCTTATCTCACCGAGTTGAAGCGTTTTTGATTCGGAATGGAAATAACTAATGAATTTCATCAAGCAGGTTTCTGCTGTTGAAATATGTTGTTTAGGACAAGATTCTGCACAATATATGTCAAATTCAGTGAAATACCATCACAGGTTCAAAAAATATATTCATTCGTTCAAAAATTGCTTATCTCACCAAGTTGAAGAGTTTTTGATTAGTAATAGAAATAACTAATGAATTTCATCAAGCTGGTTTCTGCTCTTGAAATTTGTTGTTTAGGACATGATTCTGGACAATATATGTCAAATTAAGTGTAATCCCTTCACAAGTTCAAAAGATATAGCCATTCGTTCAAAAAGTACTTATCTCACCGGGTTGAAGCATTTTTGATTAGGAGTGGAAATAACTTTTTAATTTCATCAAGCTGGTTTCTGCTGTTGAAATATGTTTTTTAGGACATGATTCTGCACAATATATGTCAAATTCAGTGTAATCCCTTCATAGGTTCAAAAGATATCGCCAGTCGTTCCAAAAGAACTTATCTCACCGAGTTGAAGCGTTTTTGATTAGGAGTGGAAATAACTAATGAATTTCTACAAGCTGGTTTCTGCTATTGAAATATGTTGTTTAGGACATGATTTTGCACAATATATGTCAAATTCAGTGTAATTCCTTCACAAGTTCAAAAGATATAGCCATTCGTTCCAAAGGTATTATCTCACCGAGTTGAAGCGTTTTTGATTAGGAGTGGAAATAACTTTTGAATTTCATCAAGCTGGTTTCTGTTGTTGAAATATGTTGTTTAGTACATGTTTCTGCACAATATATGTCAAATTCAGTGTAATCCCTTCATAGGTTCAAAAGATATCGCCAGTCGTTCCAAAAGAACTTATCTCACCGAGTTGAAGCGTTTTTGATTAGGAGTGAAATAACTAATGAATTTCTACAAGCTGGTTTCTGCTGTTGAAATATGTTGTTTAGGACATGATTCTGCACAATATATGTCAAATTCAGTGTAATCCCATCACAAGTTCAAAATATATAGCCATTTGTTCAAAAAGTACTTATCTCACCGAGTTGAAGAGTTTTTGATTAGGAGTGGAAATAACTTTTGATTTTCATCAAGCTGGTTTCTGCTGTTGAAATATGTTGTTTTGAACATGTTTCTGCACAATATATGTCAAATTCAGTGTAATCCCTTCATATGTTCAAAAGATATCGCCAGTCGTTCCAAAAGAACTTATCTCACCGAGGTGAGGCGTTTTTGATTCGGAGTGGAAATAACCAATGAATTTCATCAAGCTGGTTTCTGCTGTTGAAATATGTTTTTTAGGATATGATTCTGCACAATATATGTCAAATTCAGTGAAATCCCATCACAGCTTCAAAAAATATATTCATTCGTTCAAAAATTGCTTATCTTATCGGGTTGAAGCGTTTTTGATTAGGAGTGGAAATAACTGATGGATTTCGTCAAGCTGGTTTCTGCTGTTGAAATATGTTGTTTAGGACATTATTCTGCAAAACACATGTCAAATTCAGTTTAATCCAGCGATAAGATCAAAAGATATAACCATTCGTCATAAAAGTGCTTATCTCACCGAGTTGAAGCGTTTTTGATTCGGAATGGAAATAACTAATGAATTTCATCAAGCAGGTTTCTGCTGTTGAAATATGTTGTTTAGGACAAGATTCTGCACAATATATGTCAAATTCAGTGAAATCCCATCACAGGTTCAAAAAATATATTCATTCGTTCAAAAATTGCTTATCTCACCAAGTTGAAGAGTTTTTGATTAGTAATAGAAATAACTAATGAATTTCATCAAGCTGGTTTCTGCTCTTGAAATTTGTTGTTTAGGACATGATTCTGGACAATATATGTCAAATTAAGTGTAATCCCTTCACAAGTTCAAAAGATATAGCCATTCTTTCAAAAAGTACTTATCTCACCGGGTTGAAGCATTTTTGATTAGGAGTGGAAATAACTTTTTAATTTCATCAAGCTGGTTTCTGCTGTTGAAATATGTTTTTTAGGACATGATTCTGCACAATATATGTCAAATTCAGTGTAATTCCTTCACAAGTTCAAAAGATATAGCCATTCGTTCAAAAAGTGCTTATCTCACCGAGTTGAAGCGTTTTTGATTAGGAGTGGAAATAACTTTTGAATTTCATCAAGCTGGTTTCTGCTGTTGAAATATGTTGTTTAGAACATGTTTCTGCACAATATATGTCAAATTCAGTGTAATCCCTTCACAAGTTCAAAAGATATAGCCATTTGTTCAAAAAGTGCTTATCTCACCGAGTTAAAGCGTTTTTGATTAGGAGTGGAAATAACCAATGAATTTCATCAAGCTGGTTTCTGCTGTTGAAATATGTTTTTTAGGATATGATTCTGCACAATATATATGAAATTCAGTGTAATCCAGCTACAAGATCAAAAGATATATTCATTCGTTCAAAAATTGCTTATCTTATCGGGTTGAAGCGTTTTTGATTAGGAGTGGAAATAACTGATGGATTTCGTCAAGCTGGTTTCTGCTGTTGAAATATGTTGTTTAGGACATTATTCTGCAAAACACATGTCAAGTCAGTTTAATCCAGCGATAAGATCAAAAGATATAACCATTCGTCATGAAAGTGCTTATCTCACCGAGTTGAAGCGTTTTTGATTCGGAATGGAAATAACTAATGAATTTCATCAAGCAGGTTTCTGCTGTTGAAATATGTTGTTTAGGACAAGATTCTGCACAATATATGTCAAATTCAGTGAAATCCCATCACAGGTTCAAAAAATATATTCATTCGTTCAAAAATTGCTTATCTCACCAAGTTGAAGAGTTTTTGATTAGTAATAGAAATAACTAATGAATTTCATCAAGCTGGTTTCTGCTCTTGAAATTTGTTGTTTAGGACATGATTCTGGACAATATATGTCAAATTAAGTGTAATCCCTTCACAAGTTCAAAAGATATAGCCATTCGTTCAAAAAGTACTTATCTCACCGGGTTGAAGCATTTTTGATTAGGAGTGGAAATAACTTTTTAATTTCATCAAGCTGGTTTCTGCTGTTGAAATATGTTTTTTAGGACATGATTCTGCACAATATATGTCAAATTCAGTGTAATTCCTTCACAAGTTCAAAAGATATAGCCATTCGTTCAAAAAGTGCTTATCTCACCGAGTTGAAGCGTTTTTGATTAGGAGTGGAAATAACTTTTGAATTTCATCAAGCTGGTTTCTGCTGTTGAAATATGTTGTTTAGAACATGTTTCTGCACAATATATGTCAAATTCAGTGTAATCCCTTCACAAGTTCAAAAGATATAGCCATTTGTTCAAAAAGTGCTTATCTCACCGAGTTAAAGCGTTTTTGATTAGGAGTGGAAATAACTAATGAATTTCAACAAGTTGGTTTTTGCTGTTGATATATGTTTTTTAGGACATGATTCTGCACAATATATATGAAATTCAGTGTAATCCAGCTACAAGATCAAAAGATATGGCCAAAAGGTCAAAAACTGCTTATCTTATCGAGTTTAATCCTTTTTGAGTTGGAGTGGAAATAACTCATGAATTTCATCATGCTGGTTTCTGCTGTTGAAATATGTTGTTTAGGACTTGATTCTGCACAATATATGTCAAATTCAGTGTAATCCCATCACCGGTTCATAACATGTAGCCATTCGTTCAAAAAGTGCTTATCACACCTAGTTGAAGCGTTTTTGATTAAGAGAGGAAATAACTATTGAAATTCACCAAGCCTGTTTCTGCTGGTGATAGATGTTGTATAGAACATGATTCTGTCCAATATATGTCAAATTCAGTGTAATCCAGCGACAAGATCAAAAGATATAGCCATTCGTGCAAAAACTGCTAATCTCACAGAGTTGAAGCGTTTTTGAGTTGGAGTGGAAATAACTAATGAATTTCAATATGCTGGTTTTTGCTGTTGATATATGTTGTTTAGGACTTGATTCTGCACAATATATGTCAAATTCAGTGTAATCCAGCTATAAGTTAAAAAGATATCGCCATAAGGTCAAAAAGTGCTTATCTCACTGATTTGAAGCGTTTTTGATTTTGAGTGGAAATGACTAATGAATTTCATCAAGCTGGTTTCTGTTGTTGAAATATGTTTTTTAGGACATGAATCTGCACAATATGTCAAATTCAGTGTAATCCAGCTACAAGTTCAAAAGATATAGCCATAAGGTCAACAACTGCTTATCTTATCGAGTTAAATCGTTTTAGAGTTGGACTGGAAATAACTCATGAATTTCATCAAGCTGGTTTCTGCTGGATATATGTTGTTTAGAACATGATTCTGCACAATATATGTCAAATTCAGTGTAATCCCATCACAGGTTCAAAAGATAAAGCCATTCGTTCAAAAAGTGTTTATCTTATCGGGTTGAAGCGTTTTTGAGTTGGAGTGGAAATAACTAATAAATTTATTCATGCTGGTTTCTGCTGTTGATATATGTTGTTAAGGACATGATTCTGCACAATATATGACAAATTCAGTGTAATCCCGCGACAAGATCAAAATATATAGCCATTCATGCAAAAAGTGCTGATCTCACGGAGTTGAAGCGTTTTTGATTAAGAGAGGAAATAACTAATGAATTTCACCAAGCCTGTTTCTGCTGTTGATAGATTTTGTATAGGACATGATTCTGCACAATATATGTCAAATTCAGTGTAATCCAGCGACAAGATCAAAAGATATAACCATTTGTTCAAAAACTGCTTATCTCACCGAGTTAACGCGTTTTTGATTAAGAGAGGAAATAACTATTGAATTTCACCAAGCCTTTTTCTGCTATTGATAGATGTTGTATAGGACATGATTCTGCACAATATATGTCAAATTCAGTGTAATCCAGCGACAAGATCAAAAGATATAGCCATTCGTTCAAAAACTGCTTATCTCACCGAGTTGAAGCGTTTATGAGTTGGAGCGGAAATTACTAATGAATTACAATATGCTGTTTTTTTGCTGTTGATATGTGTTGTTTAGGACATGATTCTGCACTATATATGTCGAATTCAGTGTAATCCAGCTATAAATTCAAAAGATATAGCCATAAGATCAAAAAGTGCTTATCTCTCTGAGTTGAAGCGTTTTTGATGAGGAGTGGAAATAACAAATGAATTTCATCAAGCTGGTTTCTGCTGTTGAAATATGTTGTTTAGGACATGATTCTACACAACATATGTCAAATTCAGTGCAATCCAGCGTCAAGATCAAAAGATATAGCCTTAAGTTCAAAAAGTGCTTATCTTACCGAGTAAAATCATTTTTGAGTTGGAGTGGAAATAACTGATGAATTTCAATATGCTGGTTTTTGCTGTTGATATATGTTGTTTAGGACATGATTCTGCACAATATATGTCAAATTCAGTATAATCCAGCGACAAGATCAAAAGATATAGCCATTCGTTCAAAAACTGCTTATCTCAACGAGTTGAAGCGTTTTGAGTTGGAGTGGAATTAAATGGTGAATTTCAATATGCTGGTTTTTGCTGTTGATATATGCTGTTTAGGACATGATTTTGTACAATATATGTCAAATTCAGTGTGATCCCATCACAGGTTCAAAAGATATAGCCATTCGTTCAAAAAGTCTTCATCTCACTGAGTTGAAGCGTTTTTGATTAGGAGTGGAAAAAAAAAAAAGAATTTCATTAAGCTGGTTTCTGCTGTGGAAATATGTTGTTTCGGACATGATTCTGCACAAAATATGTCAAATTCAGTGTAATCCAGGTACAAATTCAAAAGATATAGCCATTCGTTCAAAAAGTTCTTATATCACTGACTTGAAGCGTTTTTGACTAGTAGTGGAAATAACTAATGAATTTCATCAAGCCGTTTTCTGCTGTTGAAATATCTTGTTTAGAACATGATTCTGCACAATATATGTCAAATTCAGTGTAACCCAGCTTCAAGATCAAAATATATAGCCATTCGTTCAAAAAGTACTTATCTCACCGGGTTGAAGCATTTTTGATTAGGAGTGGAAATAACTTTTTAATTTCATCGAGCTGGTTTCTGCTGTTGAAATATGTTGTTTAGGACATGATTCTGCACAATATATGTCAAATTCAGTGTAATTCCTTCACAAGTTCAAAAGATATAGCCATTCGTTCAAAAAGTGCTTATCTCACCGAGTTGAAGCGTTTTTGATTAGGAGTGGAAATAACTAATGAATTTCATCAGGTTGGTTTCTACTGTTGAAATATGTTGATTAGCACATTATTCTGCACAATATATGTCAACTTCAGTGTAATCCCTTCACCGGTTCAAAAGATATAGCCATTCGATCAAAAAGTGTATATCTTATCGGATTGAAGCGTTTTTAATTAGGAACGGAAATAACTAATGAATTTCATCAAGCTGGTTTCTGCTGTTGAAATATGTTGTTTAGAACATGTTTCTGCACAATATATGTCAAATTCAGTGTAATCCCTTCACAAGTTCAAAAGATATAGCCATTTGTTCAAAAAGTGCTTATCTCACCGAGTTAAAGCGTTTTTGATTAGGAGTGGAAATAACTAATGAATTTCAACAAGTTGGTTTTTGCTGTTGATATATGTTTTTTAGGACATGATTCTGCACAATATATATGAAATTCAGTGTAATCCAGCCACAAGATCAAAAGATATGGCCAAAAGGTCAAAAACTGCTTATCTTATCGAGTTTAATCCTTTTTGAGTTGGAGTGGAAATAACTCATGAATTTCATCATGCTGGTTTCTGCTGTTGAAATATGTTGTTTAGGACTTGATTCTGCACAATATATGTCAAATTCAGTGTAATCCCATCACCGGTTCATAACATGTAGCCATTCGTTCAAAAAGTGCTTATCACACCTAGTTGAAGCGTTTTTGATTAAGAGAGGAAATAACTATTGAAATTCACCAAGCCTGTTTCTGCTGGTGATAGATGTTGTATAGAACATGATTCTGTCCAATATATGTCAAATTCAGTGTAATCCAGCGACAAGATCAAAAGATATAGCCATTCGTGCAAAAACTGCTAATCTCACAGAGTTGAAGCGTTTTTGAGTTGGAGTGGAAATAACTAATGAATTTCAATATGCTGGTTTTTGCTGTTGATATATGTTGTTTAGGACTTGATTCTGCACAATATATGTCAAATTCAGTGTAATCCAGCTATAAGTTAAAAAGATATCGCCATAAGGTCAAAAAGTGCTTATCTCACTGATTTGAAGCGTTTTTGATTTTGAGTGGAAATGACTAATGAATTTCATCAAGCTGGTTTCTGTTGTTGAAATATGTTTTTTAGGACATGAATCTGCACAATATGTCAAATTCAGTGTAATCCAGCTACAAGTTCAAAAGATATAGCCATAAGGTCAACAACTGCTTATCTTATCGAGTTAAATCGTTTTAGAGTTGGACTGGAAATAACTCATGAATTTCATCAAGCTGGTTTCTGCTGGATATATGTTGTTTAGAACATGATTCTGCACAATATATGTCAAATTCAGTGTAATCCCATCACAGGTTCAAAAGATAAAGCCATTCGTTCAAAAAGTGTTTATCTTATCGGGTTGAAGCGTTTTTGAGTTGGAGTGGAAATAACTAATAAATTTATTCATGCTGGTTTCTGCTGTTGATATATGTTGTTAAGGACATGATTCTGCACAATATATGACAAATTCAGTGTAATCCCGCGACAAGATCAAAATATATAGCCATTCATGCAAAAAGTGCTGATCTCACGGAGTTGAAGCGTTTTTGATTAAGAGAGGAAATAACTAATGAATTTCACCAAGCCTGTTTCTGCTGTTGATAGATTTTGTATAGGACATGATTCTGCACAATATATGTCAAATTCAGTGTAATCCAGCGACAAGATCAAAAGATATAACCATTTGTTCAAAAACTGCTTATCTCACCGAGTTAACGCGTTTTTGATTAAGAGAGGAAATAACTATTGAATTTCACCAAGCCTTTTTCTGCTATTGATAGATGTTGTATAGGACATGATTCTGCACAATATATGTCAAATTCAGTGTAATCCAGCGACAAGATCAAAAGATATAGCCATTCGTTCAAAAACTGCTTATCTCACCGAGTTGAAGCGTTTATGAGTTGGAGTGGAAATTACTAATGAATTACAATATGCTGTTTTTTTGCTGTTGATATGTGTTGTTTAGGACATGATTCTGCACTATATATGTCGAATTCAGTGTAATCCAGCTATAAATTCAAAAGATATAGCCATAAGATCAAAAAGTGCTTATCTCTCTGAGTTGAAGCGTTTTTGATGAGGAGTGGAAATAACAAATGAATTTCATCAAGCTGGTTTCTGCTGTTGAAATATGTTGTTTAGGACATGATTCTACACAACATATGTCAAATTCAGTGCAATCCAGCGTCAAGATCAAAAGATATAGCCTTAAGTTCAAAAAGTGCTTATCTTACCGAGTAAAATCATTTTTGAGTTGGAGTGGAAATAACTGATGAATTTCAATATGCTGGTTTTTGCTGTTGATATATGTTGTTTAGGACATGATTCTGCACAATATATGTCAAATTCAGTATAATCCAGCGACAAGATCAAAAGATATAGCCATTCGTTCAAAAACTGCTTATCTCAACGAGTTGAAGCGTTTTGAGTTGGAGTGGAATTAAATGGTGAATTTCAATATGCTGGTTTTTGCTGTTGATATATGCTGTTTAGGACATGATTTTGTACAATATATGTCAAATTCAGTGTGATCCCATCACAGGTTCAAAAGATATAGCCATTCGTTCAAAAAGTCTTCATCTCACTGAGTTGAAGCGTTTTTGATTAGGAGTGGAAAAAAAAAAAAGAATTTCATTAAGCTGGTTTCTGCTGTGGAAATATGTTGTTTCGGACATGATTCTGCACAAAATATGTCAAATTCAGTGTAATCCAGGTACAAATTCAAAAGATATAGCCATTCGTTCAAAAAGTTCTTATATCACTGACTTGAAGCGTTTTTGACTAGTAGTGGAAATAACTAATGAATTTCATCAAGCCGTTTTCTGCTGTTGAAATATCTTGTTTAGAACATGATTCTGCACAATATATGTCAAATTCAGTGTAACCCAGCTTCAAGATCAAAATATATAGCCATTCGTTCAAAAAGTACTTATCTCACCGGGTTGAAGCATTTTTGATTAGGAGTGGAAATAACTTTTTAATTTCATCGAGCTGGTTTCTGCTGTTGAAATATGTTGTTTAGGACATGATTCTGCACAATATATGTCAAATTCAGTGTAATTCCTTCACAAGTTCAAAAGATATAGCCATTCGTTCAAAAAGTGCTTATCTCACCGAGTTGAAGCGTTTTTGATTAGGAGTGGAAATAACTTTTGAATTTCATCAAGCTGGTTTCTGCTGTTGAAATATGTTGTTTAGAACATGTTTCTGCACAATATATGTCAAATTCAGTGTAATCCAGCTACAAGATCAAAAGATATGGCCAAAAGGTCAAAAACTGCTTATCTTATCGAGTTTAATCCTTTTTGAGTTGGAGTGGAAATAACTCATGAATTTCATCATGCTGGTTTCTGCTGTTGAAATATGTTGTTTAGGACTTGATTCTGCACAATATATGTCAAATTCAGTGTAATCCCATCACCGGTTCATAACATGTAGCCATTCGTTCAAAAAGTGCTTATCACACCTAGTTGAAGCGTTTTTGATTAAGAGAGGAAATAACTATTGAAATTCACCAAGCCTGTTTCTGCTGGTGATAGATGTTGTATAGAACATGATTCTGTCCAATATATGTCAAATTCAGTGTAATCCAGCGACAAGATCAAAAG